>NC_136293.1:355000-955000 GCF_964198595.1 Lampetra fluviatilis | reverse complement strand
CAATTGACGGTACATAGTCCTCTTCGCGCCCATCACCCCCTCGCAGGCCTCCCCTTCGTTTACTTTGGCCAATACCTCCTTGGAGTTCCACGGTCCCCCTCTCTGACTCAAATTGTACTCTTTTATGTAGTCACCCACCGCCGCATTCAGCCATCCTTGTGGCCATGCCAAGGGCGTGCCCGCCGGTAATTGGGTCATCCCAAGCCCCCTCAGGAGCCACATCAGGCGATACCTTAAATAATAAGCGGCCTTCCCCCGGGGCTCTTCGGAAAAGAATAACCTCAAAGTGTTGCACACAAAAATTGAGGACAGCACACGTGCAATATTTGGGGCACATCACCACCCTCTTCACTCTATCCATCCCGCCTCCCCAAATGAATTGAAACAACAGCGATTCCAGGATTCTTGCCTCCCTCCTACCTGGCGGGTACACATATGCGAGGTAGTTGAGTGTTGGTAAAACCACCACCCTCACGACCAGAATCCTCCCTTCCATCGTGAGCCATCTCCCGGCCCACTTGCCTAACTGTCCCTTTACCTGCTTTATCCTCCCGTCCCAGTTTCGTTCCGCCGACCTCTTTCGGCAAAAGGACACTCCCAATACCATGACTTCCTCCGTCTTTATCCCCAACTCAGGCGGCCAGCCCTCAAATAGTCTCGGGTCCCCGAAGGCCATCAATTCGCTCTTCCTCGCGTTCACCTTCAAGCCGGAGGCCAGGCCGAAGCGGTTTGTCTCCTTCATGGCCCCCCACACTGATGCCACGTCCCTACAGAGCACGACTACGTCATCCATATATAGTGCCACCTTCCCCTGTTCCTTATTCCCGGGGATGGTCACTCCCTTAATCTCCTCATTGTTTCTCATTGCCTGTGCAAGGGGTTCCATACACATTACAAATAGAACGCAGACATCGGGCACCCCTGTCTCACCCCTGACTCTTCTGGAATTGTCCCCGAGAGCTCCCCATTTATCAGTAGTCTGGTCTTGAGCCCTTGGTAAAGACGCCTCACCCAATCGACCAAGGGTCCCCTCACTCCTATTTTTTCCAACACTGCGAACATATACTCGTGCGAGAGGCGGTCGAAAGCCTTCTCAAGATCCAGGCTAAGAAGCCCTAGGGGGCATCCCCTCTCTCCTTCTACCTCTATTGCCTCCCTTAATAGAATCAGGGAGTCCGAAATCCTTCTTCCTGGCACCGCACACGTCTGGTCGGGTTCGACTACTCCCTCCATCACCTTCCCCAGGCGCGTCGCAGCTATTTTTGCCATAATCTTGTAGTCCGAGGTCAGGAGCGTAACTTGACGCCAGTTTCCCAACTCTCTCCGGTCCCCCTTCTTATACATCAGTATGATGAGCCCCTCACACATTTCTTCTGGCACCAGTCCGCCCTCCAGCATTTCCCTATACATCTGCAGCATGTCCCCTTTCATTAAATCCCAGAATTTAATGTAGAATTCTGCTGGAATTCCATCCAGTCCTGGCGTCCTATTCTTATTCTGCCTCCTCACTGCCTCCTCCACTTCCTCCATCTGGATCCTCCCTCCCAGTACCTCTGGGTTCTTAACCTCATGTCTTAGCTCCCCTAGTAGTGCCTCCCTTATCCGTTTCCATCCTCCCATACAACTCCCCATAGTACTCCTCCGCTAGCTCTATCATACCCTCTGTCGTTGCCTGCCTGCCTCTGACCGGACTCACCAATTCCCTAAGTGTGTTGTCTCCTGCCTTGCATTTCTTAAAGAAGAGACTCGTACATTTCTCTCCCTGTTCCGTTGCCCTGACCCTTGCCCTGTATGCCATTTGTTTGACTCTTTTCTCCAATACCGAGGATAACCTTCCCTTCAATCTCCGTATATCCTCACCCACCGGGAATCCCAGCTCAAGTAACCTGTGCTTCTTCTCGATTCTAGCGTTCCACAGCTGCAGTTCCCTGTTTACACTCCTCCTTCTACTAGGTGTCTGGAAGAGGGCATTTATCCGGCCCTTCACCATGCTCCACCACTCTACCCTCGTGGCAAAGCATTCCTGCAGGGTCGTCCAGTCTTCGTACTTCCTTACAAAGTCTTCCACAACCCTTCTGTCTTCCAACAGGCTCACATTCATTTTCCAGGTTCCCTTCCCCATCTTCAGGCCACCTGGAACACCGAGCTTTGCCTTCACCAAATTGTGATCTGACAAGGGGAAGGGTTCCAGGTCTGCTCCATCCACCTTCACATTGGCAGACACAAAGATGAAATCTATTCGTGATTGCCTTCTACCGCCCTTATCCGACCACGTGTATCCCGGTCTCACCGGGTGTACCTTTCTGAAGGTGTCAGTCATTTTAAAATCCTCCATCAGCTCCTACAACATCCTAGAGGAAGGGTCGAGCCTCCTCCTCCCAGCCACCGATAATAGGTCTGCCAGGCACAACGGGCAGTTAAAAATCACCCCCCATAATGACTTGCCGTCTCGTCATGAGTAGGGTCGCTACATTATTCCATAGGTCCACTCTTTCTGTGCACGTCGTGGGGGCGTACACATTTACTAGTCTCAGGTCTGCCTTTCCATAATACACGTCCACATAATGGAGGCGGCCCGGGATCACCTCTTGGGACCCGACTATCTGTATACCCCTCCTGCCTAGGAGGGTAACCACCCCCGTGCATCGATTTTCATTACTCCCGGACCAAAAGTAGTAGCCATCCCAGCTCTCCAACAGCTCCTCCCGGCCCAGGGTGTATGGTAGGTGGCATTCCTGGAGGAAGACCACCTCCCACTTGGTAGCCTGTAGCAGTTGTATTATTGCTCCTCTTCTCCCCTTTCCCTTCAAGCTCCTCACATTTACGGACGCCACGGATAGTTCCATGTTGGGATGTGTCTCAGTCCGAAGAGGCCTTCTCCGCTCGCCCTCCGTAACCGTCTTCATTCGCCAGTTCCCGCAATTTCATTTTGCCCCTTGTTCTCAAGGGTTTCCCCCTGCGCCGGCTCTCCACCCTTTCCTCCATCCCCTCCCTCGAGGCCTCGTGTCCGGCGAGGAGTCTGAGGATTCCGTGCTGCCTGAAGGGGCACCTCTTTTTGGGGCTCTCCGTATCCTCCTTTTCCTTCCGATTGGTCCCTCCCATGTCTCGCTACTGCCTTCCTCCTGCTGTCGTTCCCCTTTTTATTTATCCTCCTCCACCGCCCAGTCTTCCACGGTCGTCTCGGAGATGCTGCCCATGCCGTCGCTCCCCTCCCCCGCCAGCCCCTCTTCCTGCTCGCTCGATGTCGATTCTGCTCTTTTTGCATGCCTCTCCCCTTCTCCCCCTCCGTCCGTTGCTGGTGGCTGCTGCTCAGCCACCTCCCCACGTCCTTCCCTCACCAGTTCCTTATCCGGGTCCAGTTTGGTCCCACCCCCTTCCTCATCCCTCGCTCCTCCTACCCTATACGCCCTAACCTTGTTGGCGTACGACTCCGGACAATTTTTGTACAGATGTTCTCGGCTACCACAGAGGTTACATTGTGCCGGAACACTGCATTCTTCTACCTCGTGGTCCAGTGCCTTGCATCTATAGCAGACTTTTGTCTTGCACACTGCGGCCAGGTGACCGCTGCCCCCACACCTCCTACACAGTTTAGGTTGTCCGGCATACACAACATATCCCCGGTTGCCACCTATGTTCAGGGCACTCGGGATGTGTCTCAATGTCCTTCCCTCTGTTTTCAGCCGCACCCTCCATTGTCTTGCCCCTGTCCATATCCCCACCGAGTCCCTCACCTTTTTACAGCCCGACAGTACCGAGCAGTGCTGACTTAGCCAGACCTCCACGTTGTGGTCATGTAGGGCTTCATTGTATAGGAAAATAGTCACCACCTTCGTGTCCAGCTCTGATAACAGTTGTAGCTTCATTGATATCAATGGCTTCTCCTCCGCCTTTTCCTCGAAGCGGGTCATAAATCTTTGTAGCAGGGGGCTTGAGTTGAAGCTTACATCAAACGCCCTCCCTCCCGGCAGAGTTATCAAACAGTACAAGTCTGTCGGCTCTATTTGTAGCAAGCCCATCATTATTGACCGTACAAAGGTTGCTCGGTCGATGGTCACTTCCTCTGCTACCTCGTCCTTCATCATTACTCTGACGCAATTATGTCGTTTGACATGAGGTGGTGTCAGACTCACCCCTGCCCCGCCTCGCCATTTCCCGTCTCGTTCCCGGGGCCTCCCAGCTCCCACCGGTCCAGCGTCCACTGTCGCGTTCTCCCTCCGGGCCTCCCCCTGCCCCAGGGTTGCTGGCGTCTCCCTGGCTTCGTTCCCCACCCTCCGCTCGGGGGCACCCGCCTCTCTGCTTCCGGACGCCATACCTTTTTCTCCTCGGCTTCCCTCACCCACTCCATCAGCTCCCACCCTCCCATCCAGTTCCTCCACATCCTCTCCTTCTGCCGTGCCTCCGCCGCGTTCCCCTCCATCCATCTCCGTGCCTCCTCCACGCATCCCCCTGCTGCCAGCGGGTCGGTCTGGTTGCCCCAGTCCCCTCCGGCGGCACAGGTGGTGTCGGTGGCCCTCTGCTTTCGCCACGTCTTCTTCTTGTCTCGTGCAGTCACCGTCTGTCCGACTCTGTCGTCCCTGGCTCCCTCAGCAGTGCAGGTGGTATTCATTTATCTTGGCGCTCTCCCTGCTTCCTCTTCATCTGCTGCGAGCATAAGCTGGGCGGCTCGGTCATCCCGGTCTCCTTCAGCAACTCGGGTGGCCCTCGTGGTCCTTGACTCTCACCGTTCCCCCTCTTCATCTGTTGCGATTTCCGTCTCCATTCTCCAGCAGTCCCCACTTCTTGGCAGCGTGGTCATCCCTGGCCACACGGTCAGGGCCCTCGCAGGCCTCGGGGCTGGTGGCTAGGTCTCACTTGAGATCCGGACGGGCTGGAAGGATCACCTCGATGCTCCTGGTGTCTCCCCTGGCAAGCCATGGCGATTTAAGGTTTTTATTTCCTTTCAAGCAGGAGCAGGCCTCTGCTTTGTACAGCCAAAAGGACCGGAAAAACCACACAAACGTAACGGGAACAGGGGATCCCCTTCACTGCCGACGCACCGAGCTACGCCGCGATCAAGTTCCCCTCTTTTACACCCTTCACTCAAAAAAACAAAAAATTCACCGTCGCAAAAAAAAGGGGGGGGGGGGTGCGTTCATCCACTCATTCTCGAAAGGGGGGGGGGTCGTTTCGAATTAGCCCATCCCGCACTTGGGCAGCGGCCACCGCCACTTCGCGCCCGTGGCTGCTCCGCCCGCTGTCGCCCGCTCCACCTCCACCACCCTCTCCAACAGCCCCCTGGCCAGTCGGCACACCTCGGGAGGCGACATATAGGCGCCCTTAATCAGTTTCTGGCGCGCCATCCACAGGGCCTCTTTTACGGCACCTATGACGGCCCATGCCTGAGCCCAGACCCCACCCGCTCTCTGCCTGAACATCCCCCAAATCATATTAGGCGCTGTGGCTTTTACGGGGCAAAAATGGGACAGCAGGGGTCGGCTTAACTCCCACACCTCCTGGGCAAATGGGCACTGTACGAGGGCATGAGCAGCGCTCTCTCCCAGGCCGCAGCCTCTCGGGCAATCAGGTGAGCGGGCCAATCTGCGGGAGTACATAAATAGTCTGCACTCCAGCCTGTCCCATGCGGCCAGCCAGGATAAGTCCCGCTGCCTTTTTGTCAGGGCTGCCGATGCTACGTTTTCCCAAATTTGTCGTGCCCGGGTACCCCGAGCACCTGGTACCTCTGTGCAGACCTCCTTTTTCGACATTTCCGCCAGGACTTCCCTGGGAACCCACGACCCCCGCGTCCGGTCCGGCTCATACTTCGTGATGTATTCATTTACCGCGGTGCACAACCACCCCTGAGGCCAAGCCAGGGGGGTGCTGCGCGGCAACGACGCCATGCTTAGCCGTCTCAGGAGCCACGCCAGTCTATACCGAACATAATGAGGCTTTCACCTGGAGCCCATTGGAGAAATATAGTCGCAGCGTATTACAGACAAAAATCGTGTTAAGGATACACACGACATTCGGGGCTCCCCTCCCACCGTTCTCAGCACGTTTGTACATTGTTTCTCTCTTCACTCGGTCCATCCCTCCCCCCCAGATGAACTTGAAAAACAGGCGCTCCAACCTTTTTGCCATTTGCGCCCCTGGCGGGAACACGTAAGCCAGGTAGATGAGTACCGGGAGGATTTCCACCCTCAAAACTAACATTCTACCTTCCATTGAAAGGCGCCTGTCTGCCCAACCAGCCAGCCTGCCTCTCACCATGCACTCTTTTCCCCGCCAATTCTTAGTCGCCGAGTCCTCCCTATAGAACGTGACTCCTAAGATTTTGATACCCTCACCCTGGACCGTTATACCTGGCGGGCGGCCCTCAAATAACCTGGGGTCACCGAATATCAGCAGCTCACTTTTGCTTACATTCACCTTTAAACCTGAGGCCAAAAATAATCTATCCGCAAGTCTTAGGGCCTCCCATACTGAAGCAACATTCCCACAGAAAATGACAACATCGTCCATATACGTTGCAATTTTTGCTGGTTCCGCACACCCTGGCATGCTCACCCCTCTAATCAGCCGACTTCCCCTGACAGCCTGGGAAAAAGGCTCCACGCACATTATGAATAACACCGGCGACATCGGGCACCCCTGCCGCACACCGGACCCAATTGGAAACCCTTCCGAGAGGACTCCATTTATTAGCAGGCTACCTGTGAGCTTATGATATAGCTTCCCTATCCAGTCTATAAGCTGTTTCCCCACCCCCATTTGCCTCAAAACCGCGAACAAATAATCGTGCGAGATGCTATCAAATGCCTTCTCCTGATCCAAACTGAGTAGACCCAATGAATTACCCCTCTCCACAGTGGTTTCCACCACCTCCCTCAACAGAACGAGGGTATCGGATATCCGCCTGCCCGGAACCGCACACTTCTGGTCCGACCCCACCACCTCCCCCACCACCTTCCCCAGACGCGCCGCGATAACTTTGGCCAGGATTTTATAATCGGTGTTCAGCAGGGTGATCGGGCGCCAGCTCCCGAGGTCGCTGCGCTCCCCCTTCCCCTTGTATATAAGGGTTATGACCCCTCTTGTCATTGAATCTGGCACAGGGCCTTCCTCCGTAATTTCCTTATACATCTGCCACATGTCGTCCCTGAGGGTACTCCAAAACGTAACATAGAATTCGGCCGGTATCCCATCTAAACCTGGTGCACTGTGCCGACGTAATCCCCCCACCACCTCATCCAATTCTGCCCTCTGGATATGCTTGTTTATCTCCTCCGGAGCCTCAATAACCCTATCTACCCCCCCCTAGCAGTGTGCTCCGCGCCCCCTCATCTGACGGCCTGCTCCTGTACAATTCCTTGTAGTAACCCCTGGCGGCCTCCGTTATCCCCTCTGTGTTCTTGAGTCTACCTAACCTGGGGCAAACCAATTCTCGGATTGTGTTGTCTGCTTTCCTGCACTTCTTAAAGAAAAAACGCGTGCAACGCTCACCCTCCTCGACTGCCTTCACCCGAGCCCTGAATGCAAGTTGCGCGGCCTGCTTCTCCCACACCGCAGAGATCCTATCTTTTAGTTGCTTTATTTCTCCCATGACGGGGAATCCCAGTTCCATCAGTTTATATGCTACCTCCAATCTCTCATTCAATCCCCGCAACACAACCCCTACGCTCCTCCTTCTACTCTGGGACTGGAAAAAGGACTTAATTCGCCCCTTCACCATTCCCCACCATTCAGCTATCGTGCCAAAGCAGCACCGCAGGCTCCTCCATTCCTCGTACTGCCTGACAAATTCCTCCACCACCTTTTTGTCCTCCAGCAGTCCCGAGTTCATGCGCCAGATTCCCCTTCCCAACCTCAGCCCATCTGGGATTCTGAGCCCCCCCGCTATCATCTTATGGTCAGAAAAAGAGAAAGGTTCGTTTTCCACTCTCTCCACTTTAACCTTGGCAGAGACAAAGAGGAAATCAATCCTCGAGTGTGCGGTTCCCAAACAACTCGACCACGTGAACCCTGGTCGCTTTGGGTGTAACGACCGGTAAGCGTCAATCAAATCAAAATCTCCAACCAAAGCCCCCAGCCTCCTAGAGGAGGGGTCCAACTTTCGACATCCGGCGACTGGCCGCGTGTCCGCCAGGGTTAGAGGGCAATTAAAATCACCCCCCATGACGATGTGTCTTCGTGTTAGCAGCAAGGCTGCCACGTTCTCTAGCAACTCCACACGTTCCGGAGAGCCTGTGGGGGCGTACACATTGATCAGCCGGACCGCCGCCCCACCATATGCAACATCGACATAGTGGAGTCGTCCCGGGACCACTTCTCGGGCCTCCTGCACCTCTATGTTCTTTCTACCTAGGAGGATGACCACTCCTGAGCACCTATTAACATTGCTTCCGGACCAGAAGCAGTGTCCCTCCCAGTCCCTAGCCAGATCCTCTCGACCAAGGGAGTATGGCAAGTGGCACTCCTGTAAAAAGTAAACGTCCTTTTTCAGGGACCGTAGATAATGTAGAATGGCCCCCCTCCTAGCCCTGCCCCACATTCCCCTCACGTTTACTGATGCTACGGTAAGGTCCATACCCAGAATTGTCTCTCCCTACCCAGACCCGTCGTCCAACAGTTCATACAGGTTTGTGTCAGCCAATCCCTGCAATTGTTCCCCTCTCCTAGGCTCCTTGGGCAGCCCTCTTCCCTGGTTGGTCTTAGCCGCCACAGCACCATCTTCCGACGACCTCGCGTCTATCGAGGAGTCTGTTGCCTCCAGGTCCCGTTTGCGGGTCGACCTCGCTGGGCCACGCGGCGCTTTCTGCTTCCTTTTCACCACCCTCTTGAATTTCTCCCTCCTGGTGCTCTCCCTCTGCTGCTCCTCTCCGTCTTCCCCCGCCTCCACCGCCTCCGCCCAGTCAACCACCGCTGGGTCGGGGGGTTTTCCCACGGGCTCCTCGTCCTTGTCCCCAGGGTGCTCCACCTGCCGCCCCGTGGGATCCGCGTCTTCCTCCGATGTCATCTCCCCCTCCTCCCTCTCGTCCTGCAGTGGCGTACCCTGCCTGCCCACCTCTCCACCCCCGTCCTCCATCTTCCCGCCGGGCTGCGTTGGTTTCAGCCCGTCCTCGGCCACCTCCCCTTCTCCATCCGACACCCTGCTCCTATGTGCGCGGACCTTATTTGCGTATGACAGCGGGCAGTCCCTGTACAGGTGGTCTTTATTCCCACATAGGTTGCACAATGCCGGGGCGCAGCATTCTGCCACAACGTGGTCTCGTGCCTTGCATCGGTAACATATCCGTGCCTCGCACGCTGCAGCCAGATGGCCACTCCCCCCACATCGCCTGCAGAGCTTCGGCTGCCCCGCATACACCACGTAGCCCCTATTGCCACCAATGTTCAGGGCGCTCGGGATGTGTTGCAGAGCCCCTTCTGCCGTTCCCAACCTCACTCGCCATTGCCTGGCGCCCGTCCAGATCCCTAAAGAGTCTTGGACCCGCTTACTGTCCGAAAGCACCAGGCAGTGCTGCCTCAGCCACACCTCGACGTCGTGGTCTGGCAGAGCTTCGTTGTACAAAAATATGGTGACCACTTTTGTATCGAGCTCAGAGAGCAGTTGGAGCTTCAGCAGTGACAGTGGCCGTTCCCCCGCCTTCTCCTCGAACAAAGTCATAAAACGCTGCAGTAAGTTGCTTGTCTTAAAGCTCACGTCAAAAGCCCTGCCACCTGGCAAGGCTATCAAGCAAAACAGATCTGCCGGATCCACCTTCAGAGTTTCGACCATCACTGACCGCACGAACCTCGGTCTGTCGATCGTGACCTCCTCTGGCACGTCCTCCTTAAAGGACACCCGCACGCAGTTATGCCTCTTAGCGTGTAGCGGGGTGAAGTTCCCTGCCGAACCTCCGCGCCACCGCCCTGCGCGCTCCTGGGGCCGCCCTGCCCCCACAGGTCCAGGACTTGCCTGGACAGCGTCGCTTTGGGCACCTTGCGCCTGCAGGCCCGCCGAGCTCGGTGCTTCCTCCGCCTCCTCTCCTGGGCTGGCCGACACCATCCCACTCCTCGTCGGCTCCTCTCCCTTCCTCGCCCGCTGCCACCAGGCGTCCTCCTCCGCTCGCCTCGAGGTCGACGCTCGCGCCTCGTCCCTCTCCTCTGCGGGTCTCCCTCCTCCAGGCCGTCTCATCGCACCATCCTCCGCCTCTTGGCTCACCACCCCGGATCGCTTGGTCGCCATGGCCCCGCGGGCCTGCGAGGCTGCCACTGGCCAGGCAGCCAGGGAGCCGAGACTAGACACGACACCAGCAGAGACACAGTAGATACAAACCAGCCGCGATTTAAGGTTTTTATTTCCTTTCAAGCGGGAGCAGGCCTCTGCTTTGTACAGCCAAAAGGACCGGAAAAACCACACAAACGTAACGGGAACAGGGGATCCCCTTCACTGCCGACGCACCGAGCTACGCCGCGATCAAGTTCCTCTCTTTCACACCCTTCACTCAGAAAAAAACAAAAATTCACCGTCGCAAAAAAAGGGGGGGGGGGGAGTGCGTTCATCCACTCATTCTCGAAAGGGGGGGGTCGTTTCGAATTAGCCCATCCCGCACTTGGGCAGCGGCCACCGCCACTTCGCGCCCGTGGCTGCTCCGCCCGCTGTCGCCCGCTCCACCTCCACCACCCTCTCCAACAGCCCCCTGGCCAGTCGGCACACCTCGGGCGGCGACATATAGGCGCCCTTAATCAGTTTCTGGCGCGCCATCCACAGGGCCTCTTTTACGGCACCTATGACGGCCCATGCCTGAGCCCAGACCCCACCCGCTCTCTGCCTGAACATCCCCCAAATCATATTAGGCGCTGTGGCCTTTACGGGGCAAAAATGGGACAGCAGGGGTCTGCTTAACTCCCACACCTCCTGGGCAAATGGGCACTGTACGAGGGCATGAGCAGCGCTCTCTCCCAGGCCGCAGCCTCTCGGGCAATCAGGTGAGCGGGCCAATCTGCGGGAGCACATAAATAGTCTGCACTCCAGCCTGTCCCATGCGGCCAGCCAGGATAAGTCCCGCTGCCTTTTTGTCAGGGCTGCCGATGCTACGTTTTCCCAAATTTGTCGTGCCCGGGTACCCCGAGCACCTGGCACCTCTGTGCAGACCTCCTTTTTCGACATTTCCGCCAGGACTTCCCTGGGAACCCACGACCCCCGCGTCCGGTCCAGCTCATACTTCGTGATGTATTCATTTACCGCGGTGCACAACCACCCCTGAGGCCAAGCCAGGGGGGTGCTGCGCGGCAACGACGCCATGCTTAGCCGTCTCAGGAGCCACGCCAGTCTATACCGAACATAATATGAGGCTTTCACCTGGAGCCCATTGGAGAAATATAGTCGCAGCGTATTACAGACAAAAATCGTGTTAAGGATACACACGACATTCGGGGCTCCCCTCCCACCGTTCTCAGCACGTTTGTACATTGTTTCTCTCTTCACTCGGTCCATCCCTCCCCCCCAGATGAACTTGAAAAACAGGCGCTCCAACCTTTTTGCCATTTGCGCCCCTGGCGGGAACACGTAAGCCAGGTAGATGAGTACCGGGAGGATTTCCACTCTCAAAACTAACACTCTACCTTCCATTGAAAGGCGCCTGTCTGCCCAACCAGCCAGCCTGCCTCTCACCATGCACTCTTTTCCCCGCCAATTCTTAGTCGCCGAGTCCTCCCTATAGAACGTGACTCCTAAGATTTTGATACGCTCACCCTGGACCGTTATACCTGGCGGGCGGCCCTCAAATAACCTGGGGTCACCGAATATCAGCAGCTCACTTTTGCTTACATTCACCTTTAATCCTGAGGCCAAAAATAATCTATCCGCAAGTCTTAGGGCCTCCCATACTGAAGCAACATTCCCACAGAAAATGACAACATCGTCCATATACGTTGCAATTTTTGCTGGTTCCGCACACCCTGGCATGCTCACCCCTCTAATCAGCCGACTTCCCCTGACAGCCTGGGAAAAAGGCTCCACGCACATTATGAATAACACCGGCGACATCGGGCACCCCTGCCGCACACCGGACCCAATTGGAAACCCTTCCGAGAGGACTCCATTTATTAGCAGGCTACCTGTGAGCTTATGATATAGCTTCCCTATCCAGTCTATAAGCTGATTCCCCACCCCCATTTGCCTCAAAACCGCGAACAAATAATCGTGCGAGATGCTATCAAATGCCTTCTCCTGATCCAAACTGAGCAGACCCAATGAATTACCCCTCTCCACAGTGGTTTCCACCACCTCCCTCAACAGAACGAGGGTATCGGATATCCGCCTGCCCGGAACCGCACACTTCTGGTCCGACCCCACCACCTCCCCCACCACCTTCCCCAGACGCGCCGCGATAACTTTGGCCAGGATTTTATAATCGGTGTTCAGCAGGGTGATCGGGCGCCAGCTCCCGAGGTCGCTGCGCTCCCCCTTCCCCTTGTATATAAGGGTTATGACCCCTCTAGTCATTGAATCTGGCACAGGGCCTTCCTCCGTAATTTCCTTATACATCTGCCACATGTCGTCCCTGAGGGTACTCCAAAACGTAACATAGAATTCGGCCGGTATCCCATCTAAACCTGGTGCACTGTGCCGACGTAATCCCCCCACCACCTCATCCAATTCTGCCCTCTGGATATGCTTGTTTATCTCCTCTGGAGCCTCAATAACCCTATCTACCCCCCCTAGCAGTGTGCTCCGCGCCCCCTCATCTGACGGCCTGCTCCTGTACAATTCCTTGTAGTAACCCCTGGCGGCCTCCGTTATCCCCTCTGTGTTCTTGAGTCTACCTAACCTGGGACAAACCAATTCTCGGATTGTGTTGTCTGCTTTCCTGCACTTCTTAAAGAAAAAACGCGTGCAACGCTCACCCTCCTCGACCGCCTTCACCCGAGCCCTGAATGCAAGTTGCGCGGCCTGCTTCTCCCACACCGCAGAGATCCTATCTTTTAGTTGCTTTATTTCTCCCATGACGGGGAATCCCAGTTCCATCAGTTTATATGCTCCCTCCAATCGCTCATTCAATCCCCGCAACTCAACCCCTACGCTCCTCCTTCTACTCTGGGACTGAAAAAAGGACTTAATTCGCCCCTTCACCATTCCCCACCATTCAGCTATCGTGCCAAAGCAGCACCGCAGGCTCCTCCATTCCTCGTACTGCCTGACAAATTCCTCCACCACCTTTTTGTCCTCCAGCAGTCCCGAGTTCATGCGCCAGATTCCCCTTCCCAACCTCAGCCCATCTGGGATTCTGAGCCCCCCCGCTATCATCTTATGGTCAGAAAAAGAGAAAGGTTCGTTTTCCACTCTCTCCACTTTAACCTTGGCAGAGACAAAGAGGAAATCAATCCTCGAGTGTGCGGTTCCCAAACAACTCGACCACGTGAACCCTGGTCGCTTTGGGTGTAACGACCGGTAAGCGTCAATCAAATCAAAATCTCCAACCAAAGCCCCCAGCCTCCTAGAGGAGGGGTCCAACTTTCGACATCCGGCGACTGGCCGCGTGTCCGCCAGGGTTAGAGGGCAATTAAAATCACCCCCCATGACGATGTGTCTTCGTGTTAGCAGCAAGGCTGCCACGTTCTCTAGCAACTCCACACGTTCCGGAGAGCCTGTGGGGGCGTACACATTGATCAGCCGGACCGCCGCCCCACCATATGCAACATCGACATAGTGGAGTCGTCCCGGGACCACTTCTCGGGCCTCCTGCACCTCTATGTTCTTTCTACCTAGGAGGATAACCACTCCTGAGCACCTATTAACATTGCTTCCGGACCAGAAGCAGTGTCCCTCCCAGTCCCTAGCCAGATCCTCTCGACCAAGGGAGTATGGCAAGTGGCACTCCTGTAAAAAGTAAACGTCCTTTTTCAGGGACCGTAGATAATGTAGAATGGCCCCCCTCCTAGCCCTGCCCCACATTCCCCTCACGTTTACTGATGCTACGGTAAGGTCCATACCCAGAATTGTCTCTCCCTACCCAGACCCGTCGTCCAATAGTTCATACAGGTTTGTGTCAACCAATCCCTGCAATTGTTCCCCTCTCCTAGGCTCCTTGGGCAGCCCTCTTCCCTGGTTGGTCTTAGCCGCCACAGCACCATCTTCCGACGACCTCGCGTCTATCGAGGAGTCTGTTGCCTCCAGGTCCCGTTTGCGGGTCGACCTCGCTGGGCCACGCGGCGCTTTCTGCTTCCTTTTCACCACCCTCTTGAATTTCTCCCTCCTGGTGCTCTCCCTCTGCTGCTCCTCTCCGTCTTCCCCCGCCTCCACCGCGTCAACCACCGTTGGGTCGGGGGGTTTTCCCACGGGCTCCTCGTCCTTGTCCCCAGGGTGCTCCACCTGCCGCCCCGTGGGATCCGCGTCTTCCTCCGATGTCATCTCCCCCTCCTCCCTCTCGTCCTGCAGTGGCGTACCCTGCCTGCCCACCTCTCCACCCCCGTCCTCCATCTTCCCGCCGGGCTGCGTTGGCTTCAGCCCGTCCTCGGCCACCTCCCCTTCTCCATCCGACACCCTGCTCCTATGTGCGCGGACCTTATTTGCGTATGACAGCGGGCAGTCCCTGTACAGGTGGTCCTTATTCCCACATAGGTTGCACAATGCCGGGGCGCAGCATTCTGCCACAACGTGGTCCCGTGCCTTGCATCGGTAACATATCCGTGCCTCGCACGCTGCAGCCAGATGGCCACTCCCCCCACATCGCCTGCAGAGCTTCGGCTGCCCCGCATACACCACGTAGCCCCTATTGCCACCAATGTTCAGGGCGCTCGGGATGTGTTGCAGAGCCCCTTCTGCCGTTCCCAACCTCACTCGCCATTGCCTGGCGCCCGTCCAGATCCCCAACGAGTCTTGGACCCGCTTACTGTCCGATAGCACCAGGCAGTGCTGCCTCAGCCACACCTCGACGTCGTGGTCTGGCAGAGCTTCGTTGTACAAAAATATGGTGACCACTTTAGTATCGAGCTCAGAGAGCAGTTGGAGCTTCAGCAGTGACAGTGGCCGTTCCCCCGCCTTCTCCTCGAACGAAGTCATAAAACGCTGCAGTAAGTTGCTTGTCTTAAAGCTCACGTCAAAAGCCCTGCCACCTGGCAAGGCTATCAAGCAAAACAGATCTGCCGGATCCACCTTCAGAGTTTCGACCATCACTGACCGCACGAACCTCGGTCTGTCGATCGTGACCTCCTCTGGCACGTCCTCCTTAAAGGACACCCGCACGCAGTTATGCCTCTTAGCGTGTAGCGGGGTGAAGTTCCCTGCCGAACCTCCGCGCCACCGCCCTGCGCGCTCCTGGGGTCGCCCTGCCCCCACAGGTCCAGGACTTGCCTGGACCGCGTCGCTTTGGGCACCTTGCGCCTGCAGGCCCGCCGAGCTCGGTGCTTTCTCCGCCTCCTCTCCTGGGCTGGCCGACACCATCCCACTCCTCGTCGGCTCCTCTCCCTTCCTCGCCCGCTGCCACCAGGCGTCCTCCTCCGCTCGCCTCGAGGTCGACGCTCGCGCCTCGTCCCTCTCCTCTGCGGGTCTCCCTCCTCCAGGCCGTCTCATCGCACCATCCTCCGCCTCTTGGCTCACCACCCCGGATCGCTTGGTCGCCATGGCCCCGCGGGCCTGCGAGGCTGCCACTGGCCAGGCAGCCAGGGAGCCGAGACTAGACACGACACCAGCAGAGACACAGTAGATACAAACCAGCCGCGCGATTTAAGGTTTTTATTTCCTTTCAAGCAGGAGCAGGCCTCTGCTTTGTACAGCCAAAAGGACCGGAAAAACCACACAAACGTAACGGGAACAGGGGATCCCCTTCACTGCCGACGCACCGAGCTACGCCGCGATCAAGTTCCCCCCTTCACTCAAAAAAAACAAAAAATTCACCGTCGCAAAAAAAAGGGGGGGGGGTGCGTTCATCCACTCATTCTCGAAAGGGGGGGGGGGGGGGTCGTTTCGAATTAGCCCATCCCGCACTTGGGCAGCGGCCACCGCCACTTCGCGCCCGTGGCTGCTCCGCCCGCTGTCGCCCGCTCCACCTCCACCACCCTCTCCAACAGCCCCCTGGCCAGTCGGCACACCTCGGGAGGCGACATATAGGCGCCCTTAATCAGTTTCTGGCGCGCCATCCACAGGGCCTCTTTCACGGCACCTATGACGGCCCATGCCTGAGCCCAGACCCCACCCGCTCTCTGCCTGAACATCCCCCAAATCATATTAGGCGCTGTGGCCTTTACGGGGCAAAAATGGGACAGCAGGGGTCGGCTTAACTCCCACACCTCCTGGGCAAATGGGCACTGTACGAGGGCATGAGCAGCGCTCTCTCCCAGGCCGCAGCCTCTCGGGCAATCAGGTGAGCGGGCCAATCTGCGGGAGCACATAAATAGTCTGCACTCCAGCCTGTCCCATGCGGCCAGCCAGGATAAGTCCCGCTGCCTTTTGGTCAGGGCTGCCGATGCTACGTTTTCCCAAATTTGTCGTGCCCGGGTACCCCGAGCACCCGGCACCTCTGTGCAGACCTCCTTTTTCGACATTTCCGCCAGGACTTCCCTGGGAACCCACGACCCCCGCGTCCGGTCCGGCTCATACTTCGCGATGTATTCATTTACCGTGGTGCACAACCACCCCTGAGGCCAAGCCAGGGGGGTGCTGCGCGGCAACGACGCCATGCTTAGCCGTCTCAGGAGCCACGCCAGTCTATACCGAACATAATATGAGGCTTTCACCTGGAGCCCATTGGAGAAATATAGTCGCAGCGTATTACAAACAAAAATCGTGTTAAGGATGCACACGACATTCGGGGCCCCCCTCCCACCGTTCTCAGCACGTTTGTACATTGTTTCTCTCTTCACTCGGTCCATCCCTCCCCCCCAGATGAACTTGAAAAACAGGCGCTCCAACCTTTTTGCCATTTGCGCCCCTGGCGGGAACACGTAAGCCAGGTAGATGAGTACCGGGAGGATTTCCACCCTCAAAACTAACACTCTACCTTCCATTGAAAGGCGCCTGTCTGCCCAACCAGCCAGCCTCCCTCTCACCATGCACTCTTTTCCCCGCCAATTCTTAGTCGCCGAGTCCTCCCTATAGAACGTGACTCCTAAGATTTTGATACCCTCACCCTGGACCGTTATACCTGGCGGGCGGCCCTCAAATAACCTGGGGTCACCGAATATCAGCAGCTCACTTTTGCTTACATTCACCTTTAATCCTGAGGCCAAAAATAATCTATCCGCAAGTCTTAGGGCCTCCCATACTGAAGCAACATTCCCACAGAAAATGACAACATCGTCCATATACGTTGCAATTTTTGCTGGTTCCGCACACCCTGGCATGCTCACCCCTCTAATCAGCCGACTTCCCCTGACAGCCTGGGAAAAAGGCTCCACGCACATTATGAATAACACCGGCGACATCGGGCACCCCTGCCGCACACCGGACCCAATTGGAAACCCTTCCGAGAGGACTCCATTTATTAGCAGGCTACCTGTGAGCTTATGATATAGCTTCCCTATCCAGTCTATAAGCTGTTTCCCCACCCCCATTTGCCTCAAAACCGCGAACAAATAATCGTGCGAGATGCTATCAAATGCCTTCTCCTGATCCAAACTGAGTAGACCCAATGAATTACCCCTCTCCACAGTGGTTTCCACCACCTCCCTCAACAGAACGAGGGTATCGGATATCCGCCTGCCCGGAACCGCACACTTCTGGTCCGACCCCACCACCTCCCCCACCACCTTCCCCAGGCGCGCCGCGATAACTTTGGCCAGGATTTTATAATCGGTGTTCAGCAGGGTGATCGGGCGCCAGCTCCCGAGGTCGCTGCGCTCCCCCTTCCCCTTGTATATAAGGGTTATGACCCCTCTAGTCATTGAATCTGGCACAGGGCCTTCCTCCGTAATTTCCTTATACATCTGCCACATGTCGTCCCTGAGGGTACTCCAAAACGTAACATAGAATTCGGCCGGTATCCCATCTAAACCTGGTGCACTGTGCCGACGTAATCCCCCCACCACCTCATCCAATTCTGCCCTCTGGATATGCTTGTTTATCTCCTCTGGAGCCTCAATAACCCTATCTACCCCCCCTAGCAGTGTGGTCCGCGCCCCCTCATCTGACGGCCTGCTCCTGTACAATTCCTTGTAGTAACCCCTGGCGGCCTCCGTTATCCCCTCTGTGTTCTTGAGTCTACCTAACCTGGGACAAACCAATTCTCGGATTGTGTTGTCCGCTTTCCTGCACTTCTTAAAGAAAAAACGCGTGCAACGCTCACCCTCCTCGACCGCCTTCACCCGAGCCCTGAATGCAAGTTGCGCGGCCTGCTTCTCCCACACCGCAGAGATCCTATCTTTTAGTTGCTTTATTTCTCCCATGACGGGGAATCCCAGTTCCATCAGTTTATATGCTCCCTCCAATCTCTCATTCAATCCCCGCAACTCAACCCCTACGCTCCTCCTTCTACTCTGGGACTGGAAAAAGGACTTAATTCGCCCCTTCACCATTCCCCACCATTCAGCTATCGTGCCAAAGCAGCACCGCAGGCTCCTCCATTCCTCGTACTGCCTGACAAATTCCTCCACCACCTTTTTGTCCTCCAGCAGTCCCGAGTTCATGCGCCAGATTCCCCTTCCCAACCTCAGCCCATCTGGGATTCTGAGCCCCCCCGCTATCATCTTATGGTCAGAAAAAGAGAAAGGTTCGTTTTCCACTCTCTCCACTTTAACCTTGGCAGAGACAAAGAGGAAATCAATCCTCGAGTGTGCGGTTCCCAAACAACTCGACCACGTGAACCCTGGTCGCTTTGGGTGTAACGACCGGTAAGCGTCAATCAAATCAAAATCTCCAACCAAAGCCCCCAGCCTCCTAGAGGAGGGGTCCAACTTTCGACATCCGGCGACTGGCCGCGTGTCCGCCAGGGTTAGAGGGCAATTAAAATCACCCCCCATGACGATGTGTCTTCGTGTTAGCAGCAAGGCTGCCACGTTCTCTAGCAGCTCCACACGTTCCGGAGAGCCTGTGGGGGCGTACACATTGATCAGCCGGACCGCCGCCCCACCATATGCAACATCGACATAGTGGAGTCGTCCCGGGACCACTTCTCGGGCCTCCTGCACCTCTATGTTCTTTCTACCTAGGAGGATGACCACTCCTGAGCACCTATTAACATTGCTTCCGGACCAGAAGCAGTGTCCCTCCCAGTCCCTAGCCAGATCCTCTCGACCAAGGGAGTATGGCAAGTGGCACTCCTGTAAAAAGTAAACGTCCTTTTTCAGGGACCGTAGATAATGTAGAATGGCCCCCCTCCTAGCCCTGCCCCACATTCCCCTCACGTTTACTGATGCTACGGTAAGGTCCATACCCAGAATTGTCTCTCCCTACCCAGACCCGTCGTCCAATAGTTCATACAGGTTTGTGTCAGCCAATCCCTGCAATTGTTCCCCTCTCCTAGGCTCCTTGGGCAGCCCTCTTCCCTGGTTGGTCTTAGCCGCCACAGCACCATCTTCCGACGACCTCGCGTCTATCGAGGAGTCTGTTGCCTCCAGGTCCCGTTTGCGGGTCGACCTCGCTGGGCCACGCGGCGCTTTCTGCTTCCTTTTCACCACCCTCTTGAATTTCTCCCTCCTGGTGCTCTCCCTCTGCTGCTCCTCTCCGTCTTCCCCCGCCTCCACCGCCTCCGCCCAGTCAACCACCGCTGGGTCGGGGGGTTTTCCCACGGGCTCCTCGTCCTTGTCCCCAGGGTGCTCCACCTGCCGCCCCGTGGGATCCGCGTCTTCCTCCGATGTCATCTCCCCCTCCTCCCTCTCGTCCTGCAGTGGCGTACCCTGCCTGCCCACCTCTCCACCCCCGTCCTCCATCTTCCCGCCGGGCTGCGTTGGCTTCAGCCCGTCCTCGGCCACCTCCCCTTCTCCATCCGACACCCTGCTCCTATGTGCGCGGACCTTATTTGCGTATGACAGCGGGCAGTCCCTGTACAGGTGGTCCTTATTCCCACATAGGTTGCACAATGCCGGGGCGCAGCATTCTGCCACAACGTGGTCCCGTGCCTTGCATCGGTAACATATCCGTGCCTCGCACGCTGCAGCCAGATGGCCACTCCCCCCACATCGCCTGCAGAGCTTCGGCTGCCCCGCATACACCACGTAGCCCCTATTGCCACCAATGTTCAGGGCGCTCGGGATGTGTTGCAGAGCCCCTTCTGCCGTTCCCAACCTCACTCGCCATTGCCTGGCGCCCGTCCAGATCCCTAACGAGTCTTGGACCCGCTTACTGTCCGAAAGCACCAGGCAGTGCTGCCTCAGCCACACCTCGACGTCGTGGTCTGGCAGAGCTTCGTTGTACAAAAATATGGTGACCACTTTAGTATCGAGCTCAGAGAGCAGTTGGAGCTTCAGCAGTGACAGTGGCCGTTCCCCCGCCTTCTCCTCGAACAAAGTCATAAAACGCTGCAGTAAGTTGCTTGTCTTAAAGCTCACGTCAAAAGCCCTGCCACCTGGCAAGGCTATCAAGCAAAACAGATCTGCCGGATCCACCTTCAGAGTTTCGACCATCACTGACCGCACGAACCTCGGTCTGTCGATCGTGACCTCCTCTGGCACGTCCTCCTTAAAGGACACCCGCACGCAGTTATGCCTCTTAGCGTGTAGCGGGGTGAAGTTCCCTGCCGAACCTCCGCGCCACCGCCCTGCGCGCTCCTGGGGCCGCCCTGCCCCCACAGGTCCAGGACTTGCCTGGACAGCGTCGCTTTGGGCACCTTGCGCCTGCAGGCCCGCCGAGCTCGGTGCTTCCTCCGCCTCCTCTCCTGGGCTGGCCGACACCATCCCACTCCTCGTCGGCTCCTCTCCCTTCCTCGCCCGCTGCCACCAGGCGTCCTCCTCCGCTCGCCTCGAGGTCGACGCTCGCGCCTCGTTCCTCTCCTCTGCGGGTCTCCCTCCTCCAGGCCGTCTCATCGCACCATCCTCCGCCTCTTGGCTCACCACCCCGGATCGCTTGGTCGCCATGGCCCCGCGGGCCTGCGAGGCTGCCACTGGCCAGGCAGCCAGGGAGCCGAGACTAGGCACGACACCAGCAGAGACACGGTAGATACAAACCAGCCGCGATTTAAGGTTTTTATTTCCTTTCAAGCAGGAGCAGGCCTCTGCTTTGTACAGCCAAAAGGACCGGAAAAACCACACAAACGTAACGGGAACAGGGGATCCCCTTCACTGCCGACGCACCGAGCTACGCCGCGTTCAAGTTCCCCTCTTTTACACCCTTCACTCAAAAAAACAAAAAATTCACCGTCGCAAAAAAAGAGGGGGGGGGGTGCGTTCATCCACTCATTCTCGAAAGGGGGGGGGGGGGTCGTTTCGAATTAGCCCATCCCGCACTTGGGCAGCGGCCACCGCCACTTCGCGCCCGTGGCTGCTCCGCCCGCTGTCGCCCGCTCCACCTCCACCACCCTCTCCAACAGCCCCCTGGCCAGTCGGCACACCTCGGGAGGCGACATATAGGCGCCCTTAATCAGTTTCTGGCGCGCCATCCACAGGGCCTCTTTTACGGCACCTATGACGGCCCATGCCTGAGCCCAGACCCCACCCGCTCTCTGCCTGAACATCCCCCAAATCATATTAGGCGCTGTGGCCTTTACGGGGCAAAAATGGGACAGCAGGGGTCGGCTTAACTCCCACACCTCCTGGGCAAATGGGCACTGTACGAGGGCATGAGCAGCGCTCTCTCCCAGGCCGCAGCCTCTCGGGCAATCAGGTGAGCGGGCCAATCTGCGGGAGCACATAAATAGTCTGCACTCCAGCCTGTCCCATGCGGCCAGCCAGGATAAGTCCCGCTGCCTTTTGGTCAGGGCTGCCGATGCTACGTTTTCCCAAATTTGTCGTGCCCGGGTACCCCGAGCACCCGGCACCTCTGTGCAGACCTCCTTTTTCGACATTTCCGCCAGGACTTCCCTGGGAACCCACGACCCCCGCGTCCGGTCCGGCTCATACTTCGCGATGTATTCATTTACCGTGGTGCACAACCACCCCTGAGGCCAAGCCAGGGGGGTGCTGCGCGGCAACGACGCCATGCTTAGCCGTCTCAGGAGCCACGCCAGTCTATACCGAACATAATATGAGGCTTTCACCTGGAGCCCATTGGAGAAATATAGTCGCAGCGTATTACAAACAAAAATCGTGTTAAGGATGCACACGACATTCGGGGCCCCCCTCCCACCGTTCTCAGCACGTTTGTACATTGTTTCTCTCTTCACTCGGTCCATCCCTCCCCCCCAGATGAACTTGAAAAACAGGCGCTCCAACCTTTTTGCCATTTGCGCCCCTGGCGGGAACACGTAAGCCAGGTAGATGAGTACCGGGAGGATTTCCACCCTCAAAACTAACACTCTACCTTCCATTGAGAGGCGCCTGTCTGCCCAACCAGCCAGCCTGCCTCTCACCATGCACTCTTTTCCCCGCCAATTCTTAGTCGCCGAGTCCTCCCTATAGAACGTGACTCCTAAGATTTTGATACCCTCACCCTGGACCGTTATACCTGGCGGGCGGCCCTCAAATAACCTGGGGTCACCGAATATCAGCAGCTCACTTTTGCTTACATTCACCTTTAATCCTGAGGCCAAAAATAATCTATCCGCAAGTCTTAGGGCCTCCCATACTGAAGCAACATTCCCACAGAAAATGACAACATCGTCCATATACGTTGCAATTTTTGCTGGTTCCGCACACCCTGGCATGCTCACCCCTCTAATCAGCCGACTTCCCCTGACAGCCTGGGAAAAAGGCTCCACGCACATTATGAATAACACCGGCGACATCGGGCACCCCTGCCGCACACCGGACCCAATTGGAAACCCTTCCGAGAGGACTCCATTTATTAGCAGGCTACCTGTGAGCTTATGATATAGCTTCCCTATCCAGTCTATAAGCTGTTTCCCCACCCCCATTTGCCTCAAAACCGCGAACAAATAATCGTGCGAGATGCTATCAAATGCCTTCTCCTGATCCAAACTGAGTAGACCCAATGAATTACCCCTCTCCACAGTGGTTTCCACCACCTCCCTCAACAGAACGAGGGTATCGGCTATCCGCCTGCCCGGAACCGCACACTTCTGGTCCGACCCCACCACCTCCCCTACCACCTTCCCCAGGCGCGCCGCGATAACTTTGGCCAGGATTTTATAATCGGTGTTCAGCAGGGTGATCGGGCGCCAGCTCCCGAGGTCGCTGCGCTCCCCCTTCCCCTTGTATATAAGGGTTATGACCCCTCTAGTCATTGAATCTGGCACAGGGCCTTCCTCCGTAATTTCCTTATACATCTGCCACATGTCGTCCCTGAGGGTACTCCAAAACGTAACATAGAATTCGGCCGGTATCCCATCTAAACCTGGTGCACTGTGCCGACGTAATCCCCCCACCACCTCATCCAATTCTGCCCTCTGGATATGCTTGTTTATCTCCTCTGGAGCCTCAATAACCCTATCTACCCCCCCTAGCAGTGTGCTCCGCGCCCCCTCATCTGACGGCCTGCTCCTGTACAATTCCTTGTAGTAACCCCTGGCGGCCTCCGTTATCCCCTCTGTGTTCTTGAGTCTACCTAACCTGGGACAAACCAATTCTCGGATTGTGTTGTCCGCTTTCCTGCACTTCTTAAAGAAAAAACGTGTGCAACGCTCACCCTCCTCGACCGCCTTCACCCGAGCCCTGAATGCAAGTTGCGCGGCCTGCTTCTCCCACACCGCAGAGATCCTATCTTTTAGTTGCTTTATTTCTCCCATGACGGGGAATCCCAGTTCCATCAGTTTATATGCTCCCTCCAATCTCTCATTCAATCCCCGCAACACAACCCCTACGCTCCTCCTTCTACTCTGGGACTGGAAAAAGGACTTAATTCGCCCCTTCACCATTCCCCACCATTCAGCTATCGTGCCAAAGCAGCACCGCAGGCTCCTCCATTCCTCGTACTGCCTGACAAATTCCTCCACCACCTTTTTGTCCTCCAGCAGTCCCGAGTTCATGCGCCAGATTCCCCTTCCCAACCTCAGCCCATCTGGGATTCTGAGCCCCCCCGCTATCATCTTATGGTCAGAAAAAGAGAAAGGTTCGTTTTCCACTCTCTCCACTTTAACCTTGGCAGAGACAAAGAGGAAATCAATCCTCGAGTGTGCGGTTCCCAAACAACTCGACCACGTGAACCCTGGTCGCTTTGGGTGTAACGACCGGTAAGCGTCAATCAAATCAAAATCTCCAACCAAAGCCCCCAGCCTCCTAGAGGAGGGGTCCAACTTTCGACATCCGGCGACTGGCCGCGTGTCCGCCAGGGTTAGAGGGCAATTAAAATCACCCCCCATGACGATGTGTCTTCGTGTTAGCAGCAAGGCTGCCACGTTCTCTAGCAACTCCACACGTTCCGGAGAGCCTGTGGGGGCGTACACATTGATCAGCCGGACAGCCGCCCCACCATATGCAACATCGACATAGTGGAGTCGTCCCGGGACCACTTCTCGGGCCTCCTGCACCTCTATGTTCTTTCTACCTAGGAGGATAACCACTCCTGAGCACCTATTAACATTGCTTCCGGACCAGAAGCAGTGTCCCTCCCAGTCCCTAGCCAGATCCTCTCGACCAAGGGAGTATGGCAAGTGGCACTCCTGTAAAAAGTAAACGTCCTTTTTCAGGGACCGTAGATAATGTAGAATGGCCCCCCTCCTAGCCCTGCCCCACATTCCCCTCACGTTTACTGATGCTACGGTAAGGTCCATACCCAGAATTGTCTCTCCCTACCCAGACCCGTCGTCCAATAGTTCATACAGGTTTGTGTCAGCCAATCCCTGCAATTGTTCCCCTCTCCTAGGCTCCTTGGGCAGCCCTCTTCCCTGGTTGGTCTTAGCCGCCACAGCACCATCTTCCGACGACCTCGCGTCTATCGAGGAGTCTGTTGCCTCCAGGTCCCGTTTGCGGGTCGACCTCGCTGGGCCACGCGGCGCTTTCTGCTTCCTTTTCACCACCCTCTTGAATTTCTCCCTCCTGGTGCTCTCCCTCTGCTGCTCCTCTCCGTCTTCCCCCGCCTCCACCGCCTCCGCCCAGTCAACCACCGTTGGGTCGGGGGGTTTTCCCACGGGCTCCTCGTCCTTGTCCCCAGGGTGCTCCACCTGCCGCCCCGTGGGATCCGCGTCTTCCTCCGATGTCATCTCCCCCTCCTCCCTCTCGTCCTGCAGTGGCGTACCCTGCCTGCCCACCTCTCCACCCCCGTCCTCCATCTTCCCGCCGGGCTGCGTTGGCTTCAGCCCGTCCTCGGCCACCTCCCCTTCTCCATCCGACACCCTGCTCCTATGTGCGCGGACCTTATTTGCGTATGACAGCGGGCAGTCCCTGTACAGGTGGTCCTTATTCCCACATAGGTTGCACAATGCCGGGGCGCAGCATTCTGCCACAACGTGGTCCCGTGCCTTGCATCGGTAACATATCCGTGCCTCGCACGCTGCAGCCAGATGGCCACTCCCCCCACATCGCCTGCAGAGCTTCGGCTGCCCCGCATACACCACGTAGCCCCTATTGCCACCAATGTTCAGGGCGCTCGGGATGTGTTGCAGAGCCCCTTCTGCCGTTCCCAACCTCACTCGCCATTGCCTGGCGCCCGTCCAGATCCCTAACGAGTCTTGGACCCGCTTACTGTCCGATAGCACCAGGCAGTGCTGCCTCAGCCACACCTCGACGTCGTGGTCTGGCAGAGCTTCGTTGTACAAAAATATGGTGACCACTTTAGTATCGAGCTCAGAGAGCAGTTGGAGCTTCAGCAGTGACAGTGGCCGTTCCCCCGCCTTCTCCTCGAACGAAGTCATAAAACGCTGCAGTAAGTTGCTTGTCTTAAAGCTCACGTCAAAAGCCCTGCCACCTGGCAAGGCTATCAAGCAAAACAGATCTGCCGGATCCACCTTCAGAGTTTCGACCATCACTGACCGCACGAACCTCGGTCTGTCGATCGTGACCTCCTCTGGCACGTCCTCCTTAAAGGACACCCGCACGCAGTTATGCCTCTTAGCGTGTAGCGGGGTGAAGTTCCCTGCCGAACCTCCGCGCCACCGCCCTGCGCGCTCCTGGGGTCGCCCTGCCCCCACAGGTCCAGGACTTGCCTGGACCGCGTCGCTTTGGGCACCTTGCGCCTGCAGGCCCGCCGAGCTCGGTGCTTCCTCCGCCTCCTCTCCTGGGCTGGCCGACACCATCCCACTCCTCGTCGGCTCCTCTCCCTTCCTCGCCCGCTGCCACCAGGCGTCCTCCTCCGCTCGCCTCGAGGTCGACGCTCGCGCCTCGTCCCTCTCCTCTGCGGGTCTCCCTCCTCCAGGCCGTCTCATCGCACCATCCTCCGCCTCTTGGCTCACCACCCCGGATCGCTTGGTCGCCATGGCCCCGCGGGCCTGCGAGGCTGCCACTGGCCAGGCAGCCAGGGAGCCGAGACTAGGCACGACACCAGCAGAGACACGGTAGATACAAACCAGCCGCGGTCGGGGCCCTCATCGGGCAATTCGCCAGAATGGTGAGGCTCTGCTGTGTCTCCCGTTCTTATATATAGAGCAGCAGCAGCAGGGTGACGTCATCATTAACTCATTAACTCATCAGGTGCAAAGATTTGAGGGGGAAGTTATTGTAATTATATACTAGATTAGTAATCAGGCTATTGTTACGATGCGAGTTGTAGATTAGTAATCATTTGGAATGTGTTTTATTGTGATTATGCTACATTAGTAATCAGTTAGTGTTTGTTTCCCTTATAAGGAATTGTAATGTATCTTATTTAATAATACGTTTCCAGGCCGTACTAAGCCTGTAGCTGTCTGAGCGATTAAAGTTATTTCTGTTTCTCTCAATTTCAATCGATTCTCTAATTAGTATTTGCCAGTAGTAACTAGTTTTACACAGCACTTCAACGTTGTCAAAATCAATTGAGTGTCCCTGTTGGCATGCATGTTCTGCCACTGCCGACAGTTGTGTTCGTGATAATTTAATATTTATCTGGTGTTCTTTTAGTCTTACACTAACGTTACGCCCTGTCTGTCCAATATAGCATCTGCCACATACACAATTAATCCGATATACACCTTCTGTTGATAATTTAGGTAATTCGTCTTTAGTGCACGTTACTAGTTGTTGAATTTTGTGTACTGTACCAAATCTTACTGTAATGTTTTGCTTTTGCAAAACACTGGCTAATTTTTCAGTTACTCCTGAGATAAATGGTATTTTTATTGTTTTAATAATCTGATCGCTTTCAGCAGTGTTGCTTTGCGATCGTGATTTGGCATTTAGTGCTCTGTTAATTTGAGCATTATTGTAGCCATTCTGTCTTAGTGCTTCTTTAATATGTTTAATCTCTCTCACTAGACTTTCACCATCTGACACTGTTTTAGCCCGATGTATGAGCGTCTTGATAAGAGAGGATTTCTGAGCTGGGTGATGATGCGAATCTGCATTCAGATAGGCATCAGTGTGCGTTTGCTTTCTGTAAACGCTGTGTGTTATGTTACCATTTAGGCCATGCCCAAGTAAAATATCCAGGAACGGGAGTGTGTTATTCACCTCCATTTCCATGGTGAACTGAATGGCCGGGTTTTGTGCATTGAGATGATTTAGAAAATCGTTAAGTGTATCTTTACCATGTGGCCAGACAACCAAAGTGTCATCCACATATCTAAACCAAAAGGATGGTTTCAATGTGCTCGAGGCAACTGCTCTGGTTTCAACGTTTTCCATGTACAAATTTGCTATAGCAGGAAATAAAGGAGAGCCCATTGCTGCTCCCTCCTTTTGTTTAAAGAATTCGCCTCTCCATAAGAAGTAAGTGTTATTTAAACAATGGTCTGCGAGTTCCGGAATATCTTTTGGTAAACCTGTATTCTTTACCAGTGTATCAAGTAATTTAAGCGACTCGCTCACTGGAACCTTAGTGAATAGCGAAATCACATCAAAACTCACCAAAATATCATTAGGGTTAAGTTTACTATCTTTGATCATATTCACAAGATGTTCTGAATTTCTTATGAATGATGATGTCCTACCGATGTAAGGCTGTATTTGTTTAGTTACATATTTTGCTAATTTATATGTGGCAGAGCCAATTGTACTGACTATGGGTCGTAAAGGGATGCCGATTTTATGGATCTTTGGTAGCCCATACAGTCTAGGTGGTTTTGAAGCCCTTGGCTTAATTAGGAATTGCTCATTTTTTGGGATTAATGAATTTGCAATGATTGCAGTAGTCTTACGTTCCAAAGTATTAGTTGGATCGCGTTTAATTTTAATGTAGGTACTTTCCTCTAATAAATCTTTAATTTTATTATCATAATCGGTCCGTGACATCACTACTGTAGTGCGGCCCTTATCAGCTGCTAGGATTTGAATATCTTTGTTTAGACGAAGCTCTCTTAAAGCTTTTGCCTCGTTCGAGCTAATATTTACTTTTGGTACTTTACTATTCTCAATTATTTTGGCAACCTCGTGTCTAGTCATCTCTGCCTCATTATGTGGAAGGAGTCTTACTGCTGATTCTACCTCAGCAATTATCTCATCCACTGGAATTGTGCGTGGGGTAACGGAAAAGTTAAGGCCTTTAGAAAGGACAGAAATCACGTCAGTGGTTAAATCAGTGTTAGTCAAGTTCATTACGGTTTTGTTTTTAAATTGTTCGTTTTTAATAGAGATTTGTTTATTGTAAAGTCTAGAAAATGTGTTAATTTGGTTAGCATTTGTTAGATTAAACACATTATCAGCCGAATGTGTTTAATCTAACAAATGCTAACCAAATTAACACATTTTCTAGACTTTACAATAAACAAATCCCTATTAAAAACTAACAATTTAAAAACAAAACCGTAATGAACTTGACTAACACTGATTTAACCACTGACGTGATTTCTGTCCTTTCTAAAGGCCTTAACTTTTCCGTTACCCCACGCACAATTCCAGTGGATGAGATAATTGCTGAGGTAGAATCAGCAGTAAGACTCCTTCCACATAATGAGGCAGATATGACTAGACACGAGGTTGCCAAAATAATTGAGAATAGTAAAGTACCAAAAGTAAATATTAGCTCGAACGAGGCAAAAGCTTTAAGAGAGCTTCGTCTAAACAAAGATATTTAAATCCTAGCAGCTGATAAGGGCCGCACTACAGTAGTGATGTCACGGACCGATTATGATAATAAAATTAAAGATTTATTAGAGGAAAGTACCTACATTAAAATTAAACGCGATCCAACTAATACTTTGGAACGTAAGACTACTGCAATCATTGCAAATTCATTAATCCAAAAAAATGAGCAATTCCTAATTAAGCCAAGGGCTTCAAAACCACCTAGACTGTATGGGCTACCAAAGATCCATAAAATCGGCATCCCTTTACGACCCATAGTCAGTACAATTGGTTCTGCCACATATAAATTAGCAAAATATGTAACTAAACAAATACAGCCTTACATCGGTAGGACATCATCATTCATAAGAAATTCAGAACATCTTGTGAATATGATCATAGATATTAAACTTAACCCTAATGATATTTTGGTGAGTTTTGATGTGATTTCGCTATTCACTAAGGTTCCAGTGAGCGAGTCGCTTAAATTACTTGATACACTGGTAAAGAATACAGGTTTACCAAAAGATATTCCGGAACTCGCAGACCATTGTTTAAATAACACTTACTTCTTATGGAGAGGCGAATTCTTTAAACAAAAGGAGGGAGCAGCAATGGGCTCTCCTTTATTTCCTGCTATAGCAAATTTGTACGTAGAAAACTTTGAAACCAGAGCACTTGCCTCGAGCACATTAAAACCATCCTTTTGGTTTAGATATGTGGATGACACTTTGGTTGTCTGGCCACATGGTAAAGATACACTTAACGATTTTCTAAATCATCTCAATGCACAAAACCCGGCCATTCAGTTCACCATGGAAATGGAGGTGAATAACACACTCCCGTTCCTGGATATTTTACTTGGGCATGGCCTAAATGGTAACATAACACACAGCGTTTACAGAAAGCAAACGCACACTGATGCCTATCTGAATGCAGATTCGCATCATCACCCAGCTCAGAAATCCTCTCTTATCAAGACGCTCATACATCGGGCTAAAACAGTGTCAGATGGTGAAAGTCTAGTGAGAGAGATTAAACATATTAAAGAAGCACTAAGACAGAATGGCTACAATAATGCTCAAATTAACAGAGCACTAAATGCCAAATCACGATCGCAAAGCAACACTGCTGAAAGCGATCAGATTATTAAAACAATAAAAATACCATTTATCTCAGGAGTAACTGAAAAATTAGCCCGTGTTTTGCAAAAGCAAAAATTACAGTAAGATTTGGTACAGTACACAAAATTCAACAACTAGTAACGTGCACTAAAGACGAATTACCTAAATTATCAACAGAAGGTGTATATCGGATTAATTGTGTATGTGGCAGATGCTATATTGGACAGACAGGGCGTAACGTTAGTGTAAGACTAAAAGAACACCAGATAAATATTAAATTATCACGAACACAACTGTCGGCAGTGGCAGAACATGCATGCCAACAGGGACACTCAATTGATTTTGACAACGTTGAAGTGCTGTGTAAAACTAGTTACTACTGGCAAATACTAATTAGAGAATCGATTGAAATTGAGAGAAACAGAAATAACTTTAATCGCTCAGACAGCTACAGGCTTAGTACGGCCTGGAAACGTATTATTAAATAAGATACATTACAATTCCTTATAAGGGAAACAAACACTAACTGATTACTAATGTAGCATAATCACAATAAAACACATTCCAAATGATTACTAATCTACAACTCGCATCGTAACAATAGCCTGATTACTAATCTAGTATATAATTACAATAACTTCCCCCTCAAATCTTTGCACCTGATGAGTTAATGAGTTAATGATGACGTCACCCTGCTGCTGCTGCTCTATATATAAGAACGGGAGACACAGCAGAGCCTCACCATTCTGGCGAATTGCCCGATGAGGAGGGCCACGGCTGCGGCTGGTTTGTATCTACTGTGTCTCTGCTGGTGTCGTGTCTAGTCTCGGCTCCCTGGCTGCCTGGCCAGTGGCAGCCTCGCAGGCCCGCGGGGCCATGGCGACCAAGCGATCCGGGGTGGTGAGCCAAGAGGCGGAGGATGGTGCGATGAGACGGCCTGGAGGAGGGAGACCCGCAGAGGAGAGGGACGAGGCGCGAGCGTCGACCTCGAGGCGAGCGGAGGAGGACGCCTGGTGGCAGCGGGCGAGGAAGGTAGAGGAGCCGACGAGGAGTGGGATGGTGTCGGCCAGCCCAGGAGAGGAGGCGGAGGAAGCACCGAGCTCGGCGGGCCTGCAGGCGCAAGGTGCCCAAAGCGACGCGGTCCAGGCAAGTCCTGGACCTGTGGGGGCAGGGCGGCCCCAGGAGCGCGCAGGGCGGTGGCGCGGAGGTTCGGCAGGGAACTTCACCCCGCTACACGCTAAGAGGCATAACTGCGTGCGGGTGTCCTTTAAGGAGGACGTGCCAGAGGAGGTCACGATCGACAGACCGAGGTTCGTGCGGTCAGTGATGGTCGAAACTCTGAAGGTGGATCCGGCAGATCTGTTTTGCTTGATAGCCTTGCCAGGTGGCAGGGCTTTTGACGTGAGCTTTAAGACAAGCAACTTACTGCAGCGTTTTATGACTTTGTTCGAGGAGAAGGCGGGGGAACGGCCACTGTCACTGCTGAAGCTCCAACTGCTCTCTGAGCTCGATACTAAAGTGGTCACCATATTTTTGTACAACGAAGCTCTGCCAGACCACGACGTCGAGGTGTGGCTGAGGCAGCACTGCCTGGTGCTTTCGGACAGTAAGCGGGTCCAAGACTCGTTAGGGATCTGGACGGGCGCCAGGCAATGGCGAGTGAGGTTGGGAACGGCAGAAGGGGCTCTGCAACACATCCCGAGCGCCCTGAACATTGGTGGCAATAGGGGCTACGTGGTGTATGCGGGGCAGCCGAAGCTCTGCAGGCGATGTGGGGGGAGTGGCCATCTGGCTGCAGCGTGCGAGGCACGGATATGTTACCGATGCAAGGCACGGGACCACGTAGTGGCAGAATGCTGCGCCCCGGCATTGTGCAACCTATGTGGGAATAAGGACCACCTGTACAGGGACTGCCCGCTGTCATACGCAAATAAGGTCCGCGCACATAGGAGCAGGGTGTCGGATGGAGAAGGGGAGGTGGCCGAGGACGGGCTGAAGCCAACGCAGCCCGGCGGGAAGATGGAGGACGGGGGTGGAGAGGTGGGCAGGCAGGGTACGCCACTGCAGGACGAGAGGGAGGAGGGGGAGATGACATCGGAGGAAGACGCGGATCCCACGGGGCGGCAGGTGGAGCACCCTGGGGACAAGGACGAGGAGCCCGTGGGAAAACCCCCCGACCCAACGGTGGTTGACTGGGCGGAGGCGGTGGAGGCGGGGGAAGACGGAGAGGAGCAACAGAGGGAGAGCACCAGGAGGGAGAAATTCAAGAGGGTGGTGAAAAGAAAGCAGAAAGCGCAGCGTGGCCCAGCGAGGACGACCCGCAAACGGGACCTGGAGGCAACAGACTCCTCGATAGACGCGAGGTCGTCGGAAGATGGTGCCGTGGCGGCTAAGACCAACCAGGGAAGAGGGCTGCCCAAGGAGCCTAGGAGAGGGGAACAATTGCAGGGATTGGCTGACACAAACCTGTATGAACTATTGGACGACGGGTCTGGGTAGGGAGAGACAATTCTGGGTATGGACCTTACCGTAGCATCAGTAAACGTGAGGGGAATGTGGGGCAGGGCTAGGAGGGGGGCCATTCTAAATTATCTACGGTCCCTGAAAAAGGACGTTTACTTTTTACAGGAGTGCCACTTGCCATACTCCCTTGGTCGAGAGGATCTGGCTAGGGACTGGGAGGGACACTGCTTCTGGTCCGGAAGCAATGTTAATAGGTGCTCAGGAGTGGTTATCCTCCTAGGTAGAAAGAACATAGAGGTGCAGGAGGCCCGAGAAGTGGTCCCGGGACGACTCCACTATGTCGATGTTGCATATGGTGGGGCGGCGGTCCGGCTGATCAATGTGTACGCCCCCACAGGCTCTCCGGAACGTGTGGAGTTGCTAGAGAACGTGGCAGCCTTGCTGCTAACACGAAGACACATCGTCATGGGGGGTGATTTTAATTGCCCTCTAACCCTGGCGGACACGCGGCCAGTCGCCGGATGTCGAAAGTTGGACCCCTCCTCTAGGAGGCTGGGGGCTTTGGTTGGAGATTTTGATTTGATTGATGCTTACCGGTCGTTACACCCAAAGCGACCAGGGTTCACATGGTCGAGTTGTTTGGGAACCGCGCACTCGAGGATTGATTTCCTCTTTGTATCTGCCAAGGTTAAAGTGGAGAGAGTGGAAAACGAACCTTTCTCTTTTTCTGACCATAAGATGATAGCGGGGGGGCTCAGAATCCCAGATGGGCTGAGGTTGGGAAGGGGAATCTGGCGCATGAACTCGGGACTGCTGGAGGACAAAAAGGTGGTGGAGGAATTTGTCAGGCAGTACGAGGAATGGAGGAGCCTGCGGTGCTGCTTTGGCACGATAGCTGAATGGTGGGGAATGGTGAAGGGGCGAATTAAGTCCTTTTTTCAGTCCCAGAGTAGAAGGAGGAGCGTAGGGGTTGAGTTGCGGGGATTGAATGAGCGATTGGAGGGAGCATATAAACTGATGGAACTGGGATTCCCCGTCATGGGAGAAATAAAGCAACTAAAAGATAGGATCTCTGCGGTGTGGGAGAAGCAGGCCGCGCAACTTGCATTCAGGGCTCGGGTGAAGGCGGTCGAGGAGGGTGAGCGTTGCACGCGTTTTTTCTTTAAGAAGTGCAGGAAAGCAGACAACACAATCCGAGAATTGGTTTGTCCCAGGTTAGGTAGACTCAAGAACACAGAGGGGATAACGGAGGCCGCCAGGGGTTACTACAAGGAATTGTACAGGAGCAGGCCGTCAGATGAGGGGGCGCGGAGCACACTGCTAGGGGGGGTAGATAGGGTTATTGAGGCTCCAGAGGAGATAAACAAGCATATCCAGAGGGCAGAATTGGATGAGGTGGTGGGGGGATTACGTCGGCACAGTGCACCAGGTTTAGATGGGATACCGGCCGAATTCTATGTTACGTTTTGGAGTACCCTCAGGGACGACATGTGGCAGATGTATAAGGAAATTACGGAGGAAGGCCCTGTGCCAGATTCAATGACTAGAGGGGTCATAACCCTTATATACAAGGGGAAGGGGGAGCGCAGCGACCTCGGGAGCTGGCGCCCGATCACCCTGCTGAACACCGATTATAAAATCCTGGCCAAAGTTATCGCGGCGCGCCTGGGGAAGGTGGTAGGGGAGGTGGTGGGGTCGGACCAGAAGTGTGCGGTTCCGGGCAGGCGGATAGCCGATACCCTCGTTCTGTTGAGGGAGGTGGTGGAAACCACTGTGGAGAGGGGTAATTCATTGGGTCTACTCAGTTTGGATCAGGAGAAGGCATTTGATAGCATCTCGCACGATTATTTGTTCGCGGTTTTGAGGCAAATGGGGGTGGGGAAACAGCTTATAGACTGGATAGGGAAGCTATATCATAAGCTCACAGGTAGCCTGCTAATAAATGGAGTCCTCTCGGAAGGGTTTCCAATTGGGTCCGGTGTGCGGCAGGGGTGCCCGATGTCGCCGGTGTTATTCATAATGTGCGTGGAGCCTTTTTCCCAGGCTGTCAGGGGAAGTCGGCTGATTAGAGGGGTGAGCATGCCAGGGTGTGCGGAACCAGCAAAAATTGCAACGTATATGGACGATGTTGTCATTTTCTGTGGGAATGTTGCTTCAGTATGGGAGGCCCTAAGACTTGCGGATAGATTATTTTTGGCCTCAGGATTAAAGGTGAATGTAAGCAAAAGTGAGCTGCTGATATTCGGTGACCCCAGGTTATTTGAGGGCCGCCCGCCAGGTATAACGGTCCAGGGTGAGGGTATCAAAATCTTAGGAGTCACGTTCTATAGGGAGGACTCGGCGACTAAGAATTGGCGGGGAAAAGAGTGCATGGTGAGAGGCAGGCTGGCTGGTTGGGCAGACAGGCGCCTCTCAATGGAAGGTAGAGTGTTAGTTTTGAGGGTGGAAATCCTCCCGGTACTCATCTACCTGGCTTACGTGTTCCCGCCAGGGGCGCAAATGGCAAAAAGGTTGGAGCGCCTGTTTTTCAAGTTCATCTGGGGGGGAGGGATGGACCGAGTGAAGAGAGAAACAATGTACAAACGTGCTGAGAACGGTGGGAGGGGGGCCCCGAATGTCGTGTGCATCCTTAACACGATTTTTGTTTGTAATACGCTGCGACTATATTTCTCCAATGGGCTCCAGGTGAAAGCCTCGTATTATGTTCGGTATAGACTGGCGTGGCTCCTGAGACGGCTAAGCATGGCGTCGTTGCCGCGCAGCACCCCCCTGGCTTGGCCTCAGGGGTGGTTGTGCACCACGGTAAATGAATACATCGCGAAGTATGAGCCGGACCGGACGCGGGGGTCGTGGGTTCCCAGGGAAGTCCTGGCGGAAATGTCGAAAAAGGAGGTCTGCACAGAGGTGCCGGGTGCTCGGGGTACCCGGGCACGACAAATTTGGGAAAACGTAGCATCGGCAGCCCTGACCAAAAGGCAGCGGGACTTATCCTGGCTGGCCGCATGGGACAGGCTGGAGTGCAGACTATTTATGTGCTCCCGCAGATTGGCCCGCTCACCTGATTGCCCGAGAGGCTGCGGCCTGGGAGAGAGCGCTGCTCATGCCCTCGTACAGTGCCCATTTGCCCAGGAGGTGTGGGAGTTAAGCCGACCCCTGCTGTCCCATTTTTGCCCCGTAAAGGCCACAGCGCCTAATATGATTTGGGGGATGTTCAGGCAGAGAGCGGGTGGGGTCTGGGCTCAGGCATGGGCCGTCATAGGTGCCGTAAAAGAGGCCCTGTGGATGGCGCGCCAGAAACTGATTAAGGGCGCCTATATGTCGCCTCCCGAGGTGTGCCGACTGGCCAGGGGGCTGTTGGAGAGGGTGGTGGAGGTGGAGCGGGCGACAGCGGGCGGAGCAGCCACGGGCGCGAAGTGGCGGTGGCCGCTGCCCAAGTGCGGGATGGGCTAATTCGAAACGACCCCCCCCCCCCTTTCGAGAATGAGTGGATGAACGCACCCCCCCCCCCCCCTTTTTTTTGCGACGGTGAATTTTTTGTTTTTTTGAGTGAAGGGTGTAAAAGAGGGGAACTTGAACGCGGCGTAGCTCGGTGCGTCGGCAGTGAAGGGGATCCCCTGTTCCCGTTACGTTTGTGTGGTTTTTCCGGTCCTTTTGGCTGTACAAAGCAGAGGCCTGCTCCTGCTTGAAAGGAAATAAAAACCTTAAATCGCCCTGGCTTGCCAGGGGAGACACCAGGAGCATCGAGGTGATCCTTCCAGCCCGTCCGGATCTCAAGTGAGACCTAGCCACCAGCCCCGAGGCCTGCGAGGGCCCTGACCGTGTGGCCAGGGATGACCACGCTGCCAAGAAGTGGGGACTGCTGGAGAATGGAGACGGAAATCGCAACAGATGAAGAGGGGGAACGGTGAGAGTCAAGGACCACGAGGGCCACCCGAGTTGCTGAAGGAGACCGGGATGACCGAGCCGCCCAGCTTATGCTCGCAGCAGATGAAGAGGAAGCAGGGAGAGCGCCAAGATAAATGAATACCACCTGCACTGCTGAGGGAGCCAGGTACGACAGAGTCGGACAGACGGTGACTGCACGAGACAAGAAGAAGACGTGGCGAAAGCAGAGGGCCACCGACACCACCTGTGCCGCCGGAGGGGACTGGGGCAACCAGACCGACCCGCTGGCAGCAGGGGGATGCGTGGAGGAGGCACGGAGATGGATGGAGGGGAACGCGGCGGAGGCACGGCAGAAGGAGAGGATGTGGAGGAACTGGATGGGAGGGTGGGAGCTGATGGAGTGGGTGAGGGAAGCCGAAGAGAAAAAGGTATGGCGTCCGGAAGCAGAGAGGCGGGTGCCCCCGAGCGGAGGGTGGGGAACGAAGCCAGGGAGACGCCAGCAACCCTGGGGCAGGGGGAGGCCCGGAGGGAGAACGCGACAGTGGACGCTGGACCGGTGGGAGCTGGGAGGCCCCGGGAACGAGACGGGAAATGGCGAGGCGGGGCAGGGGTGAGTCTGACACCACCTCATGTCAAACGACATAATTGCGTCAGAGTAATGATGAAGGACGAGGTAGCAGAGGAAGTGACCATCGACCGAGCAACCTTTGTACGGTCAATAATGATGGGCTTGCTACAAATAGAGCCGACAGACTTGTACTGTTTGATAACTCTGCCGGGAGGGAGGGCGTTTGATGTAAGCTTCAACTCAAGCCTCCTGCTACAAAGATTTATGACCCGCTTCGAGGAAAAGGCGGAGGAGAAGCCATTGATATCAATGAAGCTACAACTGTTATCAGAGCTGGACACGAAGGTGGTGACTATTTTCCTATACAATGAAGCCCTACATGACCACAACGTGGAGGTCTGGCTAAGTCAGCACTGCTCGGTACTGTCGGGCTGTAAAAAGGTGAGGGACTCGGTGGGGATATGGACAGGGGCAAGACAATGGAGGGTGCGGCTGAAAACAGAGGGAAGGACATTGAGACACATCCCGAGTGCCCTGAACATAGGTGGCAACCGGGGATATGTTGTGTATGCCGGACAACCTAAACTGTGTAGGAGGTGTGGGGGCAGCGGTCACCTGGCCGCAGTGTGCAAGACAAAAGGCTGCTATAGATGCAAGGCACTGGACCACGAGGTAGAAGAATGCAGTGTTCCGGCACAATGTAACCTCTGTGGTAGCCGAGAACATCTGTACAAAAATTGTCCGGAGTCGTACGCCAACAAGGTTAGGGCGTATAGGGTAGGAGGAGCGAGGGATGAGGAAGGGGGTGGGACCAAACTGGACCCGGATAAGGAACTGGTGAGGGAAGGACGTGGGGAGGTGGCTGAGCAGCAGCCACCAGCAACGGACGGAGGGGGAGAAGGGGAGAGGCATGCAAAAAGAGCAGAATCGACATCGAGCGAGCAGGAAGAGGGGCTGGCGGGGGAGGGGAGCGACGGCATGGGCAGCATCTCCGAAACGACCGTGGAAGACTGGGCGGAGGCGGTGGAGGAGGATAAAGAAAAAGGGGAACGACAGCAGGAGGAAGGCAGTAGCGAGACATGGGAGGGACCAATCGGAAGGAAAAGGAGGATACGGAGAGCCCCAAAAAGAGGTGCCCCTTCAGGCAGCACGGAATCCTCAGACTCCTCGCCGGACACCGAGGCCTCGAGGGAGGGGATGGAGGAAAGGGTGGAGAGCCGGCGCAGGGGGAAACCCTTGAGAACAAGGGGCAAAATGAAATTGCGGGAACTGGCGAATGAAGACGGTTATGGAGGGCGAGCGGAGAAGGCCTCTTCGGACTGAGACACATCCCAACATGGAACTATCCGTGGCGTCTGTAAATGTGAGGAGCTTGAAGGGAAAGGGGAGAAGAGGAGCAATAATACAACTGCTACAGGCTACCAAGTGGGAGGTGGTCTTCCTCCAGGAATGCCACCTACCATACACCCTGGGCCGGGAGGAGCTGTTGGAGAGCTGGGATGGCTACTACTTTTGGTCCGGGAGTAATGAAAATCGATGCACGGGGGTGGTTACCCTCCTAGGCAGGAGGGGTATACAGATAGTCGGGTCCCAAGAGGTGATCCCGGGCCGCCTCCATTATGTGGACGTGTCTTATGGAGAGGCAGACCTGAGACTAATAAATGTGTATGCCCCCACGACGTGCACAGAAAGAGTGGACCTATGGAATAATGTAGCGACCCTACTCGTGACGAGATGGCAAGTCATAATGGGGGGTGATTTTAACTGCCTGTTGTGCCTGGCAGACCTCTTATCGGTGGCTGGGAGGAGGCTCGACCCTTCCTCTTGGAAGTTGAAGGAGCTGATAGAGGATTTTTAAATGACTGACACCTTCAGAAAGGTACACCCGGTGAGACCGGGATACACGTGGTCGGATAAGGCCGGTAGAACGCAATCACGAATAGATGTCATCTTTGTGTCTGCCAATGTGAAGGTGGATGGAGCAGACCTGGAACCCTTCCCCTTGTCAGATCACAATTTGGTGAATGCAAAGCTCGGTATTCCAGGTGGCCTGAAGATGGGGAAGGGAACCTGGAAAATTAATGTGAGCCTGTTGGAAGACAGAAGGGTTGTGGAAGACTTTGTAAGGAAGTACGAAGACTGGACGACCCTGCAGGAATGCTTTGCCACGAGGGTGGAGTGGTGGAGCATGGTGAAGGGTCGGATAAAGGCCCTCTTCCAGACACATAGTAGAAGGAGGAGTGTAAACAGGGAACTGCAGCTGTGGAACGCTAGAATCGAGAAGAAGCACAGGTTACTTGAGCTGGGATTCCCGGTGGGTGAGGATATACGGAGATTGAAGGGAAGGTTATCCTCGGTATTGGAGAAAAGAGTCAAACAAATGGCATACAGGGCAAGGGTCAGGGCAACGGAACAGGGAGAGAAATGTACGAGTCTCTTCTTTAAGAAATGCAAGGCAGGAGACAACACACTTAGGGAATTGGTGAGTCCGGTCAGAGGCATGCAGGCAACGACAGAGGGTATGATAGAGATAGCGGAGGAGTACTATGGGGAGTTGTATGGGAGGTAGGGAACGGATAAGGGAATAAGGGAGGCACTACTAGGGGAGCTAAGACATGAGGTTAATAACCCAGAGGTACTGGGAGGGAGGATCCAGATGGAGGAAGTGGCGGGGGCAGTGAGGAGGCAGAATAAGAATAGGACGCCAGGACTGGATGGAATTCCAGCAGAATTCTACATTACATTCTGGGATTTAATGAAAGGGGACATGCTGCAGATGTATAGGGAAATGCTGGAGGGCGGACTGGTGCCAGAAGAAATGTGTGAGGGGCTCATCACACTGATGTATAAGAAGGGGGACCGGAGAGAGTTGGGAAACTGGCGTCCAGTTACGCTCCTGAACTCGGACTACATGATTATGGCAAAAATAGCTGCGACGCGCCTGGGGAAGGTGGTGGAGGGAGTAGTCGAACCCGACCAGACGTGTGCGGTGCCAGGAAGAAGGATTTTGGACTCCCTGATTTTATTAAGGGAGGAAATAGAGGGAGAAGGAGAGAGGGGATGCCCCCTAGGGCTTCTTAGCCTGGATCTTGAGAAAGCTTTCGACCGCCTCTCACACGAGTATATGTTCGCAGTGTTGGAAAAATAGGAGTGAGGGGACCCTTGGTCGATTGGGTGAGGCGTCTTTACCAAGGGCTCAAGACCAGACTACTGATAAATGGGGAGCTCTCGGGGACAATTCCAGTAGAGTCAGGGGTGAGACAGGGGTGCATGATGTCCGCGGTTCTATTTGTAATGTGTATGGAACCCCTTGCACAGGCAATGAGAAACAATGAGGAGATTAAGGGAGTGACCATCCCCGGGAATAAGGAACAGGGGAAGGTGGCGCTATATATGGATGACGTAGTCGTGCTCTGTAGGGACGTGGCATCAGTGTGGGGGACCATGAAGGAGACGAACCGCTTCGGCCTGGCCTCCGGCTTGAAGGTGAACGCGAGGAAGAGCGAATTGATGGCCTTCGGGGACCCGAGACTATTTGAGGGCCGGCCGCCTGAGTTGGGGATAAAGACGGAGGAAGTCAAGGTCTTGGGAGTGTCCTTTTGCCGAGAGAGGTCGGCGGAACGAAACTGGGACGGGAGGATAAAGCAGGTAAAGGGACAGTTAGGCAAGTGGGCTGGGAGACGGCTCACGATGGAAGGGAGGATTCTGGTAGTGAGAATGGTGGTTTTACCAACACTCAACTACCTCGCATATGTGTACCCGCCAGGTAGGAGGGAGGCAAGAATCCTGGAATCGCTGTTGTTTCAATTCATTTGGGGAGGCGGGATGGATAGAGTGAAGAGGGTGGTGATGTGTAAATGCGTCGAACGGGGGAAGGGTGCCCCAAATATTGCACGTGTGCTGTCCTCAATTTTTGTGTGCAACACTTTGAGGTTATTCTTTTCCGAAGAGCCCCGGGGGAAGGCCACTTGTTATATAAGTTATCGCCTGATGTGGCTCCTGAGGGGGCTTGGGATGACCCAATTACCAGCGGGCACGCCCTTGGCCTGGCCACAAGGATGGCTGAATGCGGCGGTGGGTGACTACATAAAAGAGTACAATTTGAGTCGGAGAGGGGGACCGTGGAACTCCAAGGAGGTATTGGCCAAAGTAAACGAACGGAAGGCCTGCGAGGGGGTGATGGGCGCGAAGAGGACTATGTACCGTCAAGTGTGGAGGAACACTTCATCAACGGTGCTCACAAATGAACAGAGAGATCTGTCCTGGTTGGCGGTGTGGGATAGATTGGAGACGAGGGGCTTCATGTTTTCTCGCCGAATGGCACGTTCGCCCAAATGCCCGAGGGGCTGCAACACAGATGAGGACGCGGTGCACGTCATGGTGAAGTGTCCCTTCGCACAGAAGGTGTGGAGACTGAGCAGTCCGCTGTTGTCCTGGTTTTACCCACCGCAGGTGATAAGTCGGGACATTATGTGGGAGTCTTAAGGGAGGTGCGGGGAGATGACAGAGATCGAACGTGGGCCATAATAGGCGTGACAAAGGAGGCCTTGTGGGGAGCTCGCAGAAAAGAGTTGGATGGGTCCCCTATATCACCGTTGGAGGTGTGCTACTGGGCGAGGAGGTTGCTAGCAAGGGTGATGGAAGTAGACCGGGTTAGGCTGGGATACAAGGCCGCAGGTTTGAAGTGGAAGTGGCCCCTACCCGGAGTGGGGTAGCGAGGGGACTGGCGGGTATAGGGAAGGGATAGTGAAAGATGGCCATGCACATTTTAGCCGGCCTGCTAAGTCGTGTGGGCGAGGAATGTACGTGTTCGATCGGGGGAAGGCGATGTGATGGAGCAGCGCATGGGTGAATGGTGGTGATGAATGTGAATAAGGGGAACGGGGCGGTGTGCGTTATGGCGGTGAGCTTTTTTGTTGCATTGTATGTGGATGGAGCCCGCGGATGTGACGGAGACTCGAAGGGGCCAACCGGGCGCCCAGGAAAGAGTGGTTTTCAGTACTCTCTTTGGTTTTCCTTGTACCCGCTGAGAAGTTAATAAAAACCTTTAAATCGCAATTACCAGCGAAACGTCGTACTCAAATTGTAAATGTTGTGGTTTTGCGCTTCAACACACCGGTGGGCTAAAGCAGTGAACTAATTTGTCTTTTGTCAACGTGACACTTTTTTACTGATTGGCCGTGTCGGGTGGTGGAGGGTTACGACACATTTATAAATAACGCGATCTAAACCCAAAAACGTTGATTATGAATCTTGACTTTAAAATAAGTATAACCCGTAAAAACAAAGTTTTTCACTATAAATCCTTTATATGCGTGGCAGCGAACTTAATATAAAGGATTTAAAAATATATTCGCCTGTGGAGGACGCGGGGATCGATCCCGCGACCTTTGGCATGAGAAGCAAGGGCGCTACCAACTGCGCTACTCCGCCACGGCCTGTGGAGGGGGTACGCTCTGGGCTCTTATACTGTGACGTTCAGCCAAAGCCAAGAATGAGTTCTATTTCAATATATGTAAATACATTTTTTTTGCCTAAAAAGTGTAAAATTTTGGGAATTTTTTTTCAGGAACATTAATTGTCTGTCACAACGAGTCTGTGTGGAAAATGTCAGCTCGATTGGATCACGGGAAGTGGGTTAAAAAACGACCGAAAGATTTGCACGGTCGTAAGCAAGCAAGCACGCAAGCAAGCACGCAACCAAGCAAGCAAGCATGCGAACTTAATATAAAGGATTTCAAAATTAATCGCAAATCAAATCGCAATATCTGTCAGAAAAATCGCAACTGCCCATTAGAGGAGTGGCAATGGAGGTGCCATATACTGTAATGGCATCATAATTAATACTGGATGAGGCATTATATACACAAATCCTGCTTGCTTTGCAGGCTTCCGTTGAACTTTTTTTCACCAAATGTGGTCACGCACTTTTCGTAAAATGCTGCTCGTTGTGTATTATTGATTGAACTGTTCCCAGATGTATTCCTATAACTCCAACTCGCCTGTCAAGCAGAAGTCGAAGTGCCCCTCAACCGCCTTTCCACTTCAGTCATCACCACCAAACATGCTCACGCCTTCATTGCAGCGGTTTCATCCATTAATAAGCGCTGCTGTGGTTCGTACAGTTGTAGCTGTGTTGCTGCTTCCTCCTTCAATGAAGTTCGCGCCTCTTTACGACCCTCAGAGGACAAAAAGCAAACAAACCTGGCTGCCCCTCTAATTTGCAGTTGTGTATGGGCGGCCTCCATCTTTGATCACGTGTTATGTCGGTGCCACCGTGGCGAGACGTTAACTACCGCGCCTGATATGCAGGAGTACATGAGTTCGATCACGGCACTGACGCCTGTATATTTGTAGTCTGCATGTTCTCCCCATCGTCGCGTGAATTTGTGTTCAGTTATTCCGGTTTTTCCCTCCACATTTATAAACATGCATTTCGAGCAGTGCTTCTTAACTTGGGGTGCACGCACCCCCTAGGGGTGCGAGATGCCCTTTCCGCGGGTGCGAGACATGCCAGATTGTTTTATAAGGTAAACCATCGAAACACAAATTAAGCACGAGGACCTAAGTACAATTACTTTGTTTCATCAAACCTATGTTTTTATTATCATTTTTATATTTTTTTACAATTGAGAACCAAAAGGGTGCAAGGCTGCAGTAAAAGTTAATAACTACTGCTTTGGAGTATTTTGCTGCTATAAATTTCCACATAAGCCACTTCGATGAGCTTCTGAAAAATAACTATATCGCTAAGTGGGCTATAGAGTGAACACGTTGCAATGTTTTAGTTGTTGTATTCTAACTTACACACCATTGAATTAATTGAATTGGGTACAAAATACAGCACATACAACTGATGTTCAGTATAAATAGTCATAGTTATTCGTGTGGCAAATCATTGCATGCTTCGTAATGGGGTGAAATGAGAACTGTTACTATTGAACAGCAATGGCAGCATTACCAATCAATTTTTCCAAACAAAATCGATGTTTAAAGCAGTTGCTTCTCAAAATGCGATTAAAAATGCATTAATCTCAATTTTAAACTGGATGCTTCATTATGAGGGGGAAAAAAACAATAAACTAATTTCTCACTTGAATGCATTTTTCACTTTACTTCACATGCTAATATCCTACATTTACTTGATGAATCCAAGATCTGGCAATGTAACATTTCTACCCATGCCAATATATAAATTGCAACCCATTCACTTAATCATAAATTTCTAAATAATCTTCCCCTTTCATAATCGAAAGTTAAGGAAGCAATCAATGCTCTAACATCACCGTGATTACAACTTATGAGTTTGGGATCACGAATCAACGACTTAACCTACAAAGCTATACCGTACCGATATTTTGGTGTGGTGCTTGTATTTTAAAATACGTTTTATCACTGGGATTTTTTTTCGTTATTGAGTTATGCAAAACTGTGAAATGTTTACCTAATCTAAGGATGCTTAGGGGTCACTACTATAACACTCATATATAATCATTGTTATCAATTAATTGCTAAGTGACACTGAGCCAAGATGGATTGTAGCCATTACTCGCAGAAATAAATATATTTTGTATTGACCATCCGCAATAGGATCATCACCTTAACCTTTATGTCAATGTTTGACCATCGTGACATTTTACAGTATCTCAATAGTTGATTATGTCTCCGGATTGTGTTTGTCCCTTGATGCATGTGATAGTCTTTCTGTCTCTCGGTGCAATTGCAAATATACATCTCTCAATACTACTTGGTGCACTTTTCAGATGTTGTTCCCTTTTGTTTGTCATTGTCCACGTTTCCAATCCATGCCACAGCTAGCAGGATTGCAGTGATTGTGAAGCATTCTTCGGACACCCTGGCACACTCCTTTTCTTTCTTGTGCTCAACTTTCCAGTCGCTCCATCCTGCCCGCATTACTTTCATTTTATCGTTTTGCTCCAAATTCTTCTGCAATAACGGCCCAACACACATTCTGCTGTGTTTTCTATGTGCGTCCCTTAATACATACCTCATAGCAGAATGCGTGTCTATGGATCCAGCTGCACCTTGCAAGCCACACGGGAGAATTACGTCACACGTCTGCTGACGAATGTTGTTGTGACGATATCCGGAGGGGCGGTGCGCACGGGAGGCGTGACTCCAGTACATGACACGCACCTCGCCCGTAACGCGAGAACGAATCAATTCAGCGATGGATCCATTCCGAGTTTGGGGAACCCTCTGATCGGCTTGCCCGGTTTCTGCTGGGCAACTATGCATTCTCAACACGTTACCAAAATGATGACCAAAAATACAAAAGGTTTTTACCCTTTCTGGTAATAAGACATGTGTTAAAATGTTCAAATACGAAATATATACCTTTCGCAAGGCATCAAGTTTGCATTAACCACACATAATTGTGGCAAAACATGCAAGCAAACATGCTCTGATAATAAATGTGTAATGACTCTCGGACGACATCAACTGTAGATGGGTTTTTTTATTTTGATTAGGGCACTTCACACAGATAACTTGGCCAGGGATGACACGCAGATGACTTGGGCCAGGGATGAAACGCAGATAGCGACAACGCAAAAACAGCGACGACGCGAAGACAGTGCCGACGAAGAGACAGCGACGGCGTGTAAAGACAGCAACAGTGTGAAGACAGCGATGACGTGAAGACAGTGACGACCCGATCCCACGGCAGCCCCGAACCTTGCTCTTACGCCTCTTTTTATCCCTAGCGTGGCCCTCACTCGAGCTCTCTGGCCTGTTCCCGAATTCCCTGGCGATTCCCCCTTGTGACAACTAGCCTTATATTATCTATCATCACCTGTAATTTCCGCACTGTCTCCACACACGCACTGTCTCCACACACGCACTGTCATTACATTTGCATTGTCTTTTAAACTGATTGGCCTACACCAGAAACAACCTTCTTATTGGCCTTGTCTCACCAGTGTTAGACAAAGAACGCCAAAAGGCGAACAGTACAAAGACAAGGCAAGTGTAGTGTAATAGCGCCAGCTGGTGACCAGCGGTGGCAACTGCGGTGGACAAACAGTACACACGCCGGTGAGCATATACACGGGTGTGTCGGCAGGGCAGAAGAACTGGGGCAAGCGTCATGGAGGGCCCCATCTGGAAACCCCTGGAACCTGCTAGTGGGTTCGAGAAGGGAGGCGCGGCCAGGGAAGAGCCAAGCTGCGCTGGTAGCATGAAAGGGGCCGAGAGCGGGAGCTCGAGGCTGCCAGTTCTGGGATTGGATCGTCTCGTCATTGCTGTCGTCTCGTCGTCATCATCGCTGCGGTCTTCGCTCGATATTGCACTGCTAGATAGTTGTTGGCCGTCTCTGTCGGCGCCGTCGATGTTAGAAGTCTAGTGTTGTGTATAGGCTAGTGACTGTAGAGTGAGCAGGCGAGATCGTGTGTGCTCAATAAAGGTGCCTCTACAAACCTCGTCTCCGACTCACTGAGACTACACAAGTATAAGAACACGTGTAGCTCGGGTCCCATAGGGACGACGTTACCATGAGGTGTTTGTTCATCACCATTACATTGCAAAAGTTATCGTGCCTCCCTTTCCCTTAATAGACAGGACAGAGCTAATGCTTTCAACCTTCGTTCTCCACTGTAAAAAGGTGGGATATTGAGGTATTTAATTATATATTTTATTCGGCTTGTATACCCAGGAAAGGCTCGCTGAGTCTCAAATCCTTGTCAAGAGGGTCTTGCCAAGTTTATGTATTAGTGGGGCGATGTTGCTGCTGCTGTGTCATCCAAATTGGGTAATTGGTCGTTAATTTTTAGTATTGACATTGACCAATACCGTATACACTGTGTGTGTGTGTTTTTATAGCTATGGGAGGATATGTTAAGAAATGCATAGATGGTCGAATTTACACAATCATACTTGATTTTAAACCAGAAACCTTGTTCAATGGACGCTTATTAAATACACGTGTAAAATGTATTGGTCTATCGTATTTAACATATTCTTGCAATACATTGCCCTGGTTTTACGTTGACAGTGAATTCAATGTAGATACTAACATTTTTGTAATATACGTGACCTTGACGTTCCAAAAGAGCACACCGTTTCCTAAAATAAAAAAGCCCTTATAGCATGCACAATTAATTAACTGTGTAAATGACACCCAATAAGAGCAAATTCTAATTAGGCTCCATTGAATTCAAGTACAATATATTCACATCCATAACTAAAAATGTAATTAATGACGAAGAGCTTAGTTAAAAAAAAACATTTAAATGTCAAAATCACAATGAACTGAACAAAGGAATTGGCCCTCTAAATGATGGCTCTGTGCTTGTGCTGATCCCAACAGGACAGTTTGTCCAATGCTGCGTAATCCCTCCACGTGTTAATAACAATTTAAAAGCAATTATTTGGCTACATTGCAAAACTTGTATTTTCGAAGAAGAAACAAATTTGTACACTAATTGAATAAAAACAACTTTAATCTGACCGCGTGGCAGAGTAAACTTATTAAAACCGGCGCCGTGTGTGTCAGTGATGGTCTCAACCCAATCACCAATGACCGCACAGCAGAATCGTTCCGAAAATGTTTTTTTACTGAATTTGATAAAACTCAACTGAATTGTTCGGCAGGCGGGCGCAGTGAACAACTTTCACCTATTGATGGAACCCAGGGCGCCCCTTGTAACGATTCATGCGTCTCAGTGGGTGCCATCTCCTCTGGTTAAATAAAGGGTGCGACAATAGATGCGGTAAATACTTTCGACGGCGATCCATTCAAACGTCAACTTTTAAAATGTCGCCAAGGGCGTAGGCTCCCGTGTGTCATAAGCCACTTGTAGAGCAACCAATGTCGCATTGCCCAAGTAATTCACCACCGGCCCTAGCTGAGTTCAACGAGCTTCACAAGAAACAAAACATTCCTTGGGAATTGAGGCTGCATCATTCGGAGGAGCATTCTTACGCTCGGCCGTCCATAGCGTCGATTCTCATTGTCCAGAGAGGGGCCTCTGGCGTTGGGTCTGCTGGCTCTCTCTCCTTGACGGCGACCTCTCCCGCTGCGTGCAGCCCACTCCGCTGCACAGGTGGCGGTCAGCCGGGCATCCTTCTCGCTCGCCAGTTATTTTCTTGCATCGCGTGCCTGTGTAGGGGTGTTAGAGAGAGAGCCGTTATGCATGGCAGCTTATGGGAAACAAACACAGTGGGCGGGGCTACGTGAGTGCACGGGGGGGGTGCTCTCAACGACATCCGCACCAGGCAGCCCGGGGCCTCACCCCTCAGCGGGGGTTGAGTATAAAGGGGGATGTGTCAGAGGGCTCGGGGCAGAATGTTAAAGCTAAACCAGTGAAGACCGAAGATCGTCTAGCTAGAGCCCTGGACTCCCCTGGGACGCCGCCCTTGTCAGGGCCGCGCAGGACCGAGCCAGCGGCGTGGTCCCGAGAACCAGAGCTAGTGCTCTGGGACTCCGGGTACCGTAGCCCGACTTACCAGTGTCGGGCCAGACAGCCTCCCCTAGCCCGTTAGTGGAGGACTAGGAGGTAGGTCAGAGATAGCTAGCAGTGTATTCCCAGCTAGCCGGGTGAGGGGGCCGATACCCCCTCCAGTATTGTATGTCCGCGGTTGTGACAACTGTTGCGAATAAATACGTGTGCCTCAACCCCGGGTGTCCAAGAGTCCTCAACGGTATTACACCTGTTTGGGGACATTTAAAAATGGGCGCGTGAGAAGATGGTTTGTGTTCTAACGCTCTGTGATCTTCAAGACTTGGAGAAGTGGCATTTATGCGGGTTTCTGTTTTGTGGAAATTTTGCGAATATGCAGCCAACATATTTCCGCCCAAATTTCGCAAGATGCGGTTTGAATTTGCCTCTACATGCGGCTATGCGGTCGGATGTGGGACAACGTTCTGTGTGTGTGTACTGTGTGTGTACTGTGCATGTACTGTGTGTACTGTGTGTGTGTACTGTGTGTGTGCTGTGTATGTACTCTGTGTATATACTGTGTGTGTACTGTGTGTACTGTGTGTCTTGTATGTAATGTGTGTGTACTGCGCTACTCGGCAGGCAGCAGTCTCCTCGTGCGGTTTCGTTTTGTGCGCTTTTTTTGGAACGCATCTTCTACGACCGTGTAAAACGAGGGAAACCCGTAATAATATTATCATCAATCGTTTACATGTATAACCGCGATTTCCGTATTACTAGTTAGTATTAACATTCAGGTATAAATGAACTTACAAAAAAAATCATTATTATCACTTCGTCTGGAGGTGTTGGAGGAGTATTGGACTGTGCAGTAGTTACTGAGCATACAATTATAAACAGTACACACCTTTAATTACTCCCTATTAGAATGCATTTTATACAATATTGCAGAGTTGGAAATGGGCTGGTGTATCACGACACGCCAATCCGACACTTCTCAGACCACCAACCACATGCATAGTGGCACTGCTCAGAACGGTTCCTTTTCCCAAGCCACGATTCTTTTTCCTAAGGGATGGCAGAGAGCACTGCTGCTTGCAGGACGAATTGGTCACGCGCTTCTACATTCACATTTCGGCAACTGAAGGTAGTGTGCATTTTATGTAGGCATGCTATACAGCATAACAGTCAGGCACTGTGTTATATTTTCTATGTTCAATAACGCGGCTAGACACAACTTTTCTTTAGGTGAAATATCTGAGTTGGTTTTTGCTGCCCCAATTGTAATGCCTGGGTATCCACATTGCCACCGGCCAAACGGCAACGCTGCATGGTAACGTCTCAATCATCGTAAAGCTTTTACGGAATGACCAAACACAAAGCATTCACAGGATGCAAGTTTTTTATAAAATGATCCGTCATTGCGGAGCTCCCATCTTCGCATCTCGTAAACGTGAGTGGAATATATGGCTCTGATAAAGTTGGAGGTGTGCAAGGTTGTCAAAAGACAAATGACCACCAGTGACTATTGTAACGTACAGTGAACGTGCAAGTTGCCTCTGCGCACTGCGGCAGATTGTCGGCAATTGTGCGATGCTTTTAAAATAAGTTGCCTATACAGTGAAAGCGCTGCGAGTGAACACTTGTCAATGTGGGTGTGAGACACCCACATTGACACGTTACGTGGTGCAGTATTTTTTTATGGAAGATTTTTGACAATACATTTTAATGTTCACCTATGTCAAAATTGCCTACGGAATAGAATCGTGACAACCATAGCAATGCATTATATATAATACCTCAATAAAAATACCAACAGATTCATACGTTGTATGTATGTTGGGCTTCTTTCGTACCCTACGTAGCCAGCCGTGCTAATCGGACGTGTATGGAAAGGATAACACACTAAACACAAAAAACTGTTCAAAAGCAATGAGTTTTTAATCTGGATGATTTAAAAGTGCACTGCTCCAATGGCTTCCTAACATCGTTAGGGAGAGCGTTCCAGACGGCTTCTGAAGCGCATCCAAAAGCGCGAGATGCAGTGACCGCCGTATTTGTTCGATGGTTCGCCAAACGTTGACCGGAGTTCGCGTTACAGAAGCTCACAGCGCCTGCAAAAATAGCCTTCAGTAAAATGTATATTTTATTGGAGATGCATATTGCTAGGCTCTACAAAATATAAAACGCACGGAGATATTCATTTTGGAATACAAACGGAGCAAGAACCAAAACGTAGGATAATTTTGCAAGCACAAACAGACTGGATGTCAAAACAGTGTGGGTCGAAAAGCCTCATTCGTGCTTGTATTTTAATTGGGACGTGAGTATTGCTAGTTCTGAATAAAGTCAATGAAGCAGTCGCAGCACCACGATAGCAATTGAAACAATACGGAGGTTTGCATTCGGACTATGATGAGGTAATGTCTTATCGCCAATATTGATGGTGAAATGAAAACATAAACCCCCCTTAGCCCCAACCCCCCGCACCAAAGATTCAGGCCAGGACACTACCAACCCTTGCAATTTTGAGCGCTACATGAGAATATTTCTGTTTGTGACATAATTGTACTGCTCTTGTGAGAATCGACAGCCAGCCGACAGCGTGTCAATACCCCACCCACACGCGGCGCACAGTCGGCGTGCCGTTGCACTCCTCTCGGAATCACGATACCGCGCTGCGCTCTCGCTGCGTGTGCTGCAGACTCTTGCCTCCATCAACATATTTCGTTCCGCCGCCTCTTACCGTAGCTAGCTGGGGATTGTGTGTGGTTCATTGCTGCAAAAGGATTGCATTTATCATGCCGTCCCAGACTTGCAGTTATCCAATCTGCCTTGTGCACACTATTTTTTTGCATATGTGTAATGCGGGCGTAAACGACCTCCCGGAAGTGACGTCATGGGGGGAGGAGTTACGTCACGTGGGGGAGAGGGTAAGGGTCTATAAGGGGGGTAACCGGAAGCAGTCGGGAGTGATCGGGGACTGGGAAAAGTGAGAGGCCACGCAGGGCGAAGGGTGAGAGAGAGTGGCGAGGTCGCCACACACCCGAGCCACGAGGATCGGCACCGTCGGCCAACGGTGACTGACCCCGGGGCAGGAGGAGCAGCGAGGAGGCTGCAGAGAGCAGCGGGTCTGCAAGGGAGGAGTCGGCAGCAGGGGTCTGCACGACGTGACAGCGGCGGGGCTGCTAGGAGGGAGTAATATCTCCGTCTAACAGCCCATGGGGCGCACCTGTTGTTTTGGTCAAGAAAAAGATGGCAAATTGCGATTTTGTGTAGACTTTCGTAAATTAAATAAGGTGTCGGTGGCAGATGCGTATCCCCTGCCGCGTATGGACGACTCTCTCGATGCCTTGTCGGGGGCGAAGTTCTTTTCAACGCTAGATCTCTCTTCGGGCTTCTGGCAGCTTCCCCTCGACGAGTCCTCGCGAGAAAAGACTGCTTTCCGTACGCCGCAGGGGTTATTTCAATTTAACTGTCTTCCGATGGGGCTGAATGCGGCCCCTGCCACTTTTCAGAGGTTGATGGAGTTGGTATTAACGGGGTTGCAGTGGGAGACATGTCTTATATATTTGGACGATATTATCGTTTTCAGCCGCGCATTTGACGAGCATTTATCGCGGTTGGAGGCCGTGTTCACCAGGATGCGTTCTGCTAATTTGAAATGTAAGCCCAAGAAATGTCACCTGCTGCAACACTCCGTGCGTTATTTGGGGCACATTGTCAGTGCGGATGGGGTGGCCACGGATCCGGACAAAACTGCATGCGTCCGTGACTGGCCAACCCCTGCCATGGTGGGGGATGTGCGTCGGTTTTTGGGGTTCGCTTCATATTATCGGAGGTTTGTTCCAAATTTTGCTACGATCGCGAGGCCTTTGCATCTCCTGACGGGTAAAGGACACAAGTTTGCTTGGGGACCCCCAGAGGAGGCGGCGTTTCGAGGCCTACGCGATCTATTGGCTACGGCACCGACGTTGGATTATCCGGATTTTGCGCATCCCTTCATTCTGGATACGGACGCGAGTGACACGGGTATTGGGGCGGTGTTATCTCAGTCCAAAGATGGTGTAGAACGCGTGGTCGCGTATGGTAGCCGGGTTTTGTCTCCCGCTGAAACCCGCTACTGTGTCACTCGCAGGGAACTTTTGGCTATTGTTTTTTTTTCTCCGCCAATTTCGACCGTATCTGTACGGTCGTTCGTTTATTGTTCGCACGGATCATGCGGCCTTGCAGTATGCTCTTAAAATGGACCAACCATCCGGCCAGCTGGCGCGATGGTTGGACACGCTGCAAGAATTTTCCTTCCAAATTCACCATCGGAAGGGAGTGCGTCACGCTAATGCGGACGCACTTTCCAGGCTGCCGCAGCGATCCCCTTGCACATGTGCGTCGGGGACGCATAGGTGTGGCCCGATTCAGCACCCCCCTCCGCCTGTCGCGCTGGCAGTCGAAGTGCCGGAAGCTCCACTTGAGCCGGGGCCGGCTGATGCGGGGTCGGCTGATGGGGGACCGGCTGATGGCATTCTACATCTCCCGAGGTCTGTGTGGATTCGGGAACAGATGTTGGATGATTCCTTGGTAACGTTACGTAAGCGGCCTGTCAAGGGGAGTGGGCGACTCTGTGCGGGCGGCGTGCCGGAAACCGCTCTCCGTGATGGCTTGCTGATGTGGAGGGAAGGGATGCAGGAACGCTGGCGTCTGGTTGTACCGGCATCATTGTGGTACGAATTGATTAGGACTCTGCATTGTGACACGCTTTTACATCTGGGGGTGCAGAAGACGCTATTGACGCTGCAGCGAGACTACTATTGGCACGGCATGACGACGGATGTCGTCGGGCACGTTCGCGCGTGTCCCGATTGTGCTCGCCGTAAGCCGCCTAAACATCCATATATACCGCCGATACAATCCATCCAGGTGTCTCGAGTTAATGAGTTGGTGGCGTTAGATATTTTGGGACCCTTTCCGCCATCCGCTAGGGGAAATAAATATTTGCTGGTAGGGGTGGAGTACCTCTCCCGCTCGCCAGTGGCCTGGGCTTTGCCTGACCAGTCAGCGGCGTCTATCACGGACGCCTTTCTTTTTGGGTATGTTATGGACAAAGGGGCGCCGGAGAGGCTCCTTACAGACCAAGGCTGGAATTTTTCCTCCAAATTGTTGGGGGAGGTGTGTGCGGCACTGGGTACAAAAAAAAAACGGACATCTCCCTACCACCCACAAACGGATGGTATGGTGGAACGGCTTAATCGGACCCTGTCCGCCATGTTGTGCCATACGGTTAGTGAAAAACAATCGGATTGGGATTTGCATATCCCAGGGGTGCTTACAGCGTACCGGATGACGCCGCATGCGGCTACAGGATATTCATCGTTTTTTCTAATGTACGGTCGTGAAAACGTACCGCCGATTAATGAACAGTTGGGAACCGAGGCGAGGGGACCTGTCAAGCCTCTTCCTGATTACATTCAGGACACCGTTCGCCGAGTCACTGAAGCGCGGGTGGAGGCTCGCATGGCTACGGCCAAAGCCCAGGCTCGGAACGAGCGGTGTGCGCGACGTTCAAAAGGGAAATGCCCTTGGAAAACGGGGGACCTGGCCTGGCTCCATTGTCCACAGGTGCGGCCAGGTACCTCTCCTAAATTACATAAGCCATGGCAAGGGCCGGTTCGCCTCATCGAGGTTCCCAACCCACAGTCGGCGCGTGTTCGGTTTGGTTCTCGGCGTTGGTTCGTCCATACATCTCGGTTGAAACCATACGTGGCCCCTCGACCGGATGCGTCATCTCCTGAGGTTGCCTTGCAACCTCTGTTGCTGCCAACTCGCCCTTGCCTGTGCCTGCTGACTTTGCTAGAGCGCCTGTCGTGCCTTTCACAGACGAGCCGGCCGTGACGCGGCAGGGGAAGCAGACCCAGCTCGGGGTGCGCCTACCACGGCTGCGGAACCTTTGAGGCCCGCAGCCCTTCCTACCCCGCCGCGGACACGATCGCGGGACGCCTCTGATGCTGCGCCTTCAAAAATAGGGGACCGGGACGTTGCCAGGCCTCCAATAGCGACAGACGAACTTCAGCCTGTCGCTCTTATAACCCTGCCACGTTCCCGCTCGGCGGGAGGGCCACCGACCGTCCGGGACGGGCCGGCGACCCGCACCCGCTCGAAATCCCTCACATTTAGTTAATTATTGTGTTGTGTTCTTGTTCTTTCCGTATATTATCGTGTGTTCTGTGTCCTTTTTCGTATTCGGTCGTGTTCGCTCGCATTGCTTATTAGAGTTGTGTTCAGCCGAGGTCGGCTGGATTTTCTCTACGGGGGAGGGTGGTGTAATGCAGGCGTAAACGACCTCCCGGAAGTGACGTCATGGGGGGAGGAGTTACGTCACGTGGGGGAGAGGGTAAGGGTCTGTAAGGGGGGTAACCGGAAGCAGTCGGGAGTGATCGGGGACTGGGAAAAGTGAGAGGCCACGCAGGGCGAAGGGTGAGAGAGAGTGGCGAGGTCGCCACACACCCGAGCCACGAGGATCGGCACCGTCGGCCAACGGTGACCGACCCCGGGGCAGGAGGAGCAGCGAGGAGGCTGCAGAGAGCAGCGGGTCTGCAAGGGAGGAGTCGGCAGCAGGGGTCTGCACGACGTGACAGCGGCGGGTTGCTAGGAGGGAGTTTGGGCTACGTGAGCGACAGCAGCCTGGGGCTGCAGAGTGGAGAGTATATAGGGGAGTACCGTGAGGGAAAAGAGATCGAACCCAAATAAAGGACACAGGACAGAGAGAAGCGTCCGAGTCTTTTATTACATATGCACCCTGCCATTACAGGGGTATAGTTCAGTGGCTGAAAGGGCGAACAGCTGATGGCTGTGGTGCACGCCTGCAATCCAGCACCGTGGTGTGGTTACACGCCTGTAATCCAGCACCGCGGCAGCGGGGATGGATCACACACGTTGTGAATCTCCCTCCCTTCCCATGGACATTGAGGTCACCACCTCCTGCCTTACCAGGGAATGGCAGTAAAGAAAGTGGATTAAAATACATCTGTATTCGATTTGTTCAGAGATTGAGAGCTTCCTCCCTACACCTGTTGGGTTTTGTCAGGGCACTCCGGTTTACTACCACATGCACAAACATTCATTAATAGAATTGGTCAAACATCCCAATTTTGGACCACAGAGCTTGGGCAATTGTTGGCACCAGCTCTGGCTGCCCTCCCGCTTGTCTGTGGCTTCCGTATGCCTCTGAATCATTCATAAATCTGATTGAATGAAAAATGTCTGCGTTATAAATTGTAAATGGGAATAGCTGTCTTTCCTACGTGAAATGTCGGAAACACTCCCGGGTGTCTCTTTAAAACACTTCTCCGACCACAGACACACAGCCTGTTGCATTTACATGAATCATTGCTTCACTGTGTATCAGCCCAACCATTAAAACCTAAAAGTTGAAACAAATGTACACAACAGTTGGATATGTATTTTCAGCCATGCGAATAAACAGACACACGTAAAAAAAAACAAATCATAAGTATGCCATGCATTGTTGTAAAACCACTTTAAGGTACCCTGCGGTGAACCATGTACATTATCATTCACGCAATGCTCAACTGTGCATCTTTCCTTACAAACATACACTATGTTTATGGCAGTAAAACATGTGGATTAAGTTTCCAGCTGTGAGTGCCACTGAGCTTGGCTCGACGATTCATTCGCGGTCGTTGATATCGATTAATTTTGTGCGTGTTATACAGTCCATTATTATTATTATGAATACATTGTAAAATAAAGCACATACAATTTACTGTAACAAAAAATCAAACAATGCAAGACGATGTGCATTTCTGACATGTACTTGTTCGCACAGTAATTCAATCGGCTGGCGTGTGCAACAGCCAATTGGTAATGTGAGAGATGTCTGTGTCTTGGCCTAGCAAGACAGACACGAGATACAAACCCAAAGACCAAACAAATCAACAAACATACGAAAAAATTCTGAAGGATGAAATTAAAATCTCTGTCCAAAAAAAAAATCTATTGTCATCTTGTTAAATACACAATTCTGTTGGGAAATGTCGTGTTGATGAAACAAAGTAAAGAGTGCTTGAAATATTTGAGAAAGTACATTTATCATCAAATTGCCACAATCAAATTCCCTCAGCATCCTTCCACACAACTGCAAGATGGAATCCCCATACAGTTTCGTCATTTAATCAAGAAACTCAAAGCCATCTTGCCGCCAACTAATGCTCCAAATCCCCTTGTGTATAATGTGATAAAACAATATAAAGGTGACATGCAATTTAGAGGTTTGAAGTTTTGCAGATGAACCCGGTTCATTGGAGTTTCGTGATCACCAACTATCGGTACACAATGCACATAGCATTTTTTATTGGGTGCAATTGTAAATAACAGCCATATCAGACATTCGTGCATCTAATCGGCATAACCATTGGCTAACTGCAGCTCAACGACTAACACCTACAAGGCACGTGGTGAAGTTAGGAGATGTCCATGTGCTCGGCATTTGAAGGCCTGAAGACCATAATCAGTGATTACTGCCCGACAATGTGTTCAGGGGAGCAGTTCCATATCCGGACAGCAGAGTGAAGGAAGCTTATTTCCAGGAAGCATGTCCTAGAAACTGCTGCCATATGTCGATAATTGAGTGGTTGCCGCTGGTATAAAATTGAGAAAATGAAAGTCATAGCAATTGCAATGAGACCATTTTGCATGACGCAACGGTATCCAATTTTTTTACGATGCTGTGTTTTGTTCGGTTCAATGTCGTTGTTGATTGATGGCGCATTTATATTTATTGGACATTTAAATTGAGTTTTTATTGGCAAACTGTGTGTTTTACCACTGGCACTTATTTACGCCTAATCTTGCACCTTTTTGATTTCTTAATTGGTTTAAACTTTTCAAAGATACATTTTATATTTGAAGCTATATGCTTTCTTACCGGTTTATTATACTCATTGGTATTAATCCTTTAATTTTCTTTGATGAGTTACATCTGTCACGGAAGCGGAGTGTTTTTTCATTGATTAAACCAGACTTGAGAGGTTCTTAGCTCACGGGTACTTCAACATAAACTGAAAGTGAACTGAGGGCACCCAGCACCATATTGCTGTTTTTAACAAACACAGTATTGTCACCCACAGTATGTCTAAACACATAAGTCAACGTTACCATTTCTGGTAATTCCCCATAATAATGGTAAGTGTATAGTATCCATGTAGGTCCATAATACAGGTTTTCCTACCTACCACAAATATCGATGGTATTACCTTCCATCCATGTAGGCAATGCAGATGCACACGTAGGCTTTCGCGACCAATATTATTCGTAATAAAGGTTTATTTTGGGGTTATATCTCATAAGTATAAATGTGTCGTTAACTTATTCTGGCAAAATGATGCTGGATGTAATTACCAGCGAATGTCATCCTAAAATTGTGAATGCTGTCGATTTACTCTCTAACACACCGGTGGGCTGATGTAGTAACTAATTCGCACGTTTTGTTTGCGTGATAAACCTTACTAATTGGCTGTGTCGGGTGGTGGCGGGTTTAACGACACATTTATATTTACGCCATCAAACCCCCAAAATACCCTTATGAATAATGTAGATGCAGTTATTGATATGAATGCCTGACTAGATATGTCCCTGTTATTTTATACTGCAGTAATAAGTGCAACAGCTACCTTGTACTAAAATATATATACAAAGTCCACTCACCCTAAATGCAATGATAGGCAAACTCCCCCTAGGTCACTCATCACTTGAGCAATGTTTCTGCCCAATGTAGAAACTTTCCACCGCCGAGTGGAATAACGTAACTCGCGCTCGCAGGCACGTCCTGTGCGGGGAGTGTTGAGAGGGAATGTTGGTCTATAGATGATCTCAGAGTATATATTATGAATCTAAAATAAAACATGCAGTATTTAGAGATGGTAAAACAATTCCAAAAATGCAACAGCTGCACACTGAGATGTCATGCAGAAAGTAATAGAATATAACTTAGAAGGGGGGTCAGATAAGGAGCTTTTGGCAAAGCTGGTCGTCGGAGCGAAATTATGTTTTCCAGTAAATGGATTGGAGAAATACAGGTATGAAAATAAATCTTTAAAAAACATTCACCATTTCAAATTTGCTCATGACGTACACGCGATGACCACCAATGGCTATAAACTGGGGCAAATCAAAGGAAACATTGATGAAGAAGGGTGAAGAGTTGTAATCAAGATAAATATGAGCAGAAACAACAGCTCTGTAGAATGTACAGAGCAGTTTGGAGTGCTCTTGGAAACTGGCCATCAAGCCATCTGTGGCCACGTGTCTTGTTTATAGGTGAGACAGCACTTGGCTTTAAACCCAAGATTACATTAACAGTACGTTATTCCATGCAAATTTGTTGCAAAATGTTGGCATCTTGTGCACTTTGTTAACCGCATTCCCAATAGAATTGTTTTTTCAAACCTCGCCTGCACTGGTACCTGTGATAGCAGATGACAACATTGTTAATGGCGGAGTGTTTTCCTATAACGACATGCTTCCCTGGCTAAGCTATAATAGGCTTGTGTTCTGAAAACGATGAATCTCGCGTGCGCGCATGGCCCCAACCACTTGAGCGACACAGAAGGCAATATTGAGTTTGTGCACATCCGCGAAGTCGGGGCCTTTGAGGCTTAGCAGGCAGATTCAATTTAAATGCAGTTACCGAGGATTCTTACAGAATTTGGCAAACGGCAAATGCAAGAATATGTTCAAAATGATTCACATCCTGTAACGTGTAACTTTGCCATTTGAAATGTTGCTACGAAAAGGCATTTTTTTAACGTTTGAGGTAACTGTTAGTTTTACTGATGCTTCACCAATTAAATGTCATTAATCATGTACTGTGTAGTATAACGTGCTGTTTACTTCTTTTGAGTTGTCAATACGTATGACCTATTGAAGACATGAAGCAAATAACACCTTTCTGAAATTTCCTTCATGACATCACCATGTGGCATCGCCCTGGAAGAGAATTACAGTGCAAAGCGACAACCACTTCATGTCACTCTAAACTATTTATTTTATAAACGAAAAATATAAAAAAAACATTTATTTTACCAGGTAAGGCCCACTGAGCTATACAGCTCTTTGTCAGAAGCGACCTGGCCACAAATGATAGCTCAACTAATTGTCTTAATAATGTGGAAATTTATAGCAGCCAAATACTCTAAAAGCGTGTTTCTAAATGTGGAGAAAAAAACCAGAGGACCCGGAGAAAAATCCACACGACCGCGAAGAGAACATGCAAACTCCAAATTTACAGGTCGAACCTAAGACCTCCTGTATACCAGTCGAGGTAGTTAACATATCGCCATCGTGACGCCCACGACTCCTCGCAGGACAGATGAGTCGCCATATTACTATTTCATACGTCTGCAGTCTACAACATCTCTCTCAAAACTGGGCAAGGCAAAATTGAGTGTAAACCAGAGTAATAATGGTCTCTAATGTTGTACCCAAGTACTGTGTTTGTAACTAAACAAGGACACATTTTGCAGGTCGTCCTCGGTGTTTGACAGTGCCACCTACACATAAATGATTGCCGGTTCAAAATGTTTCCTTTTCCTAAAACCTCGTATTGTTAACCTGCAACAAACATCCTACTACTGCAGAGTACATGAGAGAGCGCAGCGACCCTAGTTTGTCTCCATATATATAAAAGGCAAAGTTGTGAATATGTGTGTCTGTTCAAAATGTTTAGCGTACTTCCCGACATGCAACAAACTGCAAATTTGCCATGTGGGTACTTTCCAGACTGTACACCATGCAAAAATTATAAAAATACACTTTTTTGCGGGGGGGGAGCTCAATAATGCATATATTTTTTGCACGGCCAGTGAGCTGCGACGTCAAATTTGTCACGTGACCCGCGCATGTGGAAGCGTAACGCATTGTAGTGTAGTGGTTAGCGCGCTGCGCTACGAACCCAGCGACCCGAGTTCGATTCCCGCTCACGGCCACCACCAGTGACGATTATTTGAACCGGTCTTGGGCCTCCACTAGGTCGACTCAGCCTCAAACGAGTAACTGTTGTGGTGTGAACATCGCCACTGCGGAGGCAAAGGCGGCCGGGTGTCGAGAATCCAAGTCCCGGGCGAAGCCGGGTAGTACAGCTAGTATTCTATAAAGGGTACTTGCAGGGATGAGAGTACCTCTGATGCACCGCTCCGCGAGAGTTTTCATCTCACGCCAATGGCGCCAATAGCTGCATTGTAATCCAACTGGGAAATAATGTATTTTTTAAAATATATGTTCACATTAAATTTACAACTTTTGAATTTACAACTTCGTTATGAAGAAATATGTAGACTCTGCCCGTGAAATGTCATGGTTCGTTCGTTCAATCTATTCTCTCGCCATTAGCCCTCACCTCCCAATGGCCTTTTCCACCTAACCTCACCACACCCCTCATTAGTCCGAATCTTCATCATGAATTGAATTCTCCTTATCTAGGTTAACTATATAATCCATCAGAGGTGTTTTGGGTTAGATCGCGTAAATATGTGTCGTTAAACCCGCCACCACCCGACACAGCCAATTAGTAAGGGTTGTCACATCTGCAAAACATGCCAATTTATTAGTTCAGCACACCGATCGATGTATTGGAAAGTAAACCCACAACCAGTATAATCAGACGATAGCCAGCGTTGTATATCCATATTTAATCGATCTAACACAAAAACCCTCCATTACGGATCTAAATGATGTCCACTTCCTGTCCCCCCATCTCTCATCCTAATCAAGGTACAACAAGTCACGTGGCCCACGTGTGTGCACTCTCCGCCTCATCCATGTGACCCAAGGCCCAGTGGACACTGTAGCTGGGCAGGGCAGAGGATCTAGCTCGGGAGGTTACAGCCGCACACAATTCTCGTCCGTGGAAACAAATGTAAACTGAAGGCTTTTTAAGAAAATGCGAATTAGCCTGGCCAATAAAAATCGCTTGAAAAGTGTGATTGCATTTTATTGTTTGCAGGAGTTGTCACGATTATTATCAAAGATTATGCACTGTTGATAACAGCTCACGGAAACCTCATTTCAGTTAATCACCAAGCTGTCGGGGAATACAGATAGATCACAATGTGTGATTGTATTTTATATTACTGGATACTCAAGCATTCTTATGAGTGGTAATGCATCCTAATGAGCTCATCTGTTTAAAGGGCAATCAATTAAACTTCTCGCTGACTCTGCCTTTTCCACGCTAATTAAAGTGATGCAGGTCTCCTGGTGAAGTCAATAGAATTAAAACAATTACGGTACATCATTAAATAAATTAAAATAGTACTTCAGTACTTAAAACTATTACACAGTAACTAACGCCAGGTCAATATATACTTTTGTATTCAATAAATAATTACACTATCATTTTCATAAACATGAATTCAAATTATCTGTTTTTTGGAGGACCAGTGGCATAGTGGTTAGCGCGCTGCACTAATATAATTCCTGGCTACGGCTGACATCGGTGGCGAATGGTATCTGAAGCAGTGCAGGCCCCATCGTCATAATCAGCAGTCCCTCGGGGTTCGAGGATGACTTCCATCAGTTTTGGTGGTGGCTGAGGAGTCCAATCCAGATCCTTAGATCTTTGGGCATTGAGGGCACGCGGTCCCAAATGTTGAAGTGGAATCCCCAGTGCCGGGTTGGCTTCCTTGACCTTTATTTTTTGGCGGCGATCCGCTTCGGCATCGAGACGTCAGGCCTCGAAGTGGGGCCACGGCCAGGTGGTGGATGCAGTGGCGCCGCCTTAGGAGGTTGGCAGCCTACTCCTCCCAGTCTTGAAGGCTGATTTTTCCATGCTTCAGGGAGGACCTGAGGTTATACTTGAAGCACTTGTTTTATCCTCCCCTCGTCCGCTACTCATTGGAGAGCTGGGAGAAAATAATTTGGCAGGCCGCATCCTCCTTCGCTGACCCACACTGACCCAGAAACAAAAAGCAAGGGAGGCCTTCATTCAACAGATTTCTTTAATTTGTATGAACCCATATCTACTGTGCATATATATATACCGTATTCAATGGGTCACCTGGAATGTTGTAACAGGGGATGTAATTGTTACATTTACTTGAGGGTACACTAATTAAAACAAGGGAATTGGTGATAACATTGCTTCAGCACATGAAGGCAAATGTAACATGGTATTGTTGCATATGCATTAATATCGTATAGAAATATATATATATATGTATTCAGGGATTCCAATAAGAGATTCCATCTGTGAAATGTAATTTAATTCCTGTGACAGAAACAATACATGTGTAGTGACATAGAATGGGTCACTATGGTGCGCAGCGCTAGTTGCTGGCAGAGAAGGGGATCTGCTGTTGTAGCAGCCCTGTCTGCCAGCAAGTCATGTGATAGGCCGGAGAAAGGGATGTGGGGCAAAGGTGACAGGGGGGGGGCACGTAAGGAAAAGCCCGGGAACCTTCTCGTAGATGTTAGAAGGGGGGCGTGGCCACACTGTGTGGATAAATGGGAGACCCCGAGCAAGACTCGCTGTTGGTTGGATTAGAACCCGTTGTGCTGCAGGAGTCTTCATCACCATCTTCACCTCCTCAGCGTTGTTGGTCAGGCAGCCTGTTAACTGTCCTGACCATAGTGTAGTTACTGTAGTTACTCCTTGTACCTGTGAGGGCTATGATGAATAGAGTGCCTCCTATTAATTATTAGTGTATCTGGGTGACACACTACATTTGGAATCAGAAGTGTTAAATATTCAGCTCGGAAGAAGGCTCCTACCGTTGTGTCCTCGGGAGAAGAGGATGACGGCAAAGTGATTCCCTTGACAGCCCCAGAATCCAGGACCCCGAAGACTGGTCCTGAGGAAGCAATCCCGGCAGAACAGAGTGCGGGGGATGGTGACTCCTCGCTGCCGCGGCAGCGCTGGTTGTGCAGCTTGAGGTGGAGGAGCCGGAAGAAGATGCTGCACGAGAGCAGCGAGCGGGCTCCACTGTCACCATCGTCTACGCGCGGGATGCGGCGGAGCCCCAGCCCGCGCAAGCGGCTGCCATTTTACCGACCAGGAGCGACGTGCCAAATTCGGCCGCCATTTTGCCAATTGGGCGGGAATCACTCCGTGCCAAATTCGACCAGCCGTCGGTGTCCCGCCTGAACATGCCTTCTCTCAAGAAGCAGCAGCCATTTGTGAAGGCGTTTGTAGTTGCAGGGGCGACTGGACTGCCTTCCAGCGCCGGTTCGCCGCTACTTGCGGCCTTGTAGGATGGTCCGACGCGGAGGCGCTGCGGGCTCTTCCCACCACCCTGGACAAAGATGCCTTGGAAGCGTTTGATGCCATTCCCCCAGCGGACAGGGCGACGCTCCCTCAAGCGTTCGCCCAAATGGCGGCGATTTTTGACACGCCGTCAAATGCACGTCGGAAGTTCGTCGTGCAAAGATGGGGTGAGACCGAGACGCCCCTCGCCTTTCGCAGCGCGCTATTGTCACTGGCCCACGCCGCATATTCAAAGATGGTGTAGGCGGCACTGGACTCCCTGGTTCTCGAGAGATTGTTGTCTTGTTGTCGCTGGACCAGGAGATGAGCGTTTTTCTGCCTGCAACGGAGCAAGAGGACCTGACTTTGCTCAAGATAGTCTGATGAATCCAGGCTCATTTCAACCTGCAATGGCGAGCCGGGGTGGCCGCCTGCACAAGATTTTTTGAGGACGACGATGAGCCAGAGCGCCAGGAGCTGGCTCAAGCCTCCGCTTCACTCGCCTACAATCCGTGCAGGAGAGGCGGCGCAGGATGGCGGCAGGAGCGGGACCCCCCTCCATCGTGGAGGTCCCCCGTCACTTGATTTAAGTGCGGCCTGCGGTGCCACATCTCCAAAGGATGCTGCGCTGATCCTGGACTGTTCTTCCCACCTTCACCGTCTTCTGCCCTGCCGACCTCCGCTTCTCCGGGCCCAAAGTAAAGTCACGATGCATCACACACCCAGGTTACGTTGAGTGCGTTCGCCGAAAGCCTCCACTGTGGCAGGCCCGGCCACCATTGCTGTCCATCGAGGTGTCTCTTCTTATCAAGCTCGTTGCTCTTGACATCCTCGAGCCATTTCCCGGCACCCCGAGGGAAAACAGATATTTTTTTTCTCGTAGGGGTGGTGTACCTGTCCCGGTGGCCGGTGGCATAGCCTTTGCCGGATCAGTCGGCCGTGTCCATCATGGTCGCATTCTTACGCAGATATGTTTTAGATAAGGGAGCCCCAGAACGTCTCCATACAGACCAAGGTCGAAATTTTTTTTCTAAATTATTAAAGGTGTGCGACTCCCTGGGCACTAAAAAGATCCAGACGTCACCCTACCATCCCCAGACTGATGGGATGGTAGAGCGCTTGCACAGGACTCTCACTTCCATGCTGTGCTAACAGCTCAATGAGGCACAGTCCGATTAGGATTTGCACAATACAGGTGTTCTCGCCACATACAGAATGGCCCACACACCTCAACTGGGTTATTTCCCTTTATTCTCATGTACAGGAGGGAATATTATCCCCCCATAGAGGCTCAGTTGAACATGGATCCTGGCAAAAATAGGACCGTTGTGCCCATGCCCATGCACGTTACCCTTAAGCGACTGGCCGAAGCACGGGAGGCATCTTGGGGTAATTCAGCAAGCCATCAATAAAAAGCTTGTGAGACTCAGGGAACCCATGGAACCCTAGGGACAAGGCACGGTTACATTGCCCCCAGGTGCCCCTGGGCACGTCCCCAAAATTGCACAGACCATGGCTTGGCCTGGTTGAGGTGATCGAGGTCAGGAGGCCGCAGTGCGTGTGCATCCAGGTCGGTCGCAGGCATTGGTATGTGCACCCGTCACGGTTGACACCCTATTTCCCACCATGTGATGTCGCTTCATCCCCACTACCTGACGGCCGGGTGTCTGATGTGTCCGACGAGTCTAGGCGTATGGTCACGGAGGGTACACTTTAGCGGGATTCTGTTTCTTTGTCTACAGAATCCCAGCGCTTGTCACCTGCGGAACCACCGGCGGCGCCATCTACAGGCGGGCCAGGGGGGACGGAACGACTGCCACCTGCCTCTTCTTCCCCATCATCTTCTTCCCAGGAGGGGTCGTGCCCATTAGGCCATTTACAAGTCGTCCCCGTGGTCCCCAGGAAATCCATTCTTGTCCCACCTGGGGGCCCGGCGAAGAGGACCCGTTAAATAATAGTAGGTTTTTACCCTTTTAACTGGTACAAAACTGACACCTTTATTCAAGGCATCATGTTTGCAATGACCACAACACAAGTAGTCAAAAAAGCAAACAAAAAGAAGCAACTCTGATAAGGATGATAATATGCACTGTCCTTGAAGTTGATTGGCCCACACCCTAGACGGCTTTCTTTAGAGCCATTGGTGTAGGGCCAGGTGTCATCTGGCCCTACACCAATGGGGACTAGGCTCTAAAGAAAGCCGTCTCAGGCCGTCTCGGGTGTGGGCCAATCAACTTCAAGGACAGTGCATATTATCATCCTTATCAGAGTTGCTTCTTTTTGTTTGCTTTTTTGACTACTTGTGTTGTGGTCATTGCAAACATGATGCCTTGAATAAAGGTGTCAGTTTTGTACCAGTTAAAAGGGTGTAAACCTACTATTATATTTTGCCACTGGTAAAAGAGATCTCATAGTGTAAATGCTTACCCCGAGCTCTCAATACTCTGATATTGCACTGTGTTTGAGTTGTACGCCTTCTGGTGTCATCTGGCCCTACACCAATGGGGACTAGGCTCTAAAGAAAGCCGTCTCGGGTGTGGGCCAATCAACTTCAAGGACAGTGCATATTATCATCCTTATCAGAGTTGCTTCTTTTTGTTTGCTTTTTTGACTACTTGTGTTGTGGTCATTGCAAACATGATGCCTTGAATAAAGGTGTCAGTTTTGTACCAGTTAAAAGGGTGTAAACCTACTATTATATTTTGCCACTGGTAAAAGAGATCTCATAGTGTAAATGCTTACCCCGAGCTCTCAATACTCTGATATTGCACTGTGTTTGAGTTGTACGCCTTCTGGTGTCATCTGGCCCTACACCAATGGGGACTAGGCTCTAAAGAAAGCCGTCTCGGGTGTGGGCCAATCAACTTCAAGGACAGTGCATATTATCATCCTTATCAGAGTTGCTTCTTTTTGTTTGCTTTTTTGACTACTTGTGTTGTGGTCATTGCAAACATGATGCCTTGAATAAAGGTGTCAGTTTTGTACCAGTTAAAAGGGTAAAAACCTACTATTATATTTTGCCACTGGTAAAAGAGATCTCATAGTGTAAATGCTTACCCCGAGCTCTCAATACTCTGATATTGCACTGTGTTTGAGTTGTACGCCTTCTGGTGTCATCTGGCCCTACACCAATGAGGACTAGGCTCTAAAGAAAGCTGTCTCGGGTGTGGGCCAATCAACTTCAAGGACAGTGCATATTATCATCCTTATCAGAGTTGCTTCTTTTTGTTTGCTTTTTTGACTACTTGTGTTGTGGTCATTGCAAACATGATGCCTTGAATAAAGGTGTCAGTTTTGTACCAGTTAAAAGGGTAAAAACCTACTATTATATTTTGCCACTGGTAAAAGAGATCTCATAGGACCCGTTAAATTTAAATAACCCGCCCCTTTCCGTTGTCCTATTTATTCAAACGCCATCTGGCGAGTAGTCGCAGATACGAGCCAGGCTATGGCTGTCGGGTGAACTGAGGTCCTTCCTGTGCTGGCGAGCTGTGGCACGCTGATTGTATATTCCTGGGGGTTAGGTTATTGCCGTGCGTTCACGATTGTTTTTTTTATTGTTCCAGTTATTTATTGTTCTTGATAATTGGCTCATGGTGGGATGACGGTTGTTGTTGTGTTCATTGTCCCGCATTGCGAGGTATGGAGATCAGCCGGGATGGCTGTTTTATTTCGCAGGGGGGGGGGGGTGTTGTAGTGACATGGAATGGGTCACTATGGTGCCTAGCGCTGGTTGCTGGCAGAGAAGGGGATCTGCTGTTGTAGCAGCCCTGTCTATCCAGCAGGTCATGTGATAGGCCAAAGAAAGGGATGTGGGGCAAAGGTGACAGAGGAGGAACGTGAGGAAAAGTCTGGGAACCCTTCTAGTAAGTTCCAGAAGGGGGGTGTGGCCAAGGGCGGAGCGAGGCCACACTGGGTGGATAAAAGGGAGACCCCGAGCAAGACACGCGGCTGTTGGTTGGAGTTGAACCCGTCGTGCTGAAGGAGTCTTCATCACCGTCTTTACCTCCTCAGGGTTGTTGGTCAGGCAGCCCGTTAACTGTCCTGACCATAGTGTAGTTACTCCCTGTACCTGTGAAGGCTATAATAAATAGAGTGCCTCATATTATTAGTGTCTCTGAGTGACACACGACACATGCAAAGACAGGGACATGTTACTACAGCCCCTTTTTTAAACCATTTCGACAAACCTTATTTATCTTTAGAATTATATCTCATATTCACATCTCAGGTTGCACGGAAAAAATATGTATGACCAAGGTTTTTGCATGCCAACAGAAAATAAGTGTGATTATATAATAAAGGTGGAGCTATGCTGCCTTTAGATTATACGTTATACAGAATGCACACTCACACCGAGGTAAGCGGTTTTTAAGAGCTCCATTACATATTGAACAAGACTGCAGTGTACTCTTGTGCAGGCTGACTTAATAAGGCCTTTAATTGTGGCAAAAAATTCAATACATTGAGCCAGAAACAACATTTAGTGGCTAACAAAGGAAACGGCTTCTAACATTTGAACCCACGGGTGGATTGTAGCCATCGCAAACAATACACCGTGAGCCGATCCCTCAACTCCTCAACCAGAATATCAGTCAAAATCCATTGAGGTTTACTCACTTCATGATGCCCTCTGACCTCTCTACCTTGTAACATTATAAATGCATAAACCATGCTATCCATCTGTGTGTGATGATGCATCCAATGTGCAAACCAAAGAAAGTGACGATAAATAATTTAACTTGCATTGCATTTCTATTCACGCAAAATAACGTGTTATACTCCCATTAAGCAAGGGATAGATCATCTACAATAGATTATCATTTAATAAACATGTAACTTTAAAAGTCTATTTAATGTGTTTTATATTATTGAAGCTAAATAACAATGGAAAATGTGACAGTTTAGCACTATGTTATGTTTTACTTAAATTTTCTACTGTCAATGTATTTCCTAAATTCACTTGAATGTTGCCTGGAAAGCAGGCGTTTCAATCTGTAATGCTTATAATGCACATTTTGGCAGTTACACATTACATAAATACATACATTAACTTATAAAGAATAATAATAAAACACTAAAAATGCACATGCCTTCTTTAATCAACTGATAGATGAATGCATGTCGAGTGCTTATCAGTAGTACTGTATTGCCACCTGTACGGTTATAACTGGGACAGTCCAGAAATTGGCATCTGTGTTTGGGTGGCAGGAATTTATTTGTACCGAAATCCGGTACCAGTATTGTTTTAAACATTATTGTCGTCAGCTGCATGCTCTTGACATACCTCCGCTGACTGAGAAATGTGTCCATGTTTTGTCTGTGAAAAAGGTGGAAACCTTATTCGGTCATGGCAGTTGCTTGACCAATACTGTGTCACGCTGTTCAATGTGGGTTTAAGTCAAGAGGCCAGGACTGGTTCAAATATCGCTCGCCACTGATGTTAGCTATGGCCAACATTATGAATGAGGTGGTTTGCTGAAATTGGCCTAAAAATCACACTCGACGTGTTTATAAACGTATAGTCACGTGCACTGAGTCAGCCAGACTTAAACAACGCATTGACCATTCCAATGGAGAGAGAAATGAACAAATACCGTTTTGCACACTGGCCTTGTTCTGTTATTAGGCATGAGTAGACGGGAGTGCAGAAGAGATCATGGTAGGAATGCATTTGTAATGTTTGTTTTCTGAGGGTAAGTGTTCCCCAACTTTCCGGCAAAATTCGCCCAATGAAGCTGATTGTTGTAATTATTAGTGAAACGTCACGGTCCTCAAATAGTGAACGTTGTTGGGTTTACTCTCTAAGACGGCGCGCGTGCGCGCGCCGATTATTGAGAGAAGGGCACACAAAGTAACATCCCCAGACTTGACCACGCGTACCAACTCGTACACAAGTGCTGAGCTTAATATGATGTTATATTAATGGGCGACAATAATGAGCGGCAGGGAACACACAGGGCCTGCAAGGTGAGCCAAATAACACATTTACCTCCGGAATCATTCATCAGTGATTATCGCCGTGCCTCCCTTAGAATTAAAGAAATAAGTAGAGGCAGGTGACACATCAGTGCAGAATAATTATCCCTCAAGTGACGGAGGATCAATTATAGCCCTGCTGGAAGTGAATTAAATCCCGTGGTGTTGGGGTGCACCTAAAAAAAGCTGATTTATTTTTAATGCCTTCGCAGATGGCTATTTTAGATGCATGCGTTCCCAATACTTTTACTGGGAACATTTTCCATTGCTATGCATCATTCTACTTCTTATTGTTTTTTTATGTTTTTTAATCAAATGTACTAAATGTGAGTATTGTTCTCGATGTATGCATTGTGTATGGCCCCAGCACTGCAGTGAATAACTCCGAGGTAAGTCTTTATTAATATGAATTCAGCAGTGGAATGCCAACTGGCCACCTTCTAGCGTGAGAATTTTAAATCCTTTTTGCGCACATGCAGCGTTATCAGAAAGCAGAGCAATTAGGTGCAGTAGTTAAAATTGTTTAATCGAGCAAGGTTATAATAATTTAGAACGGATACGATGGTGGGAATTCCAATGGTCGGCAATGCAAGGGAAGAAGCGGAAAGAGAAGCGTTGTGAGCTGCGATGTGGTGAATGAACAATGTGGTGGATGAACAGTGTGGTGGATGAACAGTGTGGTGGATGAACAGTGTGGTGGATGAACAGTGTGGTGGATGAACAGTGTGGTGAATGAACAGTGTTGTGGATGAACAGTGTGGTGATGAAACAGAACAGTCTGGTGGATCGACTCCTCAACATTTGTGGAGGAATCAATGGGGTGCCGCAGTTGCGAGACGTGAACTTCCTCACCTTGTATATAAGAGGTTGTGGGTTCGAGCCCCTGACGCCTGTATATTTGGAGTTTGCATCTTCTTCCCGTGGTTACATGTTTTTTCCTTCCACATTTAGAAACATACTTTTAGAGTTTTTGGCCGCTATACATTTCCGCACGATTACACACTTCTTTGACCATTCATTTGTTGCCATGTCTCTTCTGGAAAATAGCTATATAGCTCAGTGGGCCTTCCCTGGTAAAATTAAACGTAACTTTAGTTTTTATCATTGAAATGCACATATGACGTGGTTAACATAGTGGAATTATAAGCTGTCAATAAACATCAGATGTGAGAACATAATTCTGCATGAATGAAAATACTGTACTGCTTTATTCTAATCTATGAATTCAATATCTGGTCCAATTTTAGTGCGCAAAGCTGACGAGGACGGTATTTGCATATTAGACGAATACCTAATTGCCTCAAATACATTGCATATAAATTCAGCCACCGATTACAAACCCAGCATCACTTTATTTATGAGAACAAATGGTGAGTGAAGGGTCCGCTGAAATAAAAAATACCTTGTTGGTGGGTTGCTTATTTATTTTTTGGGGTTTTTTCTGCAGATTCGCTACCGCAGATTGCAGCAAATTTCCGCGAAAGGGGTCATCCGTGTGTGACAAGTAGAGAGTACAGATGCTGCAGATGGCGTTAATGAGAAGGCCGACTCTCCTGCTGTGGTGCCAGCTGGGATGCCACCTTTTCGTGGGCCCTCTCTCTCAGGTGACACGATCACCAATTCCACTTGTTCGTGTGGGGTGCAACGGAGGTGGCTGGGCTACTCAGGGGGGGAGATGCTTAGGGGTGGGGACGCAACGATTCTGCTCACGTCAGTGCACTGAGCCAGCGATGTTCAGATACCTTGTTAAAAGTGCAAAGCTCTTACCAGAGATTTCAGTGGGGGTGGGGTCTTGTCTGAAACAAGCGTAAATGGCTTTAAGCCTCCTCAACTACGACTGCACAATACGATGTATTAAACTATTTGGTTCATCCAGGTTCAGCTGCACAGGTTTATTTAGCCTAAGCACAGTCAGTCGCTCATCACGTGACGCGTGTGTGGAAATCACTGTTTTGTATGTGTGGTGTCGAAGCTCTCTAGGATTGTATCCCGTTATGTCGGTTTAAAATGTTGCCACAGCAAGTACCTCTATGGTGAAAATGGCAAGCAAAAATACAAATTAAAGAGAAATCTGTTGAAACCGTCACCAATAAACATCTGAGAACACAATGTTATTGAATAACATAACAAATAATAGTGGCATGAGAACAGTAATTCACAAATAGTACCCCTCAGGGAACATGATTATCAATAATGCATACTAAATCATAACGCACATTGTGCAGGGATTGATCCAGATGTTTATTTAGATTTTACAAATACTGCAATAATACACGCTTAACAACAAAACATGCACAACATTCAGGTAATATAATTCAGTGAGTCAAGATATGGCACAATATAATTCAGATATTCCACTGCAGTACATATGATGGCCAGCCTTTATCACTTCAAATTCGACTACATCTGCGTGCCAAATACACCAGGATTGCATGAAAGGTCTTGTCTCTTGCGAAGGTCAAATTCAAGGTGTAGGCTTTCGAGGCTGAACTCAGGTTTGACAAACTATGAATGTGGCTCGATTTGCATTTGCACATGAGGGGGAGACGAGTGACATTTGAACCGCGTGATAATTAATGCAAGGTGCCTAGCGGTGCATGGGAGGCCCGCCATCACAGCGAGTGAAGGAGCTTGACCTCTTTGGGAGGGCTCCTGGAGTATAGAATCCCTTTGGTGGCATGATGGCAATCAAGTTGGCCCACGTCTGCTGTGGCCTGCCAGGCAGGCTCATTAACTCCATCCTCACGGAAAAGTTAATGTGATGAGAGCGTCCATGCGGTGACTAAATTGGTGAATTTACATTTCATTTTTTATTGACTGCAACTGTATGACCACTTTCTAAAGCAAGCATTTGTCTCTCGAAAATAAGTATGCAATGACACATTTTCCCGAATTCCATTTTAAAATATATATCTTCTCGTTGCCAAGCTACTAAAACAGAACCAGTTGCCTTGCTTTATATGCGTAATATGACAGATCACACTAGTCTACAGCCAAAATGCTTCCGAAATAAATATAGTGATTAACAGTATGGTGGATGAACAGTGTGGTGGATGAACAGTGTGGCTATGAACAGTGTGGTGGATGAACAGTATGGTGCATGAACAGTCGGATGGATGAGCAGTGTGGTGGATGAACAGTGTGGTGGGTGAACAGTGTGGTGGATGAGCATTGTGGTGGATGAACAGTATGGTATAAAATGTTGCCGCAGCAAGTACCTCTATGGTGAAAATGTCAAGCAAAAATACAGATTGAAGAGAAATCTGTTGAAACCGTCACCAATAAACATCTGAGAGCAAAATGTTATTGAATAACATAAAAAATAATAGTGGCATAAAAACAGTAAATCACAAGTAGTACCCCCCAGGGAGCATGATGATCAATAATGCAAACTAAATCATCACGCACATTGTGCAGGGATTGATCCAGATGTTTATTTAGATTTTCCAAATACTGAAATAATAGATCACAACAAAACATGCACAACATTCAGGTATATAATCAGTGAGTCAAGATATGGCACAATATAATTCAGATATTCTACTGCAGTACATATGATGGCCAGCCTTTATCTCTTCAAATTCGACTACATCTGCGTGCCAAATACACCAGGATTGCATGGAAGGTCTTGTCTCTTGCGAAGGTCAAATTCAAGGTGTAGGCATTGCATCACCTGTTCGAGCTTTCGAGGCTGAACTCAGGTTTGACAAACTATGAATGCGGCTCGATTTCCATTTGCACATGAGGGGGAGACGAGTGACATTTGAACCGCGTGATAATTAATGCAAGGTGTCTAGCGGTGCAAGGGAAGCCCGCCATCACAGCGAGCGAAGGAGCTTGACCTCTTTGGGAGGGCTCCTGGAGTATAGAATCCCTTTGGTGGCATGATGGCAATCAAGTTGGCCCACGTCTTTTGTGGCCTGCCAGGCCGGCTCATTAACACCACCCGACCGGAAAAGTTAATGTGATGAGAGTGTCCATGCAGTGACTAAATTGGTGAATTTACATCTTTTTTATTGACTACAACTGTATGACCACTTTCTAAAGCAAGCATTTGTCTCTCGAAAATAAGAATGCAACATGACATATTTTCCCGAATTCCAGTTTAAACTACATATTTTAGAAAGGTTATATGAGTGATTTTTTACATTGCAGTGCTGGTTATCTGATTAATTTCTGATAGACTGATGAGGTCCAACTATCTAACTTTTTGATCCGTGTAAGTAATGTAAACTTGTCGTTGCCAAGCTACTAAAACAGAACCAGTTGCCTTGTTTTATATACTTAATATGACAGATCACACTGGTCCACAGCCAAAATGCTTCCGAAATAAATGTAGTCAAACTTGATTAATTCTGGGTCACTGCGAATGAAAATGATGCTTAAAATTGTTGATTGGCTCTAGTTTTCAAGATATGCTACTGGGTCAGTATGTATGACCTTTGACTTGGGAATAGTGGAGGATAAGTGAGTTATAAAGAGAAAGGATCTCAAATTAAACCAGAAATTACTAAAATAGATATTTGACTGAATCTATGAATACATCTATGACTGGGTTTGAACAGTACTTGCTTTTTGAGCAAAACAATGAATGATGCAATCTGAACCTGGTAATGCATCATACATGATATGAATTGCATCATGTTATTCCTAGAAGTCATGGATGAGGCAATCATAATTAAGATTGCATCCCTTTGCTGAACAAATTGCCCTACATCAGCTCTAGAAATCATTCAGTGTAGGTCTCTTTTATTTGTAAGTGTTTTATTTTGCAAAGGGACACATTTATGTTTAGCCAAAGTGAGTTGAAATGCCTCGTACTTGTGTGAACAAATCAGATAACTTCTGCTATATTTGTGGTGAAGTGACTTTTTCATCACAAAAGTGCAGTATAACTGCTATGGTTAAGAAAGCTTATCGCCCTTATTTTGGCTGCAAAATTAGAGATCAGGACAAGATGTGGGCTCCACACATATGCTGCAAAACTTGTGCAACAAATCTTCGCCAGTGGTTGAACAGGAAAAGAAAATATATGCCTTTTGCAGTGCCAATGATTTGGAAAGAGCCCACAGATCATATCAACAATTGTTACTTCTGCATGGCGCCTCCAGTTGGGAAAGGTGTGTCAAAGAAGAAGAAGTGGACTGTACATTATGCAAACATTCCATTAGCTATACGCCCAGGACCTCACGGAGAAGGCTTTCCCGTTTCTGATGCACCAGAATTATTCTCACTTGAGTCAAATGATGAAGCGGATGAAACTTATGGTCCTAAACCATCAAGGTCACATGACCCAGATTTTCTCCCATCCTCCTCCTCTGAACCACACCTCATAACACAAGGTGAACTGAAAGACATTGTCAGGGATTTGGAACTATAAAGAGTAAGGCAGCACTGTTTGGCTCCAGACTGCAGCAGTGTAATCTGCTGGCAGGTGATGTTAGGGTGTCCATGTTCCGTGGCCGTCAAAAGGATCTTGTCCCATTCTTCTTCATGGAAGGTGATCTTGTAACCTGCAACAGCATCGATGGTTTGATTGCAGCCCTCAACATCGTTGATGATCCAGATGAGTGGAGACTGTTCATTGATTAATCGAAGATGAGACTTAAAGCTGTTTTGCTGCATAATGGCAACGTTTTGCCATCAATTCCAGTTGGTCATGCAGTCCATATGAAGGAAACTTATGACAACATGAAACAACTTTTGAGGTGCATAAACTATGACCAACATCAGTGGCAGCTTAGTGGCGATTTGAAGGTTGTTGCTCTCTTGCTTGGTCTGCAGACTGGATACACAAAGTACTGCTGTTTTCTCTGCGAATGGGATAGTCGTGCGAGAGATTCCCACTACATCAAGATAAATTGGCCACTCCGACAGTAATTGGAGCCTTGGAGGAAAAGTGTTCAGCATCCACCACTTGTTGAATCAAGGAAGATTGTGTTACCACCCTTACACATCAAGCTGGGTCTGATGAAGAAGTTTGTCAAAACCGTGGACAAAACACAAGGAGCTTTCAAGTGCCTCCGTGGAAAATTTCCAAGGTTAAGTGAAGCTAAGATAAAGTCAGGAGTCTTTGTTGGTCCTCAGATTTGTGAACTTCTTCGAGATGATGCATTTGATAGTGCACTGCGTGGCAAGGAAAAGACGGCATGGAAAGCCTTTCAGTTAGTGGCAAACACATTTTCTCGGAAACAACAAGGCAGACAACTACAGGGAGTTGGTGGAAAACCTGAAGACATACAAAAGCCTTGGTTGCAACATGTCACTAAAGATACATTTTTTTGCACTCTCATCTAGATTTTTCCCACCCTCATCTAGATTTTTTCCCACCAAACTGCAGAGCAGTGAGCGACGAGCATGGCGAGCGATTTCACCAGGACATTGCAACAATGGAGAAACGCTATCAGGGCAAATGGAGCCCATCAATGCTTGCAGACTATTGCTGGACAGTGACAAGAGATGCTCCATTTAATGAATACAAAAGACAAGCCAAGAAGCGCCGAGTAGACACTGAATAAGGACTAAACTATATTCTTATACATAATAGTTTTTTGCCTTTTGTTTCATAATAAATTGTATTTATATAACCCTTTTGCTGATTTTTAAAGTGTTACATGAACATAACAGGTGACATCTTATCGTGTATAGCAACCAGAAACACATGAAAAGACCTCGGTTTACAATTTATGAGTAAAATTCTACTATCTACACAATATACATAGACGTAAAATGTAAAAACTTAAATGTCCTAGGAACAGTAGCCAATCAGTTGTTTTTATTGTCATATTTGAATTCAGCACATAAAAATCCATAATAAACAGCACATTTAATCGCTGAAGCAGACGACGTCTAAAAATTTGTAGAACAGTGTTATTTGTGTTTGGATATTTCTTTGCTTTGCTGCATGAAAATTTATACAGATAACATGTGTGTACATTTCAAATCAACAATGGGGTTGAATTATTGTGTAACTGATATCAATCCGTCAATGAGATAAAATATTCCATTCAAATTACAGGCTATTTCGAGAGTGAAAGACCACGGGTAGACTTACGCAAATGGTGAACATGGTACTTCAGACGCCTCGTCATTCACTTCCTCTGAGAGCTCTCTCTCCATGAAATCAATTTTACATTTATTTTACATTGAAATAAACTCTTGAAGCCCATCAGAAAATCGCTTCCGCCTTCCCCATTCAATGAGTCTCAGCGTCGACTTCTGTTTATGGTGTTTGTAAGTGATTCCGATTAAACTATACAGCAGTTATTGTTTAAGTGCTCTTACATTGTAAATGTTTAGTTAAATTGTTATCAAGTTATTAAGTATTAATTAAACGTATAAGGTGCCTAATTTTCCTTCTCTCTCTACTCCTCTTGACTCATTGCTCCAGCAACCACGGCGCTCTTTCGAAGCCCCCAGTTAACCTGTGCTCAGTCGGAGGCAGCTTGTTCTCCTCTGCTACCCCCACAGTCTACAACTCCCTTAGCCTTCCAAGCTCTTGACTTCCTGGCCCTGTTGAAGTCCAGGATCAAGAGCTTCATTTTTCATTACGCTTGTTATTGTCGCTTCACCTACATAATTACGACAACTTTCATTTATATGGTGCTAAATCGTGTTACCCAACGTCTCGAATTCCCGGACAATTAGAAGAGCATGACAAACATCACCATTGTTCGGTATATCTTGAGATGCAGTTGCATGTAGATGCTACATAAATCCAACTTGTCTTACAAGTAAACACGATTTTACCATTTCATGAGGAATGCTGATACTTGAGAGACATCCTTTCTCGTGCTTTTATACTCAACAACAGTTAATCAACTTCATCACCATCCATATTCCATCAATGGTTAGTCGAGGGCATTCCCAAGCTATCCACTGGCTCTCTCCATTAACCAAGGATTCAGCAGTTCTGGTTCAATAATCTTGCACAGGCATCAACTTTACCACTCATTAATGCAATGCTACTGGAGCTATGCACTTTCAAATCTAGATTGAAATTAAATTCTTTAGAACTGCTTTTTGTGTTTAGTTTGTTGTCCTTCCCGCCACACCGCCGATTAGCACGGTTGGCTATGTGCGGTGCAAAAGAAGTTCAACATACAAACAGCAAACATAATTACTTTATACAATTTTTTAGACGTGCCTAAATTTGGGGCAAATATTAAGTTACTTAGCAGAATATTGTCCAGAGGGATGTAAAATGTTGCTGGTGTAGTGTTGTAAAGGACGGACTTCTCAACTTCTTTATGGCACACACTGTTTATTATCTTAATACACAGTCCCTATCACACAAAGGGGTATATATGGTCCCCTCACCAGTTACCCTGAGGAGACACAGCCTCCAGACCTTGCAGGCTATCTAATCTCCCTGCTATCCCAGCGTCCTCTGGCTGGACCTAGGAGATCTCTCCCCGACCACTGGTTACACTGAGCCCTAGCCCTGATAAGGGCTGGAGGGCTTGGTCCAGGGTCCTAGATGTCTTCGGCCGACTTGAGTCTTCATGTAGCAGAACTGGCCAAGAGCTCTCAGCGCTCTGGCTTTTATACCTGTTCGTGGCCGGGTTGTCCAATCCCCGGCCACCTTGTGGAACCCTCCAATTGGTCCTTCCCAATCTGGCGTTTGGATCCTACCTCACCCCATTTGATCCTGACCGTTTGATTGAGAGGGAAAACCTTGTTTACGATCCGCTCTCTCACAGTTTACGAACAGCAAGTAGTTAACACCACTACATCACCACCCCCCCCCCCCTTCAGAAGCCTCAGCCGCCCCGACTGTTACAACGAGAAAAACCCCCCATCAATGAACCGATGTGTGTGCCAAAAAAAACAACAAGAACCACAAAAACAACAAGAACAACAAGAACGCCCAATACAAATACCCCCCCCCCCCCCCCCCATAACACAACATATCAGTTTAACACGTAGGCTTTCGCGACCAATATTATTCATAATCATAATAAATAACGTGATCTGAACCCAAAAACGTTGATTATGAACACAACATATGTACACGGTGAGAGACAATCACCAATAACGACATTCGTGACGCAACAACCCATGCAGCGTTCCGCTGCAGAAAATAAACGATGGCCAATCATGAAAACCAACGCGATTTAGCCCACGTATATTTTGCGGGCCCATCGTAGGGGATGGGTGTCCTCATCCGGGTTGCAGGCTGGTCAGGCAGCCTGGCAAAAATGTCGGTAGGGACAGGGGGCCTCTCTGCAGAGACTCTTGGTGCAGACGGGTCTGGCAGCCTAGCAAACATGTTGGGTGGGTAAGGAGGTCTCTCTGCGGAGACTCTAGGTGCAGACGGGTGAGGCAGCCTGGCAAAAATGTCGGGCGGGACAGGAGGTCTCTCTGCGGAGACTCTAGGCACAGGCGAGTGAGGCAGCCTGGCAAAAATGTCTGGCGGGTCAGGCAACCTGACAAAAATGTTGGGTGGGTCCAGAGGCGTTTCTGCAGAGACTTGTGGCGCCCCCCGGTTCCCAGCGACAGAACGTGGCTCGCACGATTCTCATCATTCCCGCATCATCTGCGGGAGGAATGACACGTCTGCGCTGTGGATTAGGTACCAACGGGGCGACATCCGGCTCGTCGGACACATCACACGCCCGGCCCTCATGTTGTGAGTTTGACACAGATCCGCGCGGAGCAGCTTCAAGCGAGAAGGGTACACAAACCATCGACGCCGTCCCCAACAGATTTTAATACATTGTGGTCGTACAATCTCGACCACTTCAACCGGACCTCGCCATGGTTTAAGGAGCTTTGCCGATGTAGACACCAGCACCTGGGGGCAATGAAGCCGTGCCTTATCACCTGGAGCCCACTGATGCATGGACGTGCGAGGGGCTCGCAACCTCGAATTGGCCCGCTGGCGGGAGGCGTAATTTTCAATCACCGCATCACGTGCCTCAGACAGCTTCCAAAGATTGAAGCATAAATGATCAGCGAGCTTCGATGACCGTGGAAGCTGCTCTATCCCAAGCTGAACGTCAGCGGGAGGAATGGCCTCCCTACCATACATTAGGAAAAACGGGGAGAACCCCGTCGCTGCATGTGGCGCCATGCGGTAAGCAGCGAGGACCCCCAAAATCTGCAAGTCCCAGTCTTGGTGGGATTCATCAACCTGATGGCACAGCATAGAGGTGAGCGTCCAGTGCAGGCGCTCCACCATGCCGTCAGTTTGAGGGTGATAGGGCGAAGTGCGCACCTTTTTAGTACCCAACAGGCGGCATACCTCGCTCAACAGGGCACTTGAAAAATTTCTTCCCTGATCGGTCAGCAGCCGTTCTGGAGCGCCCTTGTCCAACACATAGCCTTGAACAAAAGCGTCCACAACGGCCGCTGCCGACTGGTTGGGGAGAGCCAGGCCATAGGCCACCGTGTAAAATACTCAACCCCAACCAGAAGGTACTTATTACCACGAGGCGTATAGGGAAAGGCCCCAAAATGTCAAGAGCAACCAGCTCATTTACACGGGATACCGATATGGGCTGCAGTGGTGGGCATGCCAGCTTCGCCGTCGGCTTCCGTCGCGCACATTGGCTGCAGCCCATTAAAATATCAGTTACATCACGAAGCATGCCCAGCCAGTAAAAGTGCAATCGTAGCAAACCCCTGGTTTTGTGCACACCCAGGTGCGACAATCGCTCGTGTGCTGCGCACACGGCTGTACATCGCAAAGCCGAAGGCACCACAATTTTGTAATGGCAGGAATCTGCATCCCAATGCATGAGCAGACCCCGCCGCATAGCGAAAGAGTTCAATTTACCAGAACGTGAGGCCGTATCACATGCGCGACGACGCAGAGACAACAATGACGCGTCGTTCATTTGGTGCTGACCCCATTCGTCAAGCGTTATCCCCAGCAAGTCGTCACTTGTTGGCGGACCATCGTGGTCCGCTTCCGGCACAGAATCGGAGGGAAACGTGGCCAAAAATGTTTCAGGAGGCGCAACTGGCTGTACCATTGGCGGCTTGCAGCGGCCAGAACCCGTAAAGCATGCACATTTATTCCCTGGCGGAAGACGAGATAGCACGTCGGCATTGCTGTGCTGTGTACCCTTATGGTAAATCACCGTGAAATTGTAGTTCTGGAGGACTTCAAGCCACCGGGAGAGCTGGCCGGAAGGTTGGTCAAAGCGCAAAGCGTATTGCAACGCGGAGTGATCGGAGCGAACGGTAAATCATTGACCGTACAGGTATGGCCTGTATTGCTGGATAAAATAAACAATGGCCAGCAGCTCGCGTCGGGTCACGCAATAGTGTTGCTCTGCGGGGACAAGACCCTGCTTCCATAGGTAACGACCCTCTCAACGCCATTTACGGTTTGGGACAGCACCCCGCCGATCCCGGTGTTGCTGGCATCGGTGTCCAGAATAAACGGTTTCGCAAAATCAGGGTAAGCTAAGGGCGGTGCTGCTACGAGAGCATTCTGCAAGGAGTCAAATGCGGCCTGTTCAGCGTCTCCCCAATGAAATTTGACTCCTTTCGCCGTAAGAGCATGCAGTGGCTTGTCGATTGTAGCGAAACCAGCCACAAACCGTTGGTAATACGACGCGAACCCGATAAAGCTGCGAACATCCCCCGCAGAGGTAGGGGTAGGCCATTGGCTGACACATTTTGTCTTTTCAGGGTCTGTGGAAATTCCCGAGTGGCTGATAATGTGGCCCAGATAGTGCACAGACTCACGCAGAAGGTGGCATTTTTGCGGTTTGAATTTCAGGCTAGCAGCTCGCATCTTTTCGAAAACAGCGCGCAACCATTCAATGTGTTCGTTGAACGTGCGGCCAAAGACGATAACGTCATCAAGATAGATGAGACATGAGTCCCACTGGAGCCCAGCGAGGACGAGATCCATGAGCCTCTGGAATGTCGCTGGGGCCGAGTGGAGACCCATGGGCAATCTATTAAACTCGAAAAGCCCCTGTAGTGTCCGAAAAGCAGTCTTTTGCCTCGACGCTTCATCGAGGGGAAGTTGCCAAAACCCCGACAGAAGGTCTAAAGTGGAAAAATAACGCGCCCCTGCCAGAGCATCCAATGACTCATCCATATGTGGATGAGGATAGGCGTCAGCCACGGAAATTTTATTTAGGCGCCGAAAATCGACACAGAATTGAAGACTGCCATCGTGCTTTTTGACCAGCACTATCGGAGCACCCCAGGGGCTGGTTGAAGGAGAAATGATATCAGCCGCCAGCATGTCGTCAACTGCCCATTTCACATGCTGTTTCTCCGCCGGGCTGAGCCGAAACGGGTTTTGGTGGATAGGGGCAGCATCACCAGTATCAATGTGGTGACGCAGCAGCTTGGTGCAGCCAATATCAAATTGTGATTTGCTGAACACATCCGAGAATTCCCGCAAAAGAGCCCGCAATTTATTCTGCTGTGACCCGGATAAATCGCCGGCATCCGCGCAGAGAGCGTCAATCCATCCCTTGTCTAACTTAGGAGGAGGGCGAGGCTGCCGACTGTCAGATACATGTCCAACAACCTCGGTCCCCAGAGGCGCTACTATTACATGAGCGAGCACTGTCCCCTATGGAATGACGGTTTCAGACAGACCAACATTTAAAACTTGTAAAAATGGCTCCCTGTCGCCCGCTACGAGAGTCTGTGCGGCCACCAATGATAGGCTCTTAACTGCTGTGTTCGAGGGCCCCAACAGAATGCCATTTCCTGAGGCGGTGGGAGTGAGTGGTTTCTTTAACTGCAAGGGTACAAGCATTTATGCTCCTGGCGGAATGCGTACAGCGCAAACCGTAAAAGCCTGCACGGAGGCATTTGCCGTCCGTGAATGCGTGGCTGCGGGTAAAAATGCCATCCGGCGGCCCGACGGGAGTTCATTACATCCCTGATCGATGAGAATTTTAATGGGCATTTTCGCAAGAAAATCAGTACCCAGGAGACACGGCACCGCGAGGGAGGAAGAGACCAAAACAGGGCTGGCCAATTTAATATCACCAATCGCAATTTGCGCCCGAATTTGCCCGAGAATCCCCAGCGAACTTCTATTTGCAGCAAAACACGGAACAGAGACCTTTTGCAATGGTCGACATCGCACTGGCAGTATGTTATAAATTAAATTGGAAATGATAGTGGCCGATGCACCGGTATCGACAAGCACACAAAACTCTACCCCCTCGATAGAACCAACAAACACCGAGGAACCCGCCGTCACTGCGACCACTCTATGGGCCAGCTTTGACCACTGCCCAGGTCGGAGTGGCCGTGAAGAGTCGCCCGAACACCGCGCGTCATAAGCCGAATCCCAAGCGAAGTCAACGGTGCGTTGTGGTGTGTAAGGTGTGAGTGAGGGCCGAGCGTGAGGGGTGCAGCGACTCGCCTGTTTATGCCGCGATGCGCTGGGAGCCCTGTGGTCGCGGTCTCGGGATCCGGAGGAGCACCGACGAGGTGCACGGCAGTCGGAAGAGACGTGGCCTCGGCGGCCACAGTTGAAGCACGTCACGTTGCTGCGGGGGAAGTTCCGTCCCCACTCCTGGTCGTCGCGGCGTCTGGTGCGATCCGGTGATCGCCGGCCTGTCGCCCTAGATGTTGAGAAGACCCGATCTGGAGAGTGATCGTCGTCCCTGCTGGCAGGCCCCGATGTCGTAGCCGATGCGGTGATGGGCTCGTCCTGGTCGAGCATCAAGTGAGCATGGATGCTCCGGGCAGCTCTCAGCGAGCACATATCTTCATCATCCACGGCTTGGATGACAAGGCGCAGTCCCTGCGCCATCTCCACCAGCTTTTGTAGGACGAGAGCGTCGATGGCCTCATCGTCCATGCGGGGGTAAGCCGTTCTTGCCATGGCGAGTAGCGCAGTGCAGAACGCCAATGGCGATTCCCTTGGCTTGCACAGTCTCTCGTAAAACTGGTGGCATGTGGCAGAGGGAGGTCCATAGACATCGGACAGCCGCCGAAGTGCCGCTTGTAGTGTCGCTCTTTGTCGCTTGGGAATGGAGAGAGTCATCGTCCAAGGTGGCTGGTAGTGCACGAAGAGCCTGTGTATCTGACCAGCCCACCATCTCCTGGTGGCTGAGGAAGCGACGCTCTAATGCCGCCCAGTCGCCCCCTGTGGACGAGAATTTACGGAAGACGGGCAGACGTTGCTGTAGAGCAGCCGTGTCGTCCTCTTCGTCTAGGTCGGACTCGGTCCCGAACGCGGCGATCGCTTGATCCACGACATTTACTGTACGGCGTCGCAGCCGTGATGACGTGGCATTGCTGGAGCAGCTCGCAGAGGCAGCGTCGCGCTCTGATGACGCGGTGTGCCGTGATTGGCCGCCGGAGTTCCCAGCATGCACGTGGCTTCCGCTTCCAGCGGAACCACGTGACTCATCGGCGGGAAAATCGACCTCTTCCGGGATTGTGATGGCGGGAATGTCCGCTGTCGGCCGCTCCACTCCGCCCGCAGCCCCCAAGGTAATTTCTTCCAGGATGGCTGCTGCAGCATGCAGCAGCTGGGCGAGACGGGCGTGAGCAGCCTGGATGCTGCCGCTCGCGGCGATCGGCTGCACCGCTGGTGGTGGGACGGCTGTCGGCACGCCGGCATCTTCAGCACCGCCCTCAGCACCCACGGGTGAGTTGGAACTTGCGTCGTCCGGACTTCGCGTGTGGTTCGTTCGTCTTGTTTCCATCTTCTAACTCCAGTTGTAGTGTTGTAAAGGACGGACTTCTCAACTTCTTTATGGTACAAACTGTTTATTATCTTAATACACAGTCCCTATCACACAAAGGGGTATAAGGTCCCCTCACCCGTTACCCTGAGGAGACACAGCCTCCGGACCTTGCAGGCTATCTAATCTCCCTGCTATCCCAGCATCCTCTGGCTGGACCTAGGGGATCTCTCCCCGACCACTGGTTACACTGAGCCCTAGCCCTGATAAGGGCTGGAGGGCTTGGTCCAGGGTCCTAGATGTCTTCGGCCGACTTGGGTCTTCGTGTAGCAGAACTGGCTAAGAACTCTCAGCGCTCTGGCTTTCATACCTGTTCGTGGCCGGGTTGTCCAATCCCCGGCCACCTTGTGGAACCCTCCAATTGGTCCTTCCCAATCTGCCGTTTGGATCCTACCTCACCCCATTTGACCCTGACCATTTTATTAAACCTTGTGTACGATCCGCTCTCTCACAGTTTGCAAACAGCGAGTAGGTAACACCACTACACTGGTATTCATTCAATGGAGCTCACGCTGCACAGTGAGTGGTGTGAACAGAGTTAAACACTGTCTCCCACAGTGCACTGAGACCACCAACTGATTATCTCTGTTAAAAAAAAAAATCTTAAATGGGCAATTTATTTTAATTAGTGTATTGATATAAGTAGATTTTAAAATAACACCTATTACAGTCATGTCAAGAGATGGATATGTGTCTTTGACATGGACATCATAAAAGTAATTGATAAGAATTTTAGGATGTGATCCGAAAGTCAATGCACATGTGGATTAGCAATGTGGATTTCATGGCCCCATAGTCCCGCAGAAGCCCATAACAATCTGGCATGCATGGTGGTCGCCCATCCAAGCACGATCCAGGCTCAACCCTGGTTAGTGTCTGAGATCTGATAAGATGGGGTCCATTCTGGGTGAGTTGGTAATGGGGAGCTGTGGGGCTATGTGGTGGGCAGTAAAGTGAAGGGGAGCGAAACCCTTCTTTGAACTATTTTGTCTATCCTCCGATGTCTATGCTACCCGATCAAGTAATCTCCACAACTTAATTGGCATGCGTAGACCCACATTGAGAATTGGACTGACAAAGGGCAGTGCATGACATGGGGGGGGGGGCACTGCAATATCGAAGCTCTCATGTCACCACAATACCTGGCAAAAAATGTTTTACGTCATGTTTCAATACATAAAGCATGAGCAGTAGTGATGTTTGTATTTAAATATGATGCTAAAAATTACTCCAAAGCCATGACGTGGCGACAATCAGGCACCTTTAGGAGCTCTTCGCCTCATTGTTACTTCCCAGATTCAGGCAGCCAGGTTGAGATATTGTCGGATTCCCAGTGTTTAATGTGAATGCCTGGCTCCGGAACCCGACCAGTTACCCATGGGTAACGAGCATGCGATAATTGATTAATGGCAAACTGGATTCACTCCACTCTGACCACAGGTCACACGCAAGGGCAATTTGCAACTACAGTAGATCATTTAATTGGAAATGTGCACATCACCAATTCCATCAGGTCTTTACAGGTGCAAGCAGAGGTCATTGGACTTATGCTTAGAGGTCAGGCTATTAATAGTGTACAGACGATTGGAAACGACACTTGTTCATTTAATAGGAAGTGGCATGACTTCACCGGCCTGTCACTCTCCATCTCACTGATGTGCGTCCAGTGGTCCATTCATTTGCTGAGGAAGTAAACAATACAAAAGACCAAAATGTCATTGTTCAATCGGCAAAGTCACGTAGTGCGTTCCCTCTCTCATCACAACGTTCGGATTGCAGTGTAGGTACCACTCCACTTCCAATCATTGTTTGTGCACGAAAAACACAAACAGTACTTTAGAGAGACTCCAAGTAAAGTATTTCAGCATTTCTATCTGTATTACACTTTGTTTTTTATTGATCGCAAACTACAGATTCCCACTTGGGTTTTTTCCAGAGTTGAGGCAACAAGCCTCTCTTCTGTTGCCTTCTCTGCGATACTTAATGTTGGTTAATATTCACTGTACATGGCAATTAGCCTCTGTACAGGGAAGCAGGATTTTACTACCCATCGCCATATTCTTATTATGTTTTCACGTTTTGTTTTGCTAATTTTCTATACTTTCACTTGTTTAAGTCAGGAAAGAACAATGGCTCTTTGTCTTGTCGTAGAGTTGGGCATACCATGTACAATACTCGAGGACGCGTGAAATAATGTGGGCAAAGTAATTAAGTTTGATGGTGTACCTGAAAGCTCCTCAACTCATGTTAGAAAACCATGCACTCAGAAAAAAAGTTATTTATTTGCAGTGTCATGCAAAGAACAAACCCATCAGTGAGCCAGTGTTGTGTGATGGAGCAAAAGCCTTCCACAATAAACAACTTGGCCATGACCCTGCAGGAAAGTTCAATACAAGACAAGCATATTATTTGGGTTTTTCGATAAAGCCACATAGATAGAACAAATATAATACAAATAATAATACTAAAAATAATAACAATATCACGACGTTTCAATCGCAACACAAGCAATCATCATCAGGTGAGAGCTGCTTAGGTTGAACAAAAAATATGGCGGGAGCGCTTCTAAGGCAGTGAGTTATTAAGGTTTGAGATGGGTGTAGCCCAAGGATCAGTGGGCGGGGCTAGAGATGAAATTTGCATGTAAATGTAAGATAGGAGAAATCTTGATAAACGAAGTTGTGGGGGTGGACATTGTATTGTGAGAGAATAGCATGTCAATGTAAGAAATTTCCTTGTAAATATAAGCTAGGGAAAGGATGGCAAGCCATTTACGAACACAGATAATGATGGCTGTATTAGTGAATTTAACTCAGAGAGTTGAAAAGAACTGCTAACACAGGTTGGCAGGAAGGGAACACCACAGCCAGTTATGACCTAAGCTGGTTAATAACGTCCTTCCAATGATTGCTCAGTTTGTACCCATCTTCTCGGTTGAAATTGTCTGTGTTTATATATCTGGATGGCTGCATCACTGTCTTGGCTGTGTTGTTCCCTTCCTGCCTACCTGTGTTAGCAGTTATTTTCGACTCTCTGAGTTACATTCACGAACACAGCCACCGTTAGCTGTGTTAGTAAATGGCGGCTTGCCATCCTTTTCCACCTCCATGTGGCGATGTCCGAGCTCTCCCTAGCTTACATTTACAAGCAAATTTCTTACATTGACATGCTATTTTCTCACAATACAATGGCCACCACCACAACTTCGTTTATCAAGATTTCTCCTATCTTACATTTACATGCAAATGTCATCTCTAGCCCCGCCCACTGACCCTTGGGCTACACCCATCTCAACCCTTCATAACTCACTGCCTTATCACCGCTCCCGCCATATATATTATTTTTTTCTTTTTTTTAATAACTGAGCAGCTCTCACCAGGTGACCTTTGCTTGTGTTGCAATCGAAACGTCGTGATATTGTTATTATTTTTATTTTTTTTATTTAATTTTTTAAATCTACGTGGCATTACCGAAATACCCAAAGAATATGAATTCCTGCAGTCACGAAAGCTTTAAGTCAAGACAAGCATAGCTTCCTCCTTTTAATATCCAATGTCAATTCGAAGTGATTTCCTGCACGAATGAGCAGCATTTAGGTGGTGCTTATCTCAACCATGAGCCCGTGGTGGAAATTCCACAATCCTAAGGCGGTTAGTCTATCCATAGGGCAACCACTGTTGACATAGAGGTGCGATGGTGGCGTGATGTTATCTTCCTCTCCTGCTATGCAGTAGCTCAGCGGTTCGATGCTGACAGACAATGCCTGTATGTTTACAGTTTCCGTGTTCTCCCCGTGATCGCGTGGATTTTTTTCTCAGCGTCCCCCGGATTTTCACTCCACATTTAGAAACATGCGATTAGATCGTTTAGATTATTTAGATTATTAGGCTGCGATACATTTCCAAACGATCAGCCACTCCGTTGAGGGAATATTTGTGGCCAGGTCGCTTCTGAAAAGGAAGCTAATAACTCAATGGACTCTACCTGGTAAAATAAAAAAAAGAAATTATTTATTTCTTATCTATTTTTTAGTGATGTGCTTACATTTACTATACTTTGTACTCCTATCGTGTTTTTTTGTATTATTTGTTGTAACGTTCTAATACGCCCTACTGGACGGACATCTGAGAAAAAGAGCTTTATAGCTCATCGGATTCCTCCAGGATAAATACATATTCTGACATAATCAAACTGCTACTCATTTTATAACCCCCAAAAGGACGATGGGCAACCTTCTGATGGTGAACCATTCACTCTACTGCTGAGCCACTTGGCCAGTTAAAATATAATAAAGACACCGTGTGCAATCTGCAAATTTTCGGTATAGCGAGTTGGTGGGGTGGGGGGACTAAAGGCTGAGGCAGACTCGAGCGCAGCAAATGCCTGTTGGCGAGGTTTAAAGGTTCGGTGAAAGAGGAATCCTATTAATGTCACAAATTTACGATTTCAGATGAGATGGGTGTATTTTTTTTTCCTATCCTGCAAATGCCAAACGTCGAATGGAGTTAAGCCTTTCCGTTAGTCAATGTGTAGTCTATGATGGTTTGCCTGATGACATTGGCAACTCCATGCTTCTGGCGATGTATGTATGTTGAACTTATATATAGCCAACCGTGCTAATCGGAGGTACGGGGGAAGGATGTACGGCTGTGATGACATTGAAGCCGTGCACTTGGCATCGGCTGGTCGAGAAGAAACCACGGAAGCTTTAGCGGATGTGTAGTCTTGCAGGTTACATTTAACCAGGGAGCTCCTGCAGGGTAGGGAGCGGTGAACTTAATGACGAGGGAGGCTACAAAAGCCTGAAGGCAAAAAGTGCTCCGCTAGCCATGATATCTCTCGGTGGTGTTAATGTTTGCGTTCTACCAGGAGTTCACGCAGGCACAGTGGTTAGTACACCGTACTACAACCCCAGCAACCTGAGTTTGATTCTCCACTATGGGATACCATCAGTGTTACCTGCCCTAGCATTGCACTGGGCAGATTCAGTCTTAAATCGATACCAGATGTGGTGTGAATACATTAGTTCTCGTGCAGACCTGTAATCATCTTACAAATTGAATGACTAAATCACTTACAACTGAATATATAAGTTGCTCTTCATTGGCCATATACAAGAAGACTTTGTGATGTAATGGTTTTCTCGTAGAAATCTAGATGCCTTCACTTCTGAATAACCTCTATTTGATCACCCATTGCAAAAATGACCAAATTTCTGCTTTATAAAGATGGCAGTGATAGATCTAAATGCATACTCACCCATAGATTTACCTCATCAACCTTTCCGGCAGCAAAATGTCACTGATTAAAACTTAAAGGACAATTCTTCCTGATTAAGTCTTGATTAATTGTATGACGTTTAAGCTAATAGGGCTACTGTGCTGTGGTTGGATGCCGAGTCATCGTTGGTGATGCCTGATGTAACCCCCAGGGTGAGATGGAGAAAGTTGCCTTCTCTGGCCTAATGAGAGTCTGGGGTTCACCACTTTCTGCCGGTGTCAGCAATAATTGGTGACTGCAGGTGCAAAAATATCACGGCTAAAAATCAAATATTAAGCATCGTAGGGAAAACGTGTTTTATTTCTGGCAACTGGTACACACATGAGTGACATGTTCATTTTGCGTGGGTTTTTTTTGTTACTTGCATCTTTATATTTTATAAAAATTGGTTCTTCCCTTTCTGGCAATAAATTGGTAATGTAAATATCACCTGGCTGCCAACACAATGTTAACCAGTTGTGTTCAAAACCAGGGGGTCCACAGTCCCCATTAGCCAAATTGTCTTACAGCCATAGTAATATAAATAACACACAAAGAGGAGGCCTTCTTCCAACAATAGATACTCATGATACATGGAGCTCATATATATTTGATTGCTGCCCTTTATTCATCAGATTAGAGGACATTGATTTATATTACTTTATTTATATTGCACAGGATACATTGCATATTGGAGGTTATGCTGACATATGGCTTGACTTTATTTGTGGGTAATTTTCAAAGTAGGGTTCCATATGGTGTCCTACATTATCACGCCATGTCGACAGGGGTCCACAACGTCTGTCGTACAGCAAAACAGCGTGCTCCGGTTACATTAATCCAACCCAGGAATTATCGGGTGGCTGCAAAAAGTCTACGCACTGTTGACTGAGAAAACTGTCCCCAGTGCTTGGTTGGAGTATACTGGCCAAGGAGCTTTTCAAATGAAAGTACACGTTTAGCGCAAAACGTGCAAATACGAGAGGAAATGGCCGCGGGTGAACTGAAACTAGCACTGCGACATTAGTAAGTGCAACATCACGACACCGAAGTAAGTGCGTAATACGCGCACCTCACATAGCACGGTTGGATACCTAGCCAGGTTTCACTCGTGTCTCGGCCTCAATGTGCGCTGCGTTGCACCCCTAGCTGAGTAGTTACCCTCGCGTCCAATAAACCCTCAGAGCCAGGGTGAACATCCGACTCCAAACGTCATTTATTGAATTGAACGAGGTAAAACTGGTAAGAAAACAGCACAGATACAGCATCTGTTAATACCCGGAAACACCAACACAATGAATGTACACCACAGCATCATAACATTGTCTTAGATAACATGTTTCTAAACAATAGATCCTGGATGGACCAGGCACCTACATTACCACTGATTACCACTGAATACAAGAGCATAAGCTACTGTGTTACATAAAGGCACATCGTGTATTCATCGCACTGCACCCCAAATGTACTGCACTACATATAACACGTAACTGTGGATGAAACATATTGTCATCCTTGCTCTAAAGATCGCAATATAGTTACTTGGGTACAAGTTTGACTCGACTTATTCGATTACAAGTAGCATTCACAATAAGGCAAGTTGCAGGCTTCGTTGTTAACTAGGCCTCGTTTTTATCATAACAATTTAACAGCGTTATAAAGGCATTTACAGCATTATAACGGTCATTCTAACATTATAACAGCATTGCCAATATTATAAGAACATAAACGAACTTACAGACAATGCTTCTTAAAGTCCCACAATGTACAGTTAGAGTTGTCTTCACTGGGACGCGATGTGTGCCGCCATTTTGCACCCTGTGTGTAATGGCCAACGCCCGCGTGGTTGAGTGGGAATCTCAAATCGCAACTTCCTGGTCACGTGACCAAACTCAGCATCAAAAACAAGAAATTCCTGTATACACACGCCCCCACTAGTCCCACGGAGCAAAACACCTGTCCGTAAATTGGCATCTGTGCTCGGGTGGCAGAATTTTTTGTTTGTGACCGAGACCTTGTACCGGTATTGCTTTGTTGAACTTTATCACGGTCTTACTCGCACAGCTGTCGATCGTAGACCTACGCTCAGAAATGTGTGCGGGCTTGGTGCGTTGAGAAAGTGGCGACCCCTCCATGCGCATGGAGGAGTGGGGAAGAGCTGGATGGAGACCCTGACCCGATTACAGCAGGGACTCGCGTAACGATGGTAAATAAATACAGTGCATGGGGTTGTGCGTGAATTAAACCATGTGATGTAAAATAATTTAGCTTTGCTCGATTCAAATGACCATGACATCTCGTAGCTGTCGCTTTGTTGGATTGTCACGTCATCTTTAAACCGTGAGGGATTGAGGCGAGGCATTCATCCAGCAGTGGGTTAATCATGTCTGGTCGTGATCATGAGAGTGCATAAGCACAAGTAAACCATGATTATATGAGTTAGGATTTACAATTGTTAATGTTACAAGCCCTACAAACACGTGGCAGACAGTGAGGGCAAACGAGGACACAGGGCACTGATTGGCTAGCCGTTGTTGTTGTACAAATTAAGGTGGCGTGATAATTAAGGGGGCCGCAGGTGGCCGGGGGTAATTGAGGATGCAGGGTGCTGATTGGATGAGAGGGACTGTTGTCGGACATTGGCACCGGCGTGTCTGGAACAACAACGCCACGTGGCACTGGGGGCTGGAGGTGAGTGTTGTCGCGGGGGATGACCTAATTAATTAAGGGTAATTGGTTCGGGGATAAAGGGTGAGATGGTGGAGTGAAACGGGAGTTGGTGCCTGGGACGAAAGACGAACGGATGGAGAGGCGGAGCAGCGGATAGAGTGAGTATAGCATAGGGTAGCAGTGGATACAGAGTACAGTATAAGGTAGCAGTGGATAGAGGGAGTACAGCATAAGGTAGCAGTGGAGAGAGTACAGTATAGGGTAGCAGTGGATAGAGTGAGTACAGCGTAGGGTAGCAGCAGAGTAACGGAAGCATCAGTGGAGAGACGACGGAGAGTTACGACGGAGTGGGACGACGGAGTTAATATAGAGCAGCCGAGCTGGAGAGAGAGAGCGGAGAGGAGAGTCGCTGGAGGAGCAGAGGAGAGTCGCTGGAGGAGCAGAGGAGAGCGAGCGAGGCCAGCGGAGCGCAGCGAGCGGAGGGACATTGAGTGTTGACGGAGAGTTGTGGGTTGGAGTGTACGGAGGAACGTTGAGCGGTGTCGACGGGAGAGATGTGGAACTATATGATTGAATAAAGAACTGAGGAAAGACAAAGAAGCTGTCGCGTCGGTACGAGCGCTACACATTTATTGTAATGTGATACGCAGATTCTAGCGAATTTAATTGTGTGACTGTCTTCATTAGCATGCACATTCGCTCTAGCCTCTGGCACAACTGCAAGAGTTACCTGGGATGCGTCAGGCGCAACGAAACTCATCCTGAGAGCCAAACTCGTTAGCAACTCATGGCAACGATGCTGCTGCGGTGCAGGTTGCAGGGAAGTGGAACCGCCCGGTTATTGCAGCGCAAAGGCTGCAGTTCTATTCTAGTCACATCGCTCTCAAGAGAAGTGGAAAATGTTGTTATTATTGCAGCTGCTGTATTTGCAAGCTGTAATGTGTGCCTGCGTTTTTACTCTACATGCAATACATATGCTGTGCGGAATTAATGTAATATTGTGATATGTCTTGTTGCCTCGCTTTCCTTCTTTGGAGTCTCCTTCCTCAATCCATCTTGCATAAGATGAAATATTGGCCATGGGCCCGTCCTCTTAGGCAAAGTGAGACCTTCAGGCATTGCAGGCAGCAGAACGCAACACTCTCAGCCATGCGCGATATGCCGAGATCAATGGCCCAGCGTTGATGCTTAGGTGCTGCGAGCCTGCAGCCAAGAAGATTTATGTTCCCATAGTGGCAATGCATCATTGAGTGTTACACTAGTTGAAATATTCCAAGTCAAAGCAGGAAATAAATTTATTATTTCCTTCCTGTGCTGTATTATTGTTGACCTACTTTGTGCATTAAAAAACATTTCCGTTGACAAAGATGAATTTACCACCAATTATTTTCCAACTGTGGCATTGTAAAAATGACAGATAAGTCTTAAATGTAAATGCACTGCTGTACTGTAAAATCGCAATTGGCTTTGTCCTGTTTATGCATTTAGTCTATAATATCATGGCCTATACTTTGTTAATTGTGACCAGACTTGGGCCTCCCGTTTAACGAACCTGCACTGTGAACAGTGTGATGACGAAAGGCATAGTAGGAATCTTATCCAGCAGTGTAATTATAAACGGCTGCAAATTACATATCTGGATATGGATTTGTTTGAAGATAATCGATTACAAAATTGTACGTTGAATTCTTTAGCATTATTATAGAGCAGTTAAAATGGATGTTATTTATGGGAAATTAATGAATAATTCTACAATGACTACTTATTATCGTGTATATACTTTGTCGTAATTTCTGCGGGTAAATGTATAAAACATGTATTGGTGATGTATTGATATTTTAAATGCCAGCATGTGGCTTACATTGTTAATTTGTTAATGCACAAACGGCTGCAAGGATAGTGAATGCAATAATGCATCAATCACAGAGTCAGAAAGTCAATATTTAAAATCAAGTCAAAATCTCAGCACTTTCATTGACATTTTAAAACAATTGGCTTCTGCTGATATTTGACAGAAATATGACATGTTATGCCTTATGCGCAAGCTGCAAGCCTGCAATGTCACGTTATTCTGAGAACATTCATAGTTCAGTGTCTTATATATCAGTCCAGACCCATAATATGATATTTTGTTCATGTAAATGCAGTGAGCAGCCATTCCCTAGCATATGCAGACTATTCTGATATCCATGTAGCCATTGTATAGAATATATCTGTTTGTGCTATTGTATAGCGCTAGAATATTAGTGGAGCGGTAAACCCCATTGTAACATTGTTTACTGGTGGACAAAATAGTGCAGCTCTTTAATATGACTTATTGCTATTTTGTTGAGCACTGAATGAGGAATTTGGCTGTATCCAGAAAAAAAAGTTTTTTTTATGGTTTTCAACTATGGACGACATTAGCTCTGACCATAATGGGGGGGGGAGCATTATTTAGCCCTGGTAAAGATTCTGCAATATGGACTCGCTTTTGCAAAACTGGCCAAATTGAGCAAAGGGTTACCCAAAAATTTGGAGACACACTGAGCGCTAAAAAGACCCTCTCGGTATTCTAGCCCTACTGGCTGAGGTGTGCCTCCTCAGCCAGAGCCTCTATGCGAGCCTCATGGTTTTTCATCTCGGCTAATGGTGGAATTGCTTCCTGCACACGTGGTGCGAGTGCTACCTCTTTATGGTCAATAGTTAAATATCGCTTGAGGACAAATCCAGGTTAGACAGAATTTTGAAACACATATGCAAGAGTTGTCTTCCTTTTTTCCATCGCAATATACCACTCTATAACTGGCCAATGTGGCTCAGCGGTGGAGAGAGCGGCTCGCAATGGGAAGGTTGCTAGCTTAAATCATCACACCTGGATACACAGGACGACCGTGGCTCAGAAAAACACAAACAGCAATTCTAGATTTGAAGCTTTCGTGACTGCAAGGATTCATACTTAGTTCTTTCGGTAAAGTCACGTAGGTAAAAAATGAAAAAAAAAATAATAAAATAAAACAATAATAAGTATAACCCGTAAAAACTAAGTTTTTCACTATAAATCCTTTATATGCGTGGCAGCGAACTTAATATAAAGGATTTAAAAATGTATTCGCCTGTGGAGGACGCGGGGATCGATCCCGCGACCTTTGGCATGGGAAGCGAGGGCGCTACCAACTGCGCTACTCCGCCACGGCCTGTGGAGGGGTTACGCTCTGGGCTCTTATACTGTGAATGAGTTCTATTTGAATATATGTAAAATAAATTTTTTTTGCCTAAAAAGTGTTAAATTTTGGGAATTTTTTTTCACCAACATTAATTGTCTCGCACAACGAGTCTGTGTGGAAAATGTCAGCTCGATTGGATCACGGGAAGTGGGTTAAAAAACGACCGAAAGATTTGCACGGTCGTAAGCAAGCACGCAAGCAAGCAAGCACGCAAGCAAGCAAGCGAACTTAATAAAAAAATTAACCCGTAAAAAGAAAGTTTTTCACTCTAAATCCTTTATATGCGTGGCGGCTAGAGTCATCTCGTCGTCTGGCTTGAGATGGCTGCCACCTATGGGTCAGATGATTGTCTGCCAGCATTAAGCAATTGGTAATTAAATATTTTTAAAAAATTCCCTAAACAGTGTAAAATTTTGGAAAAAAATGTTCACGAAAATTAATTGTCACGCACAACGAGTCTGTGTGGAAAATGTTAGCTCGATTGGATCACGGGAAGTGGGTTAAAAAACGACCGAAAGATTTGCACGGTCGTAAGCAAGTAAGCAAGCACGCAAGCAAGCAAAAAAATGTAATTACACATTTTTGGACCATCTTATCTGACAGGCACTATTTTACTTCACCGAGTGTTAACATCCCTAACGTTTAACAGTACTCTTTATTGTCAGCCAACACTGGTATAAACATGGGCATTTCCGCTCCTTTTCTATTATGTACATCCACAGTTACTTGCGCAACACGTCCCTGACCACGAGTCCATTCATCCCACAGTGACTTGCGCACAAACAGCATCACAAAGAGCGGCTTAATCGTACCTAATTCATTTACCCACCCAGCAGTATGACAAAAGCAGTAATTGACCACTTCACAACTCCTCCTCCCCGGCTGCCCTTCCTGGCTCCTCCCCCCTTAACCACTATATAAGGTAAAGATATTTTGCTGTGACGGTTTCACCTGAAGACGGAAGCTTGTGTTGCCTCCGAAACGTCGTGATTTTTAATGTTTTATTTTATTAATTTTAATTTCATTTTTTACCTACGTGACTTTACCGAAAGAACTAAGAGTACAAACAACAATATCAGGCATCACAGTATCATGGACATCGATTGACCTCGGGCAAGGCATGTGGTATTGAAGGGGATCACAATTGAGGGAGAAAAATAGCAATTGAATTACTCTTTTGTTCTTTCGGTAAAGTCACGTATAAAGATAAAATAATGAATTAATAATAGCATACAACGTTTCGATTGCAACACAAGCAATCATCATCAGGTATAAATGAAATAGCAACAAAAATCTAACCAGAAAACTATAGACAGACATATAAGCGGACAGATATCACCAAGATACATAGAGAGAGTAACACAGGCACAGAGAGGGAGATCGTCTCTGTGGCGTGGCCTTAAATAGACAGAGGGGGGCGGGAGCGGAGAGAGGGAGGGGTTAGAGAAAAAATGTACATGTCAATGAGTGCGGCGATGCGTGGTCAAATATGCAAGCTTGAACATTAGGGAAGAGGGAGAAAGAACACACTAAATTAAATGACCTAGCAAAATATCGAAATGTTACGTAATCCAAAGAGAGACAAAACATAAAACAAGAGGAACGTAAGAATTTTCACACTTAAATTCTAACTTAGCAATCTTTGAAATACGTAATCGACCAGGCTATGCGTTAATTGTGTGTTGACCGACTCTCTGTGTTGTATTACATAACATGTCGATATTTTGCTAGATTATTTACTTTAGTGTGGGCCAGGGGTGTAAGCCCCCCCTGAAATGGGGCAACAAGGGGAAATTACTAGACTTGAGAGATAAGACCTGCTACCAGGAATTAGAGGAGGTATCGGACGCGAATTAGGTAGGGCTAGGCGGGCTGCAATAATACATTACTTACGAGCATTGAAAAATGATGTAATATTCCTACAGGAATGCCACCTGCCTTATTCCCTCGGCCGAGGAGGAATTAATAGAGCATTGGGAAGGGCGCTATTTCTGGTCTGGGAGTAACACGAATAAGAACACGGGCGTCGTTATTCTCTTATGCAGTCGATGGCTGGAAGTGCTGGAGACCCAGGAAGTGGTCCCCGGTCGCCTCCAGTACGTCGACGTTTCATATAGTGGCACGGAGCTCCGCCTGATCAATGTGTATGCTCCTTCGCGGTACTCTGAGAGGGAGGAATTTTTGGATATTGTGGCTGTCCTGTTGGTGACACAGCTACACGTTATTTTGGGCGGAGATTTCAATTGTCCGCTCTGCCTGGCAGACGTCCGGCAGCAATCTGAGAGCAGGAGACTCGACCCCTCTACCAGAAAACTGAGCGGGCTGCTTCAGGATTTTAAGCTGGCTGATACTTTCCGACTGATTCACCCGATTAGGACTGGGTACACTTGGTCTAACAGTAGCAGAACGACGCAGTTGAGAAGTGACTTCCTTTTTGTTTCCGTCAGGGTCAAGACGGAGGGTGCGGGGATAGAGCACCTTTCTTTTTCTGACCATGATATTGTGACCGCGAAGCTCCGAATCTTGGGTGGTCTGAGGCTGGGGAGGGGGATTTATAAGTTGAATATAAACCTTCTGGAAGAGGGTAGTAGGGCACTTTGTCGGGAGGTATAGGGAGTGGCAGAGCCTGCAGAGTTACTTCAGCTCCCTGGCAGAATGGTGGGAGATGGTGAAGGAGCGGATCGGGAAGTTCTTCCAGGCGCAGAGCAGGAGGAAGAGTGTTAGGAAAGAATTGCAAGGGTGGAACGACCGATTGGAAAAAGTCTATAGATTGCTGGAGCTGGGCTTCCCCGTTATGGGAGATGTCGAGCAGTTAAAGGAGGCAATCAGATCGATGAAGGAAAACGAGAGGCCCCAACTTATTTTTGGGACTCGGGTCAAGGTGGTGGAAGAGGGGGAAAGTTGCTCGCGTTTGTTTTTTTTTCAAACAACGTGGGAAAACGGGGCAAAGCGACAACGACAGAAATGATAGTGGAGGCGGCAAGGGAATATTACAGGGATCTATATGGGGGTAAATTATCGGTGTATGGAGCACGGGAGACCCTTTTCAGGGAGGTTAAACAAACGATCGGAAGGGGGAGCTGGAGGAAACCGTGATGACACAGCGCAAGCAAAAAACGCCAGGTCCAGATGGCATTCCTGCCGAATTTTACACCACGTTTTGGGGCCTGATTAAACACAATGTTTTGCCTGTACAGGGAACTTATGGAGGTTGGACCTGTGCTGTGGTCTGTTGTATCCTAAGCCTTCTTCCAAACTTGATATTTTTATATATTATCTTTTTACTTGATATATAATGAATGAAAACACCCCAAAGCGCAGCAGGCTGCAAAAACCAGGTGTTGTTAAGTAATGAACTGGAGGAGGGCTAGGATGACAGAATTTGCAACCTTGCTTCAAGGAAGGAGGGGGCCTGATGAACGGGCATATGTCACCCGTGCAGGCGGCAGAGACAGTGGGAGAGTCAGCCAGACATAATTAAGGCAAAAAGCCAACCATCCTGCATGGTTTTAAGGAATTAAATTATTAAATCCAGGGTGAGTGGTCAAATGAAGTGGGTCAGCAACGCTGTGTGCACAGAGGAGGGAGCTGATTAACAACCCTGCACGGCTGAACGTGAGGGGGCCTTTGACCTGAAATTAAGAATAACACTCCCAGAGCAGAAGGTTGGATGGCCACAGTGAGACGAATAAGAGCGTTGTATATCAAGGATGCAGACTCAGCTGAACGGCGAGGCTGCGGAGGTTACCAGGAGTTCGCGTTCGCCTAGTTAAGTCAAAAAGCTCAATAATTCTGTATTGCTATTAAAGTAACGTTAAAGTCGGAATTTAACAACAGGATAGGCTAAAGTTATCGATATTCACACCCACTCCAATTAAACCAGGCCACAAGTTACGCCTACTGAACCATCACCATCATTAAGTCAATATGAAATGTTATTTCCATACTTTAAAATACAACTCGACCCAAAGCATATGACAATCAGAACCTTCCTAAGTCAAAATTGAATCGCACCCAGACAGGAGCGAATAGTCGATATAAGGTTGAAGAGGGAAGGAAATTAAGAGCACGGCGAACTGCAAACGTAAGCAAAAAGCCGGGAACAACACACCAAGCCCAGCAACAGCGAGTCGGGCTTCGACAGGCCATAAAAGTAGAAATAATAACTCCCGGGGTCAGGGGACATCAGAAGAAGCAAGCAGACAAAAACCAGAACTGACTCCAAGGTTCAACCGCCCTCACCTACAAGGAGTGACGGAAATTAATGAGGCCTTGAGTTAACGGCGTCAGCTGGACAGCAACAACAACGGCGAGCAGAGACAGAGTGAGGCAAAAACCTGCGAGGCTATGAAATGCAACTTCATGTCAGTGAAGCCTGACCAACAAGTTAAGTTAATGACATCACAATACATAATATCGTACATAACATCAATGTTAACGCTATTCACCGTCAACTATATTCCGCTTATATAACCATGCAGACACCAAGGAATACGAATTCCTAGGATCAAGAAACTTACCCCTTAACCTAAGATATCGGAAATAAATTAATAATAATAAGCCTATGCATGAAAGACAAAAGTAAAACTTATGAAAAGCCAGGATAGCGGGATAAATCACCACTAGGTCGAAATAAAATACATAATAAAAGAGCGATGTTAAACCCAGGGTCGGAGAGAAAGGGAGATCCCGGCCGTCTTTGTATCCCCGCAGCGCGGGATGGGAGTGTGTATGTGCTCGGGGAGGCACCTCCACTTGGGTCAAGCACCACGATGGGAAACGACACACCTTAGGCTACATACAGAATCATAACTGGGAAATGGTAAGGGACAAATGTTAATTTAAAACTTTTTAACCATGTCTGTGTGCGTCTGTGAGGGTCGGAGGGAGTGTGCCCCTCCCTCCAGGTCGTGCAACACGGACAGAGACACCTGTGAGACGATTTGTAACGTCTGTGTTTTGGTTCATGAAGGAGGCCAAACAAGAGATAATATTGCACCCAGACAGAGAGACGACTTCGAGGCAATTTGTAACATCTGATTGTTTGCTCATGGATTTTATGGAGGGAGTATGACAACGGAAAATACCATGGGGTGATGCACACAAGGACACACGGACGTACGGACACACACATGAACACACCTACACACGGACAGATCCTGACACAGTAAATCAAAAGAAAACCCCGCCTTGTGGGCAGGACCCAAAGGGATTTTTCGGCATAAAAGAAAGGACCCTGAGCATTGGAAACCAGTTCGACCAGGAGAGTCAACTCAGCCGAGCTTGACCAGCGGGTCGGCTCCGGAGCGAGCTCGACCGAGCGGGTCGGCTCGACTCATCTTCAGCTCGACCGAGCGGGTCGACTCAAGGGCGAGCTGCGACTAACGGGTCGGCTCGACTCTTCAGCTTCTGGGACTCAGCCGAGTTCAGACGGCTCTCGGGGCTCGACTCAAGCGGCTCCCCGTCTCCTCTGCAGGCGGGCAAGACCCGCTTGACAGCTCAACTCGGCCGCGACAGGCCAACCTCTGCCGAGTCGAAGGTCGCTCTGCAGCTGAAGGTCGCGGTTTGGCGACGAGGTGCTGACCCAGCACTGCGCGCTGCGAGCGAGCTGTGGGCGCCACCTACCGACCGGGTTCCGAACTACGACAGCGTATCAACAGGCATCCAACCAATTCCCCACGGCGACAGAGGAGCGACTAATACGTATGACGCGCACCGCCCCCTCACCACACGACCCCCAGGCATCTGTTTGACATAAAGAACCGACTCCGAACACTGACTATTGAAGACAACTCTTACCACTCAAACCCACTCGAACCCATAAGCCATCCGTGGCTGTGAAGAAAACACTCGAGACCGAGTGATGGCCATCCGTCGTTTATAAGAGTATTCGTAATTTTATCTTTAATATTTAGTGGGCTGTACTCTTAATCGCATAAATTCCCAACAGATCCATCAATACGAATTGATTATTGGCACCTCCTTCCGCCGAGCAACGCTCACGTGGGGAGTGGTGGCCCACCAGATCCTTAACAGGTGATCTGGTCCCCAATTAGTAAATTTGATATAAGATAACGATCTTCGGAAAAGGAGCATCGTCGCCGGCCCTTACTCCGAGCCATTCTGTTGTCAGATAACCTGCCGATGTATCTGTTGAGATTGGTGCCTTTAAGAATAATAACTGTTTTGATTGTGTTTTATCGCCGTATAATCTTTCAAGTATCTTTCATTCATTAACGTTAAGGTTTTCTTAGCATAGTATTTGCATGTTTTAACGACTCTCTCCCACTAACAACCATCGCGTTACGCGGGATCCATGTGCCGTTGTCAAGTGAAATCAGACAATCATTGATGATACTGTATTGATGCCGTGTTGACGTTCCGGGATTAAGAGTTCGCATACTATATCATAGTTGAAGTTGAATTAGTAATAAATTGATTAATACAGAAGTGGTTGTGTGATTCTTTCCTGAACTATGCACAAGATCTGCTTCTGCGTTGAGATCTGAACTTGGTGACCTTAATAAACACACTAACACATACTCAGTAAATGTTAAAGCGATAACGGGGCGAACCGGGGACCTAAAGATAAGCGAGAATGAGACGAACCTAGACAACGATGCCGAGTTAATCTAAGTTAATCTTGCATACTTACACCACACCTGCATAACTGCATACGATTAATTGCCTTATTCAGATCGATAACCCACCCTCGTCACCGAGGCGGGGTCTGGTTATCATAACGACTTGCATCATCATAATTACACCCACTCGCATAATTACTACAATTACCTCTCGAATTGGCATAATTAAATGTGCATAATTACATAAATTAATATATTTCCGGATAATTACACATTTGGCCAAATTTCATTTGATTATTATTATTTTCACTGAATATTCATAACCCACATATACAACATACTAATTTCACCCACGCACGCATACATCATATCAAAATTTTCATAACCAACATATACAACATAATGGGGGCTCTTGTCCGGGATTTCTCGCAGACAGTTTGTGCATGAATTCAGGAACGAATCACTGTTGTGTTAATCAAGTGGTGTGAACTAACGTTGCCTTGTGATTATAAACGGGGGTATACACGCGCTCTGAAGGGAAATACCAGAGTAGCAGAGTATAACAAAGACAGCTGGGCTGAAATTATTTGCTCGAGTTGAACTGACGCATCCTGTGATACAATTGTTTATGTGCGCTGAAGGGGAATTCTAGAGTAACTCACGCCGCACATGAGATGTTAGAATTAAGATACACTCTTAAGTCTGTTAACCACACTACGTAATAGAGATGGCGCAGGATCCACAACGTTCTGAGGTTGACACACCAACGCATAACACTGATACAGAGTGGACCTCTGAGGAGGAGATGGAATCTATGGAAAAACAATATCGGGAATTTGTGTTAAAACGTACTGGACGGACTGCTAGCCAGCAGACGGAGCAGAGAGATATATGGGAGGGGTGCCATACAGAAGATGTTAAAGCCCATAGAAGGAAACTACTTAAGGACGTGATGAAATGTGGCAAAGCCAAACGTGACGTAAAAATTGCAGAAATAGCGAGGGTAGACTCGTATCTCCTCGCACAGACAGACAGAGAAAGATTATGGAATGAGGAAAAATTTGAAAGGGAAAGACAAGAGAAACTGTCCTTAATGGTGCAGGTAGAGCGTCTGCACGCCCTCATGAGAGAGAAAGAATCCGCACTAAATGCACCAGTGAAACACCCAGACGCTGATACACAGAACACATACGGGAGTAACAATTTACCACACTCCGAGCCACGTGGACGTAGCCCAGGGCCAGATCCCACAATGAGTATGGCTACTGTGCAAAGCAATTTTGATGAAGTAACACCCTCGCAAATCGAGGAGAGAGAAGAGGAAATAGTAATACAAACGGGAAAACATGAGGCCGACCACCCCAACGTTAGAGAGAGACAAATAATTAACCCTAAGTCATCAGGATACACTGTAATGATAGGGCGGAAAAGGGCGGAGCTGGTGCAAGACGGGAAACATGACCTAAACAGCACACCAGGCAGACGCACGCTACGCAAGTATGACCGACATGATGCAGATGACAGGGACAGCTCACCAGAGAAACGCACCTCGCACAAACACGACCAACATGACACAGATGACAGACACAGCTCACCAGAGAGACACACCTCACGCAAACATGACAGACACAGCTCACCAGAGAGACGCACCTCACGTAAACATGACAGACACAGCTCACCAGAGAGACACACCTCACGTAAACATGACCGACATGATGCAGATGACAGACACCGCTCACCAGAGAGACGCACCTCACGTAAACATTATCAACACGACAGGGGAAACAGAGAGAGCTCACCAGAGGAACACACCTCACGCAAACATGACCGACATGATGCAGATGACAGACACAGCTCACCAGAGAGACGCACCTCACGTAAACATTATCAACACGACAGGGGTAACAGAAAAAGCTCACCAGAGGGACGCATGACCCGTGAAAATCACCCACGCAAAACCACCCGCACCACAGATGACAGAGACAGGAATCCCGATAACCATGAAGCACGAGACAAACGTAAATACAACACCTCACCTAGCAGGCACTACACACGTAGTAGGCAGCATGAAGGTCAAGGACAAAAACACTCACCACATAGACACCGCTCAAGGAGATCACGCACACCAACCCACAAACACGAATCACAAGACCCACATAAGGAAAACAAGAGACACAGACACGGGAAACATGACAACAGGGATAGTGGAGACAAGGGTAGCTCAAGTGAGCACTCCTCAGGAACCGACACCACTGATGACGAACAACACACTTTTAACAGTAAGACACTAAAACTAATGGACAAAGCACTCGTGAGAATTCCCTACTTCGACCCACATAACAAGAACAGGGACATACACACTTACATAGCTACGGTAGAACAGGAGGCTAAGATCCGGGGTCTGGGTAAATCAGCAGAAAAGGCATGTTTATTATCAAGGAGCCTACATGAACCCGCCAGACCATGGGTAGCCTCCCTGCCAAATAGGGTGAAGAGTGACTTTAAACAATTGAGCCGAGCAGTAGTTAAGAGATTTGGGGAATACTTCACACTATCCGAAGGATTGAACGCGGCAAAGTTGATGACCCAGCGAGTAGACGAAGACCCACGAGATTATCTCCTACGCCTTAAGAAAGCATATTACGCAGGAGACGGGGACAATGCCCAGGGAGATAAGACAGTTTTAAAAGTGATGTTCTTTCAATCATTGAGACCTGAAATAGTGAGAATAGTAGGAATGATGTTGGACCCCGAGACTGCCTCCCTACGCCAGATTGAAAGCAAGGCCCACACGGCCTGGGTGAACGGACGGAAAACCACTAGCATAGCCAAAACCCACATCGTCACCAGAGATAAAGAATGCCTCGATCTGGAGGGAAGCGAATCTCCAAGGAATAATATTAGCGCCACACGGGGTGGACATGAATTCCCCCAGGAGAGGGCGCCTAACCCAATAGAATCAACACCCGTCTACAACACGCTGAACCACGTTCCACGTGGGGGGAGGGACGAGTCAAGGGGAACCTGGCACCCACAGCCGCCACCACCATGGAATGCAGGAGAGGGCGGAGGCTGGAATTATGGAGGAGGAAGAGCGAGTGACGGGCCATACCTACCCCGCGGAGGCCGACGCCCATTAAACCAGTCACCATATCGTCCCCCACTGCCGCCTCCACTAACAATAGAGCATAGACCACCGTTAGCTAACAGGAATCGATATGCTCACCACATTAGGATGGAAAAAGAGCTCCTAGGGAGTATGAAGACTCCCATGCAAATAGCAAAGGGAAGAATACCAACTATACCCACACAGGAGGAGGACACACCCAGCGCAAAGGTAGCCCAAGTGAACGTAGGGAAGACAAGAAGCCCCGAAGCAATCACCGAAGTGGTACCAGAGGGAAAAGGGTACCATCTGGGGGAATTGATTCCCGTAGGACCAGTCGGACGAGTCCACGTGGAAGTAATACTGCAAGATACCCTGACCAGCCAGGGCCTTTGTGATACTGGAGCAGAAATATCCATGATATCCAGAGAATTATTTCACGAACTCCAGACTGCCCTCCAGAGGAAGAATGAAACACTACAGATGATGCCAAGTAACCTTACCTACTCAGGATGTGAAGGGACCCACATGCGACCATTGGGCAAAGTTATGACGAAGTTGACGTTCAACAAAATCAACATGAACCATCCCCTATATGTCGTACGGAGCCCCGGAAAAGAGTTGATCATTGGGATAGAACTACTGAATCGCCTGAAACCCATTATGAACCTTGAATCCCGACAAATTTGGGCACAGTCAATGCCGGAGCAACAGAGGGACTCAGAAGATGAAGACGTTATGAGAGACTCCACGGGAATCCAAGTGATAACACAAGAGCTCAACGACCTATCAACGACAACCAGGAACGAAGACGAGCTCCCAGCAGGAGTTCGGATCACTCAGCTAATGACTAACAGACTGAGAGAAGACCGAAAGGAAGCCGACTTAGAGTCAGTATCACCAAATGACCGTCCCCTCATGGAGTATATACCGCCCCCTGGAGGCCAAACCGACGAACTGCAAACTGATGAAGGAGAACACGAGGGCAAGAGCGTATTACCCTCGGATGAAGCCAAGGCAACTCAACCGATAGTAACGCAAAAGGAACTTTCAACCGAGCCGCCCGAAACCACGAAGGCCTTGGACCCAGACCCAGGACAAGGAGTCTCCCTAATAGAAGAACAAATCGAACAACAAATTGAAGCAGCAGACGCCCTCGAGAACGACACTCAACGAAATGAGCTTCGTCAACTGCTCCACAAATACCACTCCCTGTTCTCAGAAGACCCCTATGATTGCGGCAAAACCGACCTACACGTGGTATCTATTCCCACACTGGAAGGAGCGCCAGCGGTATATGTGAAACAATACAAGGTTCCACTGGCTGCCTACGAATCAATCCAAGAAACCTTGGAGAACCTACTCAAGAAGAATATAATTCGAGAATGCAACTCAACCTACAACTCACCGATTTGGCCTGTATTGAAACCCACAGGCAAGTGGCGACTCACCATCGACTATAGGCAACTCAACAAAACGGTTCCCCTATCTCGATGGCCAATGGCAGAAATCGACCAGAATCTCAACCAAATAAAAGGCGCAAAAATTCTCACCACCATGGATCTATCAAATGGCTTCTGGACCATGCCCGTGAAAGAAGCGGATCAATACAAGTTGGCATTTACATTCAATGGAATACAGTATACTTGGAACCGATGTCCATTTGGATACTCAAATTCACCTGCGGACTTTAACATATTCCTACACAAGGCAATGGACGACGCAAAAGAGCGAGGTACCATCGTCTATGTCGACGATATACTGGTCAAGGACTCCTCCTGGGAAGAACACCTCGAGAGCCTCCAGCATACCCTCGAGCAGTTAAAGGAAGCAGGCGCAAAGATTTCAATACAAAAAGGACAGTGGGCACGCAAAAGGGTGGACTACCTCGGGCTCCAGGTCGGCACTGAGGGAATGTTACCCCAAACCAAAAGACTTGAAGCCCTCCTCGCACTCAAATCGCCCACCACAGTCACGACCCTTCGGAGCTTCTTAGGGATTTGCAACTACCTGCGACAGTTCGTGGACGACTACGCAGGAATCGTTCGACCCTTAGTCAAACTACTGCAAAAAGACGAACCATGGGAGTGGGGACAGGAACAGGAAGCCGCAGAAAAAGAATTAAAACGACAGATCACAGAGGCATCCTGCCTAGCATACCCAGAGAAAGGGAAAGAATACTACCTGGAGACCGCATACTCAGATCATAGTATCAGCTCGGTACTGTATCAGAGACAGGAAGCAGAGAAACGAGTTATTGCCTATGCCAGCAAAGCCCTCCGGGGAGTGGAGATGAAGTTCTCCGAGTGTGAGAAGGCGATATTTGGAAACATCTGGGCCATACAACATTTTCGGAACTTGTTGAACGGAGAGAAGATCATCCTGGAAACGAATCATGAATCCTTGGCATACCTCAACAGTAAGAAGATTCGAGAGGGCCGCGTAACCAGCAGCCGAATAGCCAGCTGGGCACTGACACTCCAAGGCCTACCAATCACAGTGAAATACGCAAAAAACAAGAAAAGTCCAATGGCCCAAGGTCTTGCCGATTTACATGATTGTACCTTTGACAGCGTAGAAGCAGAGGACGTAAAGATACCTCCGGAGGACAACAGGTACTTGCCCTTCAGGAAGGAAACATGTGCCGACCTACCAGTGGTATACATCGATGGATGCTCCAAGATGAAGGAGAACAAGCTTCACGCTGGGTCAGGAGTCATTTGGGAAACTGGCCCACTCACAGGGATTCAAGAGGGATTTCAGCTGGGACCAAAGTCAAACCAGTATGCAGAGTTGGTCGGGGTATACATCGCTGTCCAAATGGCATCCGATAACCAAATACGGACCATGGTGGTGTGCACTGATTCCAACTACGTACAGCACAGCTTCCTGCACCACCTACCCATATGGAAAAAAAACGGGATGAAGAACCATAGGAATAGACCAATTCACCATCGAGAACTATTCGAGGCCATAGATAAGATGGTTCAGAACAAGGATATGAAGATATTTTGGAAGAAAGTCAAAGGGCACTCCAAGATACCTGGTCAAGAGAAAACTGGGAACGACCAAGCAGATGCCATAGCAAAAGTGGGAAGCCTGGAAGGCACCCCGTGGAAGCTAGAAGACCAAACCGACAGAGACGGACAACAAGAGTCGACGAACCAAGACATCGCCGTGATAAGACTGGTCACAAGAAGTGGGAAGAACCCGGCAGAAGCTGGAACCAGAGCCCAATTGAACAGTGCCCAGCCTTCCGAAGACCTGATCAGAATGCAACAAGAGGACGAAACACTAAAGACACTCGCCGATCATATCCAAGATCCAGCAGGAAAACCAATCACTACTGACAACTTGAATGACAATAAAGAGCTCGAGATCATGCATAGCCAAATCAAAAGGTTCTCAATGCGAAAAGGGCTACTGGTATACACAAACGAAAAAGACGGTCGACCTAGATGGGTAGTCCCCTCTCCATATCGAGAAATAATGTTACAACACGCCCACAATGAACCGTGCAGCGGCCACCGATGCGAGGTGAATACGGGACAGATGCTGCGACAGGTGGCCTACTGGCCAAAAATGGGGGAAGACATACACAAACATGTGTCCAACTGTCTCGTGTGTTGTAAGTACCAGCCAACGACCTCACAGCATAGGGCACCCCTACAGAGGAGGGGAACAGATTATCCTTGGTCCAACCTACAAATCGACTGGATAGGACCTGTCAACCGATCAACCAAAGGGAACAAGTACATGCTAACTGTGACCTGTGCATTCTCTAAATGGACAGAGTGTTTACCAGCACCCAACAACACCGCGGAAACGACCGCTATCCTACTGATCAACCAAATATTCAGTAGATGGGGCCTACCGTCAACGATCGATTCAGACAAAGGAAGCCACTTCACAGCCGAGGTCATCACAGAAGTGTGGAAGATGTTGGGAGTAAAAAGACAATTACATGTCGCATACCATCCACAATCCTCAGGACAGGTGGAAAGAGCCAACAGGACCATCGTGAGCCTCCTAAAGAAATATGTGTCTACCACGGGCCGCGACTGGGATACGAAACTACCCCTAGTCTTGATGGCCATGCGAGCCACACCCAACCGAGCTACAGGCAGGACACCCTTCGAGATCATGACAGGGAGGCTAATGACCCTCCCAGTACACCTGTTATATGTCCCAGCGGAGGACGAGACCCCGACGGCAATGACGCCAACTGAATACCTGACGGGACTCAATAGTCACCTACAGAGCACGTTCGCTATGGTCAGGGACCAGTTGCAAGTAGAGGCTCAGGGGAGCAAAGCATACTATGACCAAAAAGCCAGCCACGCAGAATACCAGCTAGGAGACCAGGTGTGGTACCTCAATTACGAGAAAAGAAAACAGAAGTGCAGGAAATTCCTACCTTCCTGGACAGGACCACACGAGGTGGTTGACAAAATGTCCCCAGTAGTATATCAGCTAAAAATCACAAAGACAGGAAGAGAGCAGCAATACAAGTGGGTGCACATCAACCAAATCAAACCGTACCCTGTGCTGGTGGAGCAAGATGAGGAATAAAGGTGGAAAAGGGGGGGGGAACTAAACTAATGGGCATATCACACTACGATAATGTGTAACATGTTTTCCAGGGAATGGCAGCCCTCCTGCTCACGCTCCTGCTAACGTACCTTGCCAAGCTAGAAGGGAGCCAAGGCCTGATGATGCCACCCAAGAATAACCGTAGAAACTATCTTTTTAACGATATCTCCTATAACACGTAGTCAATAGAATAATTTCTCCCTTCCTTATCGTTTTACCTTCCTTTAGAAAAAAAAAAAATTTCCTCTTGTCACATATAATCATGTTAAGTTGTGACACGTACGCGCGCGTTGTAAGGAAATAGCAGCAAAACTTGAGGACAATCGATGGTTCATGATGGAAGAAGGGTATACATTTTTTTTTAAAATAACCCGTGGCCATTTGACCACTGGCCATTTTTAAAAGGGCGGAATGTTGTATCCTAAGCCTTCTTCCAAACTTGATATTTTTATATATTATCTTTTTACTTGATATATAATGAATGAAAACACCCCAAAGCGCAGCAGGCTGCAAAAACCAGGTGTTGTTAAGTAATGAACTGGAGGAGGGCTAGGATGACAGAATTTGCAACCTTGCTTCAAGGAAGGAGGGGGCCTGATGAACGGGCATATGTCACCCGTGCAGGCGGCAGAGACAGTGGGAGAGTCAGCCAGACATAATTAAGGCAAAAAGCCAACCATCCTGCATGGTTTTAAGGAATTAAATTATTAAATCCAGGGTGAGTGGTCAAATGAAGTGGGTCAGCAACGCTGTGTGCACAGGGGAGGGAGCTGATTAACAACCCTGCACGGCTGAACGTGAGGGGGCCTTTGACCTGAAATTAAGAATAACACTCCCAGAGCAGAAGGTTGGATGGCCACAGTGAGACGAATAAGAGCGTTGTATATCAAGGATGCAGACTCAGCTGAACGGCGAGGCTGCGGAGGTTACCAGGAGTTCGCGTTCGCCTAGTTAAGTCAAAAAGCTCAATAATTCTGTATTGCTATTAAAGTAACGTTAAAGTCGGAATTTAACAACAGGATAGGCTAAAGTTATCGATATTCACACCCACTCCAATTAAACCAGGCCACAAGTTACGCCTACTGAACCATCACCATCATTAAGTCAATATGAAATGTTATTTCCATACTTTAAAATACAACTCGACCCAAAGCATATGACAATCAGAACCTTCCTAAGTCAAAATTGAATCGCACCCAGACAGGAGCGAATAGTCGATATAAGGTTGAAGAGGGAAGGAAATTAAGAGCACGGCGAACTGCAAACGTAAGCAAAAAGCCGGGAACAACACACCAAGCCCAGCAACAGCGAGTCGGGCTTCGACAGGCCATAAAAGTAGGAATGATAACTCCCGGGGTCAGGGGACATCAGAAAAAGCAAGCAGACAACAACCAGAACTGACTCCAAGGTTCAACCGCCCTCACCTACAAGGAGTGACGGAAATTAATGAGGCCTTGAGTTAACGGCGTCAGCTGGACAGCAACAACAACGGCGAGCAGAGACAGAGTGAGGCAAAAACCTGCGAGGCTATGAAATGCAACTTCATGTCAGTGAAGCCTGACCAACAAGTTAAGTTAATGACATCACAATACATAATATCGTACATAACATCAATGTTAACGCTATTCACCGTCAACTATATTCCGCTTATATAACCATGCAGACACCAAGGAATACGAATTCCTAGGATCAAGAAACTTACCCCTTAACCTAAGATATCGGAAATAAATTAATAATAATAAGCCTATGCATGAAAGACAAAAGTAAAACTTATGAAAAGCCAGGATAGCGGGATAAATCACCACTAGGTCGAAATAAAATACATAATAAAAGAGCGATGTTAAACCCAGGGTCGGAGAGAAAGGGAGATCCCGGCCGTCTTTGTATCCCCGCAGCGCGGGATGGGAGTGTGTATGTGCTCGGGGAGGCACCTCCACTTGGGTCAAGCACCACGATGGGAAACGACACACCTTAGGCTACATACAGAATCATAACTGGGAAATGGTAAGGGACAAATGTTAATTTAAAACTTTTTAACCATGTCTGTGTGCGTCTGTGAGGGTCGGAGGGAGTGTGCCCCTCCCTCCAGGTCGTGCAACACGGACAGAGACACCTGTGAGACGATTTGTAACGTCTGTGTTTTGGTTCATGAAGGAGGCCAGACAAGAGATAATATTGCACCCAGACAGAGAGACGACTTCGAGGCAATTTGTAACATCTGATTGTTTGCTCATGGATTTTATGGAGGGAGTATGACAACGGAAAATACCATGGGTGATGCACACAAGGACACACGGACGTACGGACACACACATGAACACACCTACACACGGACAGATCCTGACACAGTAAATCAAAAGAAAACCCCGCCTTGTGGGCAGGACCCAAAGGGATTTTTCGGCATAAAAGAAAGGACCCTGAGCATTGGAAACCAGTTCGACCAGGAGAGTCAACTCAGCCGAGCTTGACCAGCGGGTCGGCTCCGGAGCGAGCTCGACCAAGCGGGTCGGCTCGACTCATCTTCAGCTCGACCGAGCGGGTCGACTCAAGGGCGAGCTGCGACTAACGGGTCGGCTCGACTCTTCAGCTTCTGGGACTCAGCCGAGTTCAGACGGCTCTCGGGGCTCGACTCAAGCGGCTCCCCGTCTCCTCTGCAGGCGGGCAAGACCCGCTTGACAGCTCAACTCGGCCGCGACAGGCCAACCTCTGCCGAGTCGAAGGTCGCTCTGCAGCTGAAGGTCGGGTCGCGGTTTGGCGACGAGGTGCTGACCCAGCACTGCGCGCTGCGAGCGAGCTGTGGGCGCCACCTACCGACCGGGTTCCGAACTACGACATCGTATCAACAGGCATCCAACCAATTCCCCACGGCGACAGAGGAGCGACTAATACGTATGACGCGCACCGCCCCCTCACCACACGACCCCCAGGCATCTGTTTGACATAAAGAACCGACTCCGAACACTGACTATTGAAGACAACTCTTACCACTCAAACCCACTCGAACCCATAAGCCATCCGTGGCTGTGAAGAAAACACTCGAGACCGAGTGATGGCCATCCGTCGTTTATAAGAGTATTCGTAATTTTATCTTTAATATTTAGTGGGCTGTACTCTTAATCGCATAAATTCCCAACAGATCCATCAATACGAATTGATTCTTGGCACCTCCTTCCGCCGAGCAACGCTCACGTGGGGAGTGGTGGCCCACCAGATCCTTAACAGGTGATCTGGTCCCCAATTAGTAAATTTGATATAAGATAACGATCTTCGGAAAAGGAGCATCGTCGCCGGCCCTTACTCCGAGCCATTCTGTTGTCAGATAACCTGCCGATGTATCTGTTGAGATTGGTGCCTTTAAGAATAATAACTGTTTTGATTGTGTTTTATCGCCGTATAATCTTTCAAGTATCTTTCATTCATTAACGTTAAGGTTTTCTTAGCATAGTATTTGCATGTTTTAACGACTCTCTCCCACTAACAACCATCGCGTTACGCGGGATCCATGTGCCGTTGTCAAGTGAAATCAGACAATCATTGATGATACTGTATTGATGCCGTGTTGACGTTCCGGGATTAAGAGTTCGCATACTATATCATAGTTGAAGTTGAATTAGTAATAAATTGATTAATACAGAAGTGGTTGTGTGATTCTTTCCTGAACTATGCACAAGATCTGCTTCTGCGTTGAGATCTGAACTTGGTGACCTTAATAAACACACTAACACATACTCAGTAAATGTTAAAGCGATAACGGGGCGAACCGGGGACCTAAAGATAAGCGAGAATGAGACGAACCTAGACAACGATGCCGAGTTAATCTAAGTTAATCTTGCATACTTACACCACACCTGCATAACTGCATACGATTAATTGCCTTATCCCGATCGATAACCCACCCTCGTCACCGAGGCGGGGTCTGGTTATCATAACGACTTGCATCATCATAATTACACCCACTCGCATAATTACTACAATTACCTCTCGAATTGGCATAATTAAATGTGCATAATTACATAAATTAATATATTTCCGGATAATTACACATTTGGCCAAATTTCATTTGATTATTATTATTTTCACTGAATATTCATAACCCACATATACAACATAATAATTTCACCCACGCACGCATACAACATATCAAAATTTTCATAACCAACATATACAACAGGTCCATGAGGACAGGGGTATATAGCTTTATCTATAAAGGGAAAGGAGAGCACACTGACCTGCGGAGTTGGCACCCCATCTCCCTGTTGAATTCCGAACAGAGGTTCTCTGCAAGCCATCTGGATACCATGAGCGATTCGTTCATGAGGCGATCCACATATACATACACGGAGACAATTTCAACCGAGAAGATGGATTCTGGCTCCGCAATCATTGGAAGGACGTAATAAACCATTTCGGATCTTAACTGATTGTGTTCACGTCTATGGTAACTTTCAGACCGCAGTCCACTCGCTGGCATTGACTATATATCTTGTATTCTCCGCAGGGAATGGATTCTTTGCTCCGCTGCAAGTCTCCTACCACCACTCTCCCATTGACATATTTCGTTGCTTCCTCTTAGTATCTTTCACGCGACGGTCAATGGTACAGTGTATAGCGGATTGTAATGTTTTATAAAATGTATAAAGTAATATATAGTATCGTAATTGTATAGTGAATATACAGCAGTGTGATATACAGTAGGGTGGGTAGAATAATACATAGTGTAATATTACAATGTATAAGGTATAGTAATACAGTATGTAATTTAATGTTGGGTTTGTCTATGGCAGTATATAGTAATGCCATAGACGCATATTATATTTTTTGCGACATAGAATTGTAATGTATAACTTACTGTTAGTAGCTCAGCTTATTGAAGAGTATATTTAGTATACTGATGATACCATGTAGTTTATACTTTAGGTGTTTACGTGGTGGTTTAGTTACTGCAGCTACATACTATTAACATTCCTTCCCTTTATTAATGCTACCCCTATCCCCTCCCTTTGATGCTGCTAATCCTGCATAATATGACTTTAAACCCCCCGCCCACCTTCTACGCATTTCACAAGTAGTACTAATCGCATATCTGCATTTCCCATAAATATGCTAAAGTCCTCTTGATATGCAAATTATTTTGTCAAGGCGCTCTCCCCCCCTCCAACCCAGCTTAAAGAGACGCTCCAAGCCTGGGGTGTGTCATTCACTCTTCTTGACAGACCTGTTCTTCACCTGAGGACGGCTGCTTGCGTTGTGGCCGAAACGTCGTAAGAATTATTTTATTATGTTTTATTTGTATTATTTTATTATTTCCATTCTACGTGACTTTACCGAAAGAACCAAGAAGATGGCCAGGGCTATTGCGGCTCGTTTAGGGAAAGTGGTGGGAGAAGTAGTGGGGGCTGATCAGACGTGCACGGTTCCAGGGCGGCGGATTACATATAACCTGGTTCCTGATAAGGGAGGTGTTGTAAACTACGATGGAAAGGCGTGCGACCCTCTCGGGCTTCTCAACCTCGATCAGGAGTAGGCTTTCAACCGCCTCTCCCATGATTATCTTTTTGTAGTACTGAATAGAATGGGGGTGGGTAGCCGGCTGGCAAGATGGGCGAGGCAGGTTGTATAATAAGCTCACGGCCAGGTTGCTGGTGAATGGTGTGCTCTCGGATGAGCTACTCGTTGAGTCTGGTGTGAGACAAGGATGCCCTATCTCCCCTGTGCTTTTTGTTACGTGCATGGAGCCCTTCGCCCAGGCTATTAGAAATAGCCCGAAGGTCAGGGGAATGCATATCCCGGGCAACGGGGATGAAGGGAAGGTGCTGATTGATGTATATGGACGATATTGTGGCTGTTTTAGGGATGTGTCCTCAGTGTGGGAGGTAACAGAGCTTGCGGATCTCTTCCATCGGGTCTCAGAATCCAGAGTGAATGTAAATAAAAGTGAGTTGCTGGCTTTTGGGGACCCCAGGCTCTTTGAGGGCCGTCTGCCAGGGGTAAGACTACTGGACGACGAGATTCGTGTCCGGGGGGTCGTCTTTTGCTGAGCGTGTTCGGCGGATCTGAACTGGGCTGCGAAGGTGAGGGCGAATAGACGCCTCACGATGGAGGGAAGGATTTTGGTATTGAAGGTGGCCATCATGCCGGCTTTGAATTACCTGGCCTACATGTTCCTGCCTGCTGAGCAAGTGGCGAAAAGACTGGAAAAGGTATTTTTCAAGTTCATCTGGGGGGGTGGGATGGACCGTGTGAGGAGGACCGTTGTGTAAAAGTGCGTTAAATGGTGGGAGGGGCGCCCCAGACGTCAAACGCGCCCTCCATACGGTCTTCGTGTGCAACACATTGATATTGTTCTTTTCCACGGAGCCCCGGGGAAAGGCCTCGTGCTTCTTGCAATTGCGGCTGACATAGCTCTTGCGGAGGCTGGGGATGGCCTCACTGCCACGGGGCATACCCATTGCCTGGCCGCAAGGGTGGCTGACTGAGGTGGTTGACAATTATCTTACAGAGTATGGGTTGGCCCGGGAACAGGAGGTGTGGTGCCCGAGGGCCATGCAGGAAGAGATCGACAGTAGGGAGGCTTGCACAGCAGTACCAGGTGTGCCGGGGGAAGCTGCACCATCAGGTTAGGAAACGTTCTGTCCAATGCCTTGACGAGAGAACAGCATTACCTATCCTGGTTGGCCGCCTGGAATAGGTTGGACTGTAGGCAATTTATGTTCTCTTGCCGCATGGCCACGACCCCCAAGTGCCTGAGGGGATGCGGCGCGAATGACGACTCGGTGCATGTCCTCATGCGGTGTTCTTTTGCGCAAGAGGTATAGAATTGTGTGGGTCGCTGCTATCCCATTTTTGCTCCATTGACGCGACGGTGCCAAACGTGGTGCGGGGGCTCTTCAAGTGGAGGACGGGGGCGAACTGGGCTCAGATCTGGGCTGTCACTTGTGCTGTTAAGGAGGCCCTCTGGAGAACATGCAACTGGGAGATGAAGGGTGTCCATATGTTGCCGGTGGAGGTGTGCCACTTGGCCAGGTGGATAATTGGGCGTGCAGTGGAGGTGGAGCGGGTGAGGTTGGACTGTCAAAAGGCTTATGATAAATGGTGGTGGCCATTTCCTCCGTGTGTGGAGCCAACGGGAGTGGGCTGAGCCTGATGACATCCTCTGGCTCGGGGGAGAAAATATGTTTTCTTGTGGTGGCGGCCGCGGTCATATTTGGGTGCTGCTCTGCAATGGTACAGTGCGATTTACCGTCTTGTTTCTCCTGTGCTTTTTCAGACCGGAGTAGGGAATGCGCGGTAAAACAGTTTGTGCTGGACCGGTAACGTGTTTAGAGCCCCTGTGTGGGCCGTATTGTGGTGTTTTGGTTTTTTTGTCTGCCCTTTCTGACCCCAGCAGCGGTCTGTACAATGTTGTGGAATTTCGATTTAAAGCTTTTGTGACTGCAGGGATTCATCTTCTTGGTTCTTTCGGTAAATTCACGTAGAAGGGAAGTAATAAAATAATAAAAATAAAACATAATACAAACAATTCTCACGACGTTTCGGCCACAACGCAAGCAGCCGTCCTCAGGTGAAGAATGAAACACCACCAAGCTTGGAGCGTATATTTAAGCTGGGTTGGAAGGGGAAGAAGAGCGCCTTGACAAAATAATTTGCATATCAAGAGGAATTTAGCATATTTATGGGAAATGCGTAGGAGGTAGTACGGGGTAGACCCGTGTGATGCAAGGGAAAAAGTCTAGCTGGAAGCATATTACATTTTCCGCGACATAGAATTGCAATGTATCACCCACTGCTAGCAGCTCAGCCCACTGGAGAGTACATTTAGTACATTTTAGCATACCGATGCAAATTATGTTTTCAAGGCGCTCTCCCCCCCTCCAACCCAGCTTAAAGAGACGCTCCAAGCCTGGGGTGTGTCATTCACTCTTCTCGACAGACCTGTTCTTCACCTGAGGACGGCTGCTTGCGTTGTGGCCGAAACGTCGTAATAATTATTTTATTATGTTTTATTTGTATTATTTTATTATTTCCATTCTACGTGACTTTACCGAAAGAACCAAGAAGAAAATGTTGTGGAAGTGATACATTTTAAATAATGCCTTGCCGTCCAGATCTCATTTCGCCAGCCGAGCCTGTCTGCATACCTGCCCAAGTACCTGCGAGGTCCCCTAGCCATCAGGCCAGAAGCTGCTTTGCCAATTCCGGGGAGCATGGAGACCAACCACGCTGTGGGGGCGAGCCAAGGCGACTGGGCCGGGTCAACTGCTGCCGAGGTGGAAAAGGCTGCGACGCGACGACCTGGAGGACAGAGGTCAGTGGAGGGCGACAAGGTGCAGGCAGCGACCCTGAACGGGAGGAGGCGGGCTGTGGAGGATGCCTGGTTATAACGAGTAAGGGGAATGAAGGTACCAGCGTGGAGGGAGGTGGTCTCTGCCAGCCCGAGCGATGAGGCTGAGGAAACGGCAGCCTCCACTGGCCAGTGGGCGCAATGCACCCAGAACGAGACTATTAAGGTAAATGCTGGACCTGTGGGGGCAGGACGGGCCCCAGGAATGTGCAGGGCGGTGGTGCGGTGGAACGGGGGTGAATTTCACACCGATCCACGCCAGGAGACACAATTGCATCAGGGTGGCCTTCAAAGAGGACATACCGGAGGAAATGACCATCGACTGCCCGAGTTTTGTGCGGACAGTGGTAGTAGGGATTCTACAGGTTGAGACTATGGACCTATTCTGCTTGATAGCCTTGTTGGGTGGCAGGGCCTTCGACGTTAGCTTCAGGACAAGTAACCTGTTGCAACTTTTCTCGATTCGAAAAGGTAGGTGAGCGACCACTATCACTACTCAAACTCCAACTTCTGTCCAAACTAGATACGAAAATGGTCATGATGTTCTTGTATAATGATGCCTTACCAGACCACGATGTGGAGCTGTGGCTGAGACAGCACTGTCTGTTGCTGTCGGATTGTAAGCGGGTCCAAGACTCTCTAGGTATCTGGACGGGCGCCAGACAATGGCGAGTGAGGTTAAGAACGGCGGAAGGGGCCCTACAACACATCCCGTGCACCCTGAAAATTGGCAGCAGTAGGGGCTATGTCGTATATGCAGGGCAGCCCAAACTCTGAAGGAGATGTGGAAGAAGGGGCCATCTGGCTGAAGCGTGCGAGGCACGGATGTGCTACCGCTGTAAGGAGCTGGACCACGTTGTGGAAGAATGTTGTGCCCCGGCACCGTGTAATCTTTGTGGGAGTGGGGAACACTTGTATAGAGCTTGCCTGGAACCATATGCGAATATCGTTCGGACGCACAAGAGTCAGGCGACCTGAGGGTGAAGAGAGGGAGGTTACCGAGACCGAGTCGGAACAAGCACTGGCCAGCCAGACGATGGAAGACAGAAGTGGAGGGATGGCCAGGCAGGGAACACCGCAGCAGGATGATAGGGAGGAGTGGGAAATGTCGTCGGAGGAAGGGGAAACATCCACGAGCCGGCGGGAGGAAAGCCCCAAAGACACCTAGATGGTGGAGAAGGCCCCCGGGCCAACTGTGGCCAACTGGGTGGAGGAGGTGGAGGCGAGAGAAAACGGGGAGGAGCAGCGGAGGAAGGGCGACGGGAGAGGGATGTTTTAGAGGGCAATGAAAAGAAAACTGAGGGCACCGAGTGCCCCAACAAGATCTCTACCGCCTTACGTGGACCTAAGCCGTCAGACTCTTCGACTGACACGGTGACATCAGAAGAAGTAGTAGCAGCAAAGGTGGGCCAAGGGAGGGGGATACCCCCGAAACCTAGGCGTGCGGAACAACTACTGGACCTGGTAGTTAAAAACTGCTAGAGGATGTATCAGCCGGATTAGACACTTGAGCATGGAACTCTCCGTAGCATCCGTAATTGTGAGGGAAATCCGGGGTAAGGCCAGACGAGAAGCAATGGTACATTATTTACAAACCTTGAAAAAGGATTGCAGGAGTGCCACCTTCCATATTCTCTCGGACAGGAATAGTTGATAGTCCTGGGACAGACACTGCTTCTGGTCAGGGAGCAGCGCAAATAAGAACCCTGGAGTAGTCAACCTCCTAAGAAGTAGAAACGCAGAGGTACAGGAGAAGTGGTCCCTGGCCGACTCCACTATGTGGACGTCTCATACGATGGTACAGCATTTCGACTGATCAACGTATACACCCCCATGCGGTACACAGAGCGAGTGGAACTGTGGGACAACGTGGCGGCCCTGCTGGTTGCACTGAGGCACGTCATCTTGGGGGGGGGGGGGGTGGTGGATTTCAACTGCCTGCTCTGCCCATCAGACGTGCTGCCTGCATCCGGGAGTCCGAGAATAGACCCCTCCTAGGAAACTAGGTGGTCTGGTTAAGGCTTTTGAATTAATCAACACTTTCCAGTTACTGCACCCAACGCCACCGGGGGTTTACTTGGACAAGTTGTTTGGGAGCCTTCCACTTAAGAATAGACTTCCCTTTTGTCTCCGTTAAAGTTAAAGCGGAGAGTGTGGAGACTGAGCCTTTTTAAATCTTTATATTAAGTTCGCTTGCGTGCTTGCTTGCTTGCATGCTTGCTTGCTTGCTTACGACCGTGCAAATCTTTCGCTCGTTTTTTAACCCACTTCCCGTGATCCAATCGACCTGCATTTTCCACACAGACTTGTTGTGGGAGACAATTAATGTTCCTGAAAAAAAATTCCCAAAATTTTACACTTTTTAGACAAAAAAATGTATTTTACATATATTCAAATAGAACTCATTCATGGCTTTGGCTGAACGTCACAGTGTAAGAGCCCAGAGCGTAACCCCTCCACAGGCCGTGGCGGAGTAGCACAGTTGGTAGGGTCCTCGCTTCCCATGCCAAAGGTCGCGAGATCGATCCTCGCGTCCTCCACAGGCGAATATATATTTTTTAAATCCTTTATATTAAGTTCGCTTGCTTGCTTAGGACCGTGCAAAATTTTACACTGTTTAGGGAAAACATATTAAATATTTAATTACCAATTGCTTAATACTGGCAGACAATCATCTGACCCATAGGTGGCAGCCATCTCAAGCCAGAGGACGAGAAGACTCTAGCCGCCACGCATATAAAGGATTTATAGTGAAAAACTTTGTTTTTACGGGTTTACTTGTTCTATTTCAGACCACAAGCTGATAACCGCGAGATTCCGAATTCTGGGTGGACTGAGGTTGGAAGGGGATCTGGCGGATGAACACGAGACTCGATGGATGAAAATGTGACAAGGGACTTCATCAGGCGATATGCGGAATGGAAAAGCCTGCAGTGCTGCTTTGGCACTATGGCAGAGTGGTGGGAAATGGTGAAGAACCGGAAGCTTTTTTCAGGCTCACAGTAGGAGAAAGAGCATGAGGAATGAGGTGAGGGGATTTAATGATCAGTTGAAAAGAGCGCATAAGTTTCTGGAATTAGGTTTCCCAGTGATGAGTGAGATAAGGCAGCTAAGGGATAAAATATCTTCGACGCTGGAAACGAGCTGCGCAAGCTCATTTTTAGGGCACGGGTTAGGGCAGTGGAGGGGGAGAAATGCACGTGGTTTTTTTAAATGTAGGAAGGCAGAAAACACAACCCGGGAGCTGGTAAGCCCAAGTTTGGGCAGACTGACACATACAGGAAATTGTAGAGGCAGCACGGGACTATTACACGGAACTATACGGGAGTAAGACGTCAGAGGCGGAAGCACGGGACTTCTTACTGGGAGAGGTTAAACAGAAGATCAAACCTCCAGAGGAAATGAACAGGCAAGTTCAGATGGAGGAACTAGATGAGGTGATAAGAGGACTGCGTCGGCACAATGCCAGAGCAGGACAGGATACCAGCTGAATTATATATTATGTTCTGGGATACCGTCAAACACGACATGCTACAGTTGTATAGAGAAATTTTGGAGGAGGGCCCAGTGCCGAATCCATGAGGAGGGGAGTGATAACCCTTTATATATAAGGGGAAGGGGGCTCGCAGCGACCTGGGGAGCTGATACCCAATCATTCTGTTAAACTCGGACTACAAGAACCTAGCAAAATCCATCTCGGCATGTCTGGGGAAAGAGGTAGGGGAGGTAGTAAGACCTGACCAGATGTGCAGTCCCGGGCAGGCGAATTTTCTGACAATCTTGTCCTGTTAAGGGAGGTCCTGGAATCCACAATAGAGGGGGGGGAGGACCCTTGGGATTCCTGAGCTTAGACCAAGAGAAGGCCTTCGATCGCATCTCATGTGATTTTTCTTTTCAGTACTGACGTGCATGGGGATAGGGGAGCAATTGATAGGCTGGGTACGACAATTATATCGAAGCTCACTGGCAGACTGTTGATAAACGGGGTTCTTTCAGAGGCGATACCAGTTGAGACGGGGATGTTCCATGTCACCAGTCTTATTCATAATGTGTATGGAGCCCTTTGCCCAGGCAGTTAGAAATAACCAGAATATTAGGAGTGCACATCCCGGGATGCAGAGAACAGGCAAAAGTAGCCATGTACATGGACGATGTCGTGGCTTTCTGTAGGGACGTGTCCTCGGTGTGGGAGGTACTAGAGCTTGCGAATCGTTTTCTTTTTGACCTCGGGATCCAAGATAAATGTAAAAAAATTTACCCGTAAAAACAAAGTTTTTCACTAAATCCTTTATATGCGTGTTCAATGGGCCACAACCCAGCCCACATTGGTCTTTGAAACGGGCGGCTAGAGTCCTCTCGTCCTCTGGCTTGAGATGGCTGCCAACTATGGGTCAGATGATTGCCTGCCACCATTAAGCAATTGGTAATTAAATATAAAAAAAAAATTACCTAAAAAGTGTAAAATTTTGGACATTTTTTTCACGAAAAGAAATTGTCACGCACAACGAGTCTGTGTGCAAAATGTCAGCTCGATTGGATCACGGGAAGTGGGTTAAAAAACGACCGAAAAATTTGCACGGTCCTAAGCAAGTGTAGTACCGTTCAGGACGCGTGGACACCCGAGTAGAGGCACACGTATTTATTCCACAACAGTCACTGGGGACATACAGTACTGGAGGGGGTATCGGCCCCCTCACCCGGATAGCTGGGAACACACGGCTAGCTACCCCTAGCCTGCCTCCTAATCCTCCAAATACTGGGCTAGGGGAGGCTGTCTGGCCTGACACTGGTCAGTCGGGCTACGGTACCCGGAGTCCCAGAGTCCTGGCTCTGGTTCACGGGACCACGCCGCTGGCTCGGTCCTGCGCGGCCCTGACAAGGGCGGCGTCCCAGGGGAGTCCAGGGCTCTAGCTAGGCAGTCTTCGGTCTTCAAGAGTTTACTTAAACATTCTGCCCCGAGCCCTCTGACACATCCCCCTTTATACTCCACCCCCGCTGAGGGGTGGGGCCCCGGGCTGCCTGGTGCGGACGTCGTTGAGAGCACCCCCCCCCGTGCACTCACGTAGCCCCGCCCACTGTGTTTGTTTCCCATAAGCTGCCATGCATAACGGCTCTCTCTCTAACACCCCTACACATACAGCTCCTCCGTAACACCCCTACATCACCCCCCCCCCTGTACAGCTCGCAGCCGTCCCGGCTGCAACCTTGACAATAAAAGTTTATTCACCCCTCGATCCCCCAGCGTGTGCCTCATTTTTACAACAATAACGCAACAAGAAGAACAACAGGAAGGGAAAATAACCCGACGCACCCCACCCCCGAATAAATACGAAATCCGTACAACCAACGTATATACATTTTTTTCAGGAAACCCCCCAGCACACACACAACACACAGCGAACACAACATTCGTACAATGCAATGTGCCAGGAGCACACCACCGACGCCGCACACAGTGAGCATAACATGTGAACGTACACAGGAAAAAAAAATATTTCAAAAAAAAAAAAATATTTTTCCTTTTTTTCCCATTTTCACTCCGTGCGTCACAAGAGTCTGCGCATTTTTGCGCGCGTCCTCGCCGCAGGCCCGTCACACGGGATAACCCCGGCCGGCAGGCCGTCGGGTGGCAAGTGTCCATCTCCGAGTGAGTCTGTTGTTGACGTCGCAAGACCCTCGGCATCCCCCGTGGGGGTCGTCGGGCGTGAGCCCGTCACTCCCGGTGCACCTGGGGGCGGGACAGCCGGCAACGCGTCAGGCGAGAGCAGCGGAGACGAACTCTTTGAGTCGGTCGCCCCCCCACATGTTTGGCCACACGCGTGTGTAGTGGGACCTCGCACCGCAACGAAGGGTTTGAGCCTGGAGGGGTGTACAAACCACCGGCGCTTCCCCCATTTAATGCGTACGCACTGAGGTCTCAGGACCTCAACCACCTCGACGGGGCCCCGCCACGGCCGCACCAGTTTTGAGGAGGTCGCGAGTGGTACCTGGGGGACAGTGCAGCCATGCCCTGTCCCCCGGCTTCCACTGTAGCACATGCGCGCGACCCAGTCTGAGGCGCTCATTAGCCCTCTGCCGCATGTCAGAATTCTGCATGGCAGCATCCCGCGCCTCTGTCAATTTTTCCAGGTTAAATTTAACATGTTCGGCCAATTGATTTTTTCCCTGTGGCGCTGGGATCTGCAGCTGGGCCCGGACAGGTGGGTCAGGTTCGCGGCCATACATAAGGAAGAAGGGAGAAAATCCCGTCGCAGCATGGGGGGCCAATCTGTACGCTGCCAGGACCCCCTGAATTTTCAAGTCCCAATCTGTCTGTGAGTCCGAAACCTGCTGTGACAACATCGACGTGATGGTACGATGCAACCGCTCGACCATCCCGTCGGTTTGTGGGTGATATGGAGAGGTACGAATCTGTTTCGTGCCCAGGATCTCACAGACCTGTTGGAGCAATTTGCCAGAAATTTTTTTACCCTGGTCGGTCAGCAGCCGCTCGGGAGCACCTTTGTCAAGGACATATCCCTGGACAAAGGCCTCCACGATGGCTGCTGCCGACTGGTTGGCCAGGGGCCAGGCCATAGGCCAGCGCGTGAAGTACTCCACCCCGGTTAACAAATATCTATTTCCCCTGGGGGTGGCGGGGAACGGTCCCAGAATATCCAGCGCGACAAGATCGTTCACCCAGGAGACCCTGATAGACTGCAGGGGTGGGTTCGACTCCCTCGCTGGTGGTTTCCGCTGCGCACACCTAGGGCACGACCCTAACAGATCCCCGACATCCTTTGTCATGCCCGGCCAAAAAAAATCAAGTTGGAGCAAGGCCAGGGTCTTTTGGGTTCCCAGGTGGAGGAAGCGCTTGTGAGCGGCCCACACCACCCTACCCCGTAACCCCGAAGGGACCACCAGCCGGTGTCGATGGGATTTCCCGTCCCAATGCATTAACAACCCACCGAGCATTTCCCATGCGTCGGCATCACCCCTCCCCCGCCACCGGTCCCTGACGCGGCGGCGCAACGCAAGGAGGGAGGTATCTTCCATCTGCAAACGCCCCCATTCCGTGGCAGGCAACCCCAACAGGGAATCAGATCCCTGTTGTGCGATGGAATTCGTCATTGACGCTGCGTCGTCAGCAGCCGCCAAGACCGGAACAGGCATTTCACCAGGATGCCTGCACCGACCCGACCCCAGGAGGCATGCGCATTCGGGGGTGGTTGGCATGCGCGACAGAGCGTCCGCGTTGGTGTGGCGAACGCTCTTACAGTACGTGGTCTCAAAATCAAAATCCTGGAGAACCTCCAGCCATCGAGACAATTGTCCCGATGGTTGTTGGACTCGCAGGGCGTACTGTAGCGCCGCATGGTCTGTACGGACGGTGAAACGCTGCCCGTACAGATATGGCCGGTACTGCTGGATGAAATAGACAATTGCCAGCAGTTCCCGACGGGTGACACAATATCGTTGCTCCGCTGGAGACAACACTCGACTACCATACGCGACCACCCATTCCACGCCCTCAACCACCTGGGAAAGCACGCCCCCAATACCTGTGTTGCTCGCGTCGGTATCGAGCACAAAGGGTTTTGAAAAATCGGGATAAACCAGGGGAGGGGCATTAACCAGAGCGTCCCGAAGGGAGCGGAACGCAGCCTCCTCCTCCTGTCCCCAATGGAAGCGGACCCCCTTTGACGTCAAAGCGTGCAGGGGCTTAGCAATGGTGGCAAAGTCCGCGACAAAGCGTCGGTAATATGACGCGAAACCAACGAAGCTCCTGACCTCTCCCACCGAGGTGAGAGTCGGCCAGGAGCTGACGCACTGCGTTTTGGCGGGATCGGTAGCAATACCCGAGCGTCCAACGATGTGCCCCAAATAACGTACCGATTCGCGCAATAAATGACACTTTTGGGGTCTAAATTTCAAATTAGCAGCCCGCATTTTGAGGAAAACGGCCCGCAACCTCTGGAGATGCTCGTCAAATGTTCTGCTAAAGACGATAACGTCATCCAAATAGATTAAACACGAATCCCACTGCAATCCAGCCAAAACCAATTCCATCAATCGCTGGAAAGTCGCCGGCGCCGAGTGTAATCCTATCGGCAACCGGTTAAATTAGAAGAGACCATGTGGTGTACGGAATGCAGTTTTAGGCTTAGATTCATCGTCCAGAGGAAGCTGCCAGAATCCCGAAAGCAAATCCAATGTGGAGAAGAATCGCGCCCCCGCCAAGGCGTCCAGCGATTCGTCAATACGGGGAAGCGGGTATGCGTCAGCAACGGAAATTTTGTTGAGGCGGCGAAAATCGACGCAAAACCGCAACGATCCATCCTGTTTCTTAACCAGAACGATCGGCGCTCCCCACGGGCTGGTAGAGGGAGAAATGATGTCGGCGGCTAACATGTCATCAACAGCCGATTTGACATGGTCCTTCTCGGCGGGACTCAGCCGGAAGGGATTTTGGCGTATGGGCGCGCTGTCACCCGTATCAATATGGTGACGCAGCAAATTGGTACAGCCTAAATCGAATTTGTTCTGACTGAACACGTCGGCAAATTCGCGCAGGAGTGTCCTAAGTTTTTGACGCTCTACATCCGACAGGTCCGTCGATCCCGCACAAAGCGCCTCAAGCCACCCTTCATCGGTGTCCGAATGTGGAAGCGGCAGAGTGGCAGTGCCAACGTGATTGGCGACAGGTTCCTCGCAGGGCACCGGCGTTGCGTGAGCAAGCACGGTCCCTTGAGGAATTACCACGGCCTGCGACCCCACATTGAGGACCGCGATGAAAGGGTCCCCGTCCCCCCTTACGATGGTCTGGGCGGGAATTAAATGCGGCCCGCTAACCCCGGCCCTAGATGGCCCCAGCAGGACACCCTGGTCCCCAACACCCTTAGCGAAGGGCCTACGAAGTTTTAGGGGCACCAACATTTGTGCCCCCGGCGGCACGCGAACCGTTTGAACGACAAACGCCGGTACCGTCGCGAACGCCGACCGAGCCGCAGTAGGGGAAGGCAAAAACGCCATCCGTCGTCCCGACGGGAGCTCAATGCAACCTTGATCAATCAAAATCCGAATTGGCATTTTGCCCAAGAAGTCCGTCCCCAGCAGGCACGGAACCGCCAGCGAGGAGGAAACAAAAATGGGGCCGGACAATTTAATATCACCGATCGAAATTTGTGCGCGAGACTGACCCATGATACCCAATGAGCCCCCGTTAGCAGCGTAGAATGGGACATTAACCGGTAGCAAAGGACGACTCTGGACGGGGAGAATGTTGTATATGAGTTCCGAAATGATAGTCGCCGACGCTCCTGTATCGACGAGGATACGCACTTTGACCCCGTCAATGTGCCCTACTACGGCCGACGACCCCGACGACGCCGCCACAACGCGGTGGGCCAACACGGACCACTGCCTGGGTTCGATTTGGGTCCCCATAGTGGTGCGTGTTGGCCCGACGGTGCGCAATGTTGGCCCCCCGTTCGTTGCGGTGTGCTTGTGTGTAACGGGTGTGTGCTTTGGCCAAACATGTGGGGTGCCGCGACTCGCCGGGTCATGTTGATGGAGCTTGGAAGGAGGAGGAGGGCCGGCGTCCCGGCGAGGCGTCGTCCCCCGCTGTCGAGGAGAGCGGCACCCCGAGGCGACGTGGCCCCGGATGCCGCAGTTATAGCAGCGTGGGAGCGCAGGCGGTGATGACGGACGGTCGGAGCGGCCCGACCCATCCCGGCCCGCCCGTACTCCCACCCTCTGCTGCTGTCGGAAGTCGGCGGCGTAGACCTCCTCCATTGGGGGGGTGACGGCAGCCACCGTACGCCCGGCCGCTGCCCTGCTGGCCTTCCGTCGCTGTGACAGGAGGTTAGCGTGGAGGAGCCGCGCCGCCTGGAGGGAACCCATCTCCGTGTCCTCCTGTGCGACGATGGCGATGTCCAGGTCGTCCGCCAGCAGAATAATTTTCTCAGTGACCAGCGCGTCCACGCCTTGGTCATCCATACGAGGGAAGGCCGTCTTTGCCAACGCCAGAAGGCTCGTACGGTAGGCGAGGGGCGACTCCTTTGCACCCCGCTGGCGATCGTAAAATCGCTGTCTGCATTCCGCCGAAGGTCCGTAGACCCCAGCCAGCAACTGCAGCGCCATCTGAAGAGTGGAGCGCTTGTCCCTCGATGCCGACGTAAGAGCGGCAAGGGCGTCGCCGTCGAGGAGCGCCGGCAGCGCGCAGAGGGCTTCGGCGTCCGACCACCCCGCCATTTCTTGGTGCGCGAGGAAGCGCCGCTGGAACCCCCCCCAGTCGCCCTCCTCAGCTACAAACACTTTCAGCGGGGGCAGCCTTTGGTGTAGCGCAGCGATCGCCGTGGAGGCCCGCGCTTTGCTGTCCCCGCAACTCGGCTGAGCGTCGGCACGAACGACAGATGGAATCGCCTGTCGCGCTGATGGTGACGCTCCGTCCGTTGGTGGTGACGCGGCAGCCCCTGCGAGGCCGATGTCGGACCCCAGGTTGAGGCTGGCTACGCCCTCGGCAGCTGCTGCGGCGATGGCGGGAGATTCAAAGTTGTAGTCAGTAGAAATGGCGGGAAGGCGCAACGGTCGTCGGCCGTTCTCGCCCCGCGGCGGTCCAGCAGCCCCCAGCCGAGTGATGCTCTCGAGTGTGGCGGCAGCAGCATACAGCAGCTCCGCCAGCCTCGCGTGCGCCAGCCGAAGTCCGTCGGATGGCGACTCCCCTTCCTCCCGATGCCCCGGTAAGGATGCATTCGGCCCCGGCTGCACGTTGCCTCCATCAGCCGTCTATGGCACCGCACTTCCCGCGGTGTCCTCCGCCTCCTGCACCCCAGCCCGAGCTGTTCGGCGCGTGTCCATGTTCGTTGTTGTTCACTTCTGTCACCAGATGTAGTACCGTTGAGGACGCGTGGACACCCGAGTAGAGGCACACGTATTTATTCCACAACAGTCACTGGGGACATACAGTACTGGAGGGGGTATCGGCCCCCTCACCCAGATAGCTGGGAACACACGGCTAGCTACCCCTAGCCTGCCTCCTAATCCTCCAAATACTGGGCTAGGGGAGGCTGTCTGGCCCGACACTGGTCAGTCGGGCTACGGTACCCGGAGTCCCAGAGTCCTGGCTCTGGTTCACGGGACCACGCCGCTGGCTCGGTCCTGCGCGGCCCTGACAAGGGCGGCGTCCCAGGGGAGTCCAGGGCTCTAGCTAGGCAGTCTTCGGTCTTCAAGAGTTTACTTAAACATTCTGCCCCGAGCCCTCTGACACATCCCCCTTTATACTCCACCCCCGCTGAGGGGTGGGGCCCCGGGCTGCCTGGTGCGGACGTCGTTGAGAGCACCCCCCCCCCCCGTGCACTCACGTAGCCCCGCCCACTGTGTTTGTTTCCCATAAGCTGCCATGCATAACGGCTCTCTCTCTAACACCCCTACACATACAGCTCCTCCGTAACACCCCTACACAAGCAAGCAAGTGAACTTAATATAAAGTCTTTAAAAAGAGTGAGATTATGCTTTTTGGCGACCCCAGGCTATTCAAGGGCCGCCCACCAGGGATACAAGTATAGTGACTTGTGTCACTACTGTGTGAGCCTGTACACACTTGACGTCACTACGTCGGGAATATTGTAATGACGTCACGGCCGGAGCTGGGAGGCTGTCGTCCGTGCCATGGAGGTTGTGTCTTGCCATGGCACTCTGTATGAACCCTGGCCGAACACGTGACCGGATATAGGTGGGGGCTGGGGACCCCAGGAGGACCTTGGGGGTCACATGGCCAGGGGCTGAGCCTTGTCGAGGATTTGAGAAGGTGAGCTTGGCCTGGGCGTGGCCCGGGCATGCCGAGGCGGATATAAGCAGGCTCAGCACCTAGTGCGGGGCTGCTCGGGTCCGGGATGAAGATGCCTCGTGAAGAAGTCATTCCTCAAGTCAATGTGGCCAACCAGTAGCCCTCCTGGCCTGGCCATGCTAGTCGTATCAGAGTGTAATAAAAGACTCGACCACGGTATCTGGCTTGGTGTCCTTTATTCGGGTTCGTCTACTTTTCCCACACGGCTCTCTCCCTCTGAGACCCTCCGCTCGGCGCCGACGCTGCTGTCGCTCCCGTAGCCTCTAGCAGCCTTGCTGCTGATCTCCACGTGTCGCTCCCATAGCCTCTAGCAGCCTCGCTGCTGATCTCCTCATGCAGCCTCTCCGGCTGCCCTCGCTGCAGCCCCACCGCTGCTCTCTCTCTCTGAACAGTCCCACTGCTGCCTCTTCGTGCAGCCTCCCCGGCTGCCCTCGCTGCAGCCTCACCGCTGCTCCCTGGGTTGGTCACCGCTGGCCGACGGTGCCAATCCGCTCTCCGTGTGTGTGTGGCGATCTCGCCACTCCTCCCAGCCTTCGCCCTGCGTGGCCTCACTCTAGCCCAGTCTCCAACAACCTCCCTTCCTCTTCCGGTTTCTCCCCTTAAAGACCCGAACCCTTCTCCCACGTGACGTAACTCCTCCCCCCCGTGACGTCACATCCGGAAGGTCGTTTACGCCCGCATTACACCACCCTCCCCCGTAGAGAAAACCCAGCCGACCTCGGCTGAACAAAACTCCGACCAGTAATGCGAGCGAAACCGACCCTGACACACTAAAGGACACGAAGCATGCAATAATTATAACAGTAAGAACAACAACACAACATAACAATCAACGAAACGTAAGAGATTTAGAACGTGTGCAGGTCGCTGGCCCGTCCCGGACGGTCGGCGGCCCTCCCGCAGAGCGGGAACGTGATGGGGTTTTAAGTGACAGGCCGCAATCCTCCTGTCGCTGTTGGAGGCCCACCAACGTCCCGTGTCCCCGAAGGCTCAGCCCCGGAGGTGTCCCGCGATTGTGCTTGCAGCGGGGTCGGAAGGGCTGCAGGGCTTGGAGTTCCCGCAGTCCTGGCAGGCACCCCCCGAGCAGGGCCCCTCGTCACCTGCGGTGTCACGGCCGGTCTGTCTGTAATAGGCACGACAGGCGCTCTTGCAAGATCAACGGACGCAGGCAAGGGAGAGTCGGCAGCAACAGACCCCGGCAAGGCAACATCAGGAGATGACGCATCAGGTAGGGGAGCAACATATGGCTTCAAGCGCGACGTGTGAACGAACCAGCGACGAGATCCAATCCGAACACGTGCCGACTGCGGGTTGGGAACCTCGATGAGGCGGACGGGCCCTTGCCAAGGTTTATGCAATTTAGGAGAGGTTCCTGGCCGCACCTGCGGGCAATGGAGCCAGGCCAGGTCCCCAACCTTCCAGGGGCACTCCCCTTTGGAGCGTCGAGCATACCGCTCGTTCCGGGCCTGAGCTTTGGCCGTAGCCACGCGGGCCCCCTCCCGCGCCTCCGTGACCCGGCGAACGGTGTCCCGAATGTAATCTGGAAGTGGTTTACCAGGTCCCCTCACACCGGTTCCCAACTGCACATCCATCGGCGGCACGTTTTCCCGACCATACATAAGGAAAACGGCGAATATCCTGTAGCCGCATGCGGCGTCATCCGGTACGCCGAAAGCACCCCAGGGATGTGCAGATCCCAATCTGATTGTTGTTCACTCACCGTGTGGCACAGCATTGCGGACAATGTCCGATTCAGCCGTTCGACCATACCATCCGTTTGCGGATGGTATGGTCGTTTGCGGATGGTATGGGGATGTCCGTATTTTCTTAGTCCCAAGAGCCGCGCACACTTCCGCCAATAATTTAGAAGAAAAATTTCGGCCCTGGTCCGTGAGGAGTCTCTCCGGCGCACCCTTGTCCATAACGTACCCGAATAGAAAGGCATCGGTAATAGCCGCGGCCGATTGGTCGGGCAACAGCCAGGCCATCGGCCAACGGGAGAGGTACTCGACCCCAACCAGCAAATATTTATTACCCCTCGCAGATGGTGGGAAAGGTCCCAAAATGTCCAGTGCCACCAATTCATTAACCCGAGACACCTGAATAGACTGTATAGGCGGCACATAAGGATGTTTAGGTGGCTTTCGCCGGGCACAATCGGGGCACGCGCGCACGTGCCCGACCACATCTGTCGCCATGCCGTGCCAAAAGTAATGACGCTGCAACGTCAATAGGGTCTTTTGCACACCCAAATGTAAGAGCGTGTCACAATGGAGAGTCCTGATTAACTCGTATCGCAGGGACGCTGGCACAACCAGACGCCAGCATTCCTGAAATCCTTCCCTCCACATGAGCAGACCATCCCGGAGAGCGGTTTCCGGCACCCCACCCGTACCCGGACCCCACTTCTGACACCAGTGTAATAAAAGACTCGACCACGGTATCTGGCTTGGTGTCCTTTATTCGGGTTCGTCTACTTTTCCCACATGGCTCTCTCCCTCTGAGACCCTCCGCTCGGCGCCGACGCTGCTGTTGCTCCCGTAGCCTCTAGCAGCCTTGCTGCTGATCTCCTCGTGTCGCTCCCGTAGCCTCTAGCAGCCTCGCTGCTGATCTCCTCATGCAGCCTCTCCGGCTGCCCTCGCTGCAGCCCCACCGCTGCTCTCTCTCTCTGAACAGTCCCACTGCTGCCTCTTCGTGCAGCCTCCCCGGCTGCCCTCGCTGCAGCCTCACCGCTGCTCCCTGGGTTGGTCACCGCTGGCCGACGGTGCCAATCCGCTCTCCGTGTGTGTGTGGCGATCTCGCCACTCCTCCCAGCCTTCGCCCTGCGTGGCCTCACTCTAGCCCAGTCTCCAACAACCTCCCTTCCTCTTCCGGTTTCTCCCCTTAAAGACCCGAACCCTTCTCCCACGTGACGTAACTCCTCCCCCCCGTGACGTCACATCCGGAAGGTCGTTTACGCCCGCATTACAAGAGCATCGGTGTTAGCGAATATTAGCGAGTGGTGTGTTAGCAAGGATAGGTTGGTAGTCACCACCATGTTAAGAGTTACCCATTGTGTTAATAATAAATAGTGTTGCCTCCCAAAGTTCCAGTGTGTGCCTGACTTGAACCTACTACATTTGGTGTCAGAAGTGGCGGAAATGAATTGCTAGGTGTTATCCTAGTATAGTACAATGTGCGCACAAAGACAACGACTCACCTGGACACCTTCATACGACAGGGACGGTGGGAAAATCATCTTCCAGACAGCCCCGGGGACTGCAGCCTCGGTGAAAGAGATTGGTGGCGTTGCAGACGGGGCAGCGAGAAGAACATCACGCCGCTGCTTCATTGTCATGGAGAAAGAGTGCCGGAGCAATGGGGAGAGGATGCCGCCGCTGCTGCTGGTGTCCGGGTGGGAACATTTTTTTTGCACGTGCGGCCGCCATTTTTGGTCGGGACGTGGTTCCCGCCAAAACACCTTTCCCACCATTTTCAACACCTGCAGAGGGAGATCTTCGGCCGTCTTTGTGGCGCCCTGTCTTCTTGTAATAATCCTTCTTGAGACGGCTTCGGAATCAGTCCTTTTTATTTCCACTTCCACAAATACACTTTACTCACACACTCTCCGTTGCTGGCAGACAACGGAGAGAGGGCAGACTTCACACCAAGTCCCCACCGCGCACATGGCACCCAGAGCCCCCGTATGCGCGTGACCCTGCTCTTGTCGTTCCCAAGTCTGCTCTCGATCATTCCCTATCTCTCTCTCTCTTAATCCCTTCGTCACGTGGTACCCCCCAGACAATCCTCCATGGACAGCCTTGACCGTTCTCGATGGTTCCCTGTCAATCCCGGGACCACGCCTCTGATGCGGCTCCCCATTAGCTGGGGCCCCGAATGGCCAGGCCAATCACCCCTGCTGACATGCCGTGATCACGCCGGGGCCATGCTCCCTGTCTCAACCCTTATTGGCTACAAAGCAGGACCGACAAGCCAATCCCCACGTGAACCCTCTATGGCTGTTATTACATTCTGTTTGAGGGTGGGAGGCCGTATCAGTTTGCAAGAGGATGCCGTGCTCGCCATCCAAGATTCTTCAGGGTGTCTCAAGTTTCCACCCTCCCATCCTCCGTTTCACGATTTGCCTCTAAGGCAAGTCGTGACACGACATGCACCTAGCCCTAAAACACACTTCACCCATCTTGCGTGTGCCGGTTTGCGATTGCGTGTTTTTTTTGCTCGCTAGGTTGCGGAACGTCTTTTTCTGGCTGTGTGAGTGGAGTATGAAAGCGGCGTCTGTACTGGTGTTGCGCCGTGACATTATTTTGTTTTGTGCGGTTGCAGCGTCAATCGTTATCTTGAGGTGGAAGTTAATAATTAATTTGGTTATGTAGGGTGTCCCAAGCTCCGTTAATATCTCGTGGGTTGCCATGTTAATGATTCGTGTTGTTGTTGTTGCAGAGTCGCGTTTGTTGACAATATACGGACTGTAACTGTATGCAGCTTCGCTCACGATTGTTAACGATGTGTGGACTGTAGGAAGCTTTGATCGCAATTGTTGACGATGTATAGACTATATGGAGCGTCGCTCACGATTGCTGACTATGTGCAGACTGTATGGAATATTGCTTGTGAGTGTGACATTATGCGCCAGTGATTTCGAATTGGGATGCTGGATGTGGACTATCCTGGGGCACATCCTGACCAGGATGCCCCTGTGATTGTCACATGTATTACGAGAGTTGTGGTCCTGTCGCGCTGTGGCGGACGGTTGAACCTGATAGCCCGGAGGCGAGACACTCCGTGGCGTGTCTAGCTTGGTGGGCTGTGTGCTCACAGGGTTCGGAGAGTAGTGGTCCCGTCTTGCTGTAGCAGACGGCTTGACCTGATGGCTCGGAGGTCGAGACGTGGACTTATGGTGCCCAGGAATAGTGGTCCCGTTAAGTTGTAGCGAATGGTGAGACCTGGCTAGCAGGAGGCAGAGATTATCCTTGCGTTATCTGCCAACGGGAAGGGCAGCGGACTCGTACACCTCTGGTTGCTAACGGTATTAAAAGTATAGGGGAACTAGTCCTGCAGATCCTATTCGGGGATATGGAAATTTCGGGTGTTTAGGTGATTGGAATATTGCTGAAGTTAGTGGAATGCGACCGAGTTCGGGCTGATTGCTGGGAGAAGAGTGAAGGCACATGCTGGAATGCATGGTAAGCCGAGTTGTGGCAGTAATCCCAAGTTATTCAGGGTGCATGTTGTGGAGAGAGGTGTTGTGTCCTCTCAGCTACGGTTGGTACAGCTGAATGCTGCGATGCGAGTCTTGGAGAGAGACTGGTTAAAATTTCCCCCGAAATGCCCGACGTGTGCAACGAGCTGCGGTGATGCGTTGGAAAGGCGGAGTGTAAACATGTGACATGAGATGTCCGTTATGGTCCCCAAGGGAGGGCTGCTGAGATGCGAGTGCGGGAAAACTACGTAGATGTGGTTATGTGGCTGCCATTTTGGGCGAGCGCGGGAAGCTGCAGAAATGGGGTTTGCACACACTGAAGTGGATATATTCGGGTTCCGCACCTGGTGCGGGGCTGCTCTGGTCTGGGATGAAGATGCCTCGGGAAGAAGAAGAGTCAAGCCTCAAGTCTCAACGTGGCCAACCAGTAGCCCTCCTGGCTTTGCCACGCTAGTCGTATCAGAGCATCAGTGTTAGCAAGTGGTGTATGTTAATGAGGATAGTTCGGTGGTCACCACCCTATGTTAAGCGTTACCTGTTGTGTTAATAATAAAGTGTTGCCTCCCCAAAGTTCCAGTGTGTGCCTGGATTGAACCCACTACAAAAGTACAGGCAGAAGGGATCAGGATCCTTGGAGTCGCCTTCTACCGGGAGGACTCGAAAGAGTAATTGGAAAAAGGATGAAGGTGGTAAAAGGCAGGCTGGCCAGATGGACGAACAGGTGCCTTACAATGGAAGGAAGAATCCTGGTTTTGAAAGTGGAAATACTAACAACACTCAATTATCTGGTCTATGTATTCCTGCCGGGTGCGCAAATAGCAAAAAAAACTAGGCAATGTTCTTCGGGTTCATCTGGGGAGGTGGGATGGACCGTGTGAAAAGGGAGACTATGTACAAAAGCGTCGCGAACGGTGGGAGGGGCGCCCCGAATGTCACGCGTGCCCTCACTACGATTTTTGTTTATGATATGTTCCTGTTGTTTTTTTCCAAATAGGCCCCGGGTGAAGGCCTCGTATTGTTTACAGTATAGACTGGCGTGGCTCCTGTGGAGACGAGGGATGGCCTCATTGCCGAGCGGCATGCCCCTTGCTTGGACACATGGATGGTTGAGTGCCGTGGTTAATAAATATATTACAAAATGAGCCGGTACGGGAGTATTGGTGCCCGAGAGGAGTCCTAGCTGAGATGAACAAGAGGGAGGCCTGTGCAAAGGTGCCAGGTGCATGGAGTGCCATGTACCAACACGTTTGAAAGAACGTGACATCTGAGGCCCTAGCGAAAAGGCAACGAGACTGGCGGCCTGGGACAGCTTGGAATGCAGGAGGTTCATGTATTCCCACCATATGGCCCGTGCCTCAATGCCCGAGAGGCTGCCATTCAGATGAGGGTACGGCTCATGCCCTTGTACAATGCCCCTTTGCATAGGAAGTGTGGGAGCTATGCCAGCCTCTACTGACTCGTTTTCATGCGGTTAAGGCTACAATGCCCAATATTATTTGGAGTCCTACTTTCATGTTTTTTCGGTAAAGTCACGTAGGTATTTTTTTTAATAAAAGTAATAGTAGAGGTAAAATTAAATAATAAATCACAACGTTTCGGAGGCAACACAAGCTTCCTTTATCAGGTGTAAAAAGGCACAGCAAAATAACTGTGGTGAGAGTTATTTGTGATGGGACATTATTATATAGGGAAAGAGGAGGGAGGAGCCAAGGAGGACGGGTGCAGGATGGGGGGGGGGGGTTGGGGTGTGGATCGAGCCAGGAAGGTGAAGGTGGTCCTAAAGGACGGGCGCAACGGATGGTGGATGGGGGGGGGGGAGCCAGGAAGATGAAGGTGGTACTAAAGGGCAGCGTCACGGATGGTGGTTCACCGTTTTTTTTTCCTTTCCTTTCGAATTCTTGAGGACGATGTAGGCTATGTAGAGGTTCGCGTAGAGGAAGTATCCCATCGGCACGTCCTCGGAAGAAGAGGGCGACGGTGATGAGGGTTCTTGGGCAGCCCCAGCAGTCGAGACCCTGGCAGGGGGTCCCGGAGTGATGGTCCCGACCAAGGGTAGGTATCGATTCCCGCTGAAATTAACCTGCCGCTGACGGCTCTTCCAGGGACACCTTCCCTCATGCAGCAGCTGCCGTTTCTCAATTTTCGGCTGCGGGGGGTGATTGGGCAGCCTTCCACCAGTGGTTCGCCGCCACTTGCGAGCTCGCGGGGCAGTCTGTGGAGGCGCCACATATTCTTCCCACCGACGTGGATGACGCAGCCTTGGCGGCGTTTTTTTCCATTCCCGAAATGGACAGAACAATGCTGCGTCAAGCGTACGCCCAGTTGGCGGCAATTTTTGACCAGCCGTCCAACGTGCGGCAGAAATTCGTGAGGTGGAGTCTAAGGAAGACGGACACCCCTCGCCTTCTGCAGCGCTACTGTCGCTGGCCCAGGATGCGTACCCAAGGATGGAGTGGGCAGGACTGGATTCTCTGGTGCTAGAAAAACTGTTGGCGCTGGCTCAGGAAATGGATGATTTTTTGATTCAGGTAGCATGATGCATCTAGGCCCACTGTAACCTGCGACGACGTGCTGGGGTGGCGGACGGGGCTGGATTTCCGGGAGAAGAAGGCAATCAGAAGCGTCGAGTCTCCTTGGGTCTGCGTGTCGGGTGGTTGGAGCCCGCGGGAGAGAGTCGAGTGGGGAGGGACCTTGCCTTCGCCATTGCGGGGTCCCTATACCTGCTTCAGGTGTGGCCTACTGGGCCACATCTACAGGGGCTGCCATGCTGATGTGGGGCACTTTTTTCCTGGCTCCGCCGTCCTCTGTTCCTCTGGGTCCAAAGGCAGGTTGCAATACATCACACTCAGCCGACACAGCCACCTCATGTGTAGCGTCGGAAATACGTATGCACACACCGCCTATGTTCACTTACCTGCAGTTGCGGCCAGGGGTCTGTCGGGGGTGCCAACCTGAACAAAGGGATAGAGAGAGAGCGGACCATAGAGAGGCCGGGTTACCCTCCCCGACTCCAGGTGAGGGGTTGGGGGGGGCCTTTCCAGAAAGGGGGCGGTACCGGGGGCGGAGACTCCCCGGGATGTGTATAAGAGGCGGCTCTCAGGTCGGCTCGAGGCAGTGCTACAAAGACCAGCTAGGCTGGGACCCCGGGACCCGACGTCCTTGTAAGGGCCGGGGCCGAGTACGGACCGGTGGTCAGGACCCGCACCTTGGCTGGGTCGGGTCAGTCGGTCTTCCCCTAGGTCACCCTTAGCCGGAGGGCTCTAAGTAACCTCGAGTAATAGGGCACGTTAGCCCAGAGGCTGTACCTCCCTAGAGTGGGGTAAGGGTTGTGTTTATCTTTCGATTTAAAGCTTTCGCGAGTGCAGGGATTCATCTTCTTGGTTCTATCGGTAAAATCACGTAGAAGGGAAATAATAAAAATAAAACATAATAAAATAATTCTCACGACGTTTTGGCCACAACGCAAGCAGCCGTCCTCAGGTGAAGAATGAAACACCACCAAGCTTGGAGCGTATATTTAAGCTGGGTTGGAGGGGGAAGAAGAGCGTCTTGACAATAATTTGAATATCAAGAGGAATTTAGCATATTTATGGAAAATGCGTAGGAGGTGGGCGGGGGGTTTTCAAAGTCATATTATGCAGGATTAGGAGCATCAAAGGGAGGGGATAGGGGTAGCATTAACAAAGGGAAGGAATGTTACTAGTATGTAGCTGCCGTTACTAAACAACCACGTAAAAAAAAAGTAATAAAATAATTCTCACAACGTTTCGGCCACAACGCAAGCAACCGTCTTCAGGTGGAGAACAGGTCTGTCAAGTAGACAAAGTCTGAATGGCATGCTCCAGGCTTGGAGCGACTATTTATGCTGGGATGGAGGGGCGAAGAGCGTCTTGACAAAATAATTTGCATATCAAGTGGAATTTAGCATATTTATGAGAAATGCAGATATGCGATTAGTACTACTTGTGAGATACGTAGGAGGATTGGCGAGGGGTTTAAAGTCATTATGCCCATGCATTATGCAGGATTAGCAGTATCAAAGGGAGGGAGTAAGGTTAGAATTAATAAAGGGAAGGAATGTTAATAATATGGCGCCGCAGCAACTAATATGTTTTTAGACTATACATTGTAATATTACACTATGTATTATTCTACCCACCCAACTGTATACCACACTGCTGTATATTCAATATACAATTACGGTACTATATATTACCTTATAATCTTAATTTAGGAGCTGTCGTGACTGCAGGAATTATTCTTTGGTTCTTTTCGGTTAAGTCACGTCTAAAAATAAAATAATAAATTAAAATAACATATTACGACGTTTCGATTGCAACACAAGTAATCATCATCAGGTATAAAAGAAATAGCAACAAAAATCTAACTAGAAAACTATAGACAGACATACAAGCAGACAGACATCACAACGGCACACAGAGAGAGGACACAAATCGGCACAAAGAGAGGGGTCGTTTCTGTGACGGTCCCTTAAATATAGAGAGGGGGGGCGGGGACGGAGAGAGGGAGGGGGCAGAGAGAATTAGCATATCAATGAGTGTACGGCAACGTACTGCTGTTGCAAGTAAGATGACAATGTGGAACGGGCATGCAAAATTGAAAACGGGCACGCAAAATTGAAAATTAGGAGACAGGCACACGAAAATTAAATAACCTAGCAAAATATCGAAATGTGATGTAATACAACACAGAGAGTCGGTTAACACACAATTAACGCATAGCCTGGTTGATTACGTGTTTCAAAATTAATCAACCAGGCTATGCGTTAATTGTGTGTTAACCGACTCTCTGTGTTGTATTACATCACATTTCGATATTTTGCTAGGTTATTTAATTTTCGTGTGCCTGTCTCCTAATTTTCAATTTTGCGTGCCCGTTTTCAATTTTGCGTGCCTGTTCCACATTGTCATCTTACTTGCAACAGCAGTACGTTGCCGTACACTCATTGATATGCTAATTCTCTCTGCCCCCTCCCTCTCTCCGTCCCCGCCCCCCCTCTATATTTAAGGGACCGTCACAGAAACGACCCCTCTCTTTGTGCCGATTTGTATCCTCTCTCTGTGTGCCGTTGTGATGTCTGTTTGCTTGTATGTCTGTCTATAGTTTTCTAGTTAGATTTTTGTTGCAATTTCTTTTATACCTGATGATGATTGCTTGTGTTGCAATCGAAACGTCGTAATATGTTATTTTAATTTATTATTTTATTTTTAGACGTGACTTAACCGAAAAGAACCAACGAATAATTCCTGCAGTCACGAAAGCTCCTAAATTAAGATTGAACCACTTCTACGGGGAAGTTTTAAGCTTATCCTTTTTCTTTCTGGCTATTTGTTCTCTCTGCCTGTGTCTTCTCTTTGGAATTTTCACACTTAAAATTCTAACTAAGCAAATTTTGAAACACGTAATCAACCAGGCTATGCGTTAATTGTGTGTTAACCGACTCTCTGTGTTGTATTACATCACATTTCGATATTTTGCTAGGTTATTTAATTTTCGTGTGCCTGTCTCCTAATTTTCAATTTTGCGTGCCCGTTTTCAATTTTGCGTGCCCGTTCCACATTGTCATCTTACTTGCAACAGCAGTACGTTGCCGTACACTCATTCATATGCTAATTCTCTCTGCCCCCTCCCTCTCTCCGTCCCCGCCCCCCTCTCTATATTTAAGGGACCGTCACAGAAACGACCCCTCTCTTTGTGCCGATGTGTATCCTCTCTCTGTGTGCCGTTGTGATGTCTGTCTGCTTGTATGTCTGTCTATAGTTTTCTAGTTAGATTTTTGTTGCTATTTCTTTTATACCTGATGATGATTGCTTGTGTTGCAATCGAAACGTCGTAATATGTTATTTTAATTCATTATTTTATTTTTAGACGTGACTTAACCGAAAAGAACCAAAGAATATTACCTTATACATTGTATTAAACATTACACTTTAATACTATTTATTATTACACAATATGCTATACACTATACCATTGACCGTCGCGTGAAAGGTACTAAGAGAAAGCAACGAAATATGTCAATGGGAGAGTGGTGATAGGAAGCTTGCAGCGGAGCAAAGAATCCATTCCCTGCGGAGAATACAAGATATATAGTCAATGTCAGTGAGTGGAACGCGGTCTGAAAGTCACCGTAAACGTGGACACAATCAGTTAAGATCCAAAATGGTTTATTACGTCCTTCCAATGATTGCTAAGACGGAATCCATCTTCTCGGTTGAAATTGTCTCTGTGTCTGTATATGTGGATCGCCTCATGAACGAATCTCTCATGGTAGCCAGATGGCTTGCAGAGAACCTCTGTCTTGGAGAAGTCAATGTCATGTGAACCCACTGAATTGTAACAGTGATCTGCCACGGCTGAGGTGTTTGTCCTACCGTGTTTCAAGTCTGATTTATGTTCACGGATGCGGTCTGAGACATGTCGTTTGGTTTCTCCAATGTAACTGCTACCACAGAGGCAACTTAGTTTGTAGACGCCAGGGTACTGTATGTCTGGAACCACATCTTTTACAGACGGGACCAGATCACGGATTTTATGTACTGTGTTGAATCGGACCTGGATCTTGTGTTTAATCAGGATTTTGGAGATCTTTTTTGTGACCCCAGCAATGTAGGGTAAGGTGATGGTCTTGAGAGGCTCCTCAACAGGATCCTTCTTGATGGTTGGAGTGATGGCTTTGCGGATTGTGTAGTCGGAGTAACCATTAGCCTTAAGAGCTTGGCTTACGTGTTTGATTTCACTGCCAATGTGTTCCTGGTCGGAAATGTATTGGGCTCTATGGTATAGAGTCTTGATGAGGGAATTCTTCTGGGATGGATGGTGGTGGGAATCCGATTTTAGGTAAGCATCCGTATGGGTGGCTTTCCTGTAGACAGTGGCTCATTGAACCATCAGGTCTCCTTTTAATTAGGACATCCAAAAAGGGTAGCTTGCCATCTTTTTCGACTTCCATGGTGAATCTGATGGCTGGGTGTATGGAATTGATGTGGTCGAGAAATTGGTCTAGAGCAGGCCGGCCATGTGGCCAGATGACAAAAGTGTCATCTACGTACCTCTTCCATAAGGTCGGGCTTAGAGTGGCAGTCTGGATGGCGTCAGTCTCAAATTTCTCCATGAAGACGTTGGCTACAACCGGAGATAGAGGGGAGCCCATTGGGGTGCCCTCAGTTTGCTTGTAGAAAGTTCCATTCCAGGTGAAGTATGTATTGGTTAAGCAGTGTCTCATCAGGGGGGGTACCCCAGCATTCAGTCCTTGATGAACCAAGTCTTCAATGATTGCGATGGTGTCAGGTACAGGAACTTTGGTAAATAAGGAAACCACATCAAAACTGACAAGCAGGTCGTCTGGGGACAAGGAAATCCCCTTGATTGTCGATACCAGGTCAGTAGAGTTTAGTACCGCAGAGGTGGTTTTTCCAGTGAAAGGCCGTAGGATTTCAGACAAAAAACGAGCCAGTTTGTATGACGGCGAGTTGATCGTAGAGACAATGGGACGAAGAGGTGTATCTTCTTCATGTATCTTTGGCAAGCCGTATAATCTTGGTGGCCTGGCTGCAGAATGTTTCAACGAGAACTGTTTGGTTTGATCAATTAATGCGGTTGAATCAGAAATTATTTTTTTGGTTTTAATGACGAGGCTGTTGGTGGGGTCTCTTTTTATTTTTGTATAGCTGCCATCGTTGAGTAGTTCATACATTTTGTTGTTGTATTCTATTTTGTCCATGATGACAGTGGCATTGCCTTTGTCGGCTGTACAGTACAGGAGTTGAGTAGTGAGGTGGTGTGAATTGGGGTTGATTGGTGTGCATCTGGTCATAATTACAGATGCACGAATGCTCCTAAGAAGAACACTTTAAAATAAAGAGTTGCAGTCACACAACCCTCTGGTGTCCCTTGGTAGTGGAGTCATCCGATTCTCAGAAGAAGGGCAGAACACAACGCAGAGTATCCACTCATCGCCTCTGAACTAGTCTACTATTATTGGTGTTCGTTTTTTTACTGATTAACCGGCCTGTCCCCTCATAATGATCATGGGATGAGAGGGATAGGACAGGCCAGTTACAATAGCAATGCAATAACATCCACTAGGCCCAGGTCCTTACTTTTTTTTAGAAAGCAGTCTTACCATTGTTTTACAGTTAAGGTCATGAACAAACACTTTAGGAACATTACATATCATAGTGTTATAAAATGCGGTCCTAGAAGACTACATTTTTCAGGCCATGGCTTTGGTACACAAGGGGGAGATGTATGTTGCCATTCCAGTCGATCAAAGAGAAATAAGCTTGAAAATCCTCATTGACCATAGTAAGCGAAGCAAATAAATACATTTTAGCTTTCCTCCCAACCATTGTATCATGATAAAATGTGGTCTTTATAAATCCACCCGACCAACATTTTGTAAACAATTGTAATGCGAGCAAGGACAGGATCACGTGAGTGTGGGTGGAGTCAGGGTCACGTGCGGAGGAGGAGGAGTCAGGGTCACGTGAGGGGGAGGATATAAAGGGAGAACCGGAAGGGGATCGGGAGTGGAGACAGAATAGAGAAGGGAGAGGCCACGCGGAGTGCTGACGAGGAGTGGCGCGATTGTCACGAGGCAGGAGTCACGGAACCGTCGGCCAGCGGTGTTCGTGGAGCAGCGGGGGTGTCTGCAGAGTGTGCGGGAGCACACGGAGCAGCAGGGTGGCTGCTGGGTGTGCGGAGCCACACGGAGCAGCAAGGGGGCTGTGGAGTGTGCGGAGCACACGAGCATCAGGGTGGCTGCAGAGAGAGAGAGCGGGAGCGGAGGACTCGGACGACGTGCGGAGGCACGAGGCGGAGAAGGTGCGGGTCGGAGTGGAGACATCGCGGGGTGCGAGCAAGAACCCAATAAAGGACACGGATAACAACATCGGCTGAGAGTCCTTTATTACACAATGCAAAGCTGCATTGTGGACGTTTTGCTCTGCACGTTTTTTTTATCAACAGCTCTGACTGGCTTCCTTTGTAAGGAAATGTTAGAAGGTCATTGAACGTCATCTACCGACCCCACTAAAGATTGAACTGACTTTACTACACAACCGTGGTTTTAAGCCCAGGGTAAGACACTAATCCCAAGGAGGGCCTTGTGCTTTAGGGTACAATGTACAACACATTGGAAATCCAAGTGAGGTATGAAATAGCTTGGAATGTAGCATCATGCCAGAAATTTCAGTATCCTTCACATGCCCCTTACAGATGACATCGTCTGCCATCGGTTTAGCAAATGGGAAGTGCATTTTCCGGCATTGAATGCTCACCCGAGCAGTTAAATCATTTTGGAACAAACTGCTCTGCTTTGTCGCTCAGAGCTGTCGGGTGAAATTGGGCATCTTGCATTGTATTGGCCGGAATGTATAACCTCTAAATTGTATGTGGGGCCATAATGCATATGACATTGAAACAGTAAATTATCAAAACAATATTGATTAATTGATTGGCAACCTATTAATGGCAGATCAATAAGTCATTCATTAAGTCTCACTACATATGTAATACAGAGAGAGGTGGTAGCGCAGTGGAGAGTGCATTGGACTATGAACCTGACAACCTGCGTTCGATTCCTGGCAAAGGCTAACATCAGTGGAGGGTGATATCTGTCGTATGTATGTTGAACATCTTTCACACTGTACGTAGCCAACCTTGCTAATCGGAATTACGGGAGAACAACAAACTAAACACAAAAAGCAGTTCTAAATAAATTAGTTTTCAACCTAGATTTTAAAATGCATAGCTCCAGTGGCTTCCTAATTTCGGAAGGAAGAGCGTTCCAGACGGCCACAGAAACGCAAATGAAAACACGCGATGCAGTGACCATCTTCATCCGATGGCCGGCCAAAATCCGCTGCGAGGATGACCAGAATACACGTGATCTGAATGCTAATACATGTGTAGTGACGTATATTGAGTCACTACACCATTGGCACCAACTATTGAGAGATGAGTGGAACTGTGCGTGTCACAGCCACTCTCTGGCACCAGAGGATGTGATAGGCTAGGTGAACCCGAGATTGCACGCGACGCGGAGAGGATAACGAGGGGCCAAGGGCAGAGCGAGGCTATACTCGGGATAAAAAGGGGGTCCTGAGAGCCGAGCAGGGCTGTCTTCTGGAATCAACCCCCCGGGCTACGCCTCTTCGATCTTCGGTCTTCAGTCGTCACGTTCGACATCGTGTTATGTAGTTACCCTGTTGACATCGATTATGTAGTTACCCTGTTGGGGTCCTAGTTAACGTGTTACGTTTGAGTAGTAGCCCTGTTGGGGCCGTGAAATAAACGTGTTGCCTTCCAGTTAAAGTGTGCCTCCGTGGCACCCACTACACAAGGACAGTCACCAGCCCGCACTCTCCACGGTGGTAGAGTATGGTCAAATAACCCCCATTACCAAAATGGTACCGGAGACCATTATCCAGAAGTGAATTAACAAATGACTTTAAATTATTGTTAGGTGAAACGTACACGATGCAATAATTGTCGCAGTTACTGCCAGTGATTAGATAATATATACCTTGAAGAGATAAAATACCAGTTTTAATCCCATGTCTTCTCCGCAAATCCAGGTTTGTGTTGATTGAACTGACGATATATTTGCAACCAGCTAAATAGTGCTGGCGACTTGTTAAGCCGTCACTTTCAAAGGAAAGCACCAGGAAAAGACCACAATGAACGCTACCACTTACCCAGAAAAAACTTGGTTTCCAATTCGAATTTTCAGCAGCGTCCTGTGGCTAATTCATGTTTTTGTTCTTAATTCTGCAGCAGGAAATGTAAGTGCCTGGATTAACAGGCATGCAATACAAATGGACACCTTTGCACAATCATCCAAGACGCCTGATTTGAGGTGTGCACCGCCAACAGCCAGGCATTCCTTCCTGTAATCCGGCACCGTGACTCATTTATGGTTGCACGATGAGGTTGAGCTCTGGGAAGGCTGCACTGGGGGCTTGGTGATAATATTATTTTGTCAACTTCTACGTGAAATATCGCACTCCTGCACGGCACGTTTATGTACACTCATTAACAGTTGCTTGGAGTGGTTTTTCATCTCCAGTGGCTCCGGATCACGGATGGGTGGGAGCTTTGCCCGACTTTGTGGATTAGTGTGAGAATGACAATCGTTATTTAGACTGAAATATTACATTAGGCTAAATAATGTTTTCAAACAACTGCACCTAGTTGTTGATTTATTCACTGTGAAGAGATTTTTTTTTAAAATACACTTTTGTTTTCTAAAGAAATAAAGTATTTAAGTAACCCTCCAGAATATTTTAATTCCAAGACTAATCTTCCGCGGTTTTTGTAAAACACATTAAACATAGAGGGCGACATCAATCACTGCAGCGAGACACGGGCCAAGTCGTGCTGATGTAGCATATGGCAACATCCACCTCTCTGGTGCCAACCTGGGGGATCGCGCCCAGCTTTCCCCAACTAATTCCCTTCTCCATTCCCAAGTCTGGGCAGTAACTGTCAATTTACTTCAGTCAACAGGTCTCTGGCCATCCCCATTGATGTGGATCTTGTTATCCTGCCCCAAGTAGATGGCTTTTCACTCGTCATGACGGGAAAAAATTATGGAACCAGTCCACCACACCTCCTGTAATCCACAGATGTCAAGGCAGTACCAGTCCAGCTCCCACTAAAGGAATGGCAGCCTCTTTCTCTCCAAGCATTCGAACATTCCACTTCAGCAGCCTGAGTAATTGTTGTTTCTGGAGGCTCCCCTCGCGGTGGGAGTGGCGGGTGGTTGCAGTCCCTTAGCTCCACTTTGTGGGGTTGGTCAGGTGATGTTGTAGATGTCTGTAATTTCCTAAAACATTCTCAGGTGGAGGAGTGAACCAGCCCCTTGCACCCTTTCAGAGAGACGATGACTTGGGCAAGAGCGTGCCGTGAGGGCAATCGGCCAATCTTTGCCTTTCCTAATGGCATTACAGCAAACCGCAGTGCTAAAGTCTTATACCACCAGGAGGTAGTGTTAAAAATCAACCGTATAGCCTGGAACAGACTGTTGGGGCAAGTGCTGTTAGCGAGCACCAATGAAGTCCGGCATGGCACACGAGGGAGTGGGTGGTCAACACCACGTCAGGCCGCCTTTGTCTCCCCAGTAATGATTTTTATACAACACAAGTCCTGATATGAGGCTGAGTCGACCTAGGGGAGGCCCAGGATGGGTTCAGATAAACCTCACTGGTGTTGGCCGTGAGGGGGAATTAAATTTGGATCGGCAGGTTCGTCGTGCAGCGTGCTAACTGCTCCGCAACCTTCACACACACGTGCATATATGTGTAATGGGCGTGCGAGACGAACCAGAGCATGATTAGTGATCTGTGTCCATGGAAGTGTCTCGCAGCATGATGACGCAATGACGCGAGCCGAAGAACGCCCCTTGCTTCTCCTCACACTGATTGACTTTCAGATTTGGTGCAAAATGGTGCCACTCCCTTTCCTCCGCACAAATCGGTGGCCAATCTTGTGTATATAATTCAAAGAAATATGTTTCTGAAAAATGTATCACTCTGGGAATTTTACAGAAAAGCTTTTAAACAAATTGTGGGTGAATTGGGCTCTGGTTGGTCTATGGAGTGAATTTTAAGACTCACTCACAGTAGTTTCAAACCCACTGTGACTTGTAAAAAATGGCAGCTCCTGTAAGATATAGATAAGTGGCGAACACCGAATGAAATTTATGATCCTCTCTCTTAAATCAAAGATTTCATGAAACTATCGCACTGCAGCTTTTGCAGTTTACTTCATGGCATCAAAATTCCACCTGTTGATAAGCGTCATGTGAATGTTGAATCCAAGCACCTAAACAGTCATGACCATTTTAGTAATCACCATCGTAAAACAAAGCTGTTAAGGTAAATATTTGGGTGTAATAATTTAAATATTGAATTTGTTCACAATGGCATGGTCAAACAGTGCATGCATATTGCTTGCCATTTATGGGAATGCATCGGGCTGTTTGGCCAAAACAGCATTTGCTTTGTGTGTGAGGGAAAAGCTGGATGAGTGTTTTTTGTCAGCCAGGTTATAGCTGCTTACATCGAGTGACGTGATAGGATGGGTACAGATCAATGTGTGCATAATAACCATCTCTGGGAAGGGTTCCGTTCCACATCCATGATTGGCATTCCTCTCTGCAGGATGAATATATGCTTCTGTGCGTGTCTCTGGCGAGCTGTACAAAAAGACAAGATCCCCGTATAGCCTGTAACAGACTGTTGGAGCAAGTGCTGTCCGTAAACCTATGAAGGACGGCACGAGGGGGTGGGTGGCCAATACCACGCCCGGCCGCCTTTGTGCCCCCAGTAGCAATGTTTGCACACCACACCAGGTACTCATTTGAGGCTGAGTCAACCTAGGGGAGGTCCATGACCAGTTCAGATAATCGTCACTGGTGTTGGCCGTGAGCGAGAATCGAGCTTGGTTTGCTGGGTTCGTATCGCAGCATGCTAACCGCTACACTACCGGTGTCCACAGCCGCAATAACACTGGCAATGAGCTTGAATATTACCTTCTCATATTTATCAATGAGTCAAAATGTTGTATACATTAATTCATTGCTATCTTCAATTCTGATTCCAAAATCTACGTACATAACTTGATCACTTTGATACATTCAAAAAATCTCCAGTATTGAACTGCGAGCATGACCTTTCATGTTTGAAATTGCAATCCAATATAATCAGATATACCACTTTCCTTCAAACTCCATTATATTCTAAGTAATTTTAATAAGGTGAGAGTCTATTGAGATGTATTATTTTTTGCAAGGGTGACGTAGTTTAATTTAAGTTACAGCAGGCGGAGTCATATTTTTTTGGCAATTTATCTTCAATTTGTAAATATGCCATATCAGAATTTGCCTGCTCTTGCAAAAGATGACACGTTTATCAATTTATTCCCCTTTGCATCGTTGGCATCAGGTGATGTTTTCTTATCGACAGTAGAAAAAGTTTTCATTTTAGGCAAACTATTGACCCCATACAAATATGCTAACTGGTGAACCGTATGACCACCAAGTTGTGGCCAAAATACTTGATTATCTGTTGCACACCTTCGTTGCATTCAAGTTAATCGCTCACACGTAGATATTTCTGCTTGCCAGTTGTGCAACCGGTTGCTCACAGCAGACGGACGCAACTTTCAAGCATCTGTCCGCTCAGCGATGTGTAGGCATGTGTTCCAACGTGTGGACATTTTCTAGCAGAGTAGTCCCTCGGTTATCAATGTTTCGGTTAACGTCTCGCCTCCCATAGGATCCCATGGTTTCGACTAACGTTAAAATGTTGATTAATAGTACGTTTACGAGATGCATGTGGGCGCCAATTTCGGCCAATCCAATCGTTCGTAAGTGGGGTTGGGCCCATTTATGAGCGTTTAGACCTCGACTGGGATTTGTTAAAATTATGTTTTATGTTTTGGCAGTATAAACAGCAACCCTTGCAGATTCGGTGATTTTACTTATTTTTCTACTTATAAATGAATTAAATTCATAGTTATTTCGGTTAACGGTAGTTTTCGTGGAACTGATTAAAACACGTTAACTGAGGGACGACTGTATATGACTGAATTGTTACAATCCTGATGTGGTTGGGAGGGGGGTGGAGCTAACCAGAAAAAGAGTGGGGCTTTACTGTAGAGGGCGGGGCCATAAACATGAGGCACGCCCAGACACTACACCGTTGTTGCACAACTAAAAGCTCGGATGTGGACAAAGCAGGTACATACACGCAATTTAAGTTTCGTGATTTAAAAGCAATTTGGTTGCGCAACAGATCGCTCAGCTGGAGGGTGTAGCCTTACACTGGATTAAATTGTTGGACATCTTGGCCTAAACCCATGAAGGTTTGGAGATGTTGTGTTAAAATTGAATACTGAGGTGGAAATTTGTATGTTTACTAAAAGGTCCCATGAAGCCCAAAGCAGAGGATGTTCACTGAGCACAGATTAGGTGACCAAGTGCCTGTGGTGAAGTACTGTGCTGGTAAAATATTAGGTTGGAACCCAGTCGGTCACGTGATTATACTATCTTCCCCAGTGTAGTCAGTATATGGTCCAAGTGTCATCCTTCATGACTGCAGGAAAATTTGATTATTCTCTTAAATTGGTGTCGTCCAGCTCTAAGGGATACAAACACATTTAATTACATCTGAGAACTACTTGCAGAGTTTGAAAGAACTAGAAGATACCGTCTACTGAAGTGATGCCAGGAGTAGTCTGCAGCATCATCTTCCAGCACAATTGCCTCGGACAGGGGTCGGCAACCAGCGGCTCCGGAGCCTCACACGGCTCTTTAAAGACTGCCACTTCGTTACGTTACATATTGAGGACCACTCTCTCGTATTCGCCACACAGTGCATTGCGGCTCTTAAAATGCTCTATTGAGCTGTTACCGAATTCGAAAAAAAACGTCTGCCTGTATCAAAATCGGCATCAATGAATCAATTAATTCGTTCTAGATTTGCAGCTTTCGTGACTGCAAGGGATTCATATTCTTAGGTTTTTTCGGTAAAGTCACGTAGGTAAAAATGTTTAATTTAAATTAATTAAAGTAAAATAAAAATCACGACGTTTCAGAGGCAACACAAGCTTCTGTCTTGAGGTGTAACCGTCACAGTACGCTTGCTGTATCAATAAAAATATAAATTCCAAGAGATCCGACCTTGTGTGTGTGTATATATATACTGTTTGAGGGGGGAGGAGCCAGGGTAGGCCCCTGGATAGGAGTTTTTTTTATTATTATTATGATAAGGTTGGTGCGGCTGAAGCTACGGCTAGTCTACATAACAAAGGACTGAGCCTTTGTTATGTAGATGGTAAAAGCAAAAAAGCAGGTCAGGAAGAAACATCATCTTGCTATGTTGCTTGGTGGGTAAAACTTAAAGCAGGAAACCAGCGTGTGAAATAAAGAAGCTAAACATGATAAAACAAAACTGGCTGTCTATCAGTAAACAGTACAGTAACTAAAGAATAGTTGTCTGCCAAATAAGATGGTCCAAATATGTGTAGTTAAATCTTTTTTGCATGGTTAATAACATATTTCCAATGATTACTCAGTTTGTACTCATCATCACGGTTGAAATTATGTCTGTGTTTGTATATTTGGATGGCTTCGTGTACAAACCTTTGATGGTAGCCAGGAGGTTTGCAGAGCACCTTGGTCTCGGAAAAGACAATTTCATGAGAGCCCACAGCGTTGTAGCAATGATCGGCAACGGCGGAAGAATCAGTTTTGCCGTGTTTCAGATATGACTTGTGCTCGCGGACACGATCAGATCACGGATTTTACATAAAATCATACAAAAATCCGTGATCTAATTCCATCTGTGAAAGATGTCATTCCTGACTTACAATACCCTGGAGTCTACAAACTGAGTTGCAGTTGTGGTGATTGCTACATTGGAGAAACGAAACGTCATATCTCTGATCGTGTCCGCGAGCACAAGTCAGATCTGAAACACGGCAAAACTGATTCTTCGGCCATTGTCGATCATTGCTACAACGCTGTGGGCTCTCATGAAATTGTCTTTTCCGAGACCAAGGTGCTCTGCAAACCTCCTGGCTACCATCAAAGGTGTATACACGAAGCCATCCAAATATACAAACACAGACATAATTTCAACCGTGATGATGAGTACAAACTGAGTAATCATTGGAAATATGTTATTAACCATGCAAAAAGATTTAACTACACATATTTGGACCATCTTATTTGACAGACACTATTCTTCAGTTACCGTATAGTTTCTTCTTTTTCACACACTGGTTTTCCTACTTTAAGTTTTACCACACATATTTGGCAAATCTAGAATTAATCCCAGCAACGTAGCAAAGTACTGTTTCATCTACATAACAAAGGCTCAGTCCCATTCACAGCAGCCGCACCTTTACATCAGCCGCACCTTAACAACTCTTAGAACATCCCAGTTCAACCAGTCTACACAACAAATACTCATTCCTGGCAGCTGTTTCAGCCGCACCACCTCTACATAACAAAAAGCTCAGTCCCATTCACAGCAGCCGCACCTTTACATCAGCTTCACCTTAACTCTTGGAACCTCCGAGTTCAACCAGTCTGCACAACAAAGGCTCATTCCTAACAGCGTGCTTCAGCCGCACCGAACCTCACAATAATAATATCCAGGGCCTATCTTGGCTCCTCCCATCCTCAACCAGTATATATACAAGGACTCTGATAGTGTGCTGTACGCCTTTTGGCGTCATCTGGTCCAACACCAATGAAGACTAGGCTCTAAGAAAAGCTGTCTCGGGTGTGGACCAATCAACTTCAAGGACCGTGCATATCATTACCATTATCAGAGTTGTTTCTTTTTGTTTGCATTTTGACTGCTTGTGTTGTGGTTATTGCAAACATGATGCCTTGTATAAAGGTGTCAGTTTTGTACCAGTTTAAAGGGTAAAAACCTACTACTATATTTTGCCACTGGTAAAGGAGGTCTTATGACACTTGTTTTATTAAACTCTTGAATAAGATTTGGTTATAACTGTTGATGTTATGTACCTGTAGATGTGACACAACCTATTGCTTTCTGAAAGATCTTGTAAAAGACAAGGGCAAAATGCACTTGTTTTAAAGTTTAATGATAACAGACCACTTTGCATTACTTATAACTCCTGTTTAAAATGTTCATGAGGTAAAGATATTTAACTCATGGAAATTTAAGGTATTCTATACAGTTTGTTCCATGTTATCTGATTGAATGAAAGGCAGAATTGTGTTTTTAGAGTTGTTCACGTCTGCCTGAGTGGATTATATTTGGTTACATTGTCATTTGAAAAATAAAGGTAATTGTGACAATGAATTTTTTTTATAACAGTGTGTATTTTTACGTAACTTTTGTGGTTAAAAAAATGTCATAAGGAACTATTGCCCCCCGGGCATCTTCACTTTATCAAATTTGGCCCTCTTTGCAAAAAGTTTGGACACTCCTGCCTTAGCCGGACCCGGTTGGAAAATTATGTCATAGCAGCAGGAGCCTGCAGGCATCGATTTAAAAGCTGTAATGAAGAAAAAAAGTGTTTACTCTACCAATGCAATCACATTTTCTACAAATCTCAATTTCCGTAATAATCACATTGATCTGCAGCATTAATTAAAAAAAAAACAGTCAAAACTGTCCATGACCATGATGCAGGAGGGGAGTACAGTTATCCATTTAAACAAAAAATAAACTGATGTCAGTGGTGTACAAAGATGAGCAAAAACCCTGACCACATCCATCTTTAATTATAAAATATAACGGAAACATAATCAGCGGATTTGTTGGGCAATGGACCTTCGTCAGAGCAGAGCGAAAGGGCCAAGATATTTGGTGATAATTGATAATGGCACTTTTCACTTCGGTGTCCTGTAAATCCAAGGACGTGTGATAGGGCTGACAAATGAAGTTGCTATTGATGTAGGCACAGTTTTAGATTAGTTGACGTTCAGTCACAAACGCTTAAAAAGTCAAAGCTGTACAGTATATAGAAATGTGTTGCTCACGCCACTGCTGGCGGAAGGGCCTCAATGACCGGATGAGCTTAGCGAAGTGGCATACCCACACATTTACCCCACCACACACCATCTGCCATTCGACTGTGGTGTTACCCATGTATACATACTGTGAGGCGGAAAGAGGTGGAGGAGTGGGGATTTGAGAAATGTTCACCATTGCTTCAACTACTGCGCCTCGGGAGATTAACTCCATTGCCAGGCCATTGTTCCCTATGTGTGTATTTACGTTGCACTTCCTTCACACCGTACGTAGCCAACCGTCCTAATCGGAGGCAAGCACGTTTGGTATGTTTAGCCTGGATTTTACAGCACTGTCCAATGTTACAAAGAAATTATACACACAACTGATGCATTTTAATGAGTTGCACAAAATAATATAGAATTTGAATCTATAATCAACAATTCGATTGAGTAAGAACAACATACGAGCCGCGCAGTGTCATGAATCTCGCCCATGTAGATTCTAGAGCTGTACACCATTGTAGATAGAGAGCTTGTGAAATTATGGCCTAATCATTTAAATTACACTATACACAGAAAGATGTTTGGCATCGGGTTTTAACTTTTGCTCTAGCATGACTGGTGGACTAAATCCCAGTATATGCATTGTCAGATAAATGTGCAGTGCTTAAATATACAATTTGCAAATCGCATGTTCGAGCACTGCAGTATGTATGAGGGTTTGCCTCAACAGTAATGCCTCATGCATTTACATTCTATATTCAATATTATTAATCACATAAACAAAGCTATTGCCTGTGGGAACATTGAAACACGGATGATGATGATGATGACGCCATTTTACATGTTGAATCTGCTTTTTTTTGTTGAATAATTATTTGGTTTATTAATTAGTTATTTATTGATATGTATTATTATGCTTGTTTAGCCAGGAACGCCTCAATGAGGCAATGGGAAGGTACCGGAGAACCCCGAGGTAACCCATGTAGAACAGGGCGAGAACTTACAGACTCCACACAGGAAGATTTCCAAGTCGGGAATTGAACCCAGGTTCTACTTGCTGTGATGCACAAGTGTTACCGTTGCACCATCCTGCCGTCCCATAAATTGTGATGATTCGTATTTGTGATTCAGTTAAATCTTTGATTCTTGTGTCCTAAATATGAAAATTAAGGGTGTTTTCTATAAAAATGTAGTGTACCGTATTTCCCCGCATATAACCCGTGGGGTATACCACTTTTTACAACATCAAAAACAAGACCCTGCGGGGTATATGGAGGTGCGGGCTATCCCAAAAATATTTTACACATGTGACATGTCGTAACTCGGTTAATGTTTTCATGGTAGGACTATCTACTATGCAACACTTACCTTTGACTAAAGCACTGTTGAATAGACCACTAACACTAAAATTGCACATGTTATCACGTTTTAAATTATTTGAATTGTTTGTACAATCTTTACATTTGCCCGTAAACTACGGTAATACTTTCAGTGGCTGTAGGGGGGTGCGAAAATTTCAACTGAGGCTATGGATTGCACAATGGGAAGGGCCTTAACAAGCGTCTACCAAATGCGGAATCATAATTTCTGAGTCCCTTAGGCCGCTGCTATTGGCTGAGCACTATACCGTCGCGACCATGAGTTTTGTTTCAAACTTCCAATGGCTCTGTTGACAGGAGGCAATGGCGTTACCGCAGTTCCGCTATTGTCTGCGCAGTGCGCAATCTACCAGTGCTAAAACTGTACAGGGGTAACTACTGGTCCAGTAGCTGTAATATGATGAGGTCGAAAACAATACGCTTACTTTATTATCTACCAGTTAGGTATTACTTATTTATTTGATATTTACTTTTGTTACTTATTTACCGTTTAAAGTTCACTAATTTCCGGTTAGTTTGTTTTATTTGTGCACGTTATGATTTGAATGTTAACAATTGATAGTGGAATGTATTACAAATGTAAACTTTGTATTAATATGATGGAATTAAGCTGCGGTAATGACATTAAATATATGAATGCATGCCGGGTATATGACGATGCGGACTATCTGAAATTTGTTTTCCACAAAACGCTATTTTTGCAGGGTATATGCGTCTGTGGGTTATATGCCTAATGTGGGCTATATGCGGGAAAATACGGTAATAGTGCCGGTTGGTGGACAGCAGCGGCAACTGTGGTGGACAAACAATACACAAATCAGTGAGCGTGTGCATGGGTGTGTTGGCAGGGCAGAACTCGAAGCTGCCGGTTCTGGGATTGGATTAGTCTCATCATTGCTGTCGTCTCGCCGCCATCGTTGCTGCTGTCTTCCCTCAATATTGCCTGCCGGAGAGTTGTTGGCTGTCTCGATCGGCGCCGTCAGTGTTAGATGGCAACTGTTGTGTATAGGCTAGGCTAATAGACTGTAAAGAGTGTGCAGGCGAGACCATGAATGTTTTAAATAAAAGGTGTCTTCTCCAAATCTTGTCTCCGTAACACTGACATTACAACTGGTGTCAGAAATGGTTTAAATGTTACGACTGGCATTAGGAGTTGAAAATCGACATGTCAAAACTAACCAAGAAGCAAAACCCACCTGTAGTGTCATCTGAGGATGAGTACGGTGAGATATTCATTCCTCCGACAGCCCTGGGACCCTGGTTACAAATCCCGTAGGCACGGGAGCGGTGGCTACAGATGAGCGGGAGAGGGGCACCGATCCTCCGCAGTTGTGCACCGAGGATGGGTGGCATGAGGTGCTCAGCCGCCTTGACCTGCTCCTCATCACCGTCGGCCAGCTGGTTATAGCTCTCCTCGTCCACACCTACCGTCCAGGGGACGGCGAGGGAGCCGCAGGGCTCGCAAGAGCCGCCACCTGCAGAGGTGGTTACTGCGGCGAAGACCAAGCGGTCGCCGCCTACCATTTTGCCCACAAAGGGCATGGTGAGGCCGACGGCTGCCATTTGGAGTGGGACGTGGGACCACGCTAAAGAGACGCTCCGTCTGGCGGTAATGAAAGAAGCTGTGTGCCGATCACGGTGGCTGCCTCCCATTCAGGAGTTCGTGGCGGTGAGAGGCGATTGGATGGCGTTCTGTCATCCCTTCCAAGCAACTTGGTTGTCTGTCAGTTAAATGGAAGAGGAGGCCCTGCGGGCCTTACTGACAGTGCATTGGCAGCGTTCCAGGACATCCTGGAAAGTGATTGGTCGACCCTCCAGCAGGCATACGGTCAGATGACGGCCGTTTTCGACCCTTCGACCCGCCATACAACGCCCGCAGGAGATTTTTGCAGCGGAAGCGAGGGGAGGCCGAGACGCCTCCTCACTTTTTATAGCACACTGTTGGCGTTGGGGTAAGAGGCGTATCCCCACATGGACCGGACGGCGCTCAACTGCTTAATGGTGGAAAGGTTGCTATCGTTGGCACAAGAGTTGGGGGTCATCCTGACGATCACGGCAAACGATGAGCTGACGTCCTTGAGGGTAGCCTGGTGGATTCAGCAGACCCACGAGAACTTAAAGCAATGGCCCAAGGTGGCAGCTTGGAGGTGGGACGCCAAAGGGGCACAGGGGTCCGCGTTGCGGGAGATGGAGTTGGCGTTTGCGTTGTACGGCCAAGGGCCGCGTGGGAGAGGCTCCAGGGTTGGCCATCGAATTGGAGTCAGCGGGAAGAGGAGTCTCCTCTGGCCTGGAGACCCATGGCCACCTGCTTCAGGTGTGGTCGGCCGGGCCACATCGCAAGCGAGTGCTGGGGTGCCAGTGGGACGTCGGTGGCACCACCGATGCCCTCTACCCCGCCGGCAACTGCTCCTCAAGCCCCACAGGATCCAAGCTTCTGATGCCCGGAAAATATTCCGAGGTCGCCTCATGCGAGGGATCAGAGGCTGGAGCCCGGTCAAGTTCTGCTGATGAATCCAGGGAGGGGCCCGCCCTTTAGGCCGTTTGTATTTTCCTCGGAGCCCCAAGAAGTGCAAGATCCTGCCAAAGGTGGTGGAACAGCATCAAGGACCCGGTTCATGTGAGCTACATTCCGATAATGTGGACTCTCCCTTGTGCTGTGTGATTTGAGGATAATGGCGTGTTAAGGGTGATCGGCGCTGAGAATGGGTCGTGTACTGTGTGTGTTTATGTGTTGGGTGTTGTTGCTCGGCGGTTTGCCTGCACCGCACGCCTAGTGTGATCGGGTGGATGGGCTGTTGTGGTTGTCGATTTGCAGGGCACGTCACGGTTGTGCTGTTTCAATTTAAAGGCAGCATCCTAAGGATGCTAAGGATGCTGTCTTTCCTAAAGATCCTAAGGATGCTGTCTTTCCGACAGCTCTGTTCTTCACCTGAGGACGGCTGCTTGCGTTGTAGCCGAAACGTCGTGAGAATTTTATCATGTTTTATTTTTATTATTTTATTTTATTATTTCTCTTCTACGTGACTTTGCCGGTTGTGCTGTTGTCTGACGGTTTTTGCCTGTGCCGCGCACCGAGCTGTTCTCGGGTGGATCGGTCGTTGTGCTTGTCGGTTCGCGTTGAGTGTCGCGACTGTATTTTTTTTTTTACGTTCCTGGGTTGTGGGATTGCTCTGCTTGTCCACCCAGTTGCATTGCAGTGTATCAGCCCGGACGGCTGTTTTTTTAAACAAGGGGGGGGGAGGGGTGATGTAGTGTAAAAGTGCTGGCTGGTGGACAGCAGCGGCAAGTGTGTGAGCAGACAGTACACACGCCAGTGAACATGTGCACGGGTGTGTTGGCAGGGCAGAGGAACGGAGGCAGGGGTCACGGAAGACCCCATCTGGAAGCCCCTGGGTTTGGTCTGTGGCAACTGTGACAACCCTACCTTAACCCCAACGGGTCGCCTTCCCAGTCACACGCTGGCTATAAACACGTGGCGCTCGCCCTCCAGCTGCCACTCACAAAGCCTTAATGTCCCGGGCCATCAGTGTTGGGTAAATAATGCTTTGAGACCAGAGTGCCTCACTAACATCAAATGTAGACAAATTCTCAAAACTCTACACCACACATGGTGAGAAACCTACTCGCTATACTTCCTCCCATAGGCGCTGCATAGTATTGTCATGCCCGTGTGTGATAGACCAACCCTGTTACCAAATAGCTAGAACAGTGGTTCTTAACCTGAGGTGCATCTCAGATGGGCATCTCACACCCCCTAGGGTGCGAGATTTCTGGGGGTGCGAGACATGCTAGATTTTTTTTAGAAAGTAAACCATCGAAAACAGAAGTTAAGCATGGAGCGTAAGTAAAACTACTTTGTTTCATTAAACCAATGTATGTTTCCACTTAATTTGTTTTTACGATTGAGAAGCAAAGGAGTACAAAGCTGCAGTAGAGATTAATAACCACTGCGTTAGGGTATAACCGAGTTCCTACCACACCCAGTTGATGTGGCTCTCTATAGAAAGCACATTTGTTTAGATTCAAACTGATTTGTTGTCATGTTTTTAAATAGTTTATTGCAGATCAAAATTTTAAGTTTGTTTCCAATTTTTATCACGAACCATATATTTTCATAAAAAAATTACGGTTATGAAAACAGGCACGAAAAAACAAACGCCATACTACAGTGTATATGCATCAATGGAGGGCATGAGCTATAATTCACATCAGTCATAGGCAGACAATTTTGAAATGGGCAGACATGCCATGAATCATTAAGTGACAGTAATATTTATCATTATTGAAAAATGTATAAGAGTGATGCAAATTTTCTCGCAATCTATATATCTCACGCAGCTAGCACCTACACACATTCACACGAGCCACACGGTGAACACGCATCAAGCACCTGAACGTCCATTGCCCGTGGCTTACCTACAAGGAATTTGATTAATAAATGTCAAGCTTATTGTTATGGTAATGAAGCAACAATGAACGTTAAAACAACACTGCCTACATCATTTCAGTCCACATTGCTTTCCTCATTTATGGTCATTAACTCTTCGTCAGAAGCACAACCTCACAACAACATTGGTGGTACATACACGATATGTACACTTTATTTAATAATTATGTAGTGACGTATATTGGGTCACTACAGTGTTAACGCTAGCTCCTGACAGAGGAGTGGAACTGCGAGTGTTAGAGCCTCTCTCTGACACCAGAGTATGTTATGGCATGGAAGGGGACCCTAGGGGGCATGGTTCCGGTGACTGTCAGAGAGAGGGTAGTTGAGGACTTGACAGTCTAGTTGAACCCGAGAGGACACGTGACTAGGACAGGATAAGAACGTGGTCCAAAAGTGGCGAGAGGGACGCGTGGTGTATGGGCCAGAACCTTCTGGGAGGATCCAGAAGGGGGCGTGGCCGAGGGCAGAGCCAGGCCATGCTCATGGGCATAAAAGGGAGGTTCCAAGAGCCGATCGGGGCTGTCTTGTGAAATGGAACCCGCCGTGCTACGCCTCTTCGATCTTGGGGCTTCAGTCGTCACGTTCGGCATCATGGGTCAGGCGGTGTGGTACTGACCTGACCCGGTTATGTAGTTACCCCGTTGTGGTCTAGTTAATTGTGGTAGTTACCACCTATATTGTTATCCCGTGTACGTTCATATAGTTACCACGTTGTGGTCTTAGAATAAATGTGTTGCCTCCAAAGTCAAGTATGTGTCTCCAGTGAACCCACTACAATTAGGTAAGTTGTAAGTGGGACAATGTTGAACGTCACCTACGTGGCTTTACTGAAAGAACCAAAGAGTATGAACATAATGTGTTTGTGAGAGTGTAGTTATTGTGGAGAGTGGTAATGTGGCAGTTGGCGTGCGGTGCTCACGACCAACACTGGTGACGATTATTTGAACCGATCTTGGGCCTCCCCTAGGTTGACTTAGCCTCAACTAAGAACCTGGTGCGGTGTGTAAACATCGTCACTGGAGAGACAACGACTCTGCGATGGGACATAATATAGAGGTGGGGGGGGGGCACAGAAATTAGCATGGCAATGAGAGCCCCCCCCCCTCTATATAATGCCCCATCACAGAGTCGTTGTCTCTGTGTGTGTCTCTGTGTGTCTCTGTGTGTATTTCTCTGCTTGTATGTCTCTCTATGTGTCTCCATGTCTGTGTTTTTCTCTCTCTCAAATTTAGCAATCTTTGGAAGAACGTAATCAACCAGGTAAAGTGTTAACTGTTGTGTTTGCCGACTCTCTGTGTTGCATTGCATTACATTTCTAAGTTTACTAGGTTTGTTTTCTCATTCATTCATACCTGATGACGGTTGCTTGTGTTGCAATCGAAACGTTGTATTCTATTATTTATTTGTTTTATATCTACGTGATTTTACCGAAAGAACAAAAGAGTAATTCCTGCAGTCACGAAACCTTTAAATCAAGTTTTGATAGTAATCCCACTCGTTTTTTTTTGCAGAACACCAACCAAATGCAGCTCGTTAAGTCTGATATGTGGATATTGATCAAACAATTGCTGGACCTGTAAAGTAAAGACCAGTTAGAGCTGGAATGATGTGGAGTGAACGTAATGTAAACTGTGGATCTGATTTTCATAACGCCGATCATGAAGAGAATTATATCAATTAATTGTATTTGACACAGTTCAGTAAATATCGTATTTTATGGTAGGTCACTACAGAATGATGGCAGGTATAGAAACACCCTATTGAAATGGTTATTGAATTGGTTTGCAAACAGCCACGTATTGATATACAATGACGTGTTAGTGACCATGTTAACAACTGGTCATTTCGTAGTAAATAAAAGTAGATTTTATTTACTAACTCATACGCCAATGTATAATTTATGTTTTCACCTCCAAAGGCACATGTAGGGGAGATGCCGGTTCGAGCATAGGAAATTGCTGCAGGTGGGGGTGTTTAAGAAATTTGCCCAACTGTTTAAACTTTCCACACCGGGAGATGGAAATGAATCGGCGATTTCTGTATTGCAAGCGCAGTGCACTAACTATTGCACCGCAACAGCTCCCTTAATTTTGTAGTGACATGAAATGTTGTCACTCTATGGTTAGCGTCAGCCACTATTTTACATGCTGCTGAGTGCCGGGTAATGGAGGGACACGTGACTGGGAGCCGGGGGCTCCTTATTTGATACAACAGGGGGCGTGGCCGAGGGCGGGGCGAGCCCGCGCCCAGGGAAATAAAAGCGGAGCCCCGACAGGGATCGGGGTCCATTGTGGGGATCAGCCTGGAGTCCCGCGTCTCTTCGTGTTCGCTCGTCGTTCCTCATTCGTCGGTTAAGTGTAATCTCATATCGTGGGTCAAGCAGCATTGTGTGCTGACTGGCCCATTCGCTACACTAACATGCATGCACATAGTGAACAGATAGGCACCTAGCTATAGAACCCGAGTTGTTAGGGTTGTGTTTATTAAAAGTGTAGTGACTGTGCTTGTCACTGTATGGTGCCGGGGCTTGCGAAGCTATAGCCTGTAATGTGTTGTCATTACGGGCAGCCCGGGTTACGGGATGTAGTACCAGCCCTAGCGGGGCTTGGGTGAATGCCGGTTAGTGTGGAGGCACCGCGAGCAGTGTGGGGTACAGGCTCCCGGTGAGGGTGCGAGAGGGTTACCTTGGGGCATGATACGCTGGTTGACCTGCTCTCACGTGACTAGACGATATTGGAGGGGGGCCACCAGTGGACGGGGGCTGTGCGGCGGTTACATGGTCCAAAGGAGCTCTCGGGAACCTTCAAGAAGGAGCTCGAGAGACCTGGAAGATGGGCGGGGTGAAGGGCGGAGCCAGCCCCAGCCCAGGGCCATATAACGAGGGCCCCGTGAGGAGCTCGGGGTTCTTCATGTGCTGATGTTACGAAGATCAACGTCGGGGAGAAGAAGCCTCTAGCCACACGGTCCGGGACCCCGTTTGTGGTCCGGACCGGGATAGTGAACCGTGTCTAGTTTTGCCGTAGCGTGGTTAATAATAATAATAGTTCAATTTGTAACGCGCGCAAATTTGCAGATGTAGTGGCCACAACTCAGAGGCGTGGAGCCAAGCTCAGAGTCGCTCAAAAGCATGATTGTAGAGGTGAGTTTTTAAATCTCTCTTGAAGGAGGCGATTGAGGTGATGCTACGAATGTGCAGAGGGATATCGTTCCAGACTGTTGGGGCTGCCACCGAGAAGCGGCGCATAGACATGACCATCCTGGATCTTGGTATCAAGAGGAGGTCGTGAGTCGCGCTGCGCAGGCATCTGCCGTGTGCTGAGCTGCAAGTTGTCAATAATGAAGAAAGGTACGGCAGGCAGGCGGATATGAAGGCATTGTGGCAGAGGCAGGCGGTCTTGTATGTGACCCTACTGGCGATGGGTAGCCAGTTGAGAGCACGGAGACAAGCTAGTGATTCGAGACGGGGATGAGTGTGGGCAATGACGATGCGTGCTAGGTTATTTTGTAGTCTTTGAAGTTTCTTTAGGTTGCCAGCGAAGGTCTGAACGAGGACGGAGTTGCAATAGTCAAGGCGAGACCCAACTATGCAACATGCCAATGTGTTGGCAATTTCAGTAGAGATGAGAGGACGTATGTGTCTAAGAGCCTTCAGGTGAAAGTTACATGAGCTGATGATATGGTTGGTACAATGGTGCGATATGTTGGTAGACGTGCACTAGTTTGTGACGGTGATTAGCTTGTTGGTGAAGTAAGTATTAAAAGAGGTGGCAAGTTTCAGTGAGGCAAGGGGATCGCTTAGGTGAGGGATCATGGTGCTACCAGGATGTAGAAGATCTTTGAGGGTTTTCCATAGAATGCGCGGTTTTCCGGTTGCTTTTTTGATGCGTTCCTCAATGTAGGAGGAACGTGAGACTAGGATCAGTTTGTTAGATTTCCTGCAGGCGACTCTGTAAACAAGTCGATCAGCAGGTAGACCACTGCGGGATGCGATACTTTCAAGGCGCCTCCTGGTTCGCTTAGCAATGATGGCATCTCTTGAGAGCCAGTGAGTGTCATGGGAAGACTGCCAAGCGGTTCGTGATTTTAATGGAGCTAGTTTGTCCAGCGCCACCCTCATGTCAGCTTCTAGTTGGAGAGCGCAGCCGGTTGGATCCGATGATGGGGATAACATTGAAAGCGAATTTGCAAGGAGGTGACGAAAAGCAGAAAACTCGATACCCTTAAAATTACGCAAGTTGCGGGTAAATTTGATGGTGATTGGCTTGGGAAATTGGAGGGAAGAAAGTATGAGGCGGTGGTCGGAGTAACCAGTTTGGAAAACTCCCAGTGCAGTGATGCGTCGGTGCTGGTCAGGTTCCAGAACCAGGTTGAGCATGCTCTCAACGTTTGTTGACGAAGCTCTAGTGGGGCCTGAGTTTGTGATGACCAGGTTATGGCAGGCCAAAGTTGACTAAAGGTGACTATCGATGGAGGCTGGGGTATTGCCGGGGCAATTAAAGTCACCTGTAAGCACGAGCCTGTGAGATGGGTTAGGAATCAGATATAGGAATTCCGAAAGCTCATTTAAGAAGGTGTTGATGCTGCCATCTGGAGGGCGATAGATGGAAATGATGGAAGAGCACTCGTTAGTAGTAAGGGATACGACGGACTGGACCTCGAAGGTGGCGGGAGCCATTGGTAGATAGAGCTCTTTAATGTTCAAGTGAGCATTGTAAACGACCGCTAAGCCACCACCCCGCTGGTTAGTTGCGCGAGGTTTATGAAAAACCTTGTATCCTGGGGGCGCAACTTCCAGAGAGATGGCTGGCGGGGAGTCTTGCCTGCACCAGGTCTCAGTGATGAGCAAAAGGTCGATGTGGTGGTCCGAGATGGTGTCGTGAATCAGGGCTGATTTATTGGTGATGGAGCGTGCGTTGAGTAGGCCAAGGCGGATGTGTGAAGGTAGATGTGAATATCCGTGCAGGTGAGGCGTCGAGGGAATAGAGGAGTTGGCTGGTTCGAGGTCGACCTGTGAACGGCGGCCCCTACCACCTCTGCAACCACGGTGCCGATGCAGTCTCCGACGTTGACCTCGGAGAAGCCCAAGGACAGAGAGCGTCCTCAGGAGCGCGGGTTCCAGGTGCAGATGATGAAGAGATGGTGCATGTCGTAGCCCTATTATATCAGCCCATGCTGCACCGATGGTGCTGATGAAGGGGCCCGGATTCGGGTGGACTCCAATCAGCGGCTCTGCTGCCCTGAGCAGCAAGTCGAGGTGGCGTTGTCCAAGCTCCACGCTGTCAGCAAGCACTTACCCGTAGGTAGCGGATGCAAACACGCCCGTGTAAACACTCGTTGAGCGCGTACACAGGTGTACAGAACCACGCAGGCGGGGCGTACAATGGAGCATCCAAAAGACCACGAGGTCCAGTGGATTAGCTGACCACGCGCTGTGCTCCAGCTCGCAGGTGATGCAGCAGGATGGACGAACCTCGCAGAGCTCACGTTCACTGGTGGTGCTGGGCAGCAGGCAAGCCAACTCTCTCGTGTTGAGGAGATGACAGTCTGCTTCGCGTTCCCACTCGCTGATGGCGGTGAACATTGGACGGAGCACGTAGATCTTCCACTTGCTGGCGATGCTGGGGCACGCCAAGCTCACACTCGCTGATAGAGGAGGACGTTGCTGGCAGAACCGTACCCGGGGCGGCTGTTAAGCCGCGCTGCATGAACAATACAGCCAGCGTCCTCCAGCTTCGTGAGTCGAAGCAGCAGGCCTCGTTTACTCGCACTGCCCAACAGCTGTGCGATGCGGCAGTTAAGGCGGGTTGTGTGACACTGCAGTTAACGGCATTTGTCAGCTGTTGTAGCGCCGCGAGGCGTGTGCATTGAACACGGAGGCGGGCGGATTTGGGTGTAGGGATCTGCCGCCACCCAAAACTCGGGCGACGCCAAAGTAATAATGAAAATAATGAAACTAAATCAATTATCTGAAAAATATAATGGAAGATTAGAGTAAGAAGAGTGGTGGTGAGTGAAGAAGGACGTGGGTAAGGTACGAGGTGTGGTTACGGTTCATAAACTGTGAGAGCGATCCGGGACTGCAGCGAGCTGCGAGACCCGAGTGTAGATCGTGTTGTGTTGCGTGTTAATGTGTAATAAATAGTGTTGCTTCCAAGATAACGTCTGCGACTCAGTTGGACTCACGACAAAAGTATTGCCTCCAACTACAGTGTGTGAGACTCAGTGTTTTACACACTACAGTTTTGCAGCTCAAAGGTAATAATTGTATCCATAATAGAGGGTTTTTGGGGGTTAGAGCGCGTAAATATGTGTCGTTAACCCGCCTCCACTCGACACAATCAATTAGTAAGGTTTGTCACGTAAATGTAACATGACAATTCGTGACTAGTGCAGCACACCAGTGTGTTGGAGAGTGAACCGACAAGATTAAAATTGGAGTACGACATTTCGCCAGTAATTACAACCATCCTCATCAGGCGACAACTAGAATTGTGGAGAACACCTCCTGTTTCGGTCTTTAATGCAGGTGCTAATTGTATGTTTATTGCTGTAGACGTTTCTATAAGTGTGGCAAACCGGTGACTTTTTTTCTATTTTGTTCAATGTTACCGACGTGGCATGAACATAATTCAACAGTCCTAACGGAAGACAAACGCACGTGAGCCGCTCGTCGATCTGCGGTCTCAACACCACCGCGTGCTCACGGCCACCGGACCCCTGCCTCCCTCCGCCTCGGTGGACTAACAACGTTTGCACGCATTCAGCTGCGCAGAATAATTCAATTTAAGGCTATTCACTTGAAGCCCCAGGTCGTTGCTAAGTAGTACGTTTTAGTGACACCACGTGAGCCAGATTTAGATCACAGGTTGTAGTTCGTACAGTTCTGGATTAAAGTAAATCCAGAACCTAACACTGCTGTCACTACGTATTGACATGTGGATAGACTAGCAATGATAACATTGCCAAACACCAAAGTGAGTTCCTGCTCAAATTAGGTTTTGAGGAAGTGCTCATAACCTTACTCCTTTGGTTCTTTCGGTAAAGTCACGTAGGTATAAAATAAATCACGACGTTTCGGGCGCAACACAAGCTTTCCCACCTGATGACGGACGCCTGTGTTGCTTTCCCACCTGATGACGGATGCTTGTATTGCGCCCAAAACGTCGTGATTTATTTTATTTTATACCTACGTGACTTTACCGAAAGAACCAAAGAGTATGGATTCCTGCAGTCACGAAAGCTTCAAATCAAGATTGCTCATAACCTGTCGACAACCTTAAGCCAGTACTGGAACTCCACATTCCAAAGGACAACCATTGTTGACTTCTCCACAACCTGGTACCTACTTTAACAACCTCAGAGGGATGATTGGCTGAGACAACCTCCAAAATCAGTTTTCGATTGTGAGCTCCTCGTCCAACTGCTGAGCCACCTAGCCAGTAAATGTTTCCATTAAAAGAAAACAATAACAGTGGAATTAACGCAATTTACCTCTAGTGTACTGAATTTAAAGCACATAGCACCCATACCAATAACGTATTCTAAAGAGCACAACTACACTACCGGATGGTGTCCTTTTAGACCTCTTGCCTAGCCACAAAACTTCCCTGCGAATGTATGAATTAATTTAACTGATATTCAAATGCATCCCACATACATGTGCCAGCAAGAATTCATTAGAAAATACAAATTCATACTCTAATATTTGGGTGCTATTATAAAATTAAGTCATTAATAATGTGAACCTTTAGAACTGGTTTAAAACTCTGGTGGAAACCATGATATGAGACCTAGAATCTTTGTTGACCTGTCTCAATAGTTTGACTCGGGCATTATCCTCATAAACCAGCCAGTAGAGGTTGCCATCCTGTTTGGGTTTGCCTCCATTCGGTTGCAGGCCTCCTGGATTGGCATCTGTGTTTGGGTTGCAGAACTTTATTTTCAAAGGTATTGTGGTATTGTGTTGAACTTTATTATGGTATACTGATCGGTTTTAATGACCTAGGCTGACTGAGAAATTTCCTCTCTGCTCATGTAAAGTCCATGGACCAAGAAGAAACGTTTGATTGTTGAGAATCAAATTTTTATTGACCTGTGGGTCATACTTTTACTGCAGGCTAGTGCAAGTAAATGTGTTATTTCACTCCACTGGGTCCGATATTGCCTGGAAGCCTTCTTGTTTGAAATCAGAGATACTTGTCCACATGCCATAAGATGCAGGCAGCAGCTGGGCAGTATCCTTGCATTCACATTGAGACGCATCTCAAGTGCACGAGAGATCGCCATCATGTGTCATCACAAATAAAAATGTGCCCACCTGCCCACCAGCTTCCTTATCCGTCCCTGTTTTAAAATCCCAGAATGCTCCACAACAAAGCTGCTCGTCGGAGTCGCAAGGCAATCAAAGAACAGCTGTGGGACCCATGTGACATCTAATGCATTAAGGTCAAAAGCCCCTGTGCAGAGGAAACGGAGTGTGTTCTGGGTCCTGTGCATTACAGGTCAGAAGCCCACAATCTGCGGTGTGCCAAGCATCACAAAATTACTCAATTCATGCTCTGCTTAACCATTTAAATTAAGGTCACTATTCATTATTTTAAAAATATGGAACTTTTTTTTATTAATCGCGGTAAAAAAATAATTGTAAGGAACATCCAGATAGCATTACATGACTAGGCATACTTTTGTAATATCAGTGTGGGTAAATGTACAATTATCTAGCCAGGTAGCTCGGTAGTAGAGTTAGTGAATTTGCAATCAGAAGGTTTCGAGTTCAGATACTTGCTGAGGGTTGGCTCAGCCCATCATCCCTCAGCGGTCGTTAAAATTACTGCCACTTTATAGCAAAGTCAGCAGTGGCTTTCCTATAGAAAGACTGTCTCTCGCGATATGAATGTGGAATTTCAGCCACTGGCTCAGGGCTGTAAACCCGAGATAAACACCATCCGTCTCACTCGTAATTTAATCACTCTTTTGAATTGTCAAATATCACATGCACTCGTAGAGCGAGATACTGCCAAACGATGGTATACCCTTAAATAAACTACAGATTATTTGTTTGCTTTACATTTGTAATGCGGGCGTAAGCGACCTTCCGGAGGTGACGTCACGGGGGGTGGAGTCATGTGACGTGGGGGTAAGGTTCGGGGCTTTAAGCGGGTAAACCGGAAGGGGAAGGTAGTCGGGGTGTGAGCGGAAAAGAGTGAGGCCACGCGGGCAAGTGTGGAGAGGGGGGGCGCCGACGGCGATCGGGAGCCAACCCCGAAGATAAGAGGAAGCTGCGGAGTGGTGTGCAGCTGGGGAGGAGACAGCCAGGAGGGCTGCGTGTTAGAGGCAGCGGTGTGGCTGCCAGGAGGAGCTGCGGAGAGAGAGAGAGAGGGGGCTGCTTGTTAGAGGCAGCGGTGTGGCTGCCAGGAGGAGCTGCGGAGAGAGAGGGAGAGAGCAAGAAGCTGTGAGAGCTGCGGAGGGAGAAGAGCAGCAGAGAGTACAGCCAAGGGGGGCTGTGTGAGAGAAACAGCAGCGGAGCTGCTGTTGTGGATCGGGCCGACATTGGAGTCAGCACCGTGGAGAAGCTACAGAGTAAAGACAGCCGTGTGGGTGTACAGCACGAACCGAATAATAAAGGACACTGGGACAGACATCGTGGTCCAGTCGTTTATTACACTGGTGTCGGAAGTGCAACGGCATGTCGAAACAAGTGAGGAAGAAAGTTAATCCGGCGCCTTCATCGGCTTCTTCGTCCGACGACGACGAACTCCCTCCAACCGCGGATCCTGTTGGGGTGGTGGAGGAGAGCCCGGCTGAGGAGACCACGGGAACGGGAGTGGAGGATGTTGGCGCGGTGGCGGGTCCGTCGACATCATCAGACGCGGATCAACGATGGCAAGCGATGGCGGTACAACTGGAGGCACTTAAGGACGTCCTGGCGCATCTATGCCATCTCGTCGCGCCAGGGACGATGGATGATGCAAGTGGTGCTCCGCGGGCCGCCACGTTGCCTGTCCTGCCGCCGCCATTGCCCACGCGGCAAGAGGCCGCCATTTTGCGCGCTCCGTGGCGCCAAACCGCCATCTTGGCCACGCCGCGGGCCGACGCCATTTTGAATTTGCCATCACAACCACCACCATTGGAAGACGGCGGGAAGAGGAGTCGGAGTCGCCACCTTACAACAGTTAAAGAATTTTCCGTCGGTGGGGACTGGAGCGCGTTCACCTGCCGCTTCTTGGCGGCGGTACGCACAGCAAGATGGACCGATGCGGAGGCTTTGGAGGTGTTGCCGACTCTCCTGGACGACGAATCTGTCCGATTCTTCCGTTCCATAGCGACCGATAAGAAGGCAACTTTATGTGCTGTTTTTCAAGAAATGGCCGATGCTTATGAGCCACCAGATGATGCGCATCGGCGATTCGCTCAACGACAACGAGCACCAGAGGAGTCGCCCGTGGCGTTCAGGGGTGCGGTGCTGGAGCTGGCCATGGCAGCTTATCCTGAGACGCCACAGGACCTGCTGGAGCCTCTCATATTAGGGAAAATGTTGGAGCTGTCTCGGGATCTAGGGATCCCCATGCCTGTGTGTGGGCATGAGAAGCTAACTTCCCGGATGGCTGCTAAGTGTCTCGATGCGCAATTCAACCTCCGTCGCTGGAAACAAGTGACGGCGTGGACGGGGGAGCCCGTCAAAGAAGAGGAGGCGCTGGGGTGGAACCCTGCGCAGGCCGTCTATGTTCCGGATGACCGGGGCCCTCAACAACTGACGGCCGCCTCCGCTCCATGGACGGGACGCGGCGGGCCGAGACCGCGCGCGGTGCTACCAGAACGGGGCCGTCAGGAGGCGAGGCCTGCGTTTCGGCGCAACGAGGCCGAATGTTTCCGCTGCGGGCGTAGGGGCCACTACGCCAGAGACTGCTGGGCCCGCTTCCCGGCTCCGCCGCAGCAGGAGGCCTCGGCACCGGTCAAGTCGGCTAAAGATCCTCCGAAACAGGCATGTCGGCACGCACCAGACACTCGGCAAGGCTTTCCACCTCACCCACCACCTGTGTTGCGCGATCCTATTGTTGTTGTTAAAGAAAGGCCATCGACGGGGCCTTGTCATTCAGTTACGCAGTGGCGCAAATTGGCACGGAGAGTTGTCGCGGCCGCTACGGGTTCGTCCACTGTACCGGGGTCCATACAAGGTGTGGACGTGCGCATTTTGGTCGACTCGGGCGCGTCTGCGACTATTATATCGGATGTCATTTTCCATCTGTTGGGCATTCCGTCGCGGGCTGTGCGTCCGGTTTATGGGTCGTGCATCGCTGCGAACGGGGGTAGCATGGGTATCGTGGGTCAGGTGGATGCTAAGATATCTATTGGGGATGTGTCGGCCTCGGGTGTTGTGTTGATATCGAGATCTTTGGCGGTTCCTTGTTTGTTAGGCACCGATTTTTTGGCTAAGATGCCCATTTTGATCAAAATCAATGAGAATTGTATTGAACTGCCGGGGGGCCGTCAAATCTCGTTTCTGCCGTCGCCCTGGGGGCGACCTGCTTCGGCCGTACAAGTGCAGGCGCTGTCCGTCGCATCTGTGGACATCCCACCTGGTACACAGATGCTTATACCCTTGCGGTATCGGAAGCCCCTGCCTGATCGGCTAGGAGCAGTAGGGGTCTTGTTGTCACCGTCCGCCACGATAACAACCGGGTTGGCGTTAGTGGGGGCACAGACCATCGTCCGGCCGGATCAATTACCGTTTTTACAGGTGCTTAATGCGGGGGGAGAAAACGTCCGTGTCCCGGCCGGTACGGTTGTGGCACATGCCACTACGGCGTTTGCGACCCATGATTGTCCACATAGCCGGGGAGTTGTTGCTGGGGTTTCCGAGCCAAGGAGTTCGGATGATCGTTGGGTTGCTCAATTATGTGACGAAAATTCTTCCCTGTCCATGGAGCAACGTGGTGCGCTGCGTAAATTGTTGTTGACATATTCCGACGTGTTCAGCTCCGATGATTTGGATTTGGGCCGCACTTCCTTGCTTTACCATCACATTGAGACGGGCGATGCTGCCCCTATTCGATTAAATTCGCATCGGATGAGTCCTGCGGAGCGAGAACACGTACGGGGGGCAGTGGAAGACATGTTGGCTGCGGACATTATATCGCCATCTAACAGCCCATGGGGCGCTCCAGTCGTCTTGGTTAAGAAGAAGGATGGCAAATTGCGATTTTGTGTTGATTTCCGCAAATTGAATAAGATATCGGTGGCAGATGCGTACCCCCTGCCGCGTATGGATGACTCCCTCGACGCATTGTCGGGGGCTAAGTTCTTTTCCACACTGGACCTCTCTTCGGGATTTTGGCAGCTTCCCCTTGACGAGTCCTCACGGGAGAAAACCGCATTCCGTACGCCGCAGGGGTTATTTCAATTCAACTGTCTCCCGATGGGATTGAATGCGGCCCCTGCTACATTTCAAAGATTGATGGAGCTCGTTTTGACGGGGTTGCAGTGGGAGACATGTCTTATATATTTGGACGATATCATTGTCTTCAGCCGCACATTCGATGAACATTTGACGCGGCTGGAGACAGTGTTCACGAGGATGCGTTCTGCCAAATTGAAATTCAAACCAAAGAAATGTCACCTACTGCAACGGTCCGTCCGCTATTTGGGGCACATCGTGAGCGCTGAGGGAGTGTCCACGGATCCGGAAAAGACGGCGTGCGTCCGGGATTGGCCGACTCCGGCCACCGTGGGGGATGTTCGGCGGTTTTTGGGATTTGCCTCGTATTACCGAAGATTCGTGCCGGGTTTTGCGACGATTGCGAGGCCTTTGCATCTCCTTACGGGTAAAGGACGGAAGTTTGTTTGGGGACAGCCGGAGGAGGCGGCCTTTCGGAGTCTGCGTGATCTATTGGCCACGGCCCCAACATTGGATTATCCCGATTTCGATCACCCATTCATTCTTGATACGGACGCGAGTGACACAGGTATTGGGGCGGTGTTATCACAGTCTAAAGGGGGTGTAGAGCGTGTCGTGGCGTATGGTAGCCGAGTCTTGTCTCCTGCGGAAACCCGCTACTGTGTCACTCGCAGAGAACTATTGGCGGTTGTTTTTTTCCTACGGCAATTTCGACCATACCTCTACGGTCGTTCTTTTATTGTGCGTACGGATCATGCGGCCTTGCAATATGCCCTTAAAATTGACCAGCCATCCGGACAGTTGGCACGTTGGTTGGACACGCTACAGGAATTTTCCTTCCAAATTCAACATCGGAAGGGGGTGCGCCATGCGAACGCTGACGCACTTTCCAGATTACCGCGGCGCGCCCCTTGTAAATGTGAGTCGGGGACGCATAGGTGTTCGCCGATTCCAAACCCCCCTCAGCCGCTCACGTTGGCCGTCGAGAAGTCGGACACTCCGATGGAACCGGGACCGGCTGACGGGGTTTTGAATCTGCCGCGGTCTGTCTGGATCCGGGAACAGATGATGGATGAGTCATTGGTGTCCTTGCGGAAGCGGTCTGCTAAGGACAATGGGAGTCCGAGTACGGCTGTGGGGCCGCAAACCGCTCTCCGAGATGGTCTGCTTATGTGGCGGGAGGGGTTCCAGGAACGTTGGCGCCTGGTGGTACCAACGTCCTTGCGGTTCGAGTTTATTAGAACCCTCCATTGTGACACTCTCTTACATTTAGGGGTGCAGAAGACCTTGTTGACGTTGCAACGTCATTATTTTTGGCACGGCATGGCGACAGATGTCGTAGGGCACGTGCGCGCGTGCCCTGCGTGTGCACAACGTAAGCCGCCGAAACATCCTTACGTGCCGCCTCTCCAGTCGATTCAGGTGTCTCGAGTCAATGAATTGGTGGCGCTGGACATATTGGGACCTTTTCCACCATCGGCGAGGGGTAATAAATATTTGCTGGTAGGGGTTGAGTACCTCTCCCGTTGGCCGATGGCCTGGCCGTTGCCCGATCAGTCGGCCGCGGCCATTACCGACGCCTTTTTGTTTGGGTATATTATGGATAAGGGGGCGCCTGAGAGACTCCTCACGGACCAGGGCAGGAATTTCTCTTCTAAATTATTGGCGGAAGTGTGCGCGGGCCTTGGGACTAAGAAAGTACGGACATCCCCATACCATCCGCAGACGGATGGTATGGTTGAACGGCTGAACAGGACGTTGTCTGCCATGCTTTGCCATACCGTGAGTGAACAACAATCAGATTGGGATCTGCACATCCCCGGGGTGCTTTCGGCGTACAGGATGACGCCTCATGCGGCTACAGGATATTCGCCGTTTTACCTTATGTATGGTCGAGAAAACGTGCCGCCGGTGGATGTGCAATTGGGAACTGGGGTGAAGGGACCTCGTAAACCACTTCCTGAATACATTCAGGACACGGTTCGCCGAGTCACGGAGGCGCGGGAGAATGCCCGCGTGGCTACGGCCAAAGCCCAGGCCCGGAACGAGCGATATGCGCGACGGTCTGAGGGGGAGTGCCCTTGGAAGGTTGGGGACCTAGCCTGGCTTCATTGTCCACAGGTACGTCCGGGGACCTCGCCGAAATTGCACAAACCCTGGCATGGTCCCGTACGCCTCATTGCGGTTCCCAACCCACAGACAGCACGCGTCCAGATTGGGTCTCGTCGCTGGGTTGTGCATACGTCGCGCTTGAAACCATATGTTGCTCCCTTACATGATGCGTCATCCCCCAATGTTGCCTTGCCGGGGTCTGTTGCTGCTGACTCTCCCCTGCCTGCGTCCATTGATCTCGCTGGAGCGCCTGTCGTACCTGTTCCAGACAGGCCGGCCGTGACATTGCGGGGGACGAGGGGCCCTGCTCGGAGGACGCCTGCCAGGTCTGCGGGACCTTCGAGCCCTGCAGCCCTTCCGACCCAGCTGCGGGCACGGTCACAGGACAAGCCCAAGACTAACTCTTTAGGGACACGGGACGTCGGTGGACTTCCAGCTGCGACAGGGGGATTACCCCCTGTCATTCCTCGACTTTCATCGCGTTCCCGTTCTGCGAGTGGGCTGCCGACCGTCCGGGACGGGCCGGCGACCCGCACACGTTCCAAATCGCTTACGTTTCGTTGATTGTTGCTGTCTTGTTATTTTCTTCTTACAGTTGTATTTATTGCATGCTTTTGTACGATCGTTGATGTTGATTGCGTTGTTGTTGTTCTTGCTGTTACATTATATGCTTAGTGTCCTTTAGGGGGGGAAGCTCGGTTCGCCGCATTACGATTGGCTATTGGTCAGCCGAGGTCGGCTGGGATTTTTCTACGGGGGAGGGTGGTGTAATGCGGGCGTAAGCGACCTTCCGGAGGTGACGTCACGGGGGGTGGAGTCATGTGACGTGGGGGTAAGGTTCGGGGCTTTAAGCGGGTAAACCGGAAGGGGAAGGTAGTCGGGGTGTGAGCGGAAAAGAGTGAGGCCACGCGGGCAAGTGTGGAGAGGGGGGGCGCCGACGGCGATCGGGAGCCAACCCCGAAGATAAGAGGAAGCTGCGGAGTGGTGTGCAGCTGGGGAGGAGACAGCCAGGAGGGCTGCGTGTTAGAGGCAGCGGTGTGGCTGCCAGGAGGAGCTGCGGAGAGAGAGAGAGAGGGGGCTGCTTGTTAGAGGCAGCGGTGTGGCTGCCAGGAGGAGCTGCGGAGAGAGAGGGAGAGAGCAAGAAGCTGTGAGAGCTGCGGAGGGAGAAGAGCAGCAGAGAGTACAGCCAAGGGGGGCTGTGTGAGAGAAACAGCAGCGGAGCTGCTGTTGTGGATCGGGCCGACATTGGAGTCAGCACCGTGGAGAAGCTACAGAGTAAAGACAGCCGTGTGGGTGTACAGCACGAACCGAATAATAAAGGACACTGGGACAGACATCGTGGTCCAGTCGTTTATTACACATTTACAGTCGAAAGTAGACATCCGTCTCCAAAAGCTTACCACAGAATGCTGGGGGTGAAATAGCGAGGCCCTGTGCACAGTGGCTCAGTTCAGGGCATGATGGCCACTCAGCCACCCTTCCACTCAAAGGTAAGCTCCTAAACCAGTGGGTGAATTTCATTACACGCAGCCAGCCAATTGTAACAAGAAATAATTCATGGTTTTAAAATGTAATGATATCCATGAGTACCCGAAATAACGATGTTTATTTATGCTTTAACTTGTGTTTTCAATAGACTTTACAGTCCAGACTCAACATTCTGATTATATTGTGGCCCTGCTGTTTGCAATTTGTTACAAACAGCAGGGCGACAATTTGCACGACAAAAAAAATATCATCCCTCAGCTGCCTTGGGCCCCATCTATTCCTAACTTGGGTGTCATCTATATCTCACGGAACCAGTTGTCAGATACTGCCCAGGGCCTCGTCTATTTTGGCTACCCCATGCTTCACGGTGGCGAGATGTTAACTTGTTTAACACGTAAGCTTTCGCGACTAATATGATAGTTAATAGAGGTTTTTGAGTTATATCGCGTGAATATAAATGTGTCGTTTAACCCGCCACCACCCGACAGCCAATCAGTAACGTCAGACAGGACGAATGATCAGCATGAGACTAAAATAACACCAAATAAATATTAAATACAGTACTCCCAAATACAACTGTCGGCAGTGGCCAACTCGCGTGCCAACAAGGACACTCTATTTTGATAATGTTCAAGTTCTGTGCAAAACTAGTTACTACTGCCCAATACTAATTAGATAATCTATCGAAATTGAGAGAAATACGAATTATTTAACTGTTCTCAAAGCTACAGGCTTAGTGCTGGTTGGAAGCGAATTATCAAGCAATACACGATTTAAAGCTTTCGTGACTGCAGGGATTCATACCGGTGACTTTCAGACCGCATTCCGTTCTCCTTCTCTCCCCCCTTCTCCGTTCCGAGCATAGTTGGACTCGTCCGTCTGAACAACCGCAAGTTGCTGTCCGTGGTGCTAACGTTAAGAAAAAACCGCCACTTTTTTATTTTCTTGCTGTGGGTTTCACACCTGATGATGATTGATTGTGTTGCAATCGAAACGTCGTGAGAATTTGATAGTTTTATTTTTATTATTTTATTATTTCCCTGCTGCGTGACTTTACCGAAAGAACCAAGAATAAGTAATACACAATTTAACTGCATGCCTATACAGGTCACCAATTATCGACGGTAATTAACTGTGAACAGACAACAACAGGTACTGCGATTTTCGTGGACACAAAAAACGGCAGGATGTACAAGCACAATGTGCGTGCACAATGTGCATGCATTATGTATGTTGATTACCCTATGAATAACCCAACTGGTAACGACTATCCATTTTAATGTATACATTATCCCCCTCCCCCCCTCTGGCCTTCGCACCTGATTGGCTCATAAGTAACGATATCACATTTACCTTTCAGTGTGAAACAGGAGGATTCATTCAAAAATCTGGATGTTGCGTGATGATGCGAGTTGTAATTACTGGCGAAACGTCATAATCGAATTGTAAATGTTGTGGGTTTACTCTCTAACACACCGGTATGCTGTACTAGTCACTAATTGGCATGTTTTGTTCACGTAACAAACCTTACTAATTGACTCTGTCGGGTGGTGGTGGGTTTAACGACGCATTTATATTCACGCAATCTAACCCCCAAAACCCTATACAGTGAGGGAAAATAATATTTGATCCCCTGCTGATTTTGTACGTTTGCCCACTGACAAAGAAATGATCAGTCTATAATTTTAATGCTAGGTTTATTTGAACAGTGAGAGACAGAATAACAACAACAAAATCCAGAAAAACGCATGTCAAAAATGTTATAAATTGATTTGCATTTTAATGAAGGAAAGAAGTATTTGACCCCCTCTCAATCGGAAAGATTTCTGGCTCCCAGGTGTCTTTTATACAGATAATGAGCTGAGATTAGGAGTACACTCTTAAAGGGAGTGCTCCTAATCTCAGCTTGTTACCTGTATAAAAAACACCTGTTCACAGAAGCAATCAATCAATCAGATTCCAAACTCTCCACCATGGCCAAGACCAAAGAGCTCTCCAAGGATGTCTGGGACAAGATTGTAGACCTACACAAGGCTGGAATGGGCTACAAGACCATCGCCAAGCAGCTTGGTGAGAAGGTGACAACAGTTGGTGCGATTATTCGCAAATGGAAGAAACACAAGAGAACTGTCAATCTCCCTCGGCCTGGGGCTCCATGCAAGATCTCACCTCGTGGAGTTGCAATGATCATGAGAACGGTGAGGAAGCAGCCCAGAACTACACTGGATGATCTTGTCAATGATCTCAAGGCAGCTGGGACCACATCACCAAGAAAACAGTTGCTAACACACTATGCCGTGAAGGACTGAAATCCTGCAGCGCCCGCAAGGTCCCCCTACTCAAGACAGCACATATACATGCCCATCTGAATGATTCAAAGGACAACTGGGTGAAAGTGTTGTGGTCAGATGAGACCAAAATGGAGCTCTTTGGCATCAACTTAACTCGCCGTGTTTGGAGGAGGAGGAATGCTGCCTATGACCCCAAGAACACCATCCCCACCGTCAAACATGGAGGTGGAAACATTATGCTTTGGGGGTATTTTTCTGCTAAGGGGACAAGACAACTTCACCGCATCAAAGGGACGATGGACGGGGCCATGTACCATCACATCTTGGATGAGAACCTCCTTCCCTCAGCCAGGGCATTGAAAATGGGTCGTGGATGGGTATTCCAGCATGACAATGACACAAAACACACGGCCAAGGCAAAAAGGAGTGGCTCAAGAAGAAGCACATTAAGGTCCTGGAGTGGCCTAGTCAGTCTCCAGACCTTAATACCATAGAAAATCTGTGGATGGAGCTGAATGTTCGAGTCGCCAAACGTCAGCCTCGAACCCTTAATGACTTGGAGAAGATCTGCAAAGAGGAGTGGGACAAAATCCCTCCTGAGATGTGTGGAAACCTGGTGGCCAACTACAAAAAAAGTCTGACCTCTGTAATTGCCAACAAGGGTTTTGCCACCAAGTACTAAGTCATGTTTTGCAGAGAGGTCAAATACTTATTTCCCTCATTAAAATGCAAATCAATTTATAACATTTTTGACATGCGTTTATCTGGATTTTGTTGTTGTTATTTTGTCTCTCACTGTTCAAATAAACCTACCATTAAAATTATAGGCTGATCATTTCTTTGTCAGTGGGCAAACGTACAAAATCAGCAGGGGATCAAATACTTATTTCCCTCACTGTATTATGGAGATGTTAACTACCTCGCCTGGTATACAGAAGGTTGTGGATTTTATCCCGACTCTGATGCCTGTGTAATGCGAGTGTAAACGGGGTTCGCTGCTGGGCTCAGGCCCAATCATACGGCCCGGGGTATTTGGGGGCGGAGCCCAATATGGGGGCATATGGGAGGGCCCGCCGTTCATCTCGGGTCCAATCGGAAGCGAGGTGAATGGGGGTGGAGCCAGCAGGGCGCTATGGGAAGGCCGAATCTGATGGTCCGGAAGGGGAGGAGACAGGATCACGTGGTAAAGGGGATATAGGTGGGATCCCGGAAGGGCTCCAGGGCAGTTGTTGGAGTGAAGAAGCTGGACCACGTTGGGTGGTCCGCGCCATCAGCCATGTGGCTGGAGCGGTGTGCGGAGTGGGGGAGCAGAATGACTGACGAGGGAGCGCGTGCAGGGCACGCGTGAGGAGACGCTGGTCCGCTGTCGGGACCAGCGGGGTGCGAGCAGGAGCGGAAGGACTGACGAGGGAGCGCATGCGGGGCGCGCGTGAGGAGACGCTGATCCGCTGTCGGGACCAGCGGGGTGCCAGCAAGAAGCTAAATAAAGAGCAACGGAGACCAGCAGTGTGTGACAAAGTCCGTTATTACACCTGTATATTGGAGTTTACAATTTCTCCCCGTGATCGTGTGGGTTTAGAAACATGAGTATACATTTCCACATTATGTTAAGCCACTTCATCGAGCTATCATTTGTGGCCAGGCTGTGTCTGAAAAAGAGCTATGCAGCTAAGTGGGCCTCACCTGGTAAAATACTAAAATAGTTCACAGTTTTATTTCAGCTGTCCTGGGACATATCTATCCTGGTTGTGCTACCCCTTCCCCCATCTGATTTGGGCCTCATCTGGATTCAATGCTTTTTGTATTAATCTTCCACCCTCTGGCCCTGTGTTGCACTGTGACTTTACATTGCCCTCTATCATGCCGTCAGGTACCCCCTCCTCGCTCTTCCCCCCTGGGTCAGCTCCCACTTCCGCCTTGCATTTTTCCCCCTTGTTCACCTCTTTTTGTCTCCCAGGCGGCCTTTCAGGATATGGGTTGTCACTGCGATGAAGTTTGTTTCCCACGGTGTTATTAGATTTGTCATTCGGGATTTTCACATGCCATTTACACCGCTCGAGTCATCCACCGGCCATCATTCCATCTCGTCATGCATCTGGTCCAAGTCCATGTATTTCACTTAATTGTCATTATGATGTCTCTGATTAGTATTGTTTTTTCCCATTATGCATACACTTGTTCCTTTTTTGTCTTTGTGTCATATGAAGGAAGCATATTTCCATGCTTCTTTTTGCACTTTTTTTAAATTGTATGTTGTTTTTTATCAGTGTATACAGTACACTGATATAAACCCTTATTTTTTGCATCTACACGCTCCTTTTCGATACCGTGTTCAACTTTACAAAGGCACTCCAGCCTGATTTTCTTATTTCTCGCTTCGATCATGATCCACCTTCATAACTGCCCAAGGTACATATTCTATTGTGTTTAGGTTTTGTCCTTGGCAAACGTGAATTAGTAGCGCTATGGGTGAAGTCAAGCACACACCGTGGCGTCTTTAACGGCAAGGTTACAGAACACAGTCACTTGCACAAGTTACGAGCGGACAACTGTACTCAATCTGTTTGTTAGTTTGTTTACTTTGAATTCATAGCTCTCGAACCTGAAAATGAGGTTCAGATTTTTGGCAGCATGGTGGCTCTGGGGGGATAATGTCCATATCAGGCCACTGAACCAGCAACTGAGATTGGGAGCTCAAGGCCCCAGTGCAAGCAAGCATGTAATGGAAAGATGTGGCTTGGGGCAGGAAGGCTTCTGAAGTGCAGCATGTTTTGACGTTTTCGGTTCAGTTGCTGATAACTGCACAAGCACTCCCCGCACAACCTTTTCGACCCATCCCTGACCCCCCTCCCCACCATCCTAAATAATCATTGCTGTTGATTCTTAAGCAACTTTGCAATATATCCCCTGCTAATTACTGACCGGCTCAGACCATTCGTTGATCCAGCAAGTGTTATTAAGACTGTGATACAGTACAACTGAGAACTTTGTGTGCAGCATATCATGACTGAGATGGCTGATGGCTTGAGGGATTAAAGTTATATCTGTAAATTATAATTATATGTTGTTGGTACTGGGTTCATTCTAGCCACTGCCATGGAGTCGCCAGCACTTTAGATTTGACCCAGACAGTCTAGGAATTCGCATCTGTTTTCGGGCAGCAGGAATTGATTCGTACCCAGATCTGGTGCCGGTATTGCTCTGAACTTTATTACGGTATCCTGCACAGTTGTAATAGACCTACGCTGAGTGAGAACTATTTCAGGCTTTGGTTTGCAGTGAAAAAGGTGGTGTGAGGCTACACTAGAAACCATTACATTCACCATAATAAAAGAAGAATAACCTGTTGAATTTTATGGAAATCCTGAATTATACCGATTCATGTTAATAATGTCGGCAAGGTCGGGGTGACATGGAAGTATTATTTACCAGACGAAGCGTGATGATAATAACTCGAATGTGTGTCTGCGTGTGTGTCACTTGTACACGTAATCTACAGACGAGCAGCGCGTGTAGTGAAACTGGCGAAACTCTGCAATCGTGACACCAGCTGGAAAACACTCTCGTGGCAAAACTCAAGGTCGACGCGTTGCAACCACCATGGCAGCTTGAAACTGGATACCAACCAAGCACGCATCACGCGGTCCCTCTTGCTCCTAACGTTGCTTGGGATCAGCAAGCAGTGTGAGGACTCTGTCTCTCTCTCTCCACCATAGTTTTTTGGATAAAGGCAGTGTCTTGGGAAATCAAAACGATTTTGTATGTAAAGTGCTCGGAGGCCCATGAGAGTAAAAGGCGCCGTAAATATGGAAATAAAGTAAATAAACGTGCATATCGCTTATGGCCACATATAGTATTCCCATTCACTTAACGTGTTCTGAGCATCATGATTGCTAATCTGCTATGAATCTGCAAATAAACACTTGTGCTTGCAGAAATAGAATAAGCATAGATTACTCCACAGTCTGAATTACTTTCCCCACTTTGCTTAAATTGGGGTAATTGCTACTAAACTTTCGGCAATGTCTGTTTCACTATCCTTAAATGTCTTGGCTCACTTCTGTGCAGGTTACCTGGTAATGCCACATCACATAAGCTCTAGCACATGTGAATCACAATACCAGGATCCCGCATTTGAATTGATCTAAAATACCATTCTTCTGCGAATTATGTATTTAAAATCAATATGAAGTGTAGGGCGTTTAATAAATCCACTAGAATTCCATTATGCACTTTTAAATCTAGATTGAAAACTAATTTTTTTAGAACTGCTTTTGTGTTTTGTTTGTTGTCCTTCCCCCGCACCTCAGATTACCCCAGTTGGCTATGTACAGTGAAATTATTTTAACATACATACATATGTAGTGACAGAGAAAGGTCACTACTGTGTCGGCCCGTACGAAGGCTGGGGGCCCCAAGGGGGTGCCTGGGGGGTCACGTGGTGGAGGGATCCGGACCCTCCCAGAGGTGGGGGAAGTGAGGCGTGTCCTGGGAAGGGAGGCGTGGCCTGAAGAGAGCCAGCCACGCCGGGGCGGAGCCAGCCACGCCAAACCAAATATAAGCGTGGTGTGAACGCAGAGCGAGGCGGCTGTTGTACTGTACTCCAAGGTGAAGACATCTTCGGTCGTCAAGTCCCGAGTCGTCGTCCTGGGCCAGGCAGGCCGTTGCCTGCCTGGTCCAGTCTGTGTCGTGTTCCAGAGTGTTAGTGAGTTGAGGAAGGTGGTCACCACCTCATGTAGAGTGTTATATTATTTACCGTTTAATAAATAGTGTTGCCTCCAAGTTGCGTGTGTGTGCACCTAATTTGAACCTACTACATTTGGCGTCAGAAGTTGGAAAAATAAATATTGCTAGGTGTTATCCTAGAGAAGTAAAATGGGCACACGAAAAACAAATATACAACGCACCTGGACGCCTTCGTACAACGGGGACGGTGTGACGACCATCCTTCGGACAGCCCCGGGGATGGCAGCCCCGGTGACAGAGAGAGAGAGAGATGGCGCTGCGCGCGGAGCGGCTGGACTGGCACCACACAGCTGCTTCGCCGCCATCGGGAATGGAGCGACGGAGCCGCGGGGAGAGGACACCATCGTCGCTGCGGGGGCTGGCAGGGGAGGCCCGGCCATGCGGGCCACGCGGTTCCCGCCATTTCGGCGGCTGGTCGGGGCGCGGTTCCCGCCAAAGCGCCGCTCCCGCCATTTCGGCGGCGGGAACGCCGCTCCTGCTGCTGAAATGCCGCTCCCGCCGACATCAACGCCTACGAAGGGGGAGTTCCACACGTTCGGGTGGCGCCCCCGTCTTCTGCTCGAGCACGAGAGGGTGGATGGGTTCGCAAGAGCAGGCCGTATTCATCATGCAAGATTCTTTGGGGCGTCCCCGTGCTCCACCTTGCCGCGCTCCGCTATTTAAAGGTTGCCCCGCGAGTCGTCACATGACAAGCACCCGTCCCCAAGAAAAATAATAACTTCACCCATCTTGCGTGCGCCGGGTTGCGATCGCGGGTGTTTTTTTTACTCACTGGGTTGCGGAGCGTGTTCGTCCGGTTGTGTGCGTGATAAATTGACGCGGCGACCATGGGGGGTTTCTGATTGTAACAAGTGTTGTTGTTAAATACGGCGTCGAGATCGGTATCTTCTGGGTGTAGTTAATGATTAATTCGTGTTGGTGTCCCGAGCTCCGTTGATATCCTGTATGTTGCCATGTTAATGACTCGTCTTGTTACATCGTTTTGTTGCGAAATCGCCGTTGTTATTGTGTATACTGTATGGAGTTTCGCTCGTGATTGCCACGTGTAACTGTAAGAAACTTTGATCGTCATTTTTGCCAAGGTACAGACCGTATGGAGCTTTGCTTGGAATTGTTAACAGTGTATGGACTGTTGGGTACTTGCTTGTGATTATTTACTATGTACGGATTGTCTGGAGTATTGATTGTGTGTGTTGCCATGTGGGGACTGGATGGAGCATTGCGCCAAACGATTTACTGTACGAACTTCGTATACTGCATATACTGTATTAATCAATTCGGCGATTCTTGGGGTTTGTGTCTAGTTTTTTTGCTCTCAAAATTCGAATGACCTGAGTCCCATGGTTAATGTTGAAGGGGATTTAGAAATGACAGCTTCGGTTTGTTTCAAACTCGCTGGTTGGTTCCTGTCCGTTGTTGCACAGATGATGTCTTTTGTGCGGGAATGCTCCTTGTGTTCTACATGGATCGGGGGTGCGTTTCCGTTAATTGCCGTCAAATTGCGTTGCTCTCTCCACTCGGTTGGTACAGCTGCAGGCTGCAATGCGAGTCTCGGAGATGATGTGTACGGATACGGGATGTGAGGTGTATTGTTGTGACCATTGAATATTCGGGATCGTCACAAATTGGGCGTACCTGTTCGGCACTGGATCAGTTCTGTGGGGGATCATAATTCAAATCGTATGTGTTGTGATGGTGTTAAATTGCGATGGTGACATGCTGCCAGGGATTTGGAATTGTGGTGCTGGCTGTCACTTATCTTGGGGCGCAGATCCTGGTCAGGATGGCCCAGTGAGTGTTGCGTGTCTAACATGAACGTTGTGGTCCCGTCATGCAATGGCTGACGGCTTGACCTGACAGCCCGGAGATTGAAACACTCCGTGGCATGTCTAGCCTAGTGGGCTGTGCGCTCACATGGCTCGGAGAGTGTGGTCCCGTCATGCAATGGCTGACGGCTTGACCTGACAGCCCGGAGATTGAAACACTCCGTGGTATGTCTAGCCTAGTGGGCTGTGCGCTCACAGGGCTCAGAGTGTGGTCCCGTCATGCAATGGCTGATGGCTTGACCTGACAGCCCGGAGATCGAGACACTCCGTGGCTTGTCTAGCCTAGTGGGCTGTGCGCTCACATGGCTCGGGGAGTGTGGTCCCGTCATGCTGTGTCTGACGGCTTGACCTGACAGCCCGGAGATCGAGACACTCCGTGGCTTGTCTAGCCTAGTGGGCTGTGCGCTCACATGGCTCAGAGAGTGTGGTCCCGTCATGCTGTCTGACAGCTTGACCTGACAGCCCGGAGATCGAGACACTCCGTGGCTTGTCTAGCCAAGTGGGCTGTGCGCTCACATGGCTCAGAGAGTGTGGTCCCATCATGCTGTGTCTGATGGCTTGACCTGACGGCCCGGAGAGTGAGACACTCGGAGGTGCGTTGAAACAGTGGGCTGGGGATTCGTAAGGTTCAGGTGGAGTTGTCCTGTTACGTTGGGACTGTATCCCTCAGTTGTTAGGGTGCATGTTGTGCAATGAGTGAACGATGGGTCGTCTCAGCTCGGTCGGTACAGTTATATGCTGCGATGCGAGTCTTCGAGAGAGACTGGCTCGTCTCAGCTCGGTCGGTACAGCTATATGCTGCGATGCGAGTCTTGGAGAGAGACTGGGTCGTCTCAGCTCGGTCGGTACAGCTATATGCTGCGATGCGAGTCTTGGAGAGAGACTGGGTCGTCTCAGCTCGGTCGGTACAGCTATATGCTGCGATGCGAGTCTTGGAGAGAGACTGGGTCTCAGCTCGGTCGGTACAGCTATATGCTGCGATGCGAGTCTTGGAGAGAGACTGGGTTAAAATCCCACCGATATGGCCGACGTGTGCTACTGGTTGTGACGCCGCGTCGGAAAGGCGGTGGGGTGGTAACATGGAAATTCCCCCCCCCGATATGGCCGACGCGTGCTACTGGTTGTGACGCCGCGTCGGAAAGGCGGTGGGGTGGTAACATGGAAATTCCCCCCCCCGATATGGCCGACGCGTGCTACTAGTTGTGACGCCACGTCGGAAAGGCGGGGGGGTGCTAATGGGTGACTGTCATTGCATGCGTGATTCTAATGGGTGGGGGGGCTGTGCTGGAGCGTAAGTGGGTTAGCCAGTTTTCATGTATATTTGTTGTTAATTCCCCGTTTTCTATGCGGTTCCCTTTTACCCTCGTCGATTCTGTATATATTACGTGATTGTATTTCTTATCGGTCGCCGGTCATTTATTGATGTTGTTGGTTCGGAGGCACACCTTTTCGATGTTTCACAGTTGTGTTACAGCCGGGGACGGCTGTGTGTTTATACAGGGGGGGTGATGTAGTGACAGAGAAAGGTCACTACTGTGTCGGCCCGTACGAAGGCTGGGGGCCCCAAGGGGGTGCCTGGGGGGTCACGTGGTGGAGGGATCCGGACCCTCCCAGAGGTGGGGGAAGTGAGGCGTGTCCTGGGAAGGGAGGCGTGGCCTGAAGAGAGCCAGCCACGCCGGGGCGGAGCCAGCCACGCCAAACCAAATATAAGCGTGGTGTGAACGCAGAGCGAGGCGGCTGTTGTACTGTACTCCAAGGTGAAGACATCTTCGGTCGTCAAGTCCCGAGTCGTCGTTCTGGGCCAGGCAGGCCGTTGCCTGCCTGGTCCAGTCTGTGTCGTGTTCCAGAGTGTTAGTGAGTTGAGGAAGGTGGTCACCACCTCATGTAGAGTGTTATATTATTTACCGTTTAATAAATAGTGTTGCCTCCAAGTTGCGTGTGTGCACCTAATTTGAACCTACTACACATACATACATTTGATATGGATCCTAGTTTGATGCAACAATAATATATTAAACAACACGTCTAAATAATAATTTGAATGGCCAGCAGTGGTTGTCCCATGCCACCAGAATAATGTGTAATTTCCAATGATAGTTCCCTCAAATCAAATATGACTATGTTATTTGCCTTTTCATTGGCTGAGGTGTCAGCACAAGTAAATGTTATTTTAAAAAATCTTACTTCTTTCACAAAAATGGGAAGACGTACATTTTGCTGCAGTTTTCTTTCTGATAAATGTGCGAATGTATCTACAACATTATTCAGTTACAGTGTCTAGTATTTTGTTTTAGCTCTGCCCAGCATCTCAGTTATTTCAGGCAGATATTCTCTTGGCAATAAATGGCTGCCTGCTCAGGGCTCTAGGATGATTGAGAATCACGTGATTTAACAGGCATGTCTAAGGCTCAAAATATGAAAAACACACGTAGCTTGATGGCTCAGAGACCAATACACCCGCTCATTAATTGGCTGATTACACCTTAATATATAGAGGACCACAGAGCTTTCGTTGGGGGGGGGGGGTTTGGCACTGGCTCATGTCGTGCTGCCTCTACCGCACTTCTGTGTCGTTCTCTCTCTTTCAAAGCGAGGGAGCGAACGCTGTGCGACGCATTACAAGTTGCAATTATAATGATTCCCGAGCCAGCACTGTGGGCATCATAGGTAGACACTCACAGCAGAGTGCTAATGTCTAACGGGTTTTTTCAGCACTGACTTAACAACATACACAGCTGTGCGCTGCGTGTACAAAAGCTCTCAGCCTTAAACAGACCACCTGTTCATATGAACTGAATGTGGCCACATTTGTGGTCATACATGAGGCTGCCATAGGCACATGGTAGGAGCAAACACTGATGACTGCTGATGAGTCCCAGTGAGGATGAAGTTAGTCTACAGTTGTGACTTTGTTTCATTGCTGCCTGACAACACGGCTACACATTTAGTTATTTTGAGATATTTGTCTGGATAAAACTGAGAATGTTGATGCATAAAATAATGCAAACCTTTGTGTGATGGTTTTTTTTTCGCCATTTGCATATTCGAATTACGTCAGCACTGTCACCAATGATGGCATAAAAATACAGCTCTCACCAATCATATTCTGGCATGTGCAATTTCTTTAGGAAATGTGTTACTGTGTGCATCATGTGCCTGCAGACTTTTACTGGTATGGGACTTAATGCATATTAAGGTGCAACTTATGTCAACATCGAGTGGTGATGCAGTGATCCGTGCACAGCGCCATTAACCCAGCGACCTAAGATCGATCAGTGGCGAACGATATCTGAACTGGTCCAGGGAACCACCCCCTTCACCAACCCACACTGACCGGCCTTGTGAAATATTGTCAAAACCCCACGACTGTTACCACAGCAGGCCTTTATCCAGCAGTGGATTGGCCTAGGGCTGTACATTATGCCTATATAACAGGACTAGGTTGACGTTGAATGTATAAATCGGCGTAATAACATTTCAATCATAATACAAAATCTCAGCCTATCCCAAGCTGATGTTTTGATATTGTGATTACTTGCAATTGAAAAAAATTCAATTGACCATTTCTGTCAGCAGTAGTGGAATAAGCCAAGATTACCCCACAGACGGGGAACATGGTTTCAGGGCAACGCAGGTATAAAGGAAATCTGTAATGATTTTTGTTTTGCCACTAGGCATAACAAGAACCTTGGCACATGTCCTGCTGAAAGCCATTTGTGTAGTGCTTTCAAACAACTCGTGTGTTGATATTTTGACTAGCAGACCTCCGACTACACCATTGATAGCGGTTGCTTTTTCAAATTAAAATCTTACACCTGGGGCCAACTTGGTTTATAAAGGACTGGTGGCCATTGATGCACTTGCTTGAGTGGGATAATGAATGCTCTTTTGTGGGAGCTTTGGCTTCATCCCCCGCATGTTTATATTCATGGAGGGCAATTTTCTCCTCTCAAGGAATCACAATCTATGGTAGAAATGTGCGAGGATGGACGGAGATGAAGTAAAACTATAGAAGAGCCACGGAATTACATTCCCCCGGACAATGAGCCACAATTCTGACAGCCAAATGCAGAGTTCAGCACCTGTGGGTTTATCCAATTAGCACGGTTGGCCTACGTACGGTGCGAAAGAAGTCTAACATATACTCACACGTATTGAGAAATTGCTGGCTAAGAGGCAGTAATGATGGATGTGTGTCTCCGTATATGTCCACTACCGACATTAACACATATTACAGATTTTGGTGTTGATTTTTATGTTCCTATAAAGGCATTCATATTTCACAAGCATAGAGAAGAGAGGGTATAACTGGCTGAGAAGACAAGGAGCTTCTCATTAATCAATGGGTCAGGAAGATTCCATACAGCATTATGCGGCTGATGAAAAGATAAACCCGCAAGACTTATTTGGAGTGAGACTTCTAATGTTAAACTGGAGCTGATCATAATCACACATCTGAGATATGAGAACTCCTCTACTCTCTAAACAATTGCACCATCACTCAGTATGAATTGAGAGGGTGTATTATTTAATGACAGGCAGGTGCTTTGTTTTGGTGGGGGAGATAAGGCCCCATCTCTTTGTGGTGCACGCCAGGATTTAACACATTCCTGCGGAGGGAGCTGGTAGGAACGTTGGGTTGCTCGGTCAATGGCCAGAGTCAACAGCGGCGTGTTGTATTCCGCAAATATGCCCGACTGTGAGGGTGGGCACAAGCCGGCGTGAGTAGGTTAAACGTTGAGTTTTATAAGGGCACCACGGGGTGACCAACCCCTCCCCACCCAACCCACCCCTCCCACCCCCACCCAGCCCCACCCAGCCCCTCCCCACCCAGCCCCTCCCTACCCAGCCGCACCCTCCCCACCCAGCCCCTCCCCACCTCCCCTCCCCACACAGCCCCTCCCCACCTAGCCCCACCCCTCCCACCCAGCCCCACCCTCCCCACCCAGCCCCTCCCCACCCTCCCCACCCAGCCCCTCCCCACCCTCCCCACCCAGCCCTCCCCACCCTCCCCTCCCCACCCAGCCCCACCCTCCCCACCCAGCCCCTCCCCTCCCCACCCAGCCCCTCCCTACACGACGGACGGACACAATAATCCCCTGTGGGCTGGTGTAACCAGGAGGTTCCTACCAGTATCAGTATAGTCTCCAACTCCTTCTCAGAACAGTAATTACCAGATCATCGGCATGCATAACATGGTTGACCATAGAAAGCCATCCATGGAACACACCCAGCATAGATCAGCATCTCATTGTGTCTGTATCAGATATAAATTCCTCTCATACAGCTATGGAAAGTTTTATTTTTGTTATTTGGTCACTCAGAGATCCTCACATGCTCGCTGCCGTTTGCTCTCTGCAGAAACATTGTAGCACAGAAATATTAACCATTCTGAAAAGTGCCAGTTTGCATGTTTGGTGTTTTGACTAGTATGGCACACTATCATATACCAGCACATTTAAACCACTGATTATAAGACAAACTCACTGATAAAGGTATAACAACATTTGTTGTTCTAATCTGTAAGTTAACCCATATTTTTTTTTATATGTTCGGTAAACACCTACTCAATTTAATTTCAATGTTGTTTACATAAATACAACTCTGGCTGATTGATGTTGCATCTCCAGTATGCATAATGGGTATATAAATTATGTCGGCATCTGTTGCAAGGTTTTTATAGCACTAATGGGAATATGACAAAGTTATCACTCTAGCCATGTTTCCAGAATAGCAATATATTAAAGAAATCGTCAATTAAACATCTAAAATGAATAATGATAAGACAAGGCATACCCAAAAGTAACCCTCCTTAAATGTTTTCATAACATTCACGCCTTTCTCAACAACGAATATATTATTACATTTGGGGTTCGCTCAGTAGAGTTTCCATATTGAAGTGTCAGATGATATCAATCATAAAACCAAGATTACAACTCCAGACTATGAACATAACGAGCCACATACGGAGCGGAGAATATCAGAGGCTGCTGCAGAGGTGGCTCAGACGGTAGAGAGCAGAGTTCAAATCCTGGTTGGGAGTTCACTTAGTCCATCATCCCTCTCGGGTCAATTCAATTCGTACCACTTTGTAGGGAATGTATACCACTGGGTCAGGACTGTAAACAGCACCACCTCGATGGTCGTTATTGGTGTTACATGGATATTGTTGTCTTATACTTGAGTTATATGTTTTGCATACAAGCAGGACCCACATCTAGTTACTGATCTATCCTCTGGGACCCATCTTTCAGAGCGGGTCCTTGCCTATACACATCTGGCAGTTCACCAGCATTGGGTCCAGTGAGCCTAACTCTGCTGATGAGACAATATCTGTCGAAACCGGTTTGCTTGTGTTGCACCAATGCTGCTGAAATGATGTGCTCCCAGAGGGTTGTTTGGCTGCTGGGATTCGGAACAAATACTATTATTTATTACGTTGAGGGACAGACACGTGAAGGAGGTAAATATTTATCTGAATTTAATTATTTATTTGAGCAAGGAATGAACTTTACTGTTGAACAGTATGGGTAGAATGTGCTGCTCCATCCACCACAGAGCCCAGATTTTGCATTCTCACATTTTCAGAGGTGCAACAAATTAAAATGACTGAAGAATGGGCAATATTATTGAAATTATAGTGCCGTACAGGAGGATTTTTACAAATGAGTGTGTGAAGCTGATGTCATGAATACTGGCCCTCGCTCAACATTGGTGCAAGAGCGAGTAGGAGCTGCCTTGACAACCACCGCGAGATATGTTTTCAACAGTTTAGTATTGGAAGTAATACCGTCTTATTACTGTAAAGAAATGCAACGAAACGTGATTTGCTTTGGATGACAGTAACTTGAGTAGATAAGGCACATTAGACATAGAACTCCGTTTCTGGAATATTTATTTCATTCGATACCCATCAATTATATTGCAGAGAGGTATCTATGGAGCTGTAGTGGCTGCATTTTGCGAAGAGGGTGCGCCCCTACAGCGTGAAATGTTTGAGACCGTGAGTGTAATGACAATGTGATTAGGCAAGAGGAGACGCGACCGTGCGAGACAAATCAAATATTGGGGCCCCACCTGACCAATTACCGCACCCCCTGAGCTGATAATGTAGTCACTAAGCCACTGTGCAAGAACGATGGAGAGATTGTGAACCCTAGGATATTGTCAACTGTGACATCATACTCCCACTTCATCGTGAATAAGAGGTTCTTTTCTGTAGGTAGCTTCCTTAAAATATAAATATGAGCATAAATGTATCTGCTTGCTAACAGTAAAACAAACTTAGCTTCGATATGACCAATTATCTTATGGTCCCAGGACAAAAATAAATGAGGTTTATAACTTAAGTGATGCAGTTAACTCACTCAGCACTTGCGCTTTATTAAAGATTCAGTGTCTAACAATCTTCCTCATTATACTTGTTCCAGCCAGGTTGTTATTTATCAAATGAAGCACATTAAAGCCCTAAAGGGAATACGTAATAACATTTTTTTAAACATCATTAAAATTATATTAACATAGTTTAACTCACGTTATATATAGGCTGGAGGCTAGTGGAAAGGCAATATAAATCTGAATTATATTACATTATTTTAGACACGTTTGTGAACCCATGCTGAAATTCCTGCAAATATACCACTAAAAATCATTAACATGACCATGTAATACGTAGATACATATTTCACTTTCCAAATCCAAGCTACCTAAAGGTCCTTAGTGCAAGATACTGTACACCACACTACATCCTAAATGCACACCAATACCGGCCATTCGCCACTAAGTGATGGTGACATCACCACAGTGCTTGTGCCAGGCCAGGTGCACGTTGAAGCCACGTGAAGTGTCGACTGCTCGCTGATTGTGTGAAGCTGATGTCACAGGATAGACGGTGCCATGTATTGACCGACTGAGGTGGCTGACAGATGCACCAGCTGTGCCCCCTACTGTGCCAACTTGCGGCATTTTATCTGCCTGACGCTCTGCTCATTGTTTTGAGAGTCGCTCCTCTGCCCTCCGTTGTTGTTGGAAGGCAACTGCCTCCAACTGACCAAGAGCGTCCTTCACGAGCCTCTATAGAAGCCGATCTTGACACCGCTGGTACAAGTCTGAGGCACGTCTACTCAGCTCCACATCCTCCCGTACCGCATCAGTCCATCTCTGCTCCAGCCTGTGTAGTGCCAGTTCTGTCCCCTCTATCCAGGCATACGGGCTACATAACCCAGCCAACGCAGCTTTGCCTGCCGGATGAGCTTATTGATGGGAATGTGCCCAGATCTTTCAAGGATTTGTGAGCTCCTCACACAATCCAGCCTGGTTAAACCCAGGATCGATCGTGCACACAAACATGTGCACATACATACACAGACAAAGATCCCCTGTGTCGCCTGAACAGACTTTTGGGGCAAGTGCTATTAGCGAACACCTATGAAGGCCGGCACGACATACGAGGGGGTGGGTGACCAGCACTACGCCCGGCCGCCTTTGTCTCTCTAGTGGCAATGTTTACTCACCTTACCAGGTACTCTTTTAAGGCTCAGTTGACCTAGGGGAGGCCCATGAGCTGTTCAGATAATCGCCGATAACCTCTCCACGTGTACACCGATTATTGTGTGTCATAAATCAGTCTGATTTGTGGGTTCTGGCAGTGGGTGGAGTTTCCATTATGACTCAATAATGCTGTGGCATATTTCCCCTCACCACATCCCTAAGCTCTGATTGGCAAGTGCATGTGAACTCTGATTGGCTAGTGCACATTCCGCGAGCTGCCACCACCGCTTTCTGCTCTGACCGTGCATCTAGAGACTTAAATTCTTGGTGGATCGCTTCCCAGGACTGGGACACCTACGTGCATTGTGGAAATGCTTTCTGAAGGCTTGCCATTTTGGTCCTACTATTACTTCTGTATCAAGAATTGCTCACTCCGTGGCAAGTGTGTTAACCATGTGATAACCAGCTGCGCAATCTGAGGCCTCTACATTTGCCAACATAAGGGTAACTTTAATATTAAAGGCAATGTAACGTGAATTAATAAAAAAAAATCGCATTACTTTATTTGCCATTTGTTTTGGTTTCCACATTTAAATTATACATCCTCATAGTAAATTAAAATTAATCCATTAACATATCCTGCAATTAAAGCAATTGTGCTATCAAATTAATTGCTATATTATGGATGTTTTCATACGTTTGTGTGGTGTGTGATTATGATAATAACACTTAAAAAGCCATCGTTTGAAAATGCTGGAAATTAATTCAGTTCATATTCCTTACTTTTAATTGGTCTAATACATTATTAAATGTATATGAAGTATCTGCCACATGACCAATTAGGGGTTATTTAACCTTTAAAACTATTATATTTAGTGCAAATGCTCATCAACAGTGGAATCGGAGTGAACTGGGCATGCTAGTTTTTTGCAGGTCAAGGTCAGAAGGTCAACAGAGAAAATTATCTTAATGCCATGAAACCGCACCTCGCCATCACTTTATTCTGCTAGTATTTAGCTTCTGCATGGTGGACACCCAGCGTCCTGCTCCTACAGTAACCCCCATCTGGATTGACATTTTCCCTTGGTTGTCTAAATCGGGGCGCAACTCCGATGCCTGCCTCGATACCTTTCCCTGATTATATCTACAGCACTCATCCCTCACCACCTACCCATTGTGGCCCCTGACATAGCAGTTACAAATAACCCCCTTGACTTTCTGTTCATGCCTCTCTCACTCCCAAGTCTCTCAGAACTTTTTTTATAATTTCCTCATTAAAACACACTGAATCCTCATAAAAGACTACTGTCTTAAATCCCTCCAAACATCTCATCCTTCATTTTATTTACGACCCATCCCCATCAGTTTTAGCTCTCGCTATTCCGACAAGAATGTAGCCTACGATCTATCCTCTGGGACCCATATCCAACCGAGAGGGTCCTGGACTATAAACATCTGGCAGTTAATCATCAATGATTGAAGTAAGCCTGACTGCTGATGAGACCACTGAATGTCAAAACCAGTCCAGAGATTACTTTTGGTGAACAAATATTGATTAAATGTTGCACTCCTAAAAGCCTGTGTGGCTAATGGGATCTGTAAAAGTATTATAATCTAATTCTTTGGTTCTTTCGGTAAAGTCACATAGATAGAAAAATAATAATAATAAAAAATAAAGTTAATAAAAAAATATATAAACAAAAAACCACGACGTTTAGATCGCAACACAAGCGGTCGCGGTCGCTTGTTTTGCGATCGAAACGTCGTGGTTTTTTATATTATATTTTTTTTATTTCTATTTACTTTTTCATTATTATTTTTGTATCTACGTGACGTTACCGAAATAACCAAAGAATATGAATTCCTGCAGCCACAAACATTTTAAGTCAAAATTTCTAATAATCTTTTATATGGAGGACAGACGTAAACCATTAGCCAATATAGGTGTCTGGCATAACTATTCTCTATTTGTTCTACTTATAACTCTTAACCTCTGTCTTCTCTCCTGGATACATAATTCACATAGCTCTGATATTCTGCAAGGTTTTATCATTGGTGCTTTAATATTCTTTATATATATTCTTGCACTCACTGAAGTCTCAAGACATCATATCGGCTATTGCCATCCAACTCTTGAAATAAAATTGGCCCGTATCCTTGAAGGTCAATGCCATTGATGCCATCACGTCTCCTCATCAGTTCTGTTATCCCGCGATTATTACACAGTCAAGATGTAACTAGTTTACATCAGCCAACAATCGTATCCACAATGACACTGAGACATACATTTCTATTGTCTGAAAGCAACATCCTCACTGTGTGTGTGTTCTTAACCTGTCAAACTTCTCATAAGACTCCACTTTATAGTTTATTAATTGTTCGCATCATCCTTGCCATCGGACACTCTCTCCACACAAAACTCAACTCGTGTGCCTTAGCCCTGCAAGTTCTTTCATCCCTAATCAAAATCCACCTCGTTTCAACAACAACCCCCCCCCCCATACACACACTCTCTCTCACTATTCACATGCTCCCATTCTTTGTAAACTCCCTCGAGGCACAATCATATTTAGACACAATAAATCCAGTTCCTGTTGTATTATGCATGTGTGTATACCTCAGGGATTCGCGTTACCTTACCCTTCAAGGTTGATGCCACCTCGTGGATAATCATACTGTCATGTATGTATGTTGAACGTTTCCAACCATGGTAATCGGAGGTGCGGAAGGAATGGTCTGCCCTGGAAAAAAATCTGCAGGCAGGCATATTGTGTGGTGGCATTCCACCACAAGCTTTCTCGCGGTGAACACACTCCTTGAACAGCACTGAATGTGCCACTGCGGCCACTCCTCCGCTACTGGTGGGGCCATGCCCCCAGCTGGACTCTATTTGCACCTACTTTGGGTCGATCTACCGTGTGGCCTGAGGTGCAGTGGAATGCTGTCCTCTAGTGGTATGAATGCACCCTCATCGAGTGATGGATTTAAGCCAATTTTACACAAAATTGACGACCGGTCTGCCACAGTGGGGCACGACAGCTGGCAAAAACAACTCGTGAATTTGACTCTAGCAATGTTTCTCGTCGCTTTATCGAAGTTCATCTGTGCAACATGGACAATGACACAAAATTACGATTTCTAAAACACTTAACCTTTTTAGTACAAAACTCTTCTTAAGTGGTTTATTTTGTTGAGCAATATTCATTCCTGATCAAGTTTCATCATCTGGATCCCCTGTATTATGCACATTACTGCCTCGTTACAGAGTCTTGTACTGCTTCCGCTTTTCTACTTTTTCTTGCACCTTTTGATGGCAGTGGCCCAGAGAGGCCCATCTCTAAAAGCTTGCTTTTAGATCCTCGTTTCCAGCCTCAGCGAAGCTCCGAGCTAGCAATCTCGCACCATCTCCACTCAGAGTCTTTCAGCTCCATATGATCCATATAGTCCGTGAGGCCAGACTAAATACAGTCAGTTGTCCTATAATGCGGTGGTAGTTGCGTTCCTGAAGGACACCACGTTAAGGAAAAATTGCGTTATAATAACAACCATTGATTCAATGGGAATTAAGGGGCTAAGGGTTTGTTGGTTTCGAAAACACCAACATGACTTTACATATTTAATGATAATATTTGTTATATTATTGGTGATTTTTACGTGTTCTTTTCTAATTACTGTATTTTAGTTTGATAATGTAATTCATTAATTAAATAAAACATGAAAACGAGTGAAAAATGCATGTGGCAGTGTTGGTCGCTAAGCGATAGAAAACGTTGCCGTGGAGAAGAATGAAGAGAGAAGACGATGGAGAATGTAAAGTGACTCGTTTGACAGCTTTTAATGATAGTAAAAAATAACCGTAAGAAATATATTTTTAAAATGTAAGTAAACTCATAAAAAATTTAACACTTACCACAGAAAGATAATATGGCTGATTAAGACAAGTATGGTAAAGCACAAACCGCGATAACACATGTGATGCGTATGCCGGCTGAACAAAGACTGACGAGCGTGGGTAGCATCTAGAAGCTTCCAGCAGCATCCCACCTTGTGCGATGCAACGCCGAGGCAGCTGTACATCCGTTTATTCCTACTCGTGCAACGTAGTTCCGTTCACTCAATTGCGTTACATCCAATTCGCATCTGCGTTTTCAAAATAATGTGTCCCCTAAGACATTCGTCACGTTATATCCAATTTGCGTCATGAAAACTACACACGTTATAGCAGAACTGACTGTATTTCACTTGCCGGTACCACCTGCGGTGGTATATGTTCGGCAGTTGTAATTTGTTTTTGATCCATAATAGTTTCGTGATAACCACTTGAAATAAGTGGGTTTTCAAATAGTCAACTGTCATTTGCCAAATAAATTATTTGACGCCACTAAAGTTTGTCTACCTTAAGTATATACCAATTTTAGTTGTGCTGCATGGAATAATTGTGACCATTGGACGCTCTGCTGTCTCCACCCTATCCATGGTTTTAAGGAACTCTGCGCTTCTGGAATTTCTGGAAAACTCAATATTCCAATTTCATGTTTAGTGTTCAGTGACAATTTGACAGGTGGAATGGTTGGAGCACCATTCCCATATCAAGGGGACTCAGTCACGGGAATTTTGACGTCGTGATCTTATCTCTAACCATGAACCCAGCTGACCAATCAGGATCTGACCCATCTCATACACGTGCACATGTAGATGTGTCTGTGTGTGTCAGTGGCTCCATTGCGCTACCGCTCCGGGGAGCTCCGGGGAGTGGTGCTACAAACCCAGCGACTAGGGTTCGATTCCTGCTCACGGCCAATACCAGTGACGATAATCTGAACCGGTCCTGGGCCTCCCCTAGATCGACTCGGCAACAAATTAGTACCTTGTGCAGTGTGTAAACATCGCCACAGGGGAAACAAAGGCGGCCGGGCGTGGTGTTGGCCACTCACCCCTTGTGTGCCGTGCCAGCCTTCATTGGTGCTTGATAACAGCACTTTCCCCAACAGGCTGTTAGGGCTATATAGGGGATCTTTGTCAGTGGCTCCTCGTCACACAGATGTGCAGAGACAAAGCATAAAGTGATAAATGGCTTGGCATAGTGCATGTACTACAAGCAATTTTAGATAATGATGATAATTAACTAATTATGAAAATGAAATATTATGGTGAATGTTTTTTGGTTGTTGATGATGATGTTGATTTCACATAATACACATATTCAAATATTTCATATATCCTATACGAGTACATACACCCACGTGCACTAACACATATATACACACACAGTTATGTATACAGACTGTACATACACAGAGTGTCACCTGTCAGCCTGAAGGGGTAATCGCCGTTATTGGCAACTTTGCAATGTCTAATTATGAGGGGGGCGTATCTGGGGTAAATGTGAAAGGCAGTCAGTCAAGAAGCTCTGGGAAACTGCTTGAAGGTTCTGGAAGGGGGCGTGGCCGGAGGCGGGGCTTGGATGCGCCGGGGTGTATATAAGAGGTTCGGTGCTGTTGCGGGTCCTGGCTGCATTGCTGCTCGCCATCATCTCTCTTCGTCGTCCGGCCACGTGGCCAATCTTCTGCAGGGCTCTCATCGTCGCCGTCACTGCGCTAGTCAGACAGCTGTGTAGTTGGACGCTGACGATGGGGTTGTGTAGAAGGGTCGGCTATGTGTAGCTACGTATAAACGTTACGTATATGTATCGCTCAGTGTTGTGCTTAAAGTGTGAGAATAAATAAGAAGCCTTCCACACGACATGTCTCGGAAGTTGCTCACTACATTTGGAGTCAGAAGTGGTTGAGAAAAAAATTGTATTAAACGGAAGAATGTTAAAGTACCAAAAGAAGTGGAACCCACCTGTGGCATCTTCCGAAGCCAATGAAAACGAGACACAGGACCTCCTGACAGCACCCGGGAACCACGGTCCCAGTTATTGAAGCCACGGTGGGAGAGTTGGCTGCACCAGAGATGGCGGGACCATGGGCAGCCTCTCCACAGCAACAGCCTGAAGAGGGCTGGTGCATGGTATCGGCGCAACTTGAGCTCCTGCGGCCGACGGTCTCGCAGTTAATAGAACTCATGACAGCGATTATAATGGCGGGGCGGACCACACAGACCTAGCTGGAGAGAAAAGATCAGGCGCCAAAGAATGACGCGCTGGCGGGAACGTCCGCGGGCAGGGCGGCCGCCATTACACGTGGTGCAGAGACCACGCGGCTGGAGGCCGCCATTACGCTCGGCGCAAAGACCGCACGGCTGGAGGCCGCCATTTTAGGACTCGGGCGTGATTCGCCGGAAGCGACGCCTCACTCAAGGTAAGTAAAATAACCTAGTGTTTGCCACTTCCGACACCAAATTAAATGGTTTGATAGAGGCGCACACACTGAACTTGAGAGGCAACACTTTATTATTAACACAACGGGTAACATAGGGTGGTGACCACCGACCTATCCTCACTAACACACATCATCACTCGCTAACACACGCTAACACTGACGTTCTGATGCAACTAGCGTGGCCAAGCCAGGAGGGCTACTGGTTGGCTACGCTGACTTGAGGATTGACTCTTCTTCTTCACGAGGCGTCTTCATGAGATATTTTCATCCCGGACCCCAGCAGCCCCGCACCAGGTGTGGAGTGCGCTTATATGTGTAATGTAGTAACTCGGCGGGAGACGACTTCACGGGTAACACACTCTTTATTTTATCAAACTTGGTTACAGGTGACTAACACCTACTTTGTATCTCGGGTGACAAACACCCACTTAGCTACTTGGCGACTAACGCCCACTGAGCTACTCGGATGACCAACATCCACTTAGTACTCGGGTGACAAACACCCACTTAGCTACTTGGCGACTAACGCCCACTGAGCTACTCGGATGACCAACATCCACTTAGCTACTTGGCGACTAACGCCCACTGAGCTACTCGGATGACCAACATCCTCTTAGCTACTCGGCGACTAACGCCACTGAGCTACTCGGATGACCAACATCCACTTAGTACTCGGGTGACAAACACCCACTTAGCTACTTGGCGACTAACGCCCACTGAGCTACTCGGATGACCAACATCCACTTAGCTACTCGGCGACTAACGCCACTGAGCTACTCGGATGACCAACATCCACTTAGCTACTCGGCGACTAACGCCACTGACTAAGTCTTCAGCTCCGTCTTTGGGTCTTCAACTGGGTAACTCTCCCCGAGTGCTCTCGCGCGTCCCCCTTTATACCCCACCTGCGGACGTCGCTGCGAGCACCCACTTATTCGACCAATCGCCGGGCGCTGGCTACGATCCTCTTTTCCCACATCTCATCGTGCCTCACCACTCACTCCGCGCCGCCCCGTCATCTGTCACTCCCGGCGCGCGCGTCCACACCACGCCCACAACGCGTGCCCAACCCCGCACCCCGCGCCGCCCCGTGATCCATCACTGTCACAGTCGGCGCACGTCAATACCACCACTACATCACCCCCTACCACATAGCTCGCAGCCGCCCCGGCTGCTATAAAAATATACAAACCCCCCCTGTGTGCCCCGTAACACAACAACAAGAACAACAACTAAGCTAACAACACAACACGACGCGAACACTACCATCCGCAACCCTCAACCAATGCCACCGCGACAATAGAACAATATATACAAACCGGCGAGTGACAATAGCAATGTGTATGCAAAAAAAATAAAAAAATGGAAATTTTTTTTTTTTTCTTTCGACTCGTGCAGTGTCCCCTTTTCTTCCGAGCGTCCCTACAACGGGACATTACCCCGGCAGAGGGGAACACCGGGCGAGCTCGGTGTAGAGCAAAAAACGTCTTCATGAAAATTGTTGAGACCTAGCCCGAGTCCGCCTTGCCGGTCCGTCGTACGGCACCAGACGCGGTTGAACGTCCGGTGGTGCCGGCGGTTCAGGAAGACATCGGCCAGGCATCGAGGACTCGTGCGTGCCCCGGGGTTCAGGCTCGCGACGGTCAGCAGCCGTCAAGCCCGAGGCACCTGGGGGTGGGTCAGGTGGAGACACGTGAGGATCAGCCTGCGACACCTCCCTCCCCGAGTCGACGGTCACATCACACGCCCGGTCGTCACGGCACAGAACGGGGTCACACGGTGCCGCATAGGGCTTCAGTCGGGAGGGGTGCACATACCACCGGCGTTTCCCCCATTTAATCTGTATATTCTGGGGTCGTGCAACCCGCACAATTTCCACCGGTCCCCTCCAAGGTCTCAACAACTTGGGGGACGTAGCCAACGGTGCATGTGGACAATGCAGCCAGGCCTTATCGCCTGGTTTCCAATCATGCGTATGCACCCTCCGCTCATGCAATTTCTCGTTTGCAATTTGCCGCGACCGCGAATTCAACCTTGCCGCCTCCCGCGCTTCAGTCAATTTGGCGATGTTAAATTTGATGTGGTCTGCCAATTTAGATTTTGCACGTGGCTGGGAAATCCCCAGTTGGACGTCCATGGCCGGATCGGCCTCCCGCCCATACATAAGAAAAAATGGGGAAAACCCCGTCGCCGCATGAGGGGCCATTCGATAGGCCGCGAGTACCCCCGGCACCTGTAAGTCCCAATCAACCTGATCGTCGCAGACCTGTTGGCACAACATAGACGTAATCGTCCTGTTCAGACGCTCAACCATCCCGTCAGTCTGCGGGTGGTAGGGGGAAGTACGCACTTTCTTTGTACCCAACAGGTCGCACACCTCGCGCAACAAAACGCTCGAAAAATTCTTCCCTTGATCCGTCAGCAAGCGTTCGGGGGCGCCCTTGTCCAACACATAACCCTGGACAAAGGCGTCCGCCACCGCCGCAGCCGACTGGTTGGCGAGCGGCCATGCCATAGGCCATCGGGTGAAGTATTCCACGCCAACCAGCAGGAACCTGTTTCCCCTTGGTGTAACCGGAAAGGGCCCCAAGATGTCCAACGCTACCAATTCGTTTATACGCGAAACCTGAATGGATTGCAGCGGTGGATTAGCTGCCAATGGTGGCGGTTTCCTTTTGGCGCACCCTACGCATCCCTTAAGAATATTCGCCACGTCGTTACCCATCCCCGGCCAATAATAGTCTCGCTGGATTAGGGCGAGCGTTTTGTGAAAACCCAGATGCATGAGCCGTTCATGAGCTGCCAGAACAACCCTACCCCGCATAGCAACAGGCACAACGAGCACGTGACGCCGGGACATGTTGTCCCACCTCATCAAAAGGCCCTGTCTGCACACCCAGGAACCGACCCGCGCCTCCCCTTCTTCGGGAGCGCCAACTTTCCGACGCAGCGTAAGTAGGGAGCTGTCGGACATCTGGAGGCGGCCCCACTCAATGAGGGGCAACGACAACAGCGAATCCCTCCCCGTGGGGGCGTCCTCTCCCGGGGTGTCAGTGGCGGCGAGCGCAACTCCCGGGGTGCCGGCGACCGGGGGTTTGCACCGCGCTGATCCCAACAAACATGTGCAGTCCGTGCACGGCGGCAACCGCGACAAGGCGTCCGCGTTTGAGTGCCGCAACCCCTTTCGGTAAATCGTCGTGAATTGGTAGTCTTGAAGGACCTCCAACCATCGGGACAATTGGCCCGATGGCTGTGCCACGCGCATAGCGTATTGTAGAGCCGCGTGGTCCGTCCGGACCGTAAAATGACGGCCGTAAAGATACGGCCTGAATTGCTGTGTAAAAAACACAATGGCTAACAATTCACGACGAGTTACGCAATAGCGTTGTTCTGCGGGGGAAAGAACCCTACTACCGTAGGCGACCACCCGTTCAACCCCCCCGACCACCTGTGAGAGCACCCCCCCGATACCCGTATTGCTGGCGTCCGTATCAAGCAAAAACGGTTGTGTGAAATCGGGGTAACACAAGGGGGGAGCCTGCACCAAAGCGTCACGGAGGGAGCAGAACGCAGCCTCCTCTTCCGCCCCCCAGTGAAACCTCACACCCTTAGCCGTCAAAGCGTGCAGGGGCTTGGCTATGGTGGCAAATTGCTTGACAAAACGACGGTAATAGGAGGCAAAACCAATGAAACTACGAACCTCCGTGACCGAGGTTGGCGTTGGCCATGAGCTGACGCAATGCGTCTTAGCAGGGTCCGTCGAGATCCCTGAACGACTCACGATATGGCCCAAATACCTGACCGATTCCCGAAGCAGAAAACATTTAGCCGGTTTAAATTTAAGCTTAGCGGAACGCATCCTGAGGAACACCGCTCTCAGTCGCTGGAGGTGCTCCTCGAAAGTCCGACTAAAGACGATAATATCGTCAAGATAAATCAAACAGGTATCCCATTGGAGGCCCGACAAAACCAATTCCATGAGTCTCTGGAACGTGGCGGGAGCGGAATGTAAGCCCATGGGCAAACGGTTGAATTCAAATAGGCCCCCAGGTGTCCGGAAAGCAGTTTTAGGTTTTGACTCGTTATCGAGTGGCAATTGCCAAAATCCAGAAAGCAGATCGAGTGTGGAAAAAAACTGCGCTCCCGCCAAGGCATCCAGCGACTCATCCATCCTGGGGAGCGGATACGCATCCGCCATCGAGATTTTGTTTAAGCGGCGGAAATCGACACAAAACCGCAAGGACCCGTCCTGTTTCTTTACTAGGACAATAGGAGCACCCCACGGACTAGAAGAGGGCCGAAATGATATCGGCTGCCAACATATCATTAACCGCCGATTGCACATGTTCCTTCTCGGCCGGGCTGAGCCGGAAGGGATTCTGACGAATAGGGGCCGCGTCCCCTGTAGCTATGTGGTGGCGCAACAGGTCAGTGCAGCCGATATCGTACTTATGTTTGCTGAACACGTCAGCAAACTCGATGAGCAAACCCCTCAATGCTCCCAATTGCACCCCGGACAAGTTAGCAGAACCCGCACACAGCGAGTCCAACCACTCAGTCCCCTCATCACTTTGAGGATGCGACTCGACAGTGAAATCTGCTTGAGCCACGAGCCGTTCCTCAACGGGTAGCGGCGCGGCGTGAGCCAGCACCGTTCCCTGCGCAATTACGGCCGGCCGCGACCCCGTATTCAGGACCATTACGAACGGCTCACTGTCCCCTCTCACCATGGTTTGAGCAACCGCTAAGTCGAGGCCCTTACTGGCTCTGTTTGACGGCCCCAACAGCACCCCCTGTGCCTCCGCACCCACCTCGAGTGGCTTCCTGAACCGAAGGGGTACTAACATTTGCGATCCCGGGGGCACCCGTACAGTGTGAGTCGCCAGCGCCTGCACCGTCGCACAAACCGTGCGCACTTTGGTAGGGCTCGACAAGAAGGCAACCCGCCGACCTGACGGAAGCTCTATGCAGGCCTGATCTATAAGAATTTTGATGGGCATTTTTGACAAAAAGTCCGTACCTAGCAAACAGGGAACGGCCAGCGATGATGATACAAAAATAGGGCCCGCTAATTTAATGTCACCAATGCAAATAGTCGCCCGAATCTGGCCGATGATCCCCAGGGATCCCCCATTCGCCGCATAAAATGGCACGTCTACGGGCAGAAGGGGTCTACTTTGGACGGGAAGAATGTTATAAATAAGGTCCGAGATGATGGTGGCCGACGCACCCGTGTCAACAAGCACCCGGACCTCAACCCCGTCAATGAACCCCGTTACCACGGACGACCCGGCTGACGCAGCCACGATCCTGTGGGCCAATTCGGACCACTCGACTGCTTGCGGGCCGCGTACGGACCCCCCTCGCTGAATTGAACCCCCGGCACCCAGCCGCGAACCCCCCACCGCGAAGCGGCGACCCGAATGTGCCGTGTTTGTGGACCGAACGTGTGAGGTGCCGCGACTTGCCGGGTTTTGTTGGGATGACTTGTGGCCCTGGTCGTCGTCCCGACGTGGTCCTGCGGCGCGCTGACGCGGGGCCCGGCACCCGGCTGCGACGTGACCCCGAAGGCCGCAGTTGTAGCAGACGACGGACGTCGTAGGTTTCGGTTGCTCCAGCTTGCGGGGCGAACGTGTGGGCGAACGACCTCCCGTTCTCCACTCCCCCGGACGCGATGCAGCGAAGGCCTGCTCCTGCACCCCAGCTGGCTGAGGTTCGGCGATCGTGGCGGCCAGTGCCGCGTTCCCCGGCCATTTGCAGACGACCCCCGGCTTGCGTTTGAGGACCTCGTACGCGTGAATGCTCGTGGCGATCGCCAGGGAGCAGATCTCCATCTCGTCTGCCACGTTGATGGGGACCCCCAACTCGTGGGCCAACACCAGCAGCTGCTCCGTCACCATGGCGTCCTTCCCCTCCTTATCCATGCGGGGAAAAGCTGCGTCCGCCAAGGCGAGTAGTGCCGTGCGGTAGGCTAGCGTCGTTTCCCCAGCCACCTTCCGCCGGTCGTAGAACTGGTGGCGACACGTGGAGGGCGGCCCGAACACCTTCGCCATCAGGTGTAGTGCGGCCTGGAGCGTAGAGCGGGACGACCTTGCAGCAGATGTGAAGGCTGCAAGCGCGTCGTCGTCAAGCATCGCTGGCAACGCACGCAGGGCAGTGGTGTCGGACCACCCCGACATCTCCTGATGAGCGAGGAACCTTCGTTGGAAGGCTCCCCAGTCGCCCCCATCCGCCTTGAACGCCGACAGCGCGGGCAATCTTTGCTGGAGGACCCGATCGTCGTCGACGTCGGAGAGATTTTCCCGCGCTCCGCTGGAGTTGTGTAAAATGTCGGCTCGGTTGTCAGGCGCAAAATGGAGGGCTCCGGCGCGCGCTGATGACGTGGGCTGCGCTGCGCGGAGGTGTCCGGCCACGTGGCGTCCGTCTTTCCCGCCAATCGGTGGCGGCCCCCCAAAAACGGCGGCAACTTCCAGACTTTTGGCGCGAAGCGCCTTTTGGCGGGAATCCTCCAACGTCGCTTCCTCCACGACCCCCGCAGCCGTTTTTCCGCTCGCCGGAACGGAGATGTCGGCCAAGACAGCGGCGGCGGCGAGTAGCAACTCCGCCAACCGGGAGTGCGCGTCCTGGAGGCTGGTGTCGGAGGCAAGCGGAGCGTCGGCCATCACCGCGAAGTGCTGCATCGGCGGCAACTCCTCGTCCTCTACTCCCGAGGTCGGTGTCCCCGGTACGCCGTCGTCATCCCGACCTCGCTCGTGGGTACGGGTAGTCTTCCTTGTGTCCATACTTCTTGAAGACAGGTTTACTTCTGACACCAGTTGTAATGTAGTAACTCGGCGGGAGACGACTTCACGGGTAACACACTCTTTATTTTATCAAACTTGGTTACAGGTGACTAACACCTACTTTGTATCTCGGGTGACAAACACCCACTTAGCTACTTGGCGACTAACGCCCACTGAGCTACTCGGATGACCAACATCCACTTAGTACTCGGGTGACAAACACCCACTTAGCTACTTGGCGACTAACGCCCACTGAGCTACTCGGATGACCAACATCCACTTAGCTACTTGGCGACTAACGCCCACTGAGCTACTCGGATGACCAACATCCTCTTAGCTACTCGGCGACTAACGCCACTGAGCTACTCGGATGACCAACATCCACTTAGTACTCGGGTGACAAACACCCACTTAGCTACTTGGCGACTAACGCCCACTGAGCTACTCGGATGACCAACATCCACTTAGCTACTCGGCGACTAACGCCACTGAGCTACTCGGATGACCAACATCCACTTAGCTACTCGGCGACTAACGCCACTGACTAAGTCTTCAGCTCCGTCTTCGGGTCTTCAACTGGGTAACTCTCCCCGAGTGCTCTCGCGCGTCCCCCTTTATACCCCACCTGCGGACGTCGCTGCGAGCACCCACTTATTCGACCAATCGCCGGGCGCTGGCTACGATCCTCTTTTCCCACATCTCATCGTGCCTCACCACTCACTCCGCGCCGCCCCGTCATCTGTCACTCCCGGCGCGCGCGTCCACACCACGCCCACAACGCGTGCCCAACCCCGCACCCCGCGCCGCCCCGTGATCCATCACTGTCACAGTCGGCGCACGTCAATACCACCACTACATATGCACCCCGGCCACGCCCACCTTCGAGAACTCTCGAGAAGGCTCTTCCTCTGACCATGTGGCCTCCAGGGTGCCCCGGGGCCCCCGGCCCCCATCTTGATCCGGTCACGTGTCCAGCTGGGTTCATCCAGAGTGCCACGGCCTCAAACAACCCTCGCGGTACTGACCTATGGCTTCCAGACCCCCCCGATCCTGCCCTGGCGTCATTCCTGCATGCAGACGTAGTGACGTCATGTGTGTGTGCGTGCGGACCCTCGCGAGGTAGTGACGCTCTCCCACATAGTGATGTCACGCGCGTGTGTGTCGGCCCACACGGTAGTGATGTAACAAGTCACTACACATGCAAACAAATGTACAGCGGCAGTCTGGCGTATGGTGATGTGCATCTGTCATTTATAGGAGCCTGCTGATAATAGGTGATACTCGTTTTAGGATCCATAATAAACTTCATTTATATGTTCATCATAATCATGAGCAGCAAGATTATTATCATAATCGACGTATTTTTTTGTATGTGCACATTGAGGAAATGCCTGGCTTTAAAGATCACGTTCAAATGTATATACTGTGATGCATACCATTACTTTCCTCAATAATAAACTTTGCAAGTGCATTTAATGAGCACAGAATCACAATACAACTGTAACGGGCACGTATAAATTCGGCATTACTAGTTTGCATTGTTTTCTTTCTCGTGAATTCCATGGGCGCTTAGAGATCCGTAATTCTTTCATTACGTGTGGGATCCCGCCAAAAATGACAACATGCTTTGGACGTTGCGGGCGTGCAATTGAAGTGTTTGCAGTGAGGCATTTGCTCTTGGTTGTGTGATCCATGGGGAAGTGCAGATACAGAGCGGTTCCCGTATGAAACTGGAGGCGGGTGAAATTGTCCACTTATATTTAAAATGTGAACAAAAGTTCACTGTTCACTCTGTTGTCTCTCCAGTGAAAGGGTAATCGCTCCCCCGCACAAAAGAGCAAAGATAATTAGCTGCAGCCCATTCATCATGTTTCTCCAAGTAAAAATTACAACCAAATATGTGCTTTGGCCAATGGCCTTCCAGACTCATGGTATTACACATTCCTGCAGAGGGAACTGGTAGGAACGTTGGGTTGCTCGGTCAATAGCCAGGGTCAACGGCGGCGTGGTGTATTCCGCAAATATGGCCGACTGTGAGGGTGGGCACAAGCCGGCGTGAGTAGGTTAAACGTTTAAGGGCACCACGGGGTGACCAAGCCCCTCCCTACCCAGCCCCACCCCACCCAGCCCCCCCCAGCCCCACCCTCCCCACCCAGGCCCTCCCCACCCTCCCCTCCCCATCCAGCCCCTCCCCACCCTCCCCACCCAGCCCCTCCCCACCCTCCCCTCTCCACCCAGCCCCACCCTCCCATTTTTGGACACACGACGGACGGACGGACAGAATAATCTCCTGTGGGCTGGTGTAACCAGGAGGTTCCTACCAGTACAAGGCTAACTCTGCTAATGAACAAACTCTGCTCTGTAACAGTATCAAATCGGGGCCGTCCATAAATGACGTCCAACACCTATGGGGGGAGGGTTGTCAGACATTTGTGACGATGTATGACGAGGGGGGGAGGGGGGGTTGAGAAATGTGACATCAAAATGCGCAACTTTAAATAAATATAAACAATAGAATTGTTATAACAACACAAATTTTGATTAATTTTCATTATTCACTATATGATTATTTAAATTTACTAAGGTCACCTTTTATTTATTCCATGAAGGAGCATTTTTCTTCTCCATTGGAGAATTGAGAAGCATAAATTTTGTAAAAATTTTGAATGATTGTTATTAAACATTTTGATTTTAATGATACTACCAGGGCTTTTCATTCTGTGGAATGAATATGTGATTGTTATAATTGTACTCTCCATTTTGCTTCGTTCTACGACAACGTTTCAAGTATTTTTTATAGTTATAATTACTTTTAATATTTTATAATTATAAGATAATTTCAATCTAATATTCTTAACATCTGCAGTTTTAGTTAGACGTTGAATATTTTCAAGTTAATTTTATGCTACATTTTTAATACGTGTTTTCTCCTACAACATCAGTGCAGTGCCACATTAAATACGCACTACAATGACAATCGTTTAAAGTGATTTGAAGCATGTTTTATTTTAAAAATGGAAATATGGTTTTGGGGGGGGGGGCAGAGCTTTGTGACGTGAAATTTGAGGGGGGGTCTGACTTTTTGTGACGCCGTGTGACGAGGAGGGGAGGGGGGGTCAAAATCGGCCAAAATCGCGTGACGTCATTTATGAACGGCCCCATGGACAAGGAGACTACATTATCATTTTCTATGTGGAGATACTGTTGTATATGTTGTTTAAGTCGCCCTACGTTCATTGTGTTGCGTTGCTTGGAATTGCCTCCTCCTGACCAGAGACACTTCCCACGTTCAAGTAGCTGTTCAAGACGTTTCTATTCTCTTCTGCCTGTCACTGTCTCCTCCCGATCACCACGCACCACACCTTTACTGCGTTCCACACATCTACAACACTCCATACATCGAGCACGCTTCACACCTCTACAATACTTCACACCTCTACCGCACTCCACACCTCTACCATTCTTGTCTTCCACTCCTTTCCCTGTCTGCTATGCAACCCCCAACCAATGAGTTTTCCACAATCACACAAACCACCGTCCCTTACTAAACAATGTGCACGCTCCTCCATGTTGTGCATTGTTAAATCCTTTATATTAAGTTCACTTGCTTGCTTGCGCGCTTACGACCGTGCAAATCTTTCAGTCGTTTTTTAACCCACTTCCCGTGATCCAATCGAGCTGACATTTTGCACACAGACTCGTTGTGCGTGACAATTTATTTTCGTGAAAACATTTTTCCTAAATTTTACACTTTTTAGGAATTTTTTTTTTATATTTAATTACCGATTGCTTAATGGTGGCAGGCAATCATCTGACCCATAGGTGGCAGCCATCTCAAGTCAGAGGACGAGAGGACTCTAGCCGCCACGCATATAAAGGATTTATAGTGAAAAACTTTGTTTTTACGGGTTAATTTTTCCTGAGGTGAAATTACATTTCTATACCATACAATACGGATGGCCTTGCATTGTATATTCAGCACTATACAGTCAATTGTGAAATAATGCCTTTCGATTGTTTTTTTACCTCTAAGAGCAAGGCAACTGCATTTGTTCTGAGAAGCAGAAATAAAAAAGTGTCAGCACATAAACAAATATCTAGGAAGCTAAAGGAGACAGATGCTGACTGTGGCTACATTGCTTGACTGTCATGCAGATGAAGGGAAATTGCAAATGATACTCTTGCGAAGTTTAAAGCATATTGCAGACAATAACTTCTCAAGCTCTTGGGCTGATGTTATTACAGGTATATTAAAATTATCAGAAATATCATATGATATTAAACTTGTTCTTACGTAAGATCTGCCTAGAAAAACACGTAATCTCAAACTAGTGCTTTCCTTTTCAACTGCTACAAAAACTGACACCTTTATACAAGGCATCATGTTTGCAATAACCACAACACAAGCAGTCAAAATGCAAACAAAAAGAAACAACTCTGATGATGATGATGATGATAATGATGATAATGATGATGATAATGATATGCACTGTCCTTGAAGTTGATTGGTCCACACCCGAGACAGCTTTTCTTAGAGCCTAGTCTCCATTGGTGTTGGACCAGATGACACCAAAAGGCGTACAACTTAAAGACAGCGCATTATCAGAGTATTGAGAGCTCGGGGTAAGCATTTAAACTATGAGACCTCCTTTACCAGTGGCAAAATATAGTAATAGGTTTTTACCCTTTCAACTGGTACAACAACTGACACCTTTATACAAGGCATCATGTTTGCAATAACCACAACACAAGCAGTCAAAATGTAAACAAAAAGAAACAACTCTGATGATGATAATGATATGCACTTTCCTTGAAGTTGATTGGTCCACACCCGAGACAGCTTTTCTTAGAGCCTAGTCTCCATTGGTGTTGTATAAAAAAAAAAACTGACACTTTATAGTATATTCGTTGGGTTTACATCCTATTACCGCCGATTTGTGCCAAATTTTGCTTCGATCGCGAAAAATCAGAGGTTCAAATGGGACCCGGAGTTGGAGAAGGCGTTTCACGGCCTACACGATCGATTGGCGTCAGCACCGACGCTGGATTACCCTGATTTTTCTTTGCCTTTTGTTTGGGATACGGACGCCAGTGATACGGGCATTGGTGCTGTCCTATCTCAGTGTAAGGGCGGCGTTGAACGCGTTGTAGCATACGGGAGCCACGTTCTCTCTTCGGCGGAGACCCGCTATTGCGCCACCCGTCGAGAATTATTGCCTATCGTTCATTTTATTCGCCAATATCGGCCTTACCTATACGGCAGGAAGTTCATTGTGCGCACGGACCATGCGGCTTTGCAATACTCTTTGAAAGTCGACCAGCCCTCGGGCCAGGTGCCACGATGGTTGGAAACTTTACAGGAGTTCTCGTTTGACATTCAGTACCGTAAGGGTTCTCATCATGGTAACGCAGACGCGCTCTCTCGACTGCCACATGGTTCCGCCTGCGCGTGTGTCTCGGTCTCAAATCGGTGCACGCGGCCCCCTCAGCCACTTCGGCCTGTCATGTCCGCGGTGTATAAGTCCGTGGACTCGACCTGTCCTGAACCGGCTGATTGGGTTTTAAACTTGCCGCGTTCCGTTTGGGTCCACAAACAATTGTTGGATGATTCGCTTGCAGCTTTGCGGGGTCAGGCGAGCAAGTCTAATGGGTGCCCGTCGTCGGATGGGGTGCCTGGGGCGGCTCTCGGGGATGGATTGCTTGTGTGAAGGGATGATTTGCGGGGCCGTTGGCTCCTGGTCATTCCGTTGCCTCTGCGGTAATGATTGGTTCGGGTCCTGCACGCTGAAAAGTTGTTGCATCTTGGTGTGCAAAAGACCTTGTTGACATTGCAATGGGATTATTTTTGGCACGGAATGACGACTGACGTCGTCAGACACATTCGAACATGCTCCGAATGCGCTCGTCGGAAACCGCCTAAACAGCCTTATGTTCCTCCATTGCAATCGATTAAAGTGACGCGGGTTAACGAGTTGGTGGCATTGGATATTCTTGAGCCCTTTACTCCGTCCTCTTGGGGGAACACGTTCTTGTTGGTCGGGGTGGAATATTTTTTGCGGTGGGCAATGGCTTGGCCCTTGCCCGACCAGTCGGCGTCGTCCATCACGGATGCATTTTTATACGGATACGTGATGGACAAGGGGGCGCCAGAACGATTGCTCACGGACCAGGGGCGCAACTTTTCATCCAAACTGTTGCGGGACATGTGCGACGCTTTGGGCACTAAGAAGGTCCGGACTTCGCCGTACCATCCACAAACGGATGGGATAGTTGAGCGGTTGAACCGGACCCTTACAGCCATGCTCTGCCATACGGTTAATGTACGGCCGTGAGAATGTGCCGCCTGTTGATATAGAGTTCAACACGCGTGCGAAAGGTCCTGCGAAAACCCTCCCCGAGTATATTCGCGACTCCGTTCGTCGCGTTACGGAAGCGTGAGATGCGGCCCGATTGGCTACGGCAAAGACCCAGGCCCGGAACGAACGGTGTGCCTGGCGCTCCCTTCGTGCATCGCCTTGGCGTGTGGGGGACCTGACCTGGCTCCACTGCCCACAGGTGCCAGTGGGGACCTCCCCTAAATTACACAAGCCCTGGCAAGGTCCGGTGGTATTTATTGATGTTCCTAGTCCCCAGTCCGCACGCGTCCGGGTGGGGTCGCGCCGTTGGTATGTCCACATGTCCCGATTGAAGCTCTACATAGCACCTCGTGTCGATGCGTCATCTCCTAAAGTTGCCTTGCCGGTGTCTGATGCATGTGACGCATCAGACACCGGCGCATCCAATTGGATGCCCGGAAGATCAGGGGCGGAGCCTAAGGGCGGAGCCGGGGGGGGGGCACTAAGTGAAGGGCATAATCTGTAAAGTTCGGAAAGGGCGTGGTGGAAGATGGAGACAGGATGACATGTAAGGGGAATATAAGGGGGATCCGGAAGAGGCTCGAGGTCAGTTGGTGTAGTCACGGAGTGGGACCACGTTGGGTCATGGGAGGTCTCCTGCGCCATCAGCCACGTGGCTGGAGACGACTCCAATCACACCGTCAGCCAACGGTGTGTGGGAGCAGGGAGGAGTGCGACTGACTGGAAGGGCGCGCGGGGCGCGCAAGAGGAACAGCCGGTCCACTGTCGGGACCAGCGGAGTGTGAGCGGCATAACAAAGAATAATAGAGAGATGGAAACCAAGCTGTGTGTCGTCAACATCATTTATTACACAACTTTTCTGCTGTATTGTGAATCATGACGCACTCACCGGCATGTTGGGGAGGGTTGCCCAGCTCGGCGGCCTGTTGAGGACTCGCATGTTGAGCGTGGCCCATGTAAAGGCGATTGGCAGTCAGTGGTGGAGTACGGGAATATCAGCAGAGCGTCTTGATGCCCAGGAGCATCCATGCTCACTGCTGGGGCTCACAGATCACGATGTCTGACAAAGACAAAGATCCCCTGTATAACCTAAACACACTGTTGGGGCAAGTGCTGTTATCAAGCACTTATGAAAGCTGGCACGGCACACTTGGGAGTGGGTGGCCAACACCACGCCCGGCCGCCTTTGTCTTCCCAGTGGCGATGTTTACGCAATGCACCAGGTATTGATTTGAGGTTGAGTCGACCTAGGGGAGGCCCAGGACCAATTCAGATAATCGTCACCGGTGTTGGCCATGAGCGAGAATGGAACTCGGGTCACCGGGTGCTACACTACCACTGTCTGACAAAAGACAAAGACACACAACACACGCAAGCATGTGTTTACCCGTGCAGAATGAAATCATCAGTGTCCAGAATAGCCTCACATGCTGAACACATTCCTGTGGAGGGAGCTGGTAGGAACGTTGGGTTGCTCGGTCAATGGCCAGAGTCAACGGCAGCATGTATACCGCAAATATGCCCGACTGTGAGGGCGGGCGCAAGCCGGCGTGAGTAGGTTAAAATTTTAGTTTTATAAGGGCACCACGGGGTGACCAGCCCCTCCCCACCCTGCCCCACCCTCCCCACCCAGCCCCTCCCCACCCTCCCCACCCAGCCCCTCCCCACCCTCCCCACCCAGCCCCTTCCCACCCTCCCCTCCCCACCCAGCCCCTCCCTCTACACCCAACCCCTCCCTGCACGACGGACGGACGGACGGACACAATAATCCCCTGTGGGGTGGTGTAACCAGGAGGTTCCTACTAGTAAAAACTCTCTCCACAATTGGTAGAGATGGTGCGGAGTGCTACAACAGGGGCACTCAAATCAATACACACTTGTGTGTCGACATTTAAACATGCGACATTTATCATGAACGTGCACTGTATGCAAAGTGTTAATACGCATTTAAGTACGGTACACGCTGCATACGCAAGGTACGTACAATAATTTACTTACAAACGTGCGCAATTAGCCGACAAATACACGTGTGCATTACAACAACTTTTGGAAGAGAAGAATCCCTCCCAGGCCAGGTTGGTGTCGGGAGGGGTTGGATCAGATAGACAATCTTCACGGAATCTCCACTGTGACGCTGCGGCCCAGCGGTCGCGTTTTCACCGCCCGTTGTAAGTGTGGGCCTCCAGCCAATCAGCGCACTGGCAACAGACACAACGACTGACGGATGGTGGAGCTCTTGGTGTTTTCTATTGTATGGCATCGCTATGTTTTTGACGAAATCCAAAGATCGTCCTTGTAATCTCACACAACGCTGAGATAAGTGCTGTGAATAAAAACACAATTAATATTCACAGGAAAAAATAGGCGGCGGTGATGTTGGAAGCACCCAGACTAGCTACCTCTGCTGTTTCCCCACGACGTTCTTCTGCTGTTGCTTGTGTAGTGTAATAGTGCCGGCTGATGGACAGCAGTAGCAACTGTGGTGTACAAACAATACATATGCCGGTGAGCGTGTGCACGGGTGTGTTGGCAGAGTGAAAAAACATGGGCAAGGGTCACAGAGGACCCCATCTGGAGGCCCCTGGAACCTGCTAGTAGGTTCGAGAAGGGAGTCACGGTCAGGGCAGGGCCAGGCCATGCTGGTAGGATAAAAGGAGACGAGAGCGGGAGCTCGAGGCTGCCAGTTCTGGTATTGGACTCGTCTCTTATTTGCTGTCGTCTCGTCGCTGTTGTCGCTGCCGTCTTCACTAGATATTGCGCTGAAAGATAGTCTCAGTCAGCGCCGTCAGTGGTAGATGGCTAGTGTTGTGTACAGGCGAGGCTAAGCGACTCTGGAGAGTGTGTGGACGAGACCATGAACGTTGTAAATAAAGACACTACAACTGGTGTTCAGAAGTGGTTGAAACATTACGACTGGTGTTAGGAGTTATAAATCGTCATGTCAAAGTTAACCAGGAAAAGGAACCCACCTGTGGTGTTGTCGGAGGAGGAAGACGACGAGGAACCCATCCCTCCAACAGCCCCAGGGCACGGGACCCTAGGTCTTAGTCTCGCGAATGTGGAAGCAGTGGCTGCCGATCTGGGAGAAAGGGGCGCCGACCCTCCACAAGTGCGAGCCGAGGATGGGTGGAAAAAACTGGCTATCCGACTCGAACTGCTCCTCGTCACCGTCGGCCAGCTGGTCACGCAGCTTTCCACGTCTGTGCCGGCCGGCCAAGAGATGGCACGGGAACCGTGGGGCTCGACGGAACAGCAGCCGGTAGCGACGGTTCCCGCCACGGGGACAACGTGGTCATCGCCCACCATTTCGACCCCTAAAGGCATGGCCGGCGCTCAAAGGAGCCAGGTGCTGATCCCGGCGACTGTCTCCCATCCGGGAATTGGTGGCGGCGGGGGGGCGATTGGACGGCATTTCATCACCGCTTTGAGGTGGCCTATTTGTCCGTCAGTTGGACAGAAGAGGAGGCCCTGCGGGTCCTACCGACGGCCTTCAATGACGATGCGTTGGCGGCGTTCTGGGCCATCCTGGAAGGTGATCAGAGTACCCTCCAGGGGGCGTACACCCAGATGGTGGCCGTTTTTGACCCGCTGTCCAAAGCCCACAGAAGGTTTTTGCAGCAGAGGCGCGGGGAGGCCGAGACGCTTGTCGGTTTTCGCAGTGCACTTCTGGCATTGGGGTGTATCTCCACATGGACTGGGCAGCACTCGATTCCTTGACGGTGGAAAGGCTGCTTTGGTTGGCGTAGGAGTTGGGGGTCATCCTGACGATCACCGAGGAGAACGAGCTCACATCCCTGAGGGTGGCTCTGTGCATTCAGGTGCATGAGAACATTCAGCATTGGCCTAAGGTGGCAGCTTGGACAGGGGACGCCGAAGGGGTGAAGGGGCCCACGTGGCGAGAGCTGGAGCTGGCGGCGGCATTGTGGGGCCGGAGCCCGCATGGAAGGGAGTGGGGGTGAGGAGGAGCCCCCTCCATCGTGGGGATCAGCGGGCGCCTGCTTCAGATGCTGCCAGCCTTGCCATGTCTCAAAAGGATGCCGGACCACCATCAGAACATTGGGGTCACCTCTGACGCTCTCCACCCCACAGAGGACCACTCCCCAAGCCCCACAAGTGAGTCAGGACACATCGGACACCCGGCCCCAAACACCATCTCATGCATCCAGGTCGTTGCGTGCGTCGGGCCCACGTATCACCACTTACCATCCCATTGCGGTGCACGAACAATGGAATTGGGTGGCAGATGGTTGGCCTTAATTCCGGTACACAGTGGAGTAAATTTGCGCACCGGGTGGTTGGGGATTGTCGGCGCTGGTAGGGTTCATCCAGGGAATGGAGGTACGGGTCTGGATTCATACGGGTGCCTCGGATACATTTATTTCTTACGCCATTTACAATTTGTTGCTATTAAGAAGCCGTCGTCTTACCCCGGTTGCGAGAGCATGTATCGCGGCCAACGGCGACAGCATGGGCATTGTTGGGCAGATTGAGGCACGTGTTAAGATCGGGGAAATTGAGATAACCGGTCCTATTTTGGTGTCGAAGACATTGGTGGTACCTTGCCTTAATGGTACTGACTTTTTGGATAGAATGCCCTTGAAAATGTTGGTTAATCAGGGCTGTGTGGAAATGCCATTGGGGCAGAGATACCATTTTTGTGCTTACAAATAGGCTGACTACGGCTAACGCCACAATCCACGCCTTGGCAAAGATCTCAGTCGAGATTCCGATGGGGGCACAAATGTTGGTGCCGCTGCGTTACAATAAGTGGCTACAATTACAGAATTCCGAGGCGGGGATTGTCTTAACCCCTTCCCACACCGCTACTCAGAGCCTCACGCTGGTGGGTGCTAAGACAATCGTCAGGTCGGACCAGGAGCCATTTTTGCAGGTGTTGAATGTCGCGTTGGTTACGGTGGTTTTTCAGGCTGGTTCGGTCTTAGCTCACGCAACAGCTGCGTGTTGTGAGGCTGTCGACACTGCTGCCATGGAGGTAATAGCCGGTGTTGAACAGAGGGCCGAGTCAGACGGGACCTGGGCTGATAAGCTGTGTGCTGAGAATCCCGACTTGTCTCGAGAGCAGTGGGAAAGGTTATGTGCTCTATTGGGGAGTTTGCTGATATTTTCAGCCAGGGTAAATTTGATATTGGCCGCACCTCATTGCTGCACCACCACATTGACACTGGTGGTGTGGCCTCCATTAGGCAAAACTCATACAGACTGAGCCTGAGAGAGAAAAAGCATATTCAGGGCAGTTGAGGAAATGTTGTCCTTGGACATCATTTTCCCCTATACCAGCCCGTAGAGTGCCCCCATTTTGCTAGTTAAGAAACGGGTCAGGAGCCCATCTGTGCGGTATTTGGACCATATTGTCAGTGTGTCTGGAATAGCCACAAATCCAGACAAGATGGCATGCATACGTGAGTGCCCAACCCCCAAGTCGGTGAGGGAGGTGCGCAGCTTTGTCGGGTTCGCCTCTTATTACCAGCAGTTCGTTCCTCATTGCGCGACAATTGCCAAAGCCCTTCAAACGCTGACCGCCAAAAACATAAATTTTGCTGGAGGGTAGAGACCGCGTTTGTCGCGTTTTTAGTTCATCTCGCTAATGCACCTCCCCTCAGCTACCCGGATTTCTCGCTGCCGTTCATATTGGATATGGACGCCAGCGACACGGGCATAGGAGCTGTCTTGTCCCAGGTGAAGGACGACGTGGAGAGATGGGTCGCGTATGGTAGCTACGTGCTGTCCACCGCAGAACAGTGCTACTGCATGAGGCACAGGGAACTTTTGACCATGTTGCATTTTTTACAGCAGTATAGGCCATATCTTTACGGCAGGTATGTCGTTGTGTGCACAGACCATGCGGCTCTTTAATACTTCTTGCGGGTTGAACAGCCATCCAGCCAGCTTTCGCACTGGCTGGAAATTCTACAGGAATATTATTTTAAGGAGACCTAAAGAAAGGGTCTGCAGCACTGCAATGCGGATGTGCTGTCCTGCCTGCTTCTGAGTGAGCGATGTGCATGAGCGACGGGTACTGCCAGGTGTGAACCACATGCGGCTGGGTCGCCACGAGTTGTGGCGGCATCAGGGGACGCAGTACCAGCCGAGGTGGTCACACCTAGGGACAATACATTGGGCCTCATTCACGCTGAATGGGGACGGCTGCAGGTGGAGGATGTGTCGCTATTAAAATTATGGCACGCACGGAGGTGAAAGACGGAAATTCCGTCAAAGTGGGAGCATCCCACATAGTCCTTCAGGAGGGACTTTTGATGAGATGGGATGCGGAGCTGCAGCGCTATTGTTAGTCGTTCCTACCGCCTTGCAGGGTAAGGTGACGCAGGTGATGTGAAAAATAAGTGAATGCAGCTTCGTGTCCGGAAAACCTTGTTGACGCTGCAGCATGATTTTTACTGGCCAGGGATGTCAAACGATGTCTATCACCTGGTTAAAGGCTGCGCCAATTGCGTGCGCCACAAGCCCCCGTTGAGGAGGGCACAGCCTTCATTACAGTCCATTATGGTGTCCCGAATTAACGGTCTGGTTTGCACTTGACATCCTGGGGCTGTTTCCGGCTACATAATTGACAAGGGAGCACCCGAACAGCTTCTCACGACCAGCGGCGGAATTTTTCGTCAAAACTGCTGCGGGAGGTATGCGATGTGTTGAGAACCAAAAAGATCAGGACCTCGCCGTACCATCCTCAAACGGATAGTATGGTAGAATGTCTGCACAGGACCTTGACATCAATGCTCTGTCAGGCGGTTAATGAGGCGCAAACGAACTGGGATTTGCACGTCCCGGGGGTCCTAGCGGCATACAGGATGGCCCCACATGCCTCGACGAGGTTTTCCCAGTTCTATCTTATGTTGGGCCGAGAGAATGAACCCCCCATGGACGCTAAGTTGGGCATGGCTTCAGGGAAGATTAAGGCCGCTATGTCAGCGCCTATACAGGTCATGCTCGCACAGTTATCTGAGGCGCGTGAAACCGCCAGGGGAAATTCAGCCAACAAGCAGGCCACAAATAAAAAGAGCGTGGGCGCGGGAGTATGTGCTGCCATAGAAAATCGGGGACAGGGCTTGGATATACTGCCCACAGGTACCACTGGGTACGTCCCCCAAATTACATCGGCCATGGCGAGGCCCCATGGAGGTTGTGGCAACTAAACAGCCACAGTGTGTGCAGATACAAGTGGGACGTCGCCGTTGGTTCGTGCATCCATCGCGTCTTAAGCCATATGTTCACCCCCAATTAGACAGTACATCTCCAAGTGCCCAAATGGCCGGGGTCTAATGTGTCCAGCAAGCCGAGGTGGCCAGTCCCGGATGTTGTACTTCAGAAGGACTGCGTTGTGCCACCCACAGGATCCGAGCCACTGATGCCCGTGGAATCTTCCCAGGCCGCTCCATGTAAAGGACCAGAGGCTGGAGCCCAGTCGAGTTATGCTGTTGAACCCAGGGAGGGGCCGCGCCCTTTAAGCCATTTGTGTAAATCACCAGAGCCCCAAGGAGTGTGAGATCCCACCCAAGACGCTGGACCGGCGTAGAGGACCCGTTCCATGAGTGCCACGTTCCGGTGAATGGACTCATCCTTGAGTGCGCTGTCATTAATGCTGGGAAGGGGTCGTTTGGTGCTGTGTGTTTTGTGTTGGTGGTTGTTGTTGTTCGTTTTTTTTTGCCTGTACCGCGCGCCACGTGTGATCGGGTGGATCTGCTGTTGTGCTTGTCAGTTCGCGGGGGGCATCGCGGTTGTGCTGTGTCTCACGGGGAGCATTGCGGTTGTGCTGTGTCTGACGGTTTTTGCCGCGCAGCATGCCGAGTTGCTCGGGTGGAGCAGTTGTTGTGCTGGTCAGTTCGCGGGGAGTGTAGCGACTATGTTTTTTGGTTGGATTTTTTTCGGGGTTTTGATGTATTTCGGTTGTGGGATTGCTCTACCTGTCCACCCAGTTGCATTGCTGTGTATCAGCCGAGATGACTGTTTTTTTAAACAAGGGGGGGGGGTGATGTAGTGTAATAGCGCCGGCTGGTAGGCAGCAGTGGCAACTGTGGTGGACAGACAGTACATACGCCGGTGAGCGTGTGCACGGGTGTGTTGACAGGGTGGAGGAACTGGGGCAAGGGTCACGGAGGACCTTGTCTGGAAGCCCCTGGATCCTGCTAGTGGGTTCGAGAAGGGAGGTGCGGCCAGGGTGGAGTTAGGCCGCGCTGGTAGGATAAAAGGAGCCAAGAGCGGTAGCTTGAGGCTGACGGTTCTGGGATTGGACTCGTCTCGTCATTGCTATCATCTTGTCGCTGTCGTCGCTGCCGTCTTCACTAGATATTGCTCTGCACGATAGTTTTTGGCTGTCTCAGTCAGCGCCATCAGTGTTAGGTGGCTAATGTTGTGTACAGGCTAGGCTAAGCAACTGTGGAGAGTGTGTGGACGAGACCGTGAACGTTGTTAATAAAGAAGGTGCCTCCTACAAACCTTGTCTCCGAATCATTGACACTACACATGTAACCTGGCAACTAGACTCCAGTTGTTAGGTTTTCAGTGCAGCACTCACGCTCTACCCACACCATTTGCCAAGCATATACACATGACATCGCACTTAAATGTAAATAATCTAAATTGTATGTGTATTAATATGCATTCCATTTTTCGGTACGATGTTTTAAAATAACAATACATTAAGCGCAAATTGTGTACACACGTTTTAATTGGCCAAACAATTACTGTACTGGCATTGCGAGCAGAGAGAATAATTTCGATGCAATAATTGTCACGGTGCTAAATTAACAGCAATGCAATTAGTCGAGCATTGGAGGAGTTCGAGCAAACATGCGGGTGTCAGGCTGTCTCACGTAAAAAATGCTATAATCTCACCTACAGCTACTTGGCATTTTTAGAATGCAATGTTTCACCCGTGATGCAACACCTGTTTGTGACAAGTGCATAAGAATGGCACAGGTTAATAGTGAAGTTGTTTTTTATTGTTTTGTTTGCCGTATATCCACGGGGGCAGAGTACAGCAACGACGTATTCCTTTGTTTTGGCAAATACAACGGACTCCTCTATTTACGAACATTCGACTTGCGAAATTTCTGAGATACGAACAAACATGTCCCGTGTGGCCAGTTGTCTGTTCGGACCGAGAGTCTAAGTTCAACCGCCTCGCAATAAATGGCGGTGGTGGCATCTACATCTGCAGAAGATGAAGAACCAGTGGCATCTATATCTACAGGAGATTATGCAACTTGTAAAGCTGTTCCCCGTGTTTAGTGTACACGCCGTACATGTCTGGAATCTACAGGAGGAAAGTTGGATTTACGAGCAAATCGATTTTCGAACAGACCTCTGGAACCTAACTCGCTCGTAAGTAGAGGAGTCCCTGTAATCTGGTCATCGCATTTGGCCACCACCCGTTTACTTTGCGCAGTCAGTGATAATCGTTTCCCATGGACACCCTGGACATTGCTGCAAGCTCTCACCACAGCACCACTACCATACTCTCTGCTTTAAAATGGACACTAAAGAATGCGTAACATCATCCACATGAAGGTTGACGAATGTGTCACCTGGTATCATGGCACACATTTGTAAATGTCAACAAGTCTCCCTCTATACGACTGTGGCTACTCGAGTCTCCCTTGAAAGAGGGAGAAAGATTATGAATTGCAATGTACTTTCCCCTAGCTAAATAGAGGACAGCAAATTGATTATTCAAAGCAAGGCCCCGCTGCATGTAAATTGCAGAAAAAACAACAATACGGTGCAGTGAACCTTTTCTGCCGGGCTATGCTGACCTTGTTGTGCGAGCAATGAACACTGCAATGCCAACACAGAGCACTCCATCATGATCACGAGGGCCTAATTATGTTGTGTACAGCGTGTTCATAAGGTGCCCTTGTTTGATTTATTGAAATAGTTGTATATGGTAAAGGGCACCTAAATTAAGATGTATACATTTTGCTTACAAAATGAGGTCCCTGCGCTTGCTGCAATGAGTATTATATCTCGATGTAGAATCGCACCGGTAACATTTCGTGCGGCCGATTTACAAGAAATCCCTTTGGGAAATGCGATTCCATCAGGCAGTTAATTTGACTATGACATTCGTACATAATAGCCTAATCCAGCAGAAAAGCCTGAAGCTTACAAGTAAATGTAAGAGCTGGCTTAGCGCTACTGTGAAGGACAACGTGTCTCTTAATGCTGCGCCCGACAACACTCACGCCTAATGTTTGGTGTTTCAAATGTGGATGCAGAGCAATCGTGGGCTGCAGCTTCCTGCATTTGCATGACAGGGATGCAATGCATTCCTAAAGATGTACTTTCCTAACAATAGTCAAATTACCACTGTTGATAATTATTCAACAAATGTACTTATTGGCATGCAGAGACAACACATATTCACGCATAAATGTAAGAGGAAGCCTCTTGGCAGTACTGGAATTTAATAGATGTTTAAAATAGGGAATTAGAAGTCACATTAGTTACGTTAAAACAGTTGTCATATGCTACATATTCACATATGCCTCTGTTATCTAGGCTGCAATTATCAGCCTAGATAATAGAGGCATATCGATTCAATTGCAAAGGACCCTACCACAGCAAGAGCACATGCGATATAATGACATCGTCGTGACTTTGGGGCACTTTCCTTAACATGATAGATTTTGCTGTGGTGGAACATTTTTTTGGTCGGAAATGTTCTACCACAGTGACTTTATGCTTTTCATGGGGTAGTCCTCTCTTGCCCTACAGAATGCATAGGGTGGAAGTCCACTCCACGTATGTGAACCAGTCTAAATGTGTAGGTGGGACAACAGCACCTTGCAGGTGGGACCAGAGTATCGTGTGTGAGTGTGTACTGTATATGAGATCAGGGTATCGTGTGTCAATGAGTGCGTGTGTATTTAGGGGGAGAAATGGCGCAGTGGTTAGCGCACTGCACTATGAACCCGGTGACCCGAGTTCAATTCCTGCTCACGACCGAACTCCAGTGACAATTATCTGAACCGGTCGTGGGCCTTCCCAAGGTCGACTCAGCGTCAAATGAGTATCATGTGTTGTGTGTTAACATCGCCACAGAGGAGACAAAGGCGGCCGGGCATAGGTTCTGGCCGCTCACCTCCTCGTGTGCTGTATCAACCTTCATAGGTGCTACTTGCGAACAGCACTTGCTCCAACACTCTGTTAATGGCTGCACGGTGGGATCGTTGTCTTTGTGTATTTATAAGGCTCCTGTGGACTTTGGTTAGATCCACCAGTGCCATCAGTGACAGGCTGTTTCCACCAAGGATGGAACTCCATATTCTACCACAGAAGCCCCTCTCTAGGAGACTGAGGCTGGAATATTTTAGTGGTGGAATTCCACAACATCATGGTGTCTCATGACCAGTGACGAATTCACCACCTTATTCACTCCATAACCACCATTGGGACCACAACCCCAGCCATGCCCTCACTTCTCACTCTGTAACATCTATCGTTCAGACGGAGGTACAATGGGATTGCGCTCCCTTCAATGGTTGGGATGACTTTTCATGAATTCAAGAATTCATAATCAGGCTGACATGAGGAAAACATCCATTCTGCCAAAACAGCGTGGGGTCGTACTACTTTATTTATGAAATACTTAGTAAATAGTACCCCAGAAGTTTTTCTACGTTATCCACAAGTGACAGGACAGATCCGACAGAGATGGAATTCCTATCTGACAGAAATCTTTTTGTGGTGGATTTCTACCACGTTATTTACTTTAAATCATTTATCATATGCAACCACAATTATGAAACACATTAATCTGTTCTGAGCTGCCACATATAAAACACTTAAACCCAAAGCAAATTTACCCCCTAATGCTGGGCTATACTGAATTCATTCTGCAGTATTGGGTTACCATGCAAATCCCATAAACATGTTAAACTTAAGAGCCTCGTTTAATTTGTATTGTAAAGTTAGGCTTTGAACTGTGGGTTTTATTTTGGCTTGGTATTTTGGCATGGGAATGAGAAATAGCCTCCTAATCCATCCAGCCACCTGTTCTCTGATGTTAATAATATACTATTTACACTTTAAAGTGTGCGTGTCATGCATATGGAAGAACTGATATTCACAGTATGCAGTTGAGTAAAGAAGACAATAAATATACGCTTTGGGACAGGTCCACAGTTGATGAAAAGGAAGACACAAACAGGTAATTCTGGTGATTTTCCTTAGTGTGTTTTTTGCAAAATGCCCCTATAAACAGAACACAATAAGTAGGCCCAATCAATGTTGCCTGGTCATAGAACCGTGTAACCCACAAATATGTAACTGTTAAAATGCAATCATTACGTGCTGCAGATTTTCACCGCTTGAAGTCATTAATATTGCACAAATGCTGTCGCGTGGAATATCTGAGCTCGTCTTCGTCAATTGATATTTTGCAAAGAAGTAAAATTGATTCACTTAATGAGATCGGGTTTACAGCAAAAAGGTTTTTAAAGAAGATATTTGTTATCGCGAGCAGTCTTGGGTTTGACTGCATCTTTGTCGAGTACATGTGACGAAAAATAACCTCTACATTTTAGTTTCCACTAGCACTTTTGTAAATACATTACTCGGTGTAATCATCCTGCCACACAAATGCAAAGGAATTTTTTTATAAATAATTAGGTTTTTTGATATTAATGACATCAGATATGATTGGAGGATACAAACCATTTAATTGCTTGTTAATTCCGTTGAACAAAAAACATTGCCACGCTATTACATGTTCATTACTATAGTTCTGAAGCGTCCACTGATTGAAGATTTCTTCTTAGAAACCACTCAGAATTTTAATGTGTACAGTATTTCCATATCCAAGAACACGTTTCAGTTGAAGTTACCATCTGAACCCTGTGCTTTGCTCCAGTGACCCATCCAAAATAAACACTTTGTCTCGTTATGATGCCATCGTTTGGGTTTCGTTCTGCCGGTTAATTTTGTTTAATCATCATTATAACTTCACAAACCTCCAAATGAAAATGCTTATTAAATACCATGAAATTGGTCCTTGGAAATGCTTTTTTCCCCTCTAGTTACAAATAAATTCTGCTTCCAGCTGTGGTTGGTGCAGCTTAGTGTTAACAACGCTTTAATGTTTGAGGCATTGGAAAGCCACTTATGATTTGCATCTTCAGTCGCAGGTGTCCAGCAGTCCACAGCTCCTAAGAGTCGATCGTTGTGTTGCTATGTTGCACACACACACACAATTCCCTCCGCAACGATAAAATGTGTATTGGTGGTCCTGTTTATGTGACACCGTGTAATCTAATTGAAACTTGAAATGTTAAGCAATATATTCGTGGATCCTTCAGTTCCTGCATAAATGTACGTTAAAAAGTGATGAAGCGACGGTTTCACTAAATGTCTGAATGAATGACCGTGGTTTGATAACCCAGACAGCTGCTATACACACCCATTATCAATTTAAACAAGTTATTTGGTGATCCTGCATTGGCAGTGGAGCACAAACAGAAAAAATAACAAGACAAATTCCACACCGAACAAAAAAACAGCATTCAAGTTAATGCATTTAATATATATGAGAATATTTTCCAATTAAAATATTTATGATTTATTTTTGTAAAGTTACATTTTCTTGTATATTCCGGATGAGCAGACCTGGACAAAGAGAGGGGCGGGGCGGGACAGGGCAGGGGTGTGTGGGTAATTGTGATATATACAGTGGAATGTTTGTGCGAGGGATGGAGCATTAATGGGGTAAAAAAAGCAAGCGAGTGTGAACCGCCAGATAAAGGGGGCGGCGCGTGTCTTGTGTGATTTGGCCCATACTGTTCCGTGTCATTCCTCATTACACTCCAGCTTCAGCAGCCCTTGCCAAGCTGCTGACAAAAAAAAATACTCAGCCGCAATTTGGCCACTCACTCACCACTTGGTGCCCACGCAGGGGGTCAGGGTGGTTTTTATTTTCATGCCATTTCCCCAAAACGTAATGAAAACTGCCCCTACGCAGCAAAACCTGGCTGTGTGCCACTTTGAGATCTTGATGGGGTGGGAGGTTCCGTAGCAGAGCCCACGCAACTCGCCGATTCCTTAGGCTCGGGGTTACCACACGGCTCACGGATATCGGTTTCAATGTATGTATGTGGTTTTGATAAAAAAAATTTACAAATATAATAGATTGCTCAATTTACTGATTGGACGGCATATCAAGTAGGATTCTGATTGGATGACCTATATGCGCATAGTTTTGAGTGTTGTTTTGTACGTATGTATATACGTATGTTGAACTTCTCTCCCGCTGTACACATGAGTCTCTCATTCATTGTCGAGCTACCTGCAAAAAGCCACAAAAATATTACAATGTAATTCATAACACGCACGATATATCACGGACATGAGTAAATATTTGCACGAAACAATTGCCACTTCCTCCACTTGGCTGGTGGATCATTAAAACATTTCGTGGTAGAATCGCCTTATATGCGAATTGGCAAACATAATCCCCCTTCACTTTCTTCCTATTTAACGACACGAGAGTTAACGGAGCCAGAGTGTACATCGTCGCACGCCATTGTGCCTTAGAGGGGTTCACATGTTCCCCGGCTGGGGTTCTGTTGAGACAGGAGGCAAGAGAAGGAAAGAAGAAAGAGGGAGCTGCATAGCAGGGAAGGAGAGGAGGAGGGAGGGTAGGCCTCCTGTACCCGTTAAGGACCCTGGGACCGAACTGCAGACATCTCCTACAGCAGATGTCACCAAGAGGGGTTGAAACTGACAGGGGTCGAACACCTAAAAAAGGCCATGTAAAAGATGGTGGGAGCCCTAGAAGACTCTATGATGACAATGAGGAATTGAGCAAAGCTGCGGTATAACGTTTGAATCCTCACACACGGCAACATGGCATTGAGAAATATTTTCACATTTTGGACAAAGGGGCTCTGTTAGAGTACATTTTTAGCTGTGTGTGCATGTGCATTCGGATGATTATAGCGATTCAAACATAATACCTCTAAATGTTGAGTCCCAGATCTGGCAGCAGTCTGTAGGTCGACTGGAAAGGACAGAACCTGGAAGGGACTATCTTTCCATGAAAGAATCGTCTGTATTATCCCCGTTATTGTCAAGGGCTCAACATTGAGTACACGTCGGATAAGAAGCCAGTGTATGCTCCCAGTTCTTTGTGGGCCACCGATATGGCCATCGGCAATAATTACAGATATTTAAGGGGGCCAACACTCCTAGACCTGGCATCTGATCTCCAACGTTTTCAATTGCCCAGGAATACCAATTCCCACCCCGTCCCCCCACCCCGTCGGGCGGGGCCCTATTTCACCTCTGAAGGTGGAGCAGTTCACTTTCGAATGTCTGGTGTTTGCTTGGCTGTGTTAATGCAGAGTGCTCCTCGCTTGGTGAATAGCACCATAAAATAAAAGTGGCTTCAGCTGAAACATGCATAAGGTGGTGTGAACCTTCACTGGTGGCTCCGAGTCAATGTTGGAAATCCCTCATTCCTATAGTGGGGACAGTTTATCCAATAGCTGAGGAGTAAATGTCTAATTTCTATATAGGCCGTTTGGCATCGTGTGCCCGAATGCTTTACATTAGTTTTGCCTTTGGTGATTCCTCTCAATCTGCTGAAAATTGCCACTGGGCATTCTGATGTCATGGGTATATGCAAAGCTAAACATAAAAACATCTGACTGCCCTAAAAAATATTTGCACTTTACTACACAAGAGTAATTTTATATTTTCATTCATGTGTATACGCTGGAACACATATAAATACCATGGGCAATTGTCAGTTCTATTTCAGAAATGTTATACAACAACAATAATAGGAAGGTCATTTCTGATTGTGGACACGGAGAAGGGCTGAAGGTGTTCGGAGGCTCCGCGCGTGGAAATATGCTCTTTAAAAAGGGAACAAACAAAACATAAGCAGCGAAGCTAGCAGCAGTTCTAAATTAATTACCCTCCATCGGTCAACCAAATTAAAGGTAATGAAGAGATAAACATTTCTGCCAAGGCATTACATCCAGATGCTGTGATTCGTGATGCTCCATTATGTAGGAAGTAAATTCTGCACATGCAAAAGCATGTGCATTTTGTCACAGGCATTTACGACGCAAAGTCACTCTGTCCCTTTTATTTAAAAAAAACATTGTCCAGGTGACACTATCATATGTATGGATGTGTATTCATTTAATGCAGCTGCATACTGTAGATCATAATTATGACCTGTTTAATTCTGCAATAATGCCACGGCACACGCACGACAGTGTTAGTAAGTAAACGCCTATAATGAACAATAAGGGACTGATAATTAGTAAAAAGCTATTCAATCTGTTGAACTAACATGGTTAATTTCACATGGACTAATTGTTAATTAGATTGTCCCAGGAATAAGCCAATAAGGCGTGATATGTTGGCTGGATATACACTGTTGGAGAGGATTGGGGACATCATCTATGAGTACGGGGCAGAAAGCTTTGGAGTGCAAGAGGCAAAAGGCGGGAGAAAGGTTCCAACCCCACCAGTTTCCAGGAGGCAACAAGAAATCAAGCGCCTCGTTCAAGAAAGGAGACAGCTTAAGAAACAGTGGAAGAAAGCCTCGGAAGTGGAAAAGGAGGGCATAGAGGCACTTCAGGCTGACATCAAAACCCGGTTGGCATCCCTCCGTAGAGCAGATAACCTACGAAAACGCAGAAGGAAGAAAGAACAAACTAGAACTCGATTCTATAAAGATCCCTTCAAGTTCCTTAAAAGTCTCTTCACGAAGGAAAAAAGTGGAGTTCTAAAAACAACAAAGAAAGACCTAGAAGAGCACCTGAGAACAACAAACTTTGACTCAAAGCGACATGAACATCTGGCCATCCCATCAGATATCCCACCCATTGAACCCCCGGAACATCATATTGAGACCAGCCCTCCGACATGGAAAGAGGTGGAAAACACAGTTCGAAGGGCAAGAACAGCATCAGCCCCGGGGCCAAATGAAGTCCCGTACAAAGTGTATAAGAACGCACCAGACGTCCTGAGGTTCCTCTGGAGGCTCATGAGAACAGCTTGGCAAAAGAAGATAATACCCAAAGTGTGGCGTAGGGCAGGCGGGGTCCTGATCCCTAAGGAGAAGGATGCAGTGAACATCAGCCCATTCCGCCCAATCTCCTTACTGAATGTCGAGGGTAAAATCTTCTTTAGGGTCATTGCCCAGAGGATGGCCGAGCACCTGCAAAGGAATGCGTACGTCGATACATCTGTACAGAAGGCAGGAATATCAGGGTTCTCTGGCTACTTGAAACATTCCAGCATGATCTGGCACCAGATCCAAATGGCCAAGGTGGAGAAAAGGGACCTCCATGTAGTCTTCCTCGACCTCGCCAATGCATTTGGCTCTGTGCCCCATGAACTTCTGTGGTCTGCCTTCAGATTCTTCCACATACCGGACACCATCACAACCCTGGTGAAGTCGTACTTTCAGGATCTGCAGTTCTGCTTCACCACCTCAGAGTTCACCACCTCATGGCAATGCCTGAATGTAGGTATAATGGCGGGATGTACCATTTCTCCATTGGCATTCATAATGGCAATGGAGGTTATCATCAGATCCTCAAAATGGGTTGCTGGTGGACAGCGAGTCGACTCTGGTTTTCGCCTCCCTCCACTCAGAGCCTACATGGACGACATTACAACATTGACCACCACTGTCCCATGCACCAGGAGACTGCTCAGAAAACTCGAGGAGAACATCAGCTGGGCCCGTATGAAGATTAAACCATCCAAGTCACGCAGCATCTCGATTGTGAAGGGAGTACTCTGTGACCTGAAATTCTTCATCGGAGATGACCAAATCCCAACAGTGTCTGAGCAGCCGGTAAAAAGCCTTGGAAGGTGGTATGATGCAAGCCTGAAGGACAAAGACCAGGTGCAACAGCTGCGCAAAGACATCAGTAGTAGCCTACAGTCCATCGACAACACCCAGCTACCTGGAAAGTTAAAGGCCTGGTGTCTGCAATTTGGTCTCCTACCCCGGGTGTTGTGGCCCCTAGCAGTGTATGAGGTTCCAATCTCAACAGTGGAGAAGATGGAAAGAGGAGTCACGAGCTACTTAAAGAAGTGGCTCGGAGTTCCACGATGCCTTACCACCATAGACCTCTATGGAGATGGTGTCCTCAAGCTGCCCCTCACCAGTCTAACCGAGGAATTCAAGTGTGCAAAAACCAGGCTCCAGATGACACTGAATGAATCTCGAGACCCAGTGGTGAGCAACAACGCGCCGACCTTGGCAACTGGGCGCAAATGGAGGCCAGGAAAAGCAGTCCAGGAGGCAACAGCAGCCCTCAGACATGCTGACATTGTGGGTCATGTTCAGCAAGGGAGAGGAGGCCTTGGGCTAACTAGCCGTGCTGCTTGGAGTAAGGCCACTGCACCAGAGCGGCGGAAGATGGTAGTGCAGGAAGTACGCCATCAGGAGGAGGCTGCAAGGTGGGCCAAGGCAGTCTCTCTTGCCAAACAGGAACAGTGGACTCGATGGGACAGTGTGGAGAAGAGGAAGATCAGCTGGAAGGATCTGTGGGCCATGGAAGCGAGGCGGTTGAGCTTTTCCATCAGAGCAACATATGACGTCCTTCCAACACCAGTTAATCTTCACCAATGGTATGGTGAAGATCCGGACTGTGCCCTCTGTTCCATGCCAGCCAACCTCAGGCACATTCTCACAGGGTGTAAAACAAGCCTCACCCAAGGACGCTACACTTGGCGTCACAACCAAGTCCTTAAAAACCTTGCGTCCGCCCTGGAGGACAAGCGAGCTGCCACCAACTCCCTACCACCCCCAGCAGCATCTCACCCCTTACGGACGACCTTTGTCCGCGAAGGGGCTAAACCACCGAAGAGCGGCTCTACACCAATAGAGCGAGACCAGCTGCGCTTGGCCCGCGACTGGAAAATGCTAGCTGACATTGGCCGGCAACTTGTGTTTCCTCCGGAGATCGCAACCACCACCCTAAGACCTGACATGGTGCTCTGGTCCCGTTCGCTCAAGAAGGTCTTCATCATTGAGCTCACAGTACCCTGGGAGGACTCAGTAGATGAGGCTTATGAGCGAAAACATCTGCGCTATGCTGATCTAGCTGCCAAAGCACGGCATCATGGCTGGAACACAGAAGTCCGACCAGTGGAGGTGGGCTGCCGAGGTTTTGTGGCAACATCTACAACCAGACTGCTTAGAGACCTGGGAATTAAGGGCCAGAGCCAGCGTTCGGCAATCAGAGCTGTATCGGAGGCGGCAGAAGGCAGCAGTCAGTGGCTCTGGATGAAGAGGAAAGACCCCAGCTGGGCCCCAAAGTGAGAGGGCCAGGAGGTATGCAGTCAACAATGCTTGACTCAGGGAGAAGGACACCCCTGCCATGCATAGTCCCATGGGATGTTGGCTATCAACAACAAGGCAACTCCTATGACTAATTTGGAATGGGACGCAAGCGTAGGATTGATCACCCTGTCGCTGGCCGCCTTTGGGGAGGGTGTATAGTATGAAAAGGCCGAAACACCCTAGGAACCATAGGTTCACTACTGACGATGCGCTCCCCAAATTTCACCAGGCTCACTGTTCATGAACTCTTGCAAGTGCTTGCACAAAGGATAGTAACATCTCATCCTGTGTTCTTTGGAATATGTTTGCTACTGAGTTTGTGTTGGATCAAGAGTTATGTCTAACTTATGACACGCAAACACAACTTAGTCTGGCACAATGTTCCCCAGGCACGGTGGCTGAAACATTTGTTTCACGTTATTAAATACACCGGAATGAATTCTCAAAAAACATCTCCGCTCTCTTCTCATGAATATACTTCTAAAAAATACGTATGCAGCACATAGCAAACAGTAAAAAATGTTTACCTGCTGACCCTGTGCCATATACAAAAATACACACACTGCTTTTGAGTCAGATTTTGTAACAAAACATGATGCATGATACGGGTTTTTTTGCATTTAATGTTAAACCTTTGAATTCCAATTATCTTTTGATGTATTCATTTCCCATTGCCTTCGGATACACCACAGAGACTATGACCATTTGGAGCTTAGCAAAACAGCACCCAGAGAAGTGAGGTCCTCGTCAAACACGCCCACGGTGTAATTGGTGCTGAGTTTGGCTGCTCTGGGACAATACACTCGCAAGGGCGAGCCACCGCATCATCTCACCAATGCATCATATGGGACGCGCTATGCACAGGACAACTTGCTTGCCGGTGCCGCGGTGGTATGCAAGGAGAGCGTAGGTTCGATCCCGACCCTGATGCCTGTATATTTGTAGTTTGTATGTTCTCCCCGTGGTCACGTAGATTTTTATCCGGGTCCTTCGGTTTTTCTTCCACGTGTAATACGAGAGTTCATCGATGAGCGCCGATCAGTGGATAGGCTCCGCCGCTTGTGCCATCACCCAATTAGAGGGATGGGCCGAGGTTAGGGGCGGAGCTCAAAAGGCTCGGGGGAAGTAACCATCTCGAAGGTTCGTGAGGGGGGTGGATGTAGGCGGGGATTGGTGACGTGGGCCAGGAGATACAAGGGGAAGCGGAAGAAAGCTCTGGAGAAGTGTGTGGAGTCAGAGAGCGAGACCACATCACTCGCCTCTGGGACGCCAGCGGCCACGTGGCGGGCCGGAGGCTTCCTCCCAGCGCACTGCCTGTCAGTGTTGCGCGGGAGCGGGAGAGGTTGAGAGAGAGGGGCGAGTAACCACCAGCCGCGCGGAACGGAGTGCAGCTGTGCCAGAGAGAGAGAGAGGAAGCGGCGCTGTTCAGCTGTGGAAGAAATAATAAAGACAAAGACACAAGCCCAGATCGTCGTCGCAGTGGTTTATTTCATTGGCATCAGAAGTGACTCTTGGACTTGGACGAATCGGTCACTGCTACGATGTCCAAGCATCTCAAGAAAAAGAACCCACCTGCGCCGTACTCGGATGAAGAGGATGATCCGCTCAGCCAGGAGTTGGCGGAACCGGTTGCCGCGACCGCGACTGGGTCGACCCAGGGACCATGTAAGAACATGGACGTGCAGCTGTCTTTGTCTCCAGCCGTGGAGGATGGTTGGAAGCGGCTGGCGGAGCAAATCGACTCTCTCCAAGCCATTCATCTGAACCTCGTCATGCTGGTCGCTTCGTCTACAGCATCCGGGACCGGCGTGGGAAATGCCGCCGGTTGAGGAAAGGGCCGCCATCGCGCCCGCGTCGGGCGCCACGTGGCGCGAAACCGCCATTTTGGGTGCGGCCGCGAGCGTGCGACCTGATGCCGCCATTTTCTCCGACCAGCGTGGCATGCGCCTGGGGGAGGCGGCATCGGCAGGAGACGGGAGAGTTCGGTGGAGCAATCGCCTACCCAACATTAAAGAATTCTCCACGGGCGGCGACTGGAACGCCTTTACCTGGCGGTTCGAATCCGCTTTCCATTCCGTGAAGTGGACAGAGGACGAGGCGCTGGAGGCCTTGCCCACGTTGCTGCACGATGTTTCGTTGGCGGTGTTCCGGTCTATTCCCTCAGGGAGGAAGAATACACTGCGGGATGCATTCGCTGAGATGGCGGAAATCTACGAACCACCATCTGACGCGCAGAGAAAATTCATGCATCTGCGCTGGGGAGTCAACGAGTCTTCACTCGCATATCGCGGCGCACTGGTGGCGCTGGCGATGGCCGCTTACCCCGACTCCACGGCTGACCTGCTCGACCACTTGATTCCAACCAAGATGCTGGAGTTGTCTAAAGAAATGGACATCTCACTACCGGTGTGAGGCCACGAGCCGTTGACATCCCGAATGGCTGCCAGGTGCCTCGACGCAAAGGTTAACTTGCGTCGGTGGAAGCAGATGGCCGCCTGAACGGGAGACCCCGCCAAGGATGGGGAACTGGATGGATGGGTACCTTCTCGTGTCATCCATATACCGGACGACGATAGCGATGGGGAGCTGGCCGCACTCTGCTGGGTGCCGCGACGTGGGCCTGTGGGGCGCCTGGGGGTCGCCCCGATGCCGCGTGGACACTTTCAGGGGGCCTCCCGTCGTACATGGTCGGTGTGCTTCAGGTTCGACCGGATGGGCCACTTTGCAAGCGACTGCCGGAGTCGTCCCTGTCTCCTCCCTCGTCGCCCGGGCCTCCACCTTCGGGGTTGTCTACAGGGTCAGACCGCATACCGGGCCAGGCAAGTCGGTACGCATCGGACACCCGGCATGTGTTGACACCTCAGGCATCTTCCGGTGCACAAAAAGTTCCCGTAATTCGCGATGCGCGTGAGGCTGTTGGGGGGCCGCCGCGTATGGTTACGCAATGGCGGAAATTGGCGTGCCATGTTGTCGCGGCCTCGTCGTCATTTTCCACCTCCTGTCTATTCCGGCTTCACGGGTGCAACCGGCTTTTGACGCGTGTATTGCCCGTTTAGATCCTTGAGGATCAGGGCTGTTTGGAACTGCCGGAGGGCCAGAAAATGTTTTTTTTGCCATTGAAGCTGGGTCGGCCATTGCCGTGCCTTGCTGTGCAGGCTATGATGGACGTCACGGTGAAGGTTCCACCTGGCGCGCAAATGCTCATACCCTTGCATTACTGGAAACCCTTGGAGGATGTGGACGCGTTGGCCGGAATTTTGCTGTTCCCATCTAACTCCGCCGCCAACAGTTTTTCTCTTGTCGCTGCGCAAACGGTAATCCGTGCCTGCCAGGCCCCATTCATACAAGTGCTGAACGGGGGCCCAGACGGCGTGGTGGTGCCGGCTGGTGTGGTCTTGGCTCACGCCACCACCGCATTTACAGACTGCGAGGACAAGGGTCCATGCGTTTTGGCCGTGGAGGCATGCCACGATGCAAATTCCGACGATCGGTGGATCGCTGAGCTGTGCGGGGAAAATTCGTCGTTATCCGGCCGCCAACGTGACGCTCTGCGAGCGCTGCTGTCGGATTACACGGATGTCTTTAGCAAGAGTGACCTTGACTTGGGTCGTACGTCACTCTTATCTCATCACATAGATACCGGGGTAGCGAGCCCCTTACGGATGAATTCGCACCGCATGAGTCCCGCTGAGAGGGACCATATGCGAGGAGCGGTGGACGAAATGCTCGCTGCCGACATAATTTCGCCATCAAATAGCCCTTGGGGTGCCCCGGTTGTGCTTGTTAAAAAGAAAGATGGCGGCCTCCGGTTTTGTGTGGATTTTCGTAAATTGAATAAGGTATCCGTGACAGATGCGTACCCGCTGCCACGGATGGACGACTCCCTGGATGTCCTGTCAGGAGCTAAAAAAATTCCACCCTCGATCTCTCGGCGGGATTTTGGCAGCTGCCCCTCGACGAGGAGTTGCGACCTAAGACGGCGTATCGTATGCCACAGGGCCTATTCGAATTTAATTGCCTTCCCATGGGGCTGAATGCTGCCCCCACCACGTTCCAGCGGCTGATGGAGCTGGTATTGGCTGGACTGCAATGGGACACGTGTCTCATATATTTGGATGATGTCATTGTGTTTAGTCGCACGTTTGAAGAACGCCTCAAACGCTTGAAGGTTGTTTTTGACAGAATGCGGTCTGCTAATCTGAAATTCAACCCTAAGAAGTGTCATCTTCTGCAACAATCTGTGCATTATTTGGGTCACATTGTGAGCTCCGACGGCATCGCCATGGACCCGGACAAAACCACTTGTGTCCGTGATTGGCCGACCCCCACCTCGGTTCGTCGGGTTTGCGTCCTACTACCGCCGCTTCGTTCCACATTTTGCTACCATCGCTAGACCCCTGCACATATTAACGGGTAAGAATCAGAAGTTCGGATGGGGACCCGAGGAGGAGTTGGCTTTTCGAACCCTCCGGGATTGGTTAGCGTCCGCGCCGACGCTTGATTATCCCGACTTTTCACTGCCCTTTATTCTGGACACGGATGCCAGTGATACGGGCATCAGCGCCGTGCTTTCCCAACGCAAAAACGGCGTGGAATGGGTAGGGGCATATGGTAGCAGGGTTCTCTCTCCAGCAGAGACTCGTTACTGTGTTATGCGCAGGGAGCTGCTGGCGATCGTGCATTTCGTTCGCCAATATCGGCCTTATTTGTATGGTAGGAAATTTCTTGTACGCACCGACCACGCTGCTCTGCAATACTCGTTAAAAATTGAACAACCATCGGGCCAGCTTTCACGTTGGCTCGAAACGTTGCAGGAGTTCTCGTTTGAGATACACTACCGTAAGGGTACTCGCCATGCAAATGCGGACGCGCTCTCCAGGTTGCCCAGCGGCTCCCCTTGTGCGTGCGCGTCCGGCACTAACCGGTGCACGATTCTTCCTCGGGCCCCTCGGCCGGTCATGTCCGCGGGGGTGGACTCCGTGGAACGCTCCGCGGAACGCGCGGAGCCATGGCCAGCCGACGGTGTGTTGAACCTGCCGCGGTCGGTGTGGATACGTGAGCAGCTGTTGGATGACTCACTGGTTTCATTACGGATTCGGGCAAATGGGGCCAGGGGGGCCCCGGGCGTGGACGGGGTCCACCAGTTGGCCTTTCGTGGGGGCCTATTGATGTGGCAAGATGACATGCTGGGCCATTGGTGCCTGGTGGTTCCCGTTACGCTTCGACAGGAACGGATTCGGACACTGCACACTGACAAGTTGTTGCACCTCGGCGTGCAGAAAACACTTTTCTCAATGCAAAGGGATTATTTTTGGCCTAGCATGATGGCTGATGTCGCCAGGGACATCCAGACGTGTCCTGAATGTGCTTGGAGAAAATACCCACGCTCAAAATATATTCCACCCTTGCAATCAATTAAGGTTACTCGAATGAATGAGCTTGTAGCTCTTGATATCCTCGGGCCGTTTCCTCCTTCTGCCAGGGGCAACAAATTTCTGTTGGTTGGGGTGGAGTATTTTTCACGTTGGCCAATGGCTTGTGCCTTTCCCGATCAGTCGACGGCATCCATTGTGGATGTGTTCGTGAACGGTTATGTGATGGACAAGGGGGCTCTGGAACGGCTACTCACTGACCAAGGCCGAAATTTCTCATCAAAATTGTTGCGTGACGTGTGTGATGCCTTGGGCATTAAGAAGATACGCACGTCACCCTACCATCCGCAAACGGACGGAATGGTGGAACGGTTCAACCGTGCCTTGTCTGCCATGCTTTGTCACACGGTGCACGAAAAACAGGCCGATTGGGACCTTCACATTTCTACTGTCCGCCTACCGTATGACCCCGCACACCTCCATGGGTTACTCACTGTTCTTCCTCATGTACGGTCTGGAAAACGTACCGCCGATTGATGTGCAACTAGGGACGCCCGCTAAGGAACCTGTGCTAAGCTTGCCAGAACATGTCTGCGATTCAATTCGCTGGGTCACGGAAGCGCGGGAGACGGCGAGACTTGCTACGGTGAGGACCCAGGCCCGTAACGAGCGGTGCGCTCGTCGATCGCGACGTGAGATGCCATGGGTCGTGGGTGACCGGGCCTGGATCCACTGTCCCCAGGTACCCGTGGGTACCTTTCCCAAATTACATAGGCCATGGCAGGGGCCTGTTGAGTTGATAGAGGTACGGAGCCCTCAATGTGTACGTATTCAGTCGGGTTCGCGCCGCTGGTTCGTTTACACTTTGCGGTTGAAACCTTTCTTTGCACCGCGCGTCGCTCCCTCATCCCCATTAACTACCCTGCCGGGGTCTGATGTGCCCGATGAGCCGCCTGGATTGCCGGTTGATCCCCAGAAGGGGTCTGGTTTGCCTTCCACAGACCGACAGAAACTGAACACTCCGGATGCTGCGGATGATCCTGCTCCAGCGGGATCTTCTTCCACCAAGTCGGACGCTCCACGCCCCATTCTCCCATCTTCTGCGACATCGGGACCGGCGGTGCATCGCTCTGTGGCGGGGGATGGCCCTGCGTCGCGTACACGCTCGAAATCTGTTCCCTTTCGTTAATAACTGTTATACCCTCTTGCATTGTGTTCATATGCATCTTATCGATACTGTTGTGAATTACTTGTGTTCTTACTGCCCTTGCCTTGTGCGCTTGTGGGGCGCCTTTTATTGTTCTTGTTGTTGCATTGTCGTCATGCTCTACGGCTCTCGTATTGTTGTTGCTTATTTTAGCCGGGATGGCTAGTCCTGTTACACCGGGGGGGGGGGGGGGGGTGATATAATACGAGAGTTCATCGATGAGCGCCGATCAGTGGATAGGCTCCGCCGCTTGGGCCATCACCCAATTAGAGGGATGGGCCGAGGTTAGGGGCGGAGCTCAAAAGGCTCGGGGGAAGTAACCATCTCGAAGGTTCGTGAGGGGGCGTGGCTGTAGGCGGGGATTGGTGACGTGGGCCAGGAGATACAAGGGGAAGCGGAAGAAAGCTCTGGAGAAGTGTGTGGAGTCAGAGAGCGAGACCACATCACTCGCCTCTGGGACGCCAGCGGCCACGTGGCGGGCCGGAGGCTTCCTCCCAGCGCACTGCCTGTCAGCGTTGCGCGGGAGCGGGAGAGGTTGAGAGAGAGGGGCGAGTAACCACCAGCCGTGCGGAACGGAGTGCAGCCGTGCCAAAGAAAGAGAGGAAGCAGCGCTGTCCAGCTGTGGAAGAAATAACAAAGACAAAAGCCCAGATCGTTGTCGCAGTGGTTTATTTCACACGTTTAGAAACATGCGTTTAGAGTATTTGGCCGCTATACATTTACACATGATAGGCCACTTCGTTGAGCTATCATTTGTGGGCAGGTTGCTTTCTGAAAAATAGCTATATAGCTCAGTGGTCATTTCCTGGTAAAATGAAAAAATAAAATGTATATATATTTATTTTTTCTTACATGGTCCAAGGAAATGTAATTTGTTGCAGACGTTGCATTTGCTCGATAACTGCCTCCGGTATATTGTTTTCATTTTTCACCTGTGACTTCTATAAATGACAACTTTGCAACTTTATTTATTAAGCTAAAACATGGGTTTTGCAGCCAATATCAAGATTCAAAATACATTTTTGGGTTGGGCCATGTAATGATATTTCCAATTTTCTTCGGGGTTTCTGGATTCTGACAATGAATATTCTCAATGCAATTTCAAGTGGAAAGTTACTCGGCCCACTCGGCAATCTTCATTACATTGCTCGCTTATACAGGTCACAGAAGAAAAAAAAATATGTGTAAGTGGATTTATTAATTGGGTCATTCGTTATTTGTGTGATTTCAGCAAAAGGAGCAGAGTTCACTTGTATACAGTCGTCGGGTGTGGTTGACTTTATTTTAAAAAATTGCTTTAACGTAAGCACTCAAACCCTGTTTCTCTATGCAAAGTAAAACATACAATTTCACAACTGATTTTCATATGGAAACTAACATTATCATAAAATATAATGAAAAGTTACATTGTAAATCATCAATTGTTTCGGAAAAGTTTTCAACAGTGATTAAAAAGTGTGTATGCAGGCTTATCCTTCATGGCCAGATAAATATTTTGTATGAAAGCCAAACACACGAAAATACAATTAGCAAGAGTACTACAAATGAGGCAATGCGAACGGATCAAAGACATGCCAATCACTGCTCTCATAACTGATGGTGTGCGAGTGAACGTTATACGAGCCTCGCCAGCTGGCCAAGGAAACACCACTTCATGCTGGATTTGACAGTGTATCCAGCCCTATACGTGTGCTGCATTGCTGACAATGAATGAGTCCCTCAAGTAACCCAGACAGCGAAATGCTAAGGCGCCACGTGTGGCCCAATACCCTTGGAACGTGCCATTCATTTCGAGCGTTGTTTTGGAAATGTCATCCCTACATCTCGACTGTATTATCTACAGAATTGACTCTAAACTCAAATACGAGCGTAGCTCATCATAGTCTATGCCAATTTAAATTAACATGCAAGCCTACAGCCATCGATCGTTGTGAACAATGGGCAACATGCAACTGCAAGGGCCAGACCTCAAAGGGCCATTTTGAATATGGATTTTTTTTTTTTTACAAATCAATTAAGATTTTTTTTTTGAGAAAGGTAATGCAAATGACGGTTGTAGTGGATGGTGGTGTTGGTGCTGGTGACAGGGTGATGTGGTTAATGTAGTGAAGGCAGTGATTGTGGAAGTGCTGATCATATTTGTGGTGGTGTGGGGAGCGGTAGTGTCGTGGTTAGTGCGTTGTGCTACAAACCCGGTGACCCGAGCACGGTCAACACCAGTGACCATTATCTGAATGGGTTCTGGACCTCTCATAGGTCGACTCGGCCTCAAATTAGTACCTGGTGCGATGTATAAACATCGCCAATGGGGAAATAAAGGCGGTCGTGCGTGGTGCTGGCCACCCACCCCTCGTGTGCTGTGCCAACCCTCATAGGTGCTCGATAACAGCACTTGCCCCAACAGTCTGTTCAGACTATACGGGGGATCTTCGTCTTTGATTGTGAAGTTGTGGGACAAGATGCCTCACGGGCCACAGGGGATGCCACAAGGGCTTTCGGGCAACAAACGAAATTTACTGAAACAATGAAATTGTTATCATGAGTAAACATGTCAAAAGTCTGTGTCGTTATCGAGATTCTATTAATATTCTGACTCCAGCTGAAACCTGACTCATATATTACCTGTTGTCAGAATGAACACCAGACCTAATTTCCTTCTTGAGACTACAGTATATTTGCAACTATGACAACGAGCACAACAACACAAATTTAGCACAGTTTGTGGTGTTTAACAGTTTTCCAAGTGGAATTTGTTTGCACTAAATTTGCTGAACAGAAGCAAAGTGGGAATTGTAAAAATCTCAAACGTGGAAACATTCAATTAAAAAAGATCCTGCTGCCTACTGCACTAGAGGACGTTAATTTCCATGGAATAAACGTCTCACCTGATTACTGCCTTATTTCCATTTGTACTTTATCATTGTGTTCCCCTTGCAACAGCAGTATATGGCCTTTCTTACAATTAATTACAAGGCGGATGTCATGGATTTGAAGGCTGCCATCTCTCGCAAGGGAATATCGAAACCAAGTTAAAAGCCAGCGGGGAATTAGGTATGACCAAAACGTATTATCTTTAAAATTTAAATTAACCACACACGCAAACATGACGTTCATGACTAATTGAAGCACTTTTGAGTGACAATTAATCTTATTTAATTGGGTTTTCCAGCAAGACTCGCCTTTTTAATATTCTCATTTTCCAGCGCATTCGCTAAAGCCACGACTATGTTGTGTTTCAAACTATGCGATCAATGAAGGATATTTATCTTAATAACTAATTGGATTTTGTAAAAAGCAAGCCCGTTGGCTCGAGTGGATACATTATTTTTGCCTTATTTAATTAATCGTTAGTTTAGCCATGCTTTGGTGATCATAAGAATTGTACCACAGTGTGATGAAAATGCAATGCTTGGAGGGACTGATATAAACAGATCTTAATCCTAACCACATTGGTGCTTTATTCTAAGGTTAAAATAGCAATTAACTTTACTCTCATAAGAGAGCTTGCTGTCTTTCCCAGATTCATTTTAGAAGTGTACAGTACTGACTTGTTTTGCACAAAAAACTCAACGCATTCATCAACGACACTGTGTGGCTTTCAAAGGAACAATATACAATGGACAACGTTTCAAGCAATGGCCCTTCTTCATAGCACATACATGCACGAGCACCCAGTAATAAGATCCAGGGATATAATTGAAAAAAATGTATTGTAATGTTTATTGCAGAATAGTCTCCCAGAGGCTCGTATTCTGTAAGGTTTGTTTACAGCCACGACCGGCTTGGCGCGGTGGAATATTAGGGGGCTGCAGGGGTTTAACTCCTACCCCCAAAATTCTAAAAACGAACATCTAATACATTTGTATCAGAGGGAATGTGTGATGTATTGTGCACCACTACCACACCACTTAATCTGCTGAACAAAAGCTTCAAATTAAGTTTGAACAAGAACCATCGTTCACCACTAAGTGGCAGTAATGTCATGACGGTGCTTGTGCCATGCTAGGTACACTTTGAGACCACGTGAAGTGTCGAAGGCCCGCTGGCGGGAGGTCATAGAACAGACCCAGGGTGCCATGGGCTGACTGACTGAGATGACTGACAGATGCACCACCTGTGCTCCCAATTGTGCCAACTCTTCGTTTTAACCACCCGATGCTCCGGGTGACTTATTTCTGCTGACGGATGATTTATTTCAACTCCCCATTAGCTTCCTTCACAAACCTCGTCCACAGGGGCCGATCTTGAATCCTGCTGGTTCCAGGCATCGGCAAAGTCCAATCAGCTGCACTCCTCCAGGAGAGGAAGCAAAAGGCAGCAGCGTCGTGTTAGCCAGCAGCATCCACCGTCTGCTTAATCCCTGCTCTCCCTCCTCCATCCCTTTTGTCTTGCCTCACGGCAGATGTGGAGCGTACGTTCACAGGAAGTTCCTGTTTTTTTATGCTAATTTTGGTGACGTGACCAGGAAGTTACGATTTTAGATTTCCACTGTACCACGCGGGCGTCGGCCATTACACAGATAAGTCAAGATGGCGGCACGCATCGCATCTCAGTGAGACCACAGCCGCAATTTGTCCATTGTGGGAGCTTAAGAAGCATTGTCTGTAAGTTGTTTATATTCCTATAATATTGGCAATGCTGTTGTAATGTTGTAATGACCGTTATAGTGATTTAAATGCCTTTATGGTACCGTTAAGTTGTTGTAGTAAATACGAGGCCTAGTTAGTAACGAAGCCTGCGACTTTCCTTATTGTGGATGTTACTTGTGATTAAGTAGGTCGAGTCAGACTTGTGCCTATGTTGCGATCCTGAGAGTAAAGATGACAAAGTATCTCATCCACAGTTTAGTGTTAAGTGTAATGCTGTACATTTGGGGTGCAGTGGGATGAATACACGATGTGCCTGTATGCAACGCACCAGCTTGTGCCTTTGTCTAGTTGTTCAGTGGTAATGTAGGGGCCTGGTCCGTCCAGGATCTATTGTTATCTAAGACAATGTTCTGATGCTGTGGTGTTCATTGTGTTGGTGTTTCCGGATTATAACAGATGCTGTATCTGTGTTTTCTCACCAGTTTTACCTTGTTACAATCAATAAATGACGATTAAAGTTGGACGTTCATCCTGGCTCCGAGGGTTTATTGAACGCAAGGTTATCTACTCGACTAGCGGTGCAACGCAGCGCACAGCGAGGCCGAGATACCTTTCCTCACTTTCCTTCTTCTCTCTTGCCCGTATTCTTCCTGTTCTCCATCATTATTCAGTTTTGCTTGTTTTGTTTATTTATTTGGCGACGTTCTTAGTTTTTTTTGTTTGAGGCGCCACTCTCCTCCCTCGTCTCCTACCCCGCCCCATTGTCCGCTGGGCATCCTTGGTGGTCCGGCTGCCAACGGTTGCTCGTTGGGCTGTCCCATCGCTCACGCCGGGCAGGTAGGTAGGTCCTGATGTCAAGGACGTGGGCCCACATTCGCTATTCCATAACTGTGTAGTCCACCATATGTTCTAGCTTGGACCCGGCATGCATCCATAATGTTTTGTGAAGTCTAGCAGCTTCCTACCATTGTTATTGAGCTAATCTGGCCCATGCCTCCCAATCACTCCAGACCAGATGTCTGCATCTTGACCCACTTCGGCATTAAAGTCACCCAAGAGGATGACCATATCCTGAAGAGCCACTTTAGCTAGCACCTGGTTCAGATGGCTGTAGAAGGCATCTGACTTATCGGCCTTGCCTACATCCCATCACCGATGTTCATTTTTGGTGGGGGTGTAAGCCATCACCACCACCACACCACCATTCATCGCCTCCCATTGATGGAAGGGGTTACAGCTTCCCACACATCACCATCACACTCCCAAGCCCCCCTGCATGTTTTTGTTCAAAACAAGAGCCACTCCCTGTTGTTTGACAGTTTCCTGTCACGAGTAGATGACTACAGCTCCCGGCAGAGGAGTGGCAGCCTCTCCTAGGCATTGAGCGTTCCAACATTCCACGTGGCCACTCGAAGTGGCTTTTTGCCATTTCTAGAGGGACCCTGAGGGTGGGGGTTCAATATCCTGGCTCTGCCACATGGACTTTGGCCAAGAGACGTCATCGACACGTGTCCCCCCGGGGCCTCCGGCACAAGCTTGGTTTGATATTAATTACGTGGTTGGTTTCGTGTTGATTGAATTGAAGGTGGAGGGGTCACCAGCCTCTCGCACTCGTCCAGAGCCCCCGTCTGCCACCGCGGTAGCCACGAGGGCAATGATGAGAAGAGCCAATTGGAATCGGACTCCCCTCAATAGCATTTCTCACAGCCACAACAGCGTTGACGTCCGACACCATCGAGGTGGGGGTTGTTTTTGCCAGACTAAACACAAAGATCCCCCTATAACCTGAACAGACTGTTGGGACAAGTGCTGTTAGCGAGCACCTATGAAGGCCGGCACGGCACACGAGGGGGGTGGTTGGCCAGCACCACGACCGGCCGCCTTTGTTTCCCCAGTGGCAATGCTTACACACCGGGCCACCACCACTACTATCCCCACTACTGCCATTAAAACCCTTACACCACCGCTACACTACTTCAGCACCACTGCACCAGCATTGTGATTGTGCAACACCACCTTGTTATTGAGCAATAACAATACAGTACAGTACTGTCCTGTACAATATTCGTATCATTGCTGCCACATGATGCATCACACGACAAGCCGAACCAACCCACCTGGCAATCCTGGATAAGCCAGTGTTGGAAAACTAAACAGATGGATCTTTCCATATTTAAGTAAAAAATATATTATTTCTAGGGATCATGCATATAAATTCGGGACACATGGAAAAGAAATCCCTTCCAGCTATCTCATTCCCCACCAGGTAGGAGTATCTCATAGTCATGATACTTGCATGAATGAGTCATTTTTATTCCTGCATCGTGCACTAAGTCTTCCTCCGTACACTTCAAATTCCATTATTATCTTGAAACTAATTATAGCCGAGCCTCTCTTTTACAGCTATTGTTTGTTTTGAATGAGACTGATCTGGTGGTTAGCGAACTAATTATTAATGCTCAAAAAATCGTTGCATATTGTCTGACAATGTGGTGTGCAGAGCTTGGGTTGACACGAGAATTTAGAGTTCAGTTCCAGTGAACATCACGCGCCTTAATTGGTGTTCACATTACGGTGGTGTGAGCTTCTTAACGTTAGGGTTACGGGGTGTGCTCGCGGTGTGTCTTTGTCTAGTTTTGTTGGGGAGCGGTGGCGCAGTGGTTAGCGTGCTGCACCACAAACCGGGCGCCCTGAGTTCGATATCCGCTCACGACCAATAACAGTGGCGCATATTTGAACCAGTCCTGGGCTTCCCCTAGGTCGACTCAGCCTAAAATAAGTATCTGGTGCAGTGCGTAAACATCGCCATTGGGGAGACAAGGGCGGCTGTGCGTTGTGCTGGCCAACCACCCCCTCCTGTGACGTGCTAGCCTTCATAGGGTGCTCGCTTCCAGAACTTGCCCCAATAGTCTGTTAAGACTACACGGGGGGTCTTTGTCTAGTTTCGATGAGAGAATGCATGATCCCGAAGACATTCACAGCCTTAAAGCGGAGTGACATGCAGCATTCTTAGTGTCCTTGAAATTAGGTCTTGTATAGTCACACAGCCAAGGAAATGCCCTTCCACTATTAATCTCTCGTTTGCTTTGAATTACTGCCATGACCTTTCATCAATGGTAGGTGGTTGCAATTTTAGCTCCACCTCATTCGCCCCACCCCAACCCGGGCTGGCTGCCGCTTCACGTACCGCCGCCGATCCATATAGCTCAACCTTGTAAATTTGAATCAAGTTAACGTTACACTCCCCCGATGTCAATTAAGGCTTAAGGTGCTATTATATATAAGTGCGTGCGTTTAACCCAGTCTACCTTTGGTTCTGAATCTAATTGACACAATTTTTCGTCGGAAAATCGGAATCTGTTCGGCAAATAGGTCAAATCAACGTAAGGCGTCGTCATGACCGGATGCATTTATTTTAGAATTAAAGTTAAATTTTTCCACCGATTCCTCTTCCTTATGGTGAATAATGGTTGCATTAGTCATTACTCAATTGGTGAATCTGGGCTTTTTATCCTTTATTTACTATTACTATCCATGGCCTTCCAGAGTTCAGAATTGAATCGTGTATCTATTTTGTGTCATCACTGTATGACGTTGTGGTGCCGGTCCGTAATCCAGCAACTCTGCAGGCAAGGGTTGGTGGATTATGTGGAGATTTGTGTGCTACTCCCAAACGTGCCGAATTATGAGATGACCAGACACATCAGTACAAAGGTGGATTTGTGATCCGGTCTGTGTGGAAATTTGAGTTGCACCACCATCATGTGTAAGGATTTTCTCTGGGCGCACCGTTTTCCTCCCACAAGGCAAACACTCACGTGTGAATTCCCAACGCACAATGCTCTCTTGAAAATATTCGTGGGAAGCTGGCTTTCCTGGCTGAATTATTTCTTCGTACTTAACAAAAAAAATGCTTAACACTTTTCTGTTGTTATTTAAGTCTGGAATACTTGTCTAATATGTTTATTATCTACTATTTAGAACTGCTAGATGAAGGCCTTCCAAATGTGCTGCTAACCTTCATAGTCCCAAGATTCAACAGTCCATGCAAGTTCTTAATGGATTATTGGAGTAGCGCAGCTAAAAACTCCCAAATTTTGGCTAATGCTTTCGATGCGGATTTTTGGAGTAGTGTGGCGGCAACTCATGGATTACAGGGCCCGGGAACCACCCGCCACGTCACCACGGTTTCACCGAGTTCTACTGAAACTTTAGCTTTTCCTTAAATGGCACTGTGTTCACACTGCACCATAGTGCTACCGCCTGGTAATTGTTTTACATTAAACATCCCAAGGGCCCAATTCATATGTAATTTGTTTTCATGCTTTTGCCTAATTAATTACATCGTTTTTGGTCAATTTATACTTGAGGAATGGGTGGAGTCCCGTTCCACAGAAAAAAACTCCGTAGCCCATCAGTAGCTGGAGTCTCTCAAGCCCGCTCGCATCCTATTGTGCGTCTGCGTGCGTGATATATATTGCGAGTGTAACAAGCCATTTTACATGTTTGTAAAATGGGGATAAGGATTTGTCCAGTAAAAAAAAATCCCACTGAATCACACAAGCCTTTGAACGTAAAAAAAAATATCCAGATTTGTGTGAAATATTGCCCATGTCACACACCACTGTCAGGGACATTCATTCCACGTATGTTAATATGGATGTTCAGCAATACCTTTGAAATCTTGATAGATGTTTCTGCCAAAACACAAAATGTCTAATAGGGGGTAGTCTGTCTTCTCACCTGAAAATGACTCGAACATTACGTGTGAGATGAAGCCTGGATGCACTGCAGAAGGGAAGAAGTGGTCATCCAGTGGCTGGGTGATTGCACTCCTGCCCGTGATACTTTAGTCAAGTAAAACCACCTGGTTCTCAAGGCTCCGTTTGATTTTAATTATATAGGGTCTGGACCATTGTCCAGACCCCCTAACCCTAAACGCATGCTTCTAAAGGTGGAGGGAAAAACCAGAGGACCTGGAGAAAAGTCCACGTGACCACGGGTAGAGCATTCAAACTCCAAATACAGCAGGCGTCAGTGTCGGGATCAAACCCACGACCTCATGTATACCAGGCGAGGTAGGTAACATCTCAACCCAAACACAGCAAACGGTCACAGCACCATTTATCTTGATTTTCAGTATAACTTTTAAATTCAATTTGGCCACAAGTTCTTCTTCTGCAAGGCCACTTTACCAAAATCACTCAAACGTTCTGGATAACATTTATTTGGGCCACTGATTGCCTCTGAACATTGTGGTAGATCACAACAGGTGCACCGTATCCCGTTTGCCTTGCTTAATCACAGGAGCACTAGGTATTGACAAAGGATCTTTAAACAACTAATGAAACAACAACAATCTGCACAAGTAGGAATAGGCTACGGCACTTACCCATGGCAGACTGAAGTGGCAGCGAGTGCTCTGGGCAAACAGGCAGGCTCCTGCAAATTCCTCCTCTTAAAACTTTGCATCTTACCGGGAACGACCACATCGCCACTTCAAGCTAACCCGCTCCCTTGCCAACGCTCTTGTCCAGTAGGTCAGGAACTTCCAAACCTTTTTCATAAAATTGCTGTTTCAACATCATAGCCAGGAAGGCTATTCTGGTAAATTGGAAGAACCACGAACCTCCTACATCGAGTCTGTGGTACAGTACGCTCCTCACACACTCTGGCATGGAGAATCTGAGCCATAAGCTCAAGGGAAAGGAGGAGGAATTAGAGGGCAGATGGTCCACTTTTATACAACGTCTGAAATAAGCCAGCCGGATCGAGGGTCGGGAGACAGGGACCAAAGATAAGGGGTACAACCCCTGCCGATTGGACGGGAGTCAAGAAAGAAATTTGCTCGTAAAGATCGCCTCTTGTGTTTTTATTTTCTTTATTTCAGGCGTTTTTAGGTGACCCCCCTCACCTTGTCACCCCCCTTCCGTTACTTCATTTAAAAAACTTCCCTTACTCCTTTCGGTGGGAACCCGTCTGGTTTGGGACAGCGTTGCTTATTCCCCACCTTTATATGCCCTGCTCTTTGTAACCGGTTTAGTTTTATATTGACGGGGTGAACGTGCATCACAGCGAGATGTAATGGACCCACACATTGCCTTATTAAAAAAATTATGATAAAAATGTAATGAAAATGTTGCTGTTTGTTGCTGGCCGCTTGACGTTTTCGGCCTTTGGGTCTGTGCTCACCAACTACCTTTTTAAAACAATGTACGTGGCTTTCATGAACTCTGTAAGGTGGGGGGGGGGAGGGGGACACTTCTGTTTCAGCCAAGTGGTCTTTGACTCTGGTAGTTTTTATTTCTCATCACGATTATGTCGCTCTTTGGTGTAATATGGTGGAAAGTCTTTAGCCCCGCTAATTTCGCCTGTATTGGTGTTTTTGTCACCCACCGTATCACCCACACAAAGCTATGCAGCGCACGTCTGCTTTCATCTGCTTGAGTTCCCTTTATGCCTTGACGTGACCTTCTGCTGTGCCATATGTGAGTCAGCTAAAGTGCCTGGAACTGAAAACGAAGCAGTCTCATAAATAAAATGCACTTGAGAGAAAAAAAGAATTTTTGCATGTATATGTATATATCGTGCTTACATTGTACACATAATAGGGAGCTGTCGTTGGGGTTGATTTACATTTTTCGAGAGGCGACTCGAGTTCTCTCAGAGAAGCTGCATTGACGACGAAGAGTAGCAACAGCAAGGGGCTCAAAGGAGAGAGAGAGGTTGTAATCGGTGTTTATTTTCTGCAACGACGCATTGCTGAGGAAAATGATTATGAACAAAGCAAACGCAAAAAGCAGGAAATTGCGAAAAAAAGGCATGGAGACATGGACGCTTGGAATTTACATTGAGAGACTAAAAGAGGAAGAGTTGAGTCAAAGAATATAGGCAGCTAATGTACTTCTTCAGGAACTGCTGATGGGGTTTTTTGCCCCATACATGAAGGCTAAATGCTTTTGAATGCATGGTTTTCCAGGATTACACTATTCATTTCTCTGCTTATGGGATTTTCTCATCATTTAAAAAATTCGGCCATGTAAACTGTAAACAAAAGTGAATGGGCAGGACACGTTGGGGGATGATGGATTATTGCAGAGAGGTGAGGGATGGTGACGGCTTTGGGGTGCGGGGGGGGGGTCATCCAGCAGTGGATTCATTGTAGCTGCTGACGAAGATTATATTTGTAAATTACACTTAATTTATTTGTGTATTTTTTATTATGAAAATGTTACTTTAATGCTTAATGTAAATTGACTATGTTAATATTGTCAGTAAGAGCCTACATTACTTGTACACGATTGGCACATGCTACCGTTTTTGTGTGCATCGTCTTATGATATCAAATGCTGGAAAGTGTGGACACCTGCTGTAAAATTGGCAAAACTGCATGTTCATAAAAAGCTAAACGTTGGTTTCCTGTACTGCAAATGTGAAATGTGTCATTGTTGAGAAAATATAACAACGAATTTCAGTAGTGACTCATAACGCGAACGACAACCATTCCTGGCGGTGTCAGCAATGGTTGTCTGAGTATACACAGAGTGAGAACCTGTGTCCTAACATACCGAATTCTGATTTGGATCTCACATGCCCGTTTCCCACTGCAAAACCGAGCCGAGGCGGGTCCGTGGAAAAAACAGCCTAGGACGGTTCAGGTGGTGTCATTGATCTCGACTGAAGAATTCAAAACTTCCTTTTATGATATAAACGTTATTTTAGCACGGTAACCGTGGAGTTTTTAGGAAGCACACGTGTATTTGCCTATCCACGAAAATGAATTACTCACTGTATTGATTCACATTTATAAAGAAGGGTTTTGGCTGGAGCTGCCTTCGTTGTTGTTGAAAAAAGGAGCAGCTTTTCAGCCATTTATTTTGTCACACAAGACCAGTTTCTTGGCAAGAAAAAAACCCACGAGAGATAGTTTCATCTAACTGGGCAATTATAAATGATACAAATCAGTAGCGCCATCTAAACTGCCACAATATTCTGTTGTTGTCACATTAACGTTGTTAAAATTATCGGTCTAAACCGCCCATAAAACCACAAGGGCAGCATTGGAAACTCGATTCAACTACAGTCAACAGAGTTCCCAACGTGAAGTACACCAGTGGACACAGCTGATTTCTCCATAGGCGCTCAAGTGTTATTGCTGCACTGCTCATACCTTCCGCATTGGTTTCTTGAGCATTCGGTTGCCAACCTCCATCAAAGCCACAACCAAATACAAAACAATGGGAATTTGATGACGGTGATGTGGGCTTCCATATTCCAACACAGTGCGGCACTAAATTTGATCTAATCGGGTCTCTCATCATAGACCAATCACAGATGCCGCCTGTCAGTGGTCATAAACGCAAGCTCCCATGGAGGCAATAGTTTTACAGGATGTCATGCCGTGTGCTTGTGGTCTGCGTAGTAATAATTGAGAACGTAATTGGACAATATTTCAGAACTGCGTCGAAGTGGTAGGAGTAGATGCAAATTACGTAGGATGCAGGCATTCTTCACGGGTGGGAGGGGGGGAAATATTTAGTAATCACAAGGAATTTCACCATTAAATATATTTTGTTACTAAGACCTAGGTTAACTTATGGGGTTGAAATTCTAATGAAGTGCACATTATTTAGCAAAAAATGTGCACATTTCATGATTTATGTTATGAAAAATGTATGTTCATGTATAAAACATTGGCTCTTCTTGCGTTATCTAGCTGTTGGATTATAGCTGCACCACCGCATTCATAAATTATTTGTATATTATATATTATTGGAACTGATGTAAAGTAGGAGACAGTTAATATCGTACCCTATTTAGAAAATGGACAATATGAACAATTCATTATGAATTTCAGCCATGATTACGCCCTGTTTGCTTTGACAATGGTATATTTTGCGATAACTGGAGTTGGTTCCACATTTTACGGTTTATTCACATGAGGCAAAACTTCCACCTGAGCGCCACTACGTATGGTGGAATGGAAACCGCATTGGAGCTGGGGTGAAGTAATCGTGGGGCTCAAAGTTTTGTTTACTTCCCCACAATACATAAACCGCAATTCCCTACGCAGACTCGCAGCATTTTTCACCCGAGAGCAAAGCTATTACATTCGCGTGGTGTGGCAGAAGCGACCCATTCCCTGCTATCCTCGTGAAATTCTCAAATATGCATTGATTTTCGGGGCAGAAGGAAGAACGCAATAGTGTAGGGATCACGGCACGGCTGTGGTAACCTCTTCATTTAGGATGTGGAGGGAAACGTGGCCTGTGCCACTCAGATTAGCCGGTATATTTCGTGAAAAATATAAATAATTCCCCACCTCATTAAATATTGTGCAGGGCATTGTCATTGGCTAGCACAGACGTTGGTATGAAAATGTCAATGTGCGCTGGAGGGGAATGACTGAGATGGGAAAACAACACAGATCAATAAAATGGTGTTGGTAACCAGGTTTGGATTACAGTTGTGTTAGAGGTTATGATTTATATGAAAACTATGTGACAGTAAGTGTTACGGTGATGCTAACATTGATTATAATAATGGTTAATACAGGTATGGAAATTGGACACAGTTTGCAGCTGCCCATGATTTTCCCTGTGAGAAAAATGTGCAATATTTCAATTATTCTGCAGTTTCCGAGCCCCTGCAGCAACACCTGCCGTTTTAATAATGCATTTCATTGCTCAGATTTCTTCTCTTGGGGTGAATGTCGAAAAGACAAGTTAACTTACCCACTGCTGATATGCCAGGTAGCATAAGATGTATAGGGGAAGTTCAACAGCATAACTGCCACAACATTTTCATAGCTGTTAATGGTCCTGAGGAAACTTCAGGAGGAAGTTTCTTGATAACCAACGGAGTAAAGTGTATTCCAAACGAGTGTGCTCACTCTGGTGTAGATGACTGGAGGATTGTGTTATATCAGAGGATCATTTAGGCTTGATGGAGAATTAAATATTAATACCTTTCTCGCTGGGAAAGTGTTGGTTACATAATTGCCACTTTTTCCATAAACCTGTTGGACAATATTTTTTTACTAATTAAGAAGCGATTTGCACGTGTATTTTTTATTTCCTTATGCAGGGTGATGTCTACACAACCCGAGCAGTGTGCAGGAAACTTGATTGTCATGAGTAGTCGTAACTTCGTATTTCCCACGTTATTGCTACTCAAATTATTTCATTACACGAAGTTTTAGATTCAAGCAAAAATAGTTCTCGAGTTTTCTTTATTCTGAAATGTAATCGACGAGACAGGTGCAGCAATTGAAGTAATTTCCAGAAATGTGGCTTCGTATCGAGTTTGTCGAAGGCTTGGTTCTTTGTTTAACCAAACACGCAGCATCCACCGCTACACGAACGCTCGCTCACAAGACCGTGCGTCCACAGTGGGTTCCGCCTGACTGATTTGGAAAGTATGGCAGATTACCAAAATCAGAGGCAGTGATTTGTCTGTCTCCCTTTCAAAAAAAATATCATATCTGCAACAACAATGAAATCGTTGTCGCGGCATAATTATGTTCTAGCACTGTAATAACATTTGAATATGTTAGCATGCATTGTTAATTGTCACATCGTGCCTTTATTTCTAAAGGGCAGTGGTTCTGATGTAAACCTTTGTGCCACAAAAGTGTAATGTTCTCTAACCTTTTTCCAAGAGCAATAGTCAGGTAACAGTATTTTTTACCAATATTTTCTGCACTTTTGGTCTGAGTGGAGGTCAAAAGTGTGAATTATGCAAGCACAGTTTCTTTCTGCTTTAGCGTTATCAACTATATTTCACTGAACAGGTTTTCTCATCGTTTGGAGTCAGAACAACAGCTCTTCTGGCTTTTAAGATCTGAGTCCAACTGTATAAAATAATAACCTTAAAATGTTTTGGAAACTTATATCATTATTATATCCCAATATTTTCATTTAAACCTTGGATTGTGATATGTTGTTTTTCCTCTACATAATGTGATTGATATGATGTGTGTGATAAAACAAAAAAACTGACACGTGTAAACGGTAGCTGTTGTTGTCCCCTCGTGTGTTCCGAGGCTTTAAGAAGCCACTGGCAGGAGCAGCAACACGGGGAGGGACACTGCATCCTCGTGTTGCCTGGTGATTCCTATTGCAACATTGTTAAAGGGAGGCCACAGACACGTGGTCCGTTTCACGTAAGAGTTCTTGGGGAATGTGTCTCATTTCACGAAACTGTAATTCTGCAAATTTCCACATTGCGTCCCCCTGTTTATTCAATCGAAGCCTTTGCTGCTTTGATGCATGGGCAGAGTTTGCAAGGGGAGGGGTGGGGTGGCACGGGAGGGGGGAGGGACAACCCCCCGTCCAAACTTGATACCTTTACTCTTTGGTTCTTTCGGTAAAATCACGGAGAAAGAAAATAAATTAAATATTAGAATACGACGTTTCTATTGCAATACAAGCAACCGTCATCAGGTAGAACTAAATTTGAGAGACAAAACACAGACACGGAGACACACAGACCGACACACAAGCAGAGAGAAACAACACAGAGACACAGAGAGACACACAACATAGACACACAGAGACCCAATGCCTCTGTGTCGAGGCCTTAAATAGAGAGAGAGGGGGGGCAGAGAGAGAGGTGGGTCTGCTGGAGCAGAAAAATGTGCATGTCAATGAAAGACCCAACAAGACTGGTACATTTTAGAGATGGTTGTGTAGAAATCCACCCCGAAGCGACCGAGGGAGAGAAAGAGCGAATTGACCTATGAGAGCCTGGTAAATTTTAGAGAGAGAAATAGTCAGTTTGAGAATACAAAATGTAGCCAATTTTTGGGAAATGTAATGAAATGCAACACAGAGAGTCGGCTAACACACAGTTAACACATAGCCTGGTTGTTTAAGATCTCCAAAGATTGCTAAAATTGAAGTTAAGTGTGAAATTTGACAAACAGAGACACAGAGAGAGAGAGAGAAAACAAACTTACATCCTCCCCGTAGAGGTGGTTCAAACTTGATTTGAAGCTTTCGTGACTGCAGGAATTACTCTTTGGTTCTTTCGGTAAAGTCACGTAAAAAGAAAATAAATTAAATAATAGAATACAACGTTTCAATTTCAACACAAGCAACCGTCATCAGGTTGAACTAAATTTGAGAGCGAGACAAAACATAAACACGGAGACACACAGACAGACACACAAGCAGGTCCATTCGCTCTTTCTCTCCCCTGGTCGCTTCGGGGTGGATTTCCACACAACTCTCTAAAATGTACCAGTCTTGTAGGGTTTTTCATTGACATGCTAATTTCTCTGCTCCAGCAGAACCCACCTCTCTCTCTCTCTCTGCCCCCCCTCTCTCTCTATTTAAGGCCTCGACACAGAGGCATTGGGTCTCTGTGTGTCTATGTTGTATGTCTCTGTGTTGTATATATACTGTACATGATATGTTTATCCATATTAACATCAACGACACCAAGTACTCTGAAATGTATGTGTGTCTCCGTGTCTGTGTCTCCGTGTCTGTGTTTTGTCTCTCTCTAAAATGTAGTTGTACCTGATGACGGTTGCTTGTGTTGCAATCGAAACGTTGTATTCTATTATTTCATTTATTTTATTTCTACGTGACTTTACCGAAAGAAGCAAATAGTAATTCCTGCAGTCACGAAAGATTAAAAATAAGTTTGATATCTTTATTAATTTATTTTCTATAGTTTACAATAACGATTAAAAACAAGTAAATTACATGCACCCGCGATTTCTATTGTGAGGGACAAAGCGAACAATTGTCAAAGTCAAACTTCGCCTATGCTTCGATGCTTCCCACCTACCAAGACAATTAATTTGTGGTCTTCGAGAAACGATAATTTTCATTACAGGATTCAATTTGTGCAGTGAAGTAATAAACGGGGGGAGATTTTTTTTCTCTCTCCCTCTCTGTTTGCACACATGTTGATTTGTAAAGTTGTGGTCTCAAAACTCAAACTTCTGTTCCTGAAAAGTGTGTCAAGGTAAACGCTGTGTGTGTGTGCGCGTGCTATTTGTTCTTGACCAATGGCAGGCCAGGGTACCACAGAAGGCCATTTATCTTATTCTGACCTACGATCTCTGTGCTACACTTGATGAATGAACCCAGCTACAGAAGTGGAGTGATTTATTTGGCTGCTATGTGATATCGACACATCACACGCAGAATAAAAATGTGCGTGTCTGTATTTGCGTGTGTGTATATATACTGTACATATGTTTATCCATATTAACATCAACGACATCAAGTACTCTGAAATGTATTCAACAACTTGGCAGTGTGTATTGTATTGGTATAGATATATCTCCAAACAATAGCTGACGCGTGAATATATTATCCACTTGGATAAAAGGCTATTTCGCTAGTTGAATGCACCATGCGAAGACACATAGATCAGCCTTGCCACGTCAGCTGAGCAAAGTGAACGTGCATTCTGATGAACACAGGAACCGTTGAGAGTGTGATGCCTACCCTAGAGTGTTCAGTATTGAGCTTGTGCAGTTAACATGCTGCTCACAATGTCTATAATGGAGGATCAGAAGTATGAATCCTTTGGAAATTCAAATTTCTAATTTATTTTCAGTATGGTTGCATGTGGCCTCATCACCAGTCGTTGCTTAAGGTCACTCTTAACTCGCCCTTCACTAACATATGAATATTAATGTGCAAACTTCAAATGAAAACGATCAATCTACAAAAGTTCAGTGGGTATTTTGTTGTGTTTACCCGAATGCTCATAATTACGAGTAGTATTTTGTTCAGTTAGTTCAAGCACTTTCTGATCTCTTGCCGAGCGAGGCTGTCTCGAAGAAGTTTTGTTAATATCAGAACATCGAAAAGGTTACTCACGAGATGGTGGCCACTCTGTCCATCTCGTTCATTGGGGCTGGAAATAACAGACAAGCTGGAAGGCAGCCAAAAGCCGGCAGCAACAATTGCCGAAGCTCTCTGGTCCGCCAATAGTGGAGGGACACTTGCTATGTACAATCCCAACTGAGTAGTTTGCAGGTAATTTTTCAAATTTAGACAATGACGCCAGCACACGTCACGAGATCTTACCTTGCCTTATTTTAATATTTATAAAGCGCCTTCCTTCGAGGCGATTTACATAGTTTAGAAAGCGGTAACAGAATCCAGTGATTTAGATGGCAGGGGCAGGCAACGGCCGAGGCATGAGTGACCGCAACAGAGGGCATATTTGGGTCACGAAAGGGCTATAGGAGAGGGACGGCAAGGAGTGGAGGAGCGTGGGAATGAAGAGGAAGGTGATGGGCAATAGAAAAGAGAGGTGAGCTTTGAGAGAGGAATATAAGGATATTAAGGAAAGGGACTGGTTAATGTACAGGGGAAGTTTATTCCAGTGAAAATTACCAGTTGCGGAAGGATGTCCCTCTAGTAAACAGTACAAATAAATATTACGACCGTTACTGTTGCAAAATGTTACTGTTGCACGGCTAGCGACAATTTCACGTCTGAAAATGCTTCCTAAATGTTAATTGACGTCTGCCCTCACTCCTCGTTGCCCGTGATGAATGGGTACACATGGCTCGATGGCGGCATCTTCATCTCGACTTGGCCGGGCTGACGACTCACTCAAAGGGAGACATCTCTACGTCTCCGTCCATCACCCGTGGCAGTTCGTCAGTGGGAGAGGTCTGCAGTTTTGTGGGGTTCGTGTCGTATTACCACCGCTTCATGCCCGGGTTTGCAACGATCGCAAAGCTTCTCCACGCTCTCACAGCAAAGGGCTAGAGGTTTTGATGGGGGAAGGAGGCCGCATTTGTTATGCTGCGCGACGGCCTCGTGAACGCACCCCCGCCTCAATACCCCGATTTCACCTTGCCGTTTGTGTTGGATAAGGACGCCAGCGAAACAGGAATCAGCACCGTATTGTTGCAGGTAGAGAACGGGGTGGAGAGTGTGATCGCTTATGGTAGCTGAGTGCTGTTCCCCGCAGAGCAGCGCTATTGTGTCACTTGCCGCGAGTTTTTGGCTATCGTGCACTTTGTACAGCAGTACCGCCCATACCTCTATGGCAGGCAGATTGTGGTACGCACGGACCACACGGCTTTGCAATATCCGCTACGCGTTGACCAGCCATCTGCACAACTCTCGATGGTTGGAAATTTTGGAAGATTATTTGTTCGAAGTCACCTATAGGAAAGAGTTGCACCACTGCAATGCAGACGCTCTGTCACGGTTATCGCCAAAGAGCCAGTGCACGTGCTTTATGGGCACCAGTCGTTGTAAGCAGGTGGATGCGGGGGAGCCAGGCACCGTTGTAGCGTCGGCAGATGCTCTGCGTCCGTAGCAAAGGTGGCACACGATAACACCATTGGTCTTGCGCACAAGGAATGGGGGCGCCTCCAGGCGGAAGACGCCTCCCTGCCGGATCAGTCGGCGGCGTCCCTTACGGACGCATTCCATGCATGATTACATTTTGGATAAAGGGTCCCCAGAACGTCTCCTTATGAACCAAGGTCGAAATTTTTCTTCAAAATTGTTGCATGAGATATGTGACTTGATGGGTACAAAGAAAATTCGAACTTCGTCCAACCATCCCCAGAGTAACATAATGGTAGAGCGGTTATTTAGGACTCTTACGGCCATGTTGTGCCAACAAGTCAATGAGGCACAGTGCAATTGGGACCAACACATTCCGGGTGTTCTTGCGGCCTATAGGATGGCCCCTCATGCCCCTACCGGGTTCTCCACGGGTTGTTTTTATGTACAGGAGAGAATGTGACCCCCCCCCCGCCCCCCCCCCCCCCCCCCCCATGGAAGCCCAGTTAAATATTGATCCAAGCAAGAAGAGAGCCACTGTGCCAGGACTTATGAGCCTCACCCTTAAGCAGTTGACCGAAGCACGGAAGGCGTCCCATGGCAAAACGGCCGGGCGGCAGGCTGCGAATGAAAAACTGGCTGGGCTTAAGGAGTCCGGAAACCCGTGGAAGCCTGGGGAGAGGGCATGGCTGCATTTCCCCCAGGTGCCTCTAGGCACATCTCCTAAATTACATAGGCCATGGCAAGGCCCGGTGGAGGTAATTGAGGTGAGGAGGCCGCAGTGTGTGCGGATCCAGGTTGGTCGCAGGCGTTATGTCCACCCGTCACAACTGAAGCCCTATTTTCCACCGTATGAGGTCGTTTCATCTCCACCATCTGATATCCGTGTGTTTGATGTGTCCGACGGAGCTGGATATACGGTTATGGATGATGCGCCTCAGCGAGGCTCAATTCCTCCATCTGCAGGATCCCAGGGCCTGACGCCCATGGAACCACCGGCGGCGCCACCCACAGGCGGATCGGGGTGGACGGGACGACCACCACCCGCTTCTTCTTTTCCTCCATCTTCACTCCGGTAGGGACCGTGCCCTCGGGTTACCCCCGGGTCCCCGGAGGACCCGTGCCGGGCCCATACAAGGGGCCGGCAACAAAGAACCGTTCCAAGGCGGTTCGGTTAAAATGACCGCGCCTACTTGTCGTTTGGTTGCTGTTATTTTGGGGGCTGGATTGTTGCCATGCATTGCGAATGTTGCATGGATATTGTGTTCATCGTTCCGTTACGTTGCCATCGGAATGGAACTCATCATGCTGCTGTCGTCGTGGTCTTCACCTCTTCAAGCTGTGGGTTTGGAGGCATGTTGGCTGTCCCGACCTGGTATGAAGTTATCCCCTATGGCTGTGAGAGCCGGAATAAACAAGAGGGATAACGCCTCCTACTCATATCTCTGAATTAGTACACTACATATGTATAACATTGTCTCATCTCTTTACTCCTAAATGAATAGCATGAAATAAGTCATTCCAAAAGGAGATAATGTGCTCTCAGGGTTTATTCATCAATTAAACTAATTAAGATTGCAACCACTCCAAATTTCTCGGAAATTATACTTGAGGATGATCTATACGAATGTGGCACACTGCCAAATTGACTGTTTACACTCACCTAGAGCTCTGCCATTATCCTTAAATTAATTGCCGCTGAATCGTTTGAGGACAATTTTAGATTATGAATTTAGAACCAGTGTTTGCATGGTCATATTCTGTGGGGTCAGAGGTGGTGCCCCGTCTCACTTTTCAAAAGCACAATGTCTCTTGCCATCCATTCCTTACAAGTCCGTCTTTCATCACTCTGCACAATAGCTCGACAAGGACCTGGCGAGTATGTCACCATATTATTTGCTCAACTCATGCCAGCTGTTTTATTGACTACAATTATAGTCAACAAATGTGTTTGTGCACAAGGCCATTTTAGGATTGTCACCTTTATTCACAGACAATGCGACCAGACCTTGATACAAATCAATCACTGCCACCCAAACAGATGCAAATTCCCAGACTGTCTGGGTAAATCTGGACAGGTGGCAACTTTAAAGTCATGAGCCTTAAACACAAGGCCAAGCTTAGGTCATAACCACCAAATTTCAATGTCCAAGGGCATGACGATGGAGGCCAAATGCTGGAATGGATACTTAATTTACTGCATAAAAGTTATCATTATTTATGGGGCTCATTCTTTTCATACACATATATAATATTGCATGCAAGTAATCGTATAAGAATAATTTACAAATCTGTATGCATTAAGGGCCTCCCAACGCCGTGTTTGCTGTGTGGGTTTTGACTATATTTCGTCGCACTCGTCAGTATGTGTTGGTGAATATACTGGAATATGTCAATGAGCTCTCACCCGATTAACAAAATACCATTGTAAATTATTTACAGCCTTCATGCATAGAACCTTGGTACTGTGACGAATGAGGACAAGGTGAAGGTCTTAACGCACATACACATATTTTTGTATTATCTTTGAAGCCCCTCTCCTTGTCGAACTTACTCAGAACTCTCGATTGCCGAACCAATTTAAAACCACAAAGTAGATATGTCCAGGTGGACGGACATCCGACCCTAACAAAACAGCAAAGGTGATTCACACATATACTCGGAAGCATCATCACTTATAAAACAAACACCCAAACCTGACCATTACAACAATTAAATATGTATTTAAAGTCACACATTAAAATTACTCTGAGTGCATTTGATAATGTCACTGCTATGGTCATTTTGTGTTTAAGCTGCTTTGCATGAATTGTTAAATTTCCAATGCTCTTTACTTAATCAGGCGAGTTGCTCAGCCATTGCAGCTACGCCAATTTAGTGATCTTGGCTACTTAAAGTAAAGATCCACAACAGCGATTTTTTTTGCGTTAGATCACATAAATATGAATGTGTCATGACGGGTTTAACGACACATTTATATTTATGCAATGTAACCCAAAAAAACCTCTCTGGATAATATTGGTCGCGAAAGCCTCCTACGTGTTAACTATAAAGTAAAGATATTTGGAAATGTTGTGACTTCTTGTGCATAACAGTGATGTGCAGTAATGTTGTTCAACCTGTCATGAATTGAATCCCTCGTAATTCGTGATCTATACCTGCATTGAACCATATCAGTTTAAATCACAAGTGGTTGATACATATATATCTGTTTGCAATCAGTAGCTCACTGTTTAGCTTCAGAAACTGACGTAAGTAGAGCCGCAGGTTGTGGATAGCGCCGTTCAATATTGACAGACTGTGCAAATTCCTCGAACTACCCTTGCTTGTGCTTTGCAATTTATTCACTCAGTTCCTTATGAAATTTTGAACCAGCAAATGATTCGATTGCATAATCATACTTTGTGTTTTTCATCACAATGTTATCGCATGAGAAAGGTATCTCGTTGCCAACCTAAGCGTTGTGCTGTTGTGTGCCAGCTGTTTTTCATCACAATGTTATCGCATCAGAAATGTATCTCGTTGCCAACCTAAGCGTTGTGCTGTTGTCTTCCAGCTGTTCGTGGCGATGTGCCAAATAAACAATGAATGTACTTAATCAAAATAAATAAACAAAAGACATTTTGAATTACATTTTACACTTCTGTTGGCTCAAACATCCATTGCCACATTAAACATGCATATGTTTATTAGGCTCAATGGAAAGGTCGACCTTCTATAATGTTGTCTATGGGAGGCAAGGTGTACATGATCACCTTGGTGTGGAAAAGGCATCCTGGTCGGATAATCTCGGATTAATATGTTAATGAGGGATTAACGCTTCAGAAGCTTCTCCCCCAGTGTGTGTGTGACTTCCTAAGCTCCAAGATGCTGAAATCTGGAGAATTACTATTTGGATTACCGTGCCAGAAACATACAAACAAAGGAAAGATTAAAACGATGTTTCGATTTAGCAACCTCAAAAAAAACCTTAACGACAAGATTTTTCTTGATAATTTTGTTGGATTTAGCAGTTATCCCAAAACCCTCAAATACAACATTTGGTTTGAGGAATTTCACTTTTTTTGTGAGACTACATGTGATCTTGCAACTCCGTACCCTCTCCACCAAAGGTTAGAACCAAGTTCAGCCACCAATAAGCAACCATCACCACATGTCCCAGCCTGCTAGACAGCCCAAATAACCCCAGAACGGCACAAAGAGGACCTGGTACCTGAGGTTCAGACCTACTCAATATTGTATTATGTAATCCTGCCACATTCAGATAAGAAAACAATTTGGTGGTCATGCAAATTGTGTAGCATATGGTACCCAACCAGAAACAGCATATATACTCATCATTTTCACAATAATCCAACGAAAAACTCTGCCACAAACCACCCATAGATATCACCACAAAACCTATGTTCATACGGTATGGACCTGCTATGTGTGAACTCCACTAAGCTTCGGACAGTAGAAACAAAACTTTTCATCTGCAGCCACCGGTGATCTGAAATGGTCTGTCAACTGAATTCTGGTCAGCTGTGACAATCGGTGCTTTTAAGACCAAACTAAAAACATAGCTTTTGTCTTCTGCTCATCATGTTTAACTCCCTTGACCTGGTATGCAGGAGGTCACAAGTTTAGTCCCGACCCTGATGCCTACATATTTGGAGTTTGCATGTTCTTCCCCATGGTTGTGCGGATTTTAATACGGGTTTTCCGGTTTTTTGCTCCACATTTAGAAACATATGTTTAGATATATATCAAACACAAGATCCAGGTTCGTTTAAACACAGTACACAAAATCCGTGATTTGATCCCATCTGTAAAGGATGTGATACCTGATATGAAATACCCGGGTATCTACAAACTGAGTTGTGGCTGCGGCAGCAGTTACATTGGGGAAACGAAACGACATGTCTCGGACCACGTTCCGAACACAAGGCAGATCTGAAACACGGCAGGACCAATACCTCTGCCGTTGCTGATCATTATTTTAACGCAATGGGCTCACACGAAATTTACTTTTCCATGACGAAGGTACTTTGCAAACCCACCGGCTATTAGAGATTTGTTCATGAAGCCATCCAGATATATAAACACAGACACAACTTCAACCAAGAAGATGTGTACAAACTGAGCAATCATTGGAAGGACGTTATTAACCAGGTAAAGTATTAACTGACTGTGATGTTCCCATCCTACCTGCCTATGTGTGCATTTGTCTCCGATCTCTACTCCAGTGGCCCAGGTGCTACCGCGGGGTCCACTTTCTGCTCTGCTTCCTTCCCCCCCCCCTGCAGCCGATCTCTTCAGTGCTGCCGCGGTGGTCCACTTTACTCCAGTGACTCAGGTGCTGCTGCAGGGTCCGCTTCCTGCCCCGCCTCCCTCTCTCCCCCCCTACTGCTGAGGCCTAGATAACCTCGTGCCACGGCAGATCTCTCGCCTACTTCAGCAGTTTTTTCTTGCTGTGGTTGTCCCACCTGATGACGATTGCTTGTGTTGCGATCGAAATGTCGTGATCTATTATTTTTCTACTTACGTGACTTTACCAAAAGAACCAAAGAGTATGGATTCCTGCAGTCACGAAAGCTTCGAATCAAAATGTATGTAATTGGTGTTGGTCAAATATCTAAATGCAGGACCTGGAAGAGCGTATTTGGAATCAGTGTGACTTTCTTCTTAGTCTAAGAAAAAAGCCAAGCAAAAAGCATGGAGCTTAAATTATATCAGGAGTTGAAGGCCGAAGTACAGAAGAAGCTACGAATTAGAAAAGCAGAAGCAGTTGGATGGTATGTGTGAGGAACTGGAAGCAGCAAACCTAAAAATAAACATGAGGAAACTTTTCCAGGCAGCCCAGTCAATCACAACGAAGTTTCAACCTCGACTGCAATGCATCCTAAATACGACTGGGAAAAATCTCACAAAAGCTTCACAAATTGCCGAGCAGTGGCGAGAGTATTGTAAAGATCTATATGATGATAATGGAATGATATTACTAGGAGCACGAGCCTCCTCCCCTTTGTCTACGGGTCCAAATTAATTCCTTGTAGAATTGTTTAAAAAAGAGGGGGGAGACAGTACTTGACAAGATGCACAGAATATGTGTGGCAATCTGGGAAACTGGTGAAAGGCCAGAGGATTGGACATACTCTACATTTATCCCACTTCCAAAGAAGGGTTATTCTAAACAGTGTACAAATTACAGGACAATAGCACTGGTCTCTTATGCTAGTAAAGTCCTTATTAGGATCATCCTGGAACGGATCCGCTTGAAAGCAGAATACAAAATTGCAGGCGAGAAAGCTGGCTTCCGGCAAGGGAGAGGGACCAGAGACCAAGTCACTAATCTCAGAATACTCATACACAAGGAAAGAGAACATCATCAGCCATTATATATGTGCTTTTGTGGATTTCAAGAAAGCATTTAACTCAGTCTCGCATGATAAGCTCTGGTCGACCACGATGGGCATAAGATTCCCACTACATCTGATTGATTTACTGGAAAAACTTTATCAGAAACAACTTGCTAGAAAAAAATGGTTCCATGTCAGAAATGGAGTCAGACAGGGTTGTGTCATATCTCTCCATACTTATTTAACATCCTGGCTGAAATGGTAATGAGAGAGACTTTGTTTCTTTGGAGGAATCCAGATCGAAGGGCGATGAGTCACAAATCTTCGGTATATCAATGACATCATTTTGCTTCCTGGGTTCAAGGTGGGGCTGCAGGAGTTGACAGATCGCTTAGATCGGGTTAGTCGCAATTTTAACCTCAGCAATATGGACAAGACGACAGTCCATAATACAAAGTCCATAATACAAAAGTGCATGAGAAAATGTGTCAAGAGGAACGTGATGGGCAGTGACGGAGCAGTCTGCAACATCTGGATACAGTAAAACCTCTGGTCACGAACCCTTCTGACCACGACCAAATCGGGTTCCGACCAAAAAATTCACAACATTTTTGAATATGGCCACGAACACATACTCGGGAGGCGATCAAACACGGCCGCGGCCGATTTCCCCCTCCGCGCCATTTTTTTTGTAAGCGCCAAATTTCCTGTTGTTTACAAACAGCGATCCATAAAATTTCTAGTAAGATATTAATTTTGTGAGTGTAGTCATATCCCTCCCCCCTCATTCAAGCCGTAATTTAGAGAGCGAAAGTGCTGAGTAAATCGCTAACATAAGAACCCATTAATCTCTTCTCGCATCATTCATACGATGATGTGGTGAAGTAAATGTTCATACGATATTACGGTGAATGCTTCCAAAAACAATACTGTACCCAAATATTACTGTTAACTTACTTTCAATAGAAACATGAATTGCTCATACGAATATTCTCTCTCTCAGAATCGACCTATTGATGTAGCAGACGAAACAATCATCTTGTTGAACGATTTTAAACCTTGACGCGATGTTAGTTTTCTCGGTTGTTCAAGGTTTTGTCAGTGTTATTTAATGTTTTTACATTGTTTACTATTACACTGTGAATTCTATGGCATAATTAACTATTTTTATGCTTAAAAATCTTTAAAAAAACAATATTTATATACAGTTCGTAGGAGTCTGGAACGGATTAATCGTATTTACATACAATCCAGAGGTTCTACTGTACAAGGCACCCAGCTTGAGCAATTGGACACCTTCCATATATTGGATCAGTCACCACTAAAGATGCAAAGTGTTAAAAATAAATTCGAGCTAAACTGAGTAAGGGTCAGGCGATTGGGTAATTTCCAAAGCAAATTTGGAAGAGTTGCACCATCCCCATTGGAACGAAAATCAGACTTCTGTATGACCTTGTGTGGCCAGTTACTACGTATGATTGTGAAAGTTGGACAATCAAGAAGAACGACAAAACACGAATAAACGCCTTTGAAATGAAAGGACTCAGGCGGATATTACGTGTATCATGGACTGAAAGAAAACAAGTGAATTGGTTCTGGAAAAAGCTGGTGTTGAAAAAAAATTGTTAAGGGTGAACACATTCCTGCGGAGGGAGCTCGTAGGAACGTTGGGTTGCTCGGTCAATGGGCAGTCAACGGCGGCGTGGTGTATTCCGCAAATATGGCTGACTGTGGGGGCGGGCACAAGCCGGCGTGAGTAGGTTAAACATTGAGTTTTATAAGAGCACCACGGGGTGACCAGCCCCTCCCCACCCAGCAACACCCCTCCCACCCCCCACCCAGCCCCACCCTCCCCACCCTCCCCTTCCCTCCCCACCCAGCCCCTCCCCACCCAGCCACTCCCCACCCTCCCCCAGTGCAAATTTCGCCTCTGTGACTGTCCCCACTCAAAATAAAAAAATATATATTTATCCCGCACAACCACAGCCTGCAGCGTCCCGACCGAACAACCACAGCCTGCGGCGCCTCCCAACAACCACAGCCTGCGGCGGCCCCCAACAGACTGGTCAAGTAAATCCTTACGATCCACTCGCACAGCGTGCGGTGGGCCTTCATCCAGCAGTGGATTTAAGCACCAAAAAAACTCGATTACTAATGTAATGGACAGAGCACGGCTCTCCCTCAGGGCAGCAGTGGACAGAGCACGACTCTCCCTCAGGGCAGCAGCGGAGCAAGCACGGCTCTCCCTCAGGGCAGCAGTGGACAGAGCGCATCTGGCTCCCTCACGGCAGCAGTGAAGACAGCGCGGCTCTCCCTCTGGGCAGCAGTGGACGGAGCACGGCTCTGCCTCACTCTCATTCATCCGTCTCCTCTGAGCTGCATGTGATTGTGTGTGAGTGTGAGTGAGCTGTGTGTATGAGTGAGCTGTGTGTATGTGTGAGCCGTATGTGAGTGGATCGACCGTCAGCTTTCCGTGGCTGCGTCTCTGGCGCTGTGGCCGTGATCTTGCTGCTTCTCGGGCCTCCGAGGTGCGGGGTGCACCACAACACGAAGTGGGCAGCTCACGGTCAAGTGACACACTTCAACCAATCCGGGGGCGCGCGGTCACGTGACGCACTTCAACCAATCCGGGGGCGTTAATCACAGTCCCCACTCCACCCAGCCCCACCCCTCCCATTTTTGGATCCACGACGGACGGACACAATAATCCCCTGTGGATTGGTGTAAATAGGAGGTTCCTACCAGTATAAAATCAAGAAAGCTAGCCTACTGTCGTCATGTCATGAGAAAAAAATTTACTTGTTATGAAAAGCAGATTATGCAAGGCACAATGGATGGATAAGAAGACCAAGGATGACATGGATGTGTAATAAAGGACTTCGCCACGGACTGCTTGGTCTCCGTCGCTCTTTATTCGGGTTAACACCCGCACCCCGCTGGTCCCGACACCGGACCAGCTGCTCCTCGCGACGTGCCCCGCACGCGCTCTTCCGTCAGTCTCTCCAGCTCCGCACACCGCTGGCCGACGGTGTGCTGAAGCCCCTGCAGACATGTGGCTGATGGCGCGGATTCCCTCCGGCCACCCAACGTGGTCCCGCTTCTTCACTCCAACAACTGACCCGGAGCCCTTGCGGGCTCCCACCTATATCCCCTTCACCACGTGACCCTGTCTCCTCCCTCACACCACGTGCTTCCGAACCTGCCAGATCTCGCCTCCCCATCGCGCCCTGCTGGCTCCGCCCCTAGGTTCCACCCCCACTCACCTCGCTTCCGATTGGACCCGAGGTGAGCGGGGACCTTCACATACGCCCCCATACTGGCTCCGCCCCCCAATACCCCGGCCCATATGATTGGCCCAAAGGCCAGGAGCGAACCCCGCTTGCGCTCGCATTACAGATGGATAACATCAAAGCGTGGACGAGGCTCACGCTGCAACAGACAATGAGTATAGCAGGATTGCCCATGGTGCAGCCAACCCTCAGATCGAGGATGGCTGAAGACAAGACGAAACAAGTGACTTTCCTGGGCAAATAAGTAATTAAAGCTGAACATAAGCTCAACCCGTTTTGCTGTGGGCAGGGAGTAATGCGTGTCAGTGGAGTAAGTAGGCGGTGGCATGGCCTAGCGGTGATGGTGAAATATACATATGTAGTGTAATAGCGCCGGCTGGTGGGCAGCAGCAGCAACTGTGGTGGATAGACAGTACACACGCCAGTTAGCGTGTGCACGGTTCTGTTGGCAGGGCAGATGAACTGTGGCAAGGGTCACGGAGGACCCCGTCTGGAAGCCCCTGGAACCTGCCGAGAGCGGGAGCTCGAGGCTGCCGGTTCTGGGATTGGATTTGTCTTGTCATTGCTGTCGTCTCGTCACCGTCATCGCTGCTGTCTTCGCTCGATATTGCGCCGCCAGTTGTTGGCTGTCTCAGTCCGCGCCGTCAGTGTTAGATGGCTACTGTTGTGTTTAGGCTAGGCAAAGCGACTGTAGAGATTGTACAGGCGAGACCGTGAATGTTCTAAATAAAAGGTGCCTCCTACAAACCTCGTCACCGAATCACTGACACTGCACATATAATGATCACTCTCTCTACTGCAGAGACTTAGAAGGACCTCCTAAAAAAGAATAAGGCTCAGTGAGCCTTACTGGTAAACAAGTGCAATAATAACGTACTTCCGGAGCCTGTTCGACAGCCCTCTGTGATCTCCAGAGGAGGAAACACCACTGTCGATAACTGCGCAGCGCGGCTATAAGCACGCCAGTGGGGAACTGAAGTTGACACATGGTTCTTTAACTGTGAACGATGACTGTACATATTGATGCGTTTTCTGGCTGGCATATTCACTAATTTATTTATTAATGTGACCCAGCCGTAGAGCTAGCGGCTCACAGTCTAAATTCTGCGAGTTCAAATCCTGGTTGGAAGAAGACTCAGCCCATCATCCTTCCAGGGTCGATACAATTAATATCACTTTGTGGAGAACAGTGGTTGTCCGATGGATATGCTACCTACACCATAAGAACGTGAATTTCCACCGATGTTTTCAGGGCTGTAAATTGACATTAGAAACGCCTCAAAGCTCATTTAATCAGGAAATCACTTTGACTTAACGATGTATTATATTTGAAAAGAAAATGCGTTCCGATTTTTGTTGTTGGTTTATTACAAATGTACAATATCACAAACGTTTGCAGTTTAAGCAGGAGTTTGCGTACGCCTCCACCACAGGGGAGGCACGGCACTGCAGGGGGGCTCTATTCTCAGCTGTTTAATTGAAACCCAGGCAACTCGGAGCTTCTGATTAATTAAAACCCAGGCAACTCGAAGCTTCTGATTAATTGCAACCCAGGTAACTCCGAGCCTCTAAGCTTTCCTAACGGCAACCTCTGACTCGTGTTCACGGGTTCCTGGTGACCAGCTGAACTCTGCGGTTCTGGCATCCTCGAAAAACCCAGTAACTATAAAGTGCTCAATGCAAATGCAAGCCAATTTCATCGTGTGCACATGAGGGCATCGGACTCTCAGGTAGGCACGTGGCAGCTCTCCAGCCGTCCTGCATCCTGGCCTTGGCAGGATCACGGCCCCGTTCCCCAAAGGCACCAGTGAAGTAGGGTTTCCACCAGTTTGCATTTGACCCAGATAGTCCAGAAATTTCTCACCTGTTCGGGTGGATTCTTACACCACTGGACCATGAAGGATGGCGGAAACTTGGGGAGGCCTTCATCCAGCAATGGATTGATCATAGCCGATAATTATGGCAGGCAGATTATCCGTTATCCATGTCTCACATGCTTTGAATAATGCTCCTCTTTCAAGGCCTTATCGGCCGAAAGATTGAACAGAATTTTCTTTACGTGAGTAAAACCAATATTTTATATTTCCTGGCTTATACCGATTTTAGCAGCATTTCTTAAGCATCGCAACTTTATATGCGTATTAAGACTTGGAAAACTGAGAAAAATCGTAACGGCAAGAAATGGTAATTATTTCAGGCAATACTGATGACGATTGTGGTGATATGGTGGTCATAATAGCCAGTGAACGTTTCTAAATTTCAGCATTTACAATAATTCACGGAAATTGAATGTAATCTCAAAAAGTGACTCTATCACCAAGATAGTGCGGATAGCTTAGTGGTTTTGAAGGTTAGTTTCCATATCAGTATACAGAGCACTGAGCCAGCACCTCAGGTGCCAAGTTCAAGCTTAGGAGTGGACAAGCGAAAAATTAATGTTTCCCGTCAGTGCGTGAGTGTATAATAATATAATTTCCTGAAATGGCAAACAGTGCATTTGATTTGACTTTACTCTGTTCTGAGACACTGTTACATAAAGATATGAAATGACACTGCTGATTGGCCCAGCAGATCTGTTGCCATTTGTTTCACATTTTAAACCTTTTGTATACATATCAAATTTAAATGACATGTGAAGCAGGTTACACATTATATTATGATGAAACCAACTTTTGGCAGAACAGTTCTGCAAAGTGGGCGAGTGCAAACAATTCAGAATGGTTGTTTTTTGGGTGTGTATATGACAATATGATGGCAGATTTCACTTGCCCGTCTACGAACTTGGGATTGGTCGGAGGGAATATGTGCCCAGACAAAATCTGAGCAGCACATTGACATGAAAATACAATCGTATAGTAGGAAGAATGTGGCGTGCATTACAACGTGATGTAACAGGTCCGCACATTGCCTCAATAAAAATAAAAATAATAAAACAAAGTATGAAGAATTGGCTTTGCTGAAAGTTTCCTATGACAAAGACTTTCCACAAAGCCAAACTCCCCATTGTTAATTAACCATGTCTGAGATTCCACACTATGAATGAGATCGTACACCAATTGTGATCAGCTACTAGAGCAGATGTATTGTATGAGAAAAAAAAGTATGATTTCATGTGGTGGATTTTAGAAATGTGGGTTGCTACACGCTGCCTCCCTCAAACTGAGCCATATATGTAAAAAGCTCATGATTTGGTTTAAATGCTTTGTCGTAAAGCACTATGCTGCCAAAATTGGGCAGGAGAACCAAATCTTGTAATTTATCACTTTTTTGCTGTTGAAAATAAATGAATAATTTCCACGTGCAAATAAACCAAGCTACAAGATTCAAGGATCCAAGTGGAAACTACCTATATAGATATCTCTTAACAGATATGTGTAGCTACCATGTTTCCTTCTGCATATGATATTCAGAAGGAAGTTAATAAATTGTTAATAATGAATTATAGATGTAAAGATCAAACTGGAAGTCTCCTCTAGGTTATGGAAAATGAAATCGCATTCAACATTTTGAACGATATGCTTTATGTGATGTATTTAATTAGGATGATATGTTTTAAGAATTGTAAATACATTGTAGTCATTGAACAATATATTCAGAGATGTTCACATAGTAAATACATTTTCACAGACTCATAGTAATTTAAATGTTGAAGGTGTGTTGCTTATAAAGATTAAAACTTGCTTGATATTTAAATTAAAGTACACAAATGCGCAGTGCAAATATACAAACCCTCAAGCCAGTCCATACCCTAATTTTATACGTGCATGTAAAAAACACATTTTAATTCACGTAATGATACTTTTCACCAGTTTGTAGCTTTTCCTCTGAGCAAGTGCATAACCTTCGAGCACCGTTATGATGCGTTTCCTCCACATCCGTGAATGATAAACGTCAATTGCATGGCCTGCAGACAAAATGGAAATTTATTCATGAGAAATGATTACCCCCCTTGCCCAATGTATGTCTGTGTAATGCATGCCGAGATATGTGCTTTGCATTCTATCACCATGCGCATCTCCTTGTTTGTCAGCCATTAATGACGTGCAATGTGTACAAATGTGACCGAAACATGTCACGTAGTTTATTCCACTGTTAAAGGCTTCCTTTTCCTGAGGCGGGTTCGTCTTTTGACATCACAGCTGGCAGAAAAACTGCAGCTGCTGTAACCCTTGTCTTGTCATATCACTAGTCTGTCAGCGATGGATATTTACAAGCTCGTAGCCAGGGTTAATATAGGTTTCATCGTCATACCCACAATTCATCTCTCTTCTGTGTGAATCACTCCATCTCTGCAGTGGTCTTCCTCTTTGGAATGTTTCCGCCTTTGGCCGCCAATCCATATCACTAGTCTCATACACCGGCTATCTTGCCTGCAAGCAATGTCTCCTTCCCATGCCCACTTAAAATCTAATCTCACATTACTTGATGCAAGAAGAAATCTACATTGGGCCCTTGCTCATCCATACAATCCTTATTGGCAATTATGCGCTATACTTAGCTAATTCATTAACCCCCATTATTATACGAAATAAACCTTTTGACGTCTATTGTTATTTCCTTTTTATTATCCCAAGTACAAGAATTGGAGGTGACGCCTTTGCTGTTGCAGCACCAACGTTTTAGAACAACGTTTTCTCCCTTAACATCGTAAATCTTCCTTCAAAAAATATCCCGAAGCAGAATATTAGTGCTGGATTCAACCACATTTGCAACTGTGATTTGTAACTTTAATCCTTATCCATGCATCGATAGTTCAATTTTTATGTGCAATTCTATTGGGTGATTGCGTGTTGTAATAAGTGGGGTCTGTTTTTGCTGTTGTTTGGGAATTGATGTACTTATGCAATTTGAACTTACAATATATACTTTATCTATTTTTTATTGTGATTTGCTCATCTTTCCTATACTCTGCACTCCTATTGTGTTTTTGTATTGTGTTTGTTGTTGTGACGTTCTGACCCCGTACCCCTACTGGACATCTGTGAGAAAAGATCTTCAGAGCTCAACCGATTTTTTTACGGGATAAATTAAGATTCTGATTCTGACTTGTTTTCCTTAACTGTCATTATGATGTCTAATGTGTGTTTGTTCCATGATCCATATTCACTCATCTGATTGGCACGGTTGGCTACATACGTTGCGAAAGAAGTTCAACATATATGCTTGCATACTCATCTGATTGGCACGGTTGTCTTTCTCAGTGAATCCACACTGCTCCATACATTTTCAGCTTCTGTTATATATTCATTCGTTTGTGTCGATGTTTGTGATCCAGTCATTTACCTGTACTTTTAATAAATACTGCAGTTTTGACAGTTTTACTGAATGGCTACTGAGACGTACATTGCAAAAACAATTAATCCCAATAGGCTATCTTCATTTAATAACAGGTTGGTTGCCAGTCTATGACTGGTTGTTCACATCCCCCATGCGGTGTGTGGTCCGTTTCGTATGGAGGCTGTTGCGGTGTTTTACCCGTTCTTCGTATCATTTTTAAACCGTGTGCTTTGTGAAGTGTAAATTCCTTAACAGCAGCATCACAGAGAGAACGAAGCACGGTCTTTCACCCTTCACCCTCCATTTCATTGGCTGCGTGACCTCCTTCTCCCTGAACCAGTGCTACGCCCCAACCCCCGCACAATGGAAGCCGCACATCAGCCCCTCAACCACCATTCTCATCGTCATCAACGTCACTGTGACCTTCGCAATTTTACCCTGTGACATAATCACAACACATACGTGCATACTGGTGCATTCATAAATCATTCTAACGAGCAAACTTTTTAGGTCAAGGACATCGCATTAATTTCATCAGTGTAATTCATAATGCATGGGTTATTTACTGTTTATATCTCTTGGTAAACAATTTCTCAATTGCTGAACATTTATTGCAATTTGCCACACTATGATTAGATCGCCCATTCCCAGAACAACAGCTTCTGGATATTTATTTCAATATCTTCAGAGTGAAAACTTTCTCAACTTGTTATTTTACTGCAGATTAGTGATTTACATGTAAATGTATTTCACCACACACTATATATATGGAGAATATAAGCGTGAATGGCACCTAAATGAAACCCTTGTCTTTTGATGTGAAATCATTTAATCAGTCACATCTTTTGCTCTCAGCAGTTCTGCATTTTCCAGTCTAAAATAAGACTATTTTCTATTCTCTGGGGCATTATCATTGTCACAAAATGTTGACATCGTGAGCACGGGACATCAAAGATTTCCATTATTACTATTCCACCTCGGCACTTAATTTAGAAAAATTACAGCATTTCATCAAGGGTGTGACAGATATTCACAATGTGGATCGGGTTATTTGAAGGACGATGATTTCTGGAAGCAATGGGGAATTGTTGGCAATGACGTACATGCAAAGCGTACATACGTGTGTAGTATGTCATGGCCAAATGTTAAAGTATGTATATTAAAATTTTAATACTTGTTTACCCAGGAATCCCTTACCGAGTCTCAATACTCTATTTCAGCGGTGGTCTTCTTAATATTTACAGGAGGGGCAACAACTGGTCTATGTTTCCAATTAAATCATTTTTGGCCATTTTTTTCTAGTTTGGAAAATATAGACCATGAACCGAGCGCACAGTGGCCTACTATTAGTCAAATGACGTTGCGGGATCTTTTACGTCCACGATGAATCAGACGGTGCATACTTTATTGGAATTGGACAAAAAAAACTGAATCGGTATGTCTTCAGGTCAGAAGACATATCAAGGCTCCCATGAAGCCATGCGAGAGGGAGTGTGGCACAGTTTGGCGCCAGCTGTCAGAGTGTGGTCGTGTCGCTAGAGTTCTATGCTGTGAGTACAATGTTTAAAAACAGTGGCGTTATGTATCTCTAAATTAAATTTACGCTGAAGCTTTTGCACATCCCAAAATTCAGCAGTGAACGGGACACCCCACCCTGAAATTTGCAGATGTCTCGGAGACGGGAAAAGGTTAATACTGCGCGGTTCTACGTGTACAGGGCGGTCTGCCAGATTCGAACCACGAACTCCTGAAAATAGCGGGGAACGTCGCGCCGCTACCGCTTACCCCTCGCATCACCGCCCAAATGCAGCACCCTGACCCAAAGCGACCCATTGGCAGTTACACCAAGCTGCTCCTTTTTAGATTGTATTATCCAAAACCAAGCGTCTGGTGTCACAAACTCCCAAGAGCCGGGCATGTTTCCACAACAGTGATATTCTTGTTTGGAGGGATTTTTTTTTCAATTATCTTTCCAAAAATGTGAGAGGCCATTGTTATATATATCATAATATGTTGAAAGAGCCAAGAAACTATGAGTGGTCAATATTTTTATTTCTTTACTTTATCACCAATTATATCCTAAATGTACTATTGGTGGTATATCATTAGACAAAAAGTTTTTGTCTTGAACTCTTTCAGTTAGAAGATCAGTACAGCCCCGGAAGATGACATGACATATTATCTATTGAGTCATTTTCATAGGTACTGGAAACATTTTGACCAACACAATACAATACTCATTATTGCTGTGTAAAGACACGTTCAGTAAACATGAGTAAATTAATATATCTTTGTCAGTAAATTTGATATATCTGTCAATTTGAACCACTCGTACATCTCATGGTACTTATAATTAGTTTAAGACCAAATTTATGAAAGCCGATGTTTTCACAATACTGAGATCAATATTTAATTAATTACACCACAGGCCGTGGTTTAATCACAGGTGGGCAGCCTCTGTGTAAACGAAGGATCTTAGAGGGGCTGGCTCAGGAAAACCGCACGGGCATTAGCCCCATGAGCCACCTGTCTCTCTGCGTGCACGTTTGTGCAGTTCGTCCTCGCGTACATTTTCCTTTGTTTGTAATTTGTATGGTGTCATCTTACGCAATTAGCCTACAGTTGAAAATTGTTAAAATTTCCTAAAATGTTCGCATTTCCAGAAGATGAAACTTTTTAACAATTGTGAAAATTGCCACACGGATGTAAGAATTTAAGTATTTGGTTTGCACACAATAGCTCATTGGCACGCGTGCTAAACACAAGGCTACTAAATAAAACATTGAGAAAACAGTCCTCTCACAGAACTGGAATTAGACCTTGGTACTGGTAATTATTGCTGACTTGCGCAACTTTACTACAAAACCAATGTCCATCGCAATCGATTATTGTGCCTTGTATAGTTTCCCCAGGTCTCACATAAAATATAATTTGGGAGACCTTGCTTATTTAAATGAAAGAGATTTATTGAATGTAATTGCCTCTAAACACCCATTTCATCGAGACTTAGTTTACAGGGCAATAAAATAAAACATGCAGCAAACAACGCCGTATGTCCACTACTGACTGTCATACCTTATCTGGATTTCCTGGCCCTGAAGTGTACACGCTTCCGGGACGACTTGTACCACGCCCCGTCTTTCACAGTCTACATGGACAACAACCTGCTGACATACGTGATGATGACGACCAAGCGAAACGCCACGGGCCAGAGCCGGTTGGCTGAACTGGTGGATTTCAACTTTGCCATCACATACCAGCCAGGGCGGGATAATGTCGACACAGATGGGCTGTCGTGGATCTTCAAAAACTTTGAGTGGTTCATAGGGCAGTGCACCCATGAGCTGGGCAGGTAAAGATTGGGAGCGGTATTTGAGGGGCTGATAACCTCAAAGGAGGAGACCACACCCCTGCTAAGCATGGCAGTACTGAGGGCTAGCTTGACGAGACCCTGGGGTGGGTGCTGAGGTACAATGAGGTGGATGATGCCCAAGTAACATGGCGGGGAAACGAGAGACAAGGGAGGTGAGAGCACTACTAAGAGAGTGGCCACGACTCTACATAAATGGCGACAGATTGCCGTGCCATGTCGGACTGGCGGCCGGATCCAGCTGGGGCTGCCAAGCAAGTACAAGCCCTTCGTGTACCAGGAACTGCACAAAAATGGGTCACCTGGGCAACGAGAACACTGGATTTGAACCGAGAGAGATTCTACTGGTGCAAAATGCAGCTGGAGGTTGAGGAATATGTGATGCGACAATGTAATTTCCTCAAAAAGAGGAAACCTACCCGGCTCACGCGAGCCACCATTGGTCCCCATCAAGATAACACACCCATGTGAGGTGGTCAGTGGACTTCCTCCACCTCAATCAATGCCAAAGGGGGTATGAGTACATCCTAGTGGCCATAGACCATTGCACACGAATCGCCCAAGTGTACCCCACGGCGTCACAAAAAGTCAGACCCCCCTCACATATGACGTCACAAAGCTGTGCCCCCCCCCCCCAAATAATAAAACATGCTTCAAATTGCTTTAAACTATTGTCATTGTAGTGCGTATTTAATGTGGCGTTGCACTCTGATGTTGTAGGAGAAAACATTTATTAAAAAGTCTGATTAATTAAGTAGAACGTGTTGTCGAAATTTATTTAAAGTTGCGCATTTTGATGTGACGTCACATTTCTTAACCCCCCCCCCCCTCGTCACACATCGTCACAAATGTCTGACCCCCCCCTCCCCCCTAGGTGCGTGACGTCATTTATGGACGGCTCCCAAGACTGTGGCTAGCAACACTTTTGACTATGCATTGAAACGTGGTATTCCCCACGTGGATCCACCACAACAGGGGGCGTGAATTTAATAACCAACTGGTTGCGCAACTAACAACAATTCAGTAACATTCAAGGCTCCCACACAGCCCCTCTCCATCCCCAGAGGAATGGTCAGGTCGAGTGGTTTATTCACACGCTTCTCAGGATGCTGCGTGCCTTGACGGAGGAGCAGACGGGATTGGAAGGCCGTTATTGCCTCGAGTGGTTCATGCCTACAATTGCACCCGGACAAGGCCACATAATTCTAGGCATTATACCTGCTGTATGGGAGATCCCCCCTCAGCTTCCAATCGACTTGATGTTGGGACTGGAGAGGATGAGCTGGAAGGAAATGTACAGCAAATATGTTGAACACCGGAGGGCCCGAATGGAGGCTTACGATATAGTTGATTGGCAGATGGCCAAGAGGGCAGCGCGGGGCAAGGAGATGTACGACCAAGGGGCCCACGGAGGGAAGTTTCTATAAAGGTACCAAGTCTGAGCAAGCGGAGGTGGTCCGGAAAGCTGTGGTCTTATTGGGAGGACCAGGTACACGTGCTATGAGGCCAGAAGGGAGAAGAAAGCCTAGTGTATGATGGCAGTAGGTCCCAACCATGTTATGAGGTGGTGAGGGAGGAAAAGTTGGGAAGAAAATCCAAGCGCATTGGGGAAGGCACCGGGGAAGAGAGTGAGGATGAGGCACTATGGATGGGGGTGCTATGGAGAGCATGAGACCCGAGAGCCCCTTGTATCCATGACCCAGTGGCAAAGCAGTTTAACACAGCATCCCAGGACCCGTCGACATCAAGGTGGTCCATGGGAAGATCTAAACATAGAGCCTCCGTCCCCAATCCAGGTGAGTGAGGGGTCGTGGAGATGGTCGGAGGATATAGGCAGAGGGACCCTGGGACTACGAAGGCGAGTGGAGGCTTGAGGGATTGGATGAGGGGTTGAGAGGGGCATTAGAGAATGAGGAAGAGTGGGAGGCGCCCAGTAATAAGGAGAAAGAGGGCCCCAACGAGATGGACCATAGAAGGCTGTCTGGCAACGACCAAAGCGAGTCTGCCAACCACCAACATTACTAACCTACGAGACCCTGGGCGAACCATCGTTGGTGAGGAGAAAAGTGATATTGGATATGTCCCAGCTCCGGGAAGGTTATTTGGCCAGCTGATGGGTTGAGGAGCAGAGGACGTTCGCCCATTGGGATAAAAAAGACTGTCATGTGGGAAGAAAATTGGCCTCCTTAGTGAGGAGGCAGATGGCAGGGAGCATTGAGTGTCCCTGAGATAAGAGGACGCTAGGGAGCTGCCTCCCCATGGAACGACGGAACCAATGGGTGGTCCTACTGAAGAAGACCCCGCAGAAGGTTGGTGTGAGCATATCCAGAGGAACGTGGAGGCGCCGAGAGAGCACTGTTTGGAAAAAGGAGTGGTAACAGCGGATGTATGACCTACGGGCTGTGGACTGCAGGAGGGTCAGTGATCCGAATAAAAGGGTGCTGGCAGCAGCATTTCGGGGCACCAGTGTCCGAGCAAGTGGCCACTGATGATCGAGGGGGAAAGAAAGTTTCCTCGCCACCCACTTCAGAGCAGAAAGAATAAAGGAGACATCGAGGATGGCTCCTTTTTCTCTTTGGAGCAGAGAATACGGCGGGTCGAAGACTGCCGCTATTTGGGCGTATGCCTGCTGGAGAGTTGACTGATCACCTTCCAGGATGGCCCGGAACGCCGCTAATGCATCATCGTTGAGGGCCGTCGGTAGTGCAGGACCTCCTCTTCCGTCCACTCTACAGACAACCAAGCTGCATCAAAGCGATGACGGAATGCCATCCAAACGCCTCCCACCGCCACAAACTCCCGAACGGGAGACAGCCGTTGTGGGCAGCATGCGGCTCCTTGTTAACGCTGCCAGATGCGGCATCCCCTTAGCGTCATCCCGCGTCCCACTCCAAATGGTGCCTGCCGGCCACGCCATGCCCTCCACAGGCAAAATGGTGCCCGGCAACCGCATGGTGTCCACCGCGAGAATTGCCGCTGCAAGCGGCAGCTCCGACGAGCCCCACGGCCCATGCCAAATGGCACCTGCCGGCCACGCCCTCTGCAGGTCAAATGGCAGCCGGCAACCACATGGTCTCCGCCGTGGGAACCGCCGCTGCAGACAGCAGCTCCAGCGAGCCCCGTGGCCCACTCTCCATCCCCAGGATGGCAGGTGCGGACGCAGAGAGCTGCGCGACCAGCTGGCTGAAGGTCACGAGAAGCAGGTCGAGGCTGCCAACCACCTTGCGCCACCCATCCTGGGCTCGTGACTCTGGAGGATCAGTGCCCCTCTCCCGCTGATCCGCAGCTGCTGCTTCCGTGCCAACGGGGTTTGTAACCGGTGTCCCGGGTCCCGGGGCTGTCGGAGGGATGACCATCTCACCGTCCTCATATCCTCTGATGACACTATGGGGTGGGTTCCTCTTCCTGGATAGCTTCGACATTGCGATTTATACCATAATGCCTGTCAAATTTTCTGTCCCACTTCTGATACCAGTTGTAGTGTCAACGAGGCACCTTCTTTATTAACCACAACTTCCATGGTCTCGTCCACACACTCTCCACATGAGCTTAATCTAGCCTGTACACAACTATAGCCGTCTAACACTGACGGCACTGAGATAGCCAACTACTATCTTTTGAAGCACGATATCTAGCGGAGACGGCGGCGACGAAGGTGACGAGACGACAGCAATGACGAGACAAGTCCACTCCCAGAACCGGCAGCCTCGAGCTCCTGCTCTTGGCTCCTAATTATCCTATCAGGGCAGCCTGGCTCCGCCCTGACCGTGCCTCCCTTCTCGAACCCACTAGCAGGTTCCAGGGGCCTCCAGATGGGGTCCTCCATGACCCTTGCCCTAGTTCATCCACTCTGCCAACACACCCGTGCTCACGCTCACCGGCATGTGTACTATCTGTTCACTACAATTGCCGCCGCTGTTCACCAGTCGGTGCTATTACACTACACTTGTATAGGATGCATGAGACCTCGCTGGCCCTTTCCTCTGTAAGCAGAGTGTGAGAAATGATATACTAGTGTGCAATTTGTACTCCCGTACTCTATGTTTATTTTTAGCGAATTGCTTTTTCTTTTCTCGATCTTGCCCTGACCCTGGCCCCTACTGGACATCTGTGAATAAGAGCTTCTTTGCTCAGCAGATTTTTCCAGGATAAATAAAGATTATAATTCTGAGATGTAAATGCTAGGTCGTATGCAATTTACATTTTATGAATATTTGTTCGTGGGTTAGGGTTTTGGTAAATACACATTTACTAGCTTTGGCCCATCCAAGGATAGGTGCATGGCAGTAAATCTGAAACTTGCAAGCGAATAGCAGACGGTGACGTGATATTCATTGCATCCCTTCGTGTGCAATTTGTAAGGCCGCGGTGACACAGACATTTTATTTAAAGGTTATAATCCTTTGTTCATCATGACGTCCTTTTTACTTCTATGTCTTAATAGCGTTACGGAGATCGCGTGACGTGATGGTTCTGCCTTTGTAGTGAGGGTTATAAGTTGACGCTGAGGAGAGGGGAGGAGGCGCCTCGCCCCCCCCCCCCATGTGGAGTGACGTCACCCACTAATTATTAATGGAGGGGGGGTGTCCATTTGGAGGACATCACCTGCTCATGATTATTAATGAGGGGCGGGTCCATGTGAAGAACGTCACCTGTTCATGATTATTAATTAGGGGGGCTGGTCGACGTGGAGTGACATCACGCACGTTACACACTGAAATTCTTGGGTAAATATTGTAGTAAATTCAAGAATCCAACCCAAATGAATTTTGCAGTTTTAATGTTTGTGCGACTATTTTTGGGGAATGTTTCTTCTCTTCACAAACTTTATGGTAATTACCACACAAATTATGAGTGGCAGTAGTTGTGTGCCTCAGTGGCAAGCGTACTAGTAACAGCCATGCTGTCCAATTGTATACAACCACGGTCAAATTTCATTCGGCGCAATTAACAAAAAGAGCCCCTGGCTGCGTTCCATGCGAGTTCCATTAGACAAGGCCAAGCTGACTGTTAATTTTGCTCGCAAATATCGCTTTGCCGCATTTGCTAGATGCTTGACCTAGCAAACGCTCCGAGCATCACTCCTGATTTGTGCTGTGCGCGCATGGTGTCACATTTAAAAAACAAATGCACATTAGGAGCCATGTGGAAATCCCATTGGGAAATAGGAACATTGTGAGAATGTGTTCAGAGCCATGAAAGTTAGCATAAGGTCACTGTTACGCTTGCCATTTCAGAACAGCGTTCCTACACTCAGCTTTGCCTCATGTTTAATTCCAAACTGGACATTTCACTTCAATAACCTCCATTTAACCATGCCTTTTCCGAAATGACGTGCACATTCAAAACTATTGCAGAGCAGCGCATCATTCTGTCTAAGAACACGGCCCATGGAAAGGGATGTCACTGAACGACTTCTGAGATCCTTTCATGTGAAGGAATCTTAACCCACACAAGAGCAGCGCTGCACTTTCCTGCACTCCCTTCTCGACAGATATTCAGTACATGGCAGTTAAACTGAAAATTGCTTAATTATCTATGCTCAAAGTTTTGACAAATGAATGTAAAAACCAAATGGTATATTATATATTAAGGTTATCTTAAGCATTTTATAATGGCCACCATGAGATCATCAACTCAATACATTAGCCCAGTTTAATTACCCGCAGCTGCCTGAATTCAAACTGGACCTCTCGGCGGTGCTGGCTCAGTGTTTTGACCCATGAGTCACCTGGGCAACTCTACCTGTAATGAAATGTTAACAGCAGAACACTGCAACAGTCTGGTTAGATTCTGGCTTTATGTTTCATATCCAGTTATGAGCAGTGACTTCATGCCACAACAGATTTTGAAGACACATCGTGAGCTTGGAGGCAGGCCTTTCCCCTCGAATAGTGCAGGCCACTGACACGTCTCCTCTCGTGCTGCCCTCTCGTGCAAACGTTATTCTTTCATTCTGCGGAGAAATTGAGCATTCACTGCTTGGCAGCTGAGTGCATGATTTTGACTTGTGACCAACGCTGTATTGCAGTAAATAATTCCTCATTCAACCAGATGGGGGGCTATTGAGACGTCATTTAAATTAGCAATTGCAATGACTTTGTGGGCAACATTACAATTAAACACAGTAGTCCTTCGGTTAACAGTGACATCGGTTCACGGTTTTTCGGTCAACGTCTCGCCTCCCATAGTGACCCCATGGTGTCGACTAACGTTAAAATGTTGACTGACGGTAATGTGTGTACGTTATGCATGCGGGTGCAAATTGCAGCCCGTAAGTGGGGTTGAGCCATGCTCTCAGCCAATCAGCGATGCCCATTTATGAGTGTTTAGACCTCAACTGGGAAATGTTAACATAATGCGGTTTCTGTTTTAGCAGTCTGAACAGCTTTCTTGCAGACTCAGTAATTTTTACTTATTTTCAACTTATAAGTTAATTAATAGTGATTGCAATGACCTCTACAGTGAATTCGCAAAAGGAAGAGTAGGAAAGTAATTAGCCTTAAAATAAAGCAGGAAATGATTGATAAGCCTAAAACGGATTCATGCTTTTAACATGTAATTCCTACATTTGATTAGGTTATTTCGGTTAACAGTAGTTTTCGTGGAACGGATTAAAAACGGTAAGCGAGGGACTTCTGTACGTAATAATGCAGAAACAACAGGAGATTGCGAACACAAATGAATACATTGACAATGTACTGTATCTTTCGTATTGGAATGGATACCTTGGTGATCGTGCTTGGTTCATGACCATTTGTAATTCTGCAAAAGTTATTCAATCCTGTGAGCTCTCAAAAATGGTTGACTCTATACAGAGTTGGCTCATTGAAAAGTGCACCGACAACCTGGCTGTCCAATTAACCCTACCCCACTGTTCACATTTTAAAAAGATAGGTATGTTATCATCATCATCATCAGCCACGATCACTGCTGGATGAAGGCCTCCCCAAGCACCAAGTAAAAATAACATGGTAGAGCCAACAGATGGAATCATAACACAACTGAATACATGTGATATAATAGCGCCAGCTGGTGGCCAGCAGCGGCAACTGTGGTGGACAAACAGTACACACGCCGGTGAGCATATACACGGCTGTGTCGGCAGGGAGGTGGAACTGGGGCAAGGGTCATGGGGGGCCCCATCTGGAAGCCCCTGGAACCTGCGAGTGGGTTCGAGAAGGAAGGCGTGGCCAGGGCGGAGCCAGGCCACGCTATTAGCATAAAAAGGGGCCAAGAGCGGGAGCTCGAGGCTGCCGGTTTTGGGATTGGATCGTCTCGTCGTTGCTGTCATCTCGTTGCCATAGTCACTCCCATCTTCACTCGATATTACGCTGCTAGATAGTAGTTGGCTGTCTCCGACAGCGCCGTTGGTGTTAGATGGCTAGTGTTGTGTATAGGCTAGCGACTGTAGAGTGTGCAGGCGAGATAGAGTGTGTACAATAAAGGTGCCTCTACAAACCTCGTCTCCGATTCACTGACACTACACACGTAATGTATCATATATGATTGGCTCAAGGCCAAGAACACGTGTTGCACAAGAATTAATGACAAGACTTTACTCATGTGTTGCAAGGTTACACAAATTACCGGTGCATGCGTGTTTTTACACATTGCATTTGTAGTGACATTGGGGATGTCACTGTGCGATGTTCCTACGTCGTGGAGAGCACTGGGTGGGTTGCTGTGTGAGGCCGACTCTAGCACAAAACGGCGTGCGATGCACCGTCATCGCGTACACCCCGTAGGCAGGTGTAGTACCAGCCCTAGTGGGGCTTGGTGAGCGCGGGCACCATGCATAGCGTTTATTGCAGGCCCCCACAAGGGGGAGTGGGAGAGTGTCGGCCCAAGGGCAGGGTTGCCCCCGATCACGTGTCTAGGCGGTTGACTGCCTAGACACGTGATCTGGAGTGTCCACAGAGAAGGCCCCAGGTGGGGGGGGGGGGGGGCTAGGGGGTGATCACGTGTCCAGGGAGAGCTTTGGAGGGGGATCGAGAGGAATCTAGAACGCTCGAGAAGGCGGGCGGGGCCGAGGGCGGAGCGGCCCCGACCGGGGAGGATATAAGGTGGGTCCCTGAGAGGGAATGGGGTCACTGCATTCTACAAGCTGGAAGCTCTACAGACATCAACACGTGGCCGGGACCCGAGTGAGGGTCAGACCCTTTGTAGCTGTAACTCCTCCGTATCGTGTAGTTAGCTGGTTGGTCACCACCCTAGGCTGTATCTGGTAAAGGGGCAGTTACCCCTTTGTATTAACGTGTTGATGTTATAATAAATGTGTCGCCTCTAAAGAGAAACGTCTGCGACTCTGTTGGACTCACTACACATCTATCTCAATTGAAGCGGCATTGCAGAATGATGAAATGAGAAGAAAAAAAGTATCACGCCATCGAGGTGTGGGCTATGATGGACAAATAGAACGTGTCACAGCATAACTTACTCAGAGAAAATTATATGCAAGTAAAATTTCATTGGGAAAGTAGAGCGCAATCAGGGCGGGTGACGGTATCAATGCAACATCCAGTTATGGTAAATCATTTTGGAAGTTACGCGTCGGGTAATAAACCAACACCAAGAAAAATAAGTGTAAAAAAAATACAACCTTCCTTGCGTAGACGTGGACGGCAGCAGCACATAAACTCAGAAATCTATCGATTTGGGAATAAAGTAATGATCTAAAGCAAATCCCCTGGGAATTCCAAAAATAAAAATCCCTTGCTCCTCATTTGGGAGAGAGAGAGCGGGAATGGCTGTTGGAACACCACGCACAGGCTCTCTGGGTTCCGCTCAAATCTCACAACCCCAGAGGATGTGAAGCGAGGGAATTAAAAGGAACCCAACGCCGCCACCCGTGCCCCATGCGCCGTGGAGAGGTAATCCCAACGATGCCAAGTGGGGGCCCTCTACAATGCCAGCAGGCCTGCACTTCCAACCGCTTTGGGGGCTGCTAAAAATGGGGGAAAAATGTACAATTGGCTATAAACCTCCGAGATCAAGTGAAGCGAAAAATAGCCAGCTATAATGTAAGAGATACAAGGTTTAAATAATAATGGAAGTGTTATTGAAAAGAAAAAAAAGGGGAATGCGCTATATTCAGGTGCGCAAGAGGCAGGAGCACAACATATAAATAAACATAAAATATAGCTGGAGCATCTTAACTTTCTGACCCGCCTCTACTGGAAACCTGTGAAAAAGGAGCTTCATGGCTAATCAGATTCTTCGAGTCTCAATGAAGATTCTGATTCTGTACATACATATTGATCAAAAGCCAATACAGTATATTTGCATAAAAACATAACCATTACCAAGTTATACTGTAAAAACTCTAGGCAGCTCTGATACACAAACCAACAATATATTTTTACAAATTTATTCCAATGACCTTAACGTGATTAAATAAAGAAAAGTGAGACTAATTAAAAAACAAACTTAACTGGTTGAGATCTCAGGAAAGGCCAAGGCAAGGGTCCATGTAATGGCCATTAAAATATACAAGAATCCAATTATGAGCACCGTCTTTCGGTTTGCCTCCATCTTATTAACGCACACGTCTACGTCGTCTTGAATTCACGTTGGAAGGCCCGCAGAGCTACGGGGGCATCGTCGTTGTATTTGTCTCTCTCGACATCAAACATCCCGCCATTTCATCGCGGCCCCTAGAGCATTAGACTTCTTCACCTTGCAGCCCCGCGCATTTGCAGCAGTCCGAGAGGAATCAACGCAACCGGTATTATGCACGCACAAATAAGCTCGCTTTCAACTCTGCAGTTCCCTGCAGAAGAATGTAAACAAGGTTGAGGAAGAGATTACAAACGAAAAATATTGAAACGGAAACAAGCAAGCGAGTGAAGACAAGGAGCAAAGCGAAAGGGGCTGACACGTGTTATACTGGTAGGAACCCACTGGTTCCACCAGGCCACAGGGGATTATTGTGTCCGTCCGTCGTGCAGGGAGGGGCTGGATGGGGAGGGAGGGGCTGGGTGGGGAGGGGAGGGTGTGGAGGGGCTAGGTGGGGAGGGTGGGGAGGGGCTGGATGGGGAGGGGGGGCTGGTCACCCCGTGGTGCCCTTATAAAACTCAACGTTTAACCTACTCACACCGGCTTGTGCCCGCCCTCACAGTCGGGCATATTTGCGGACTACACCACGCCGCCGTTGACCCTGGCCATTGACCGAGCAACCCAACGTTCCTACCAGCTCCCTCCGCAGGAAAGTGTCAATTCTAGATTTGTTTTCGTGACTGCAATGATTCATACTCTTTTGTTTTTTCGGTAAAGTCACGTAGGTAAAACATTAAAATAAATTAAATCACGACGTTTCGGGCCTAACACAAGCGTCCTTCTTCCGGTTGGGGACAACTTAGCGAAAGCACACCGCTTAATTTTTTACCTACGTGACTTTACCAAAAAAAAACAAAGAGTACGTGTTATAATGAAGAGCCTAATGAAGGCTCAGGAAATGTAAAGAAAATGTTGTATGAGAACGGTTTTATATGAGAAAAACCTAGCTATGAAACTAATATGCGCAATGAGGAATACAGTGTGGTGCAATTCTGAGAAAGTACGAAACTAAAGTGTACATAGCTTGGGCTCTTTATGTTAGTTTGGATACCGGCACACCCTCGTGTAATGCTCACGTGTGTAAGTAACTACGGAGCACTATGATTTGAAAAGGCTGTAAAAGTTGTCTGCCCACCAAGAGCAGGTGAAGATAATAACTCTCATTTAATGACTGTCTCTTGTCTAGATAATTATAAGGGAAACACTATACTCATTCACATAAAATATGGTCTACGCACTAACACTTTTTTATTTTATTCAGACTGCCTGAATTTACAACCAAGTGTATTTTACGTGCTATTGTGCATAAAAGCCAAAAGGTTATGTGGATTTAATCAACGACCCAGTACATCGTTTTGTTATATTATCCAGTGAGTCCAAAACAGAATCGGTGATAAATTCCATCGACTTTAATAAAAACAAATCTCAAACATATACAGCACACACAATGCTGTTTAATGAATGCGTTAGGTCTACATTCAATACGTAAAAAAATAACATTATCACGACCTTTTGAGAGGTAGAAGTGGTTACCCTGTGTAGCCACTGGCCCCTGCCATTCGTGCTTTTAAGTGTTCTCTCCGTAGAGGGCTCAGACCCACGATGCTCACCTCCGTGTTCCCGTCTCCCGCTGCTCTGTCCACAACGTCCGTCTGCGTTAAACATCTTTCTAGCATCACCAATCTTTTCCCTCCTCTTGAACCCCCCCCCCCCCCGATAATCTTTCCTCGATCACCTCATTCAACTGATTCCCTTTCACTGCCATCTGCAGCTAATTCGCCCCAATCCACGTTCCTCTCCCACCTGATTCTCCTATACACAGCCATAATTATGTGCCCCCCGTTCTAAGAATGACATTTCCACTGATGGCTAGAGACCACTAACATAGATGGACACTCTCACGCGAGCTGACTCATGTTTGAGAAGGGAGCCTTGTGACTCAATTTGACGAATATCACATACTATGGAGATTCATCGGAATAAAATCGTTCTAGGTGGGGCAGGTACAGTACGAATGAGATTGAAACAGCGATGAAGCTGATTAAGGCAGGCAAGGCAGCAGGGTCATGTTTGGTATCACTGCTGAAATGCTGTATGTTGGAAGAGTTGCACGAGGTAAACAAAACTGTGGAAGAGGGAACAACTGTCACAGGACTGTAAGAAAGGCAATTATCACATTGTTGTATAAGACAGGAACACCAACAGCTCTAGAAGGATGTCTGCTGAGTATATCGGGAAATTATTTGAGAAGTCACTGGCTACTTAAACAGTATCGCTCTGCACTTCCACTCATTCCAGACAAATGACCATGGCCCGTGTCGTGCAGCTGCGTAAGGCACTGCCTCACGTCTGTTTTCTGCATGGGTCATGTCGCCAACGACCGTGGACTATTTTCATGCCTTTTGGGAGCACGCAGGGAGGACGGATGGGAGAAAGCAGCTGTGACCATGTTTTATTTAACTCGCCCCGGGGCTGTATGTAGTAATAAGGATTTTTCCATCACTCTCACTCTCTCTGGAGAAAGCAGCATTTAAGAATGTATCTTCCCAGAGCAAGAAGGGACACTGTGGTGCGTTGCCATGTGCGCAGCGTTGAGGTAGGTGTGTAATGCTTTTCAGATCGCATCATGAGGCAATCTTGCTAATGGTGGGCCACCCACATCACCCGATTGTTCAAAGTGAACTGAGTACCGGTACACTGCACCATTCCATATGCCTATAGATGATATGTACTTTATATATATATCTAATGATATGGTATTTCAATTTGATCTGTATTACCTTTGACATTATTGGAAACTAAAGTTTGGAATATCTCATTGATCTGACCAATGTAGAACTCATGGTGATGCATTATCATTTCTTATATTTATACTTTTATGACGGTAAAATAGGGGGCGTAAACTGTTAAACGTTTAAATTATGTGCAGGCAATGTTACCACTGTGATTTGATGTCAACACAAAATGGCCCCAACTAAATAAAATTATCTTACAGGTTCTTTGAAGTCCATTTTACATTCAGGAGAGTTAATTCCCCACAGAGACTTCAAAGAAATCCGATTCTGACTGTAAACTCATCATCTAATGACATGTGCATTGACTACTCGGTTCCCGGCGTTCGCGAATGCAACTGTTGGTTTTATATTCATTCATAAGGGTCCTTAAAAATGATGGTCTCACAGACTGAGCCATAAATCACCTCATTGCTGCCGTAGATGCCACTAAACAGAATAATGGAGATGGCAGGCCACAGGCTGCGGTGCGATGCCCTCGCAGGAGACATTTAAAATGTGGCCTTAGATAACGTTAGCGCCGCATTGCGGGGAAAAATACACTCAAAAATAAGTATTTTCCGCTGTAAAACCTGGAGGCCTCTGTGGCGTGACAGAATGATTCCAAGAAATATTGAGGCCTAAAATTAGTTTTAAATAAGTTTGTGTGCATTCGGTCTTGCCACAGCGCAATACTAGAAAGGATGAGGAACGCTGTGTAAGTAGATGCAGCGTACACACATTCTACCAGTGGGACGGATAGAATCTGACTTGATAACTAGAGATGAAGCAATTGTGGGATGGAGCGCTGATGGCTGGCAACTACAGACGATCAATCAATGTCAGCACCACGCTGAAACGGAGGCAGGCACAAAGCAGATTACTATAATTGGGAAAAATTGAAAATGTATTTGTGCATATTCGGGGAAACAGCAGAATGTATGTCATACATGGTATAGGATCTCGAGATGTATTTGTGAATACACAACCACGAATAAATGTGCAAAATTGTATATCTTCAAGTGAAAGCCTGCTTAGTAAACATGCTAAGATGAACAAAAATAGACTGCATACGATTGTGGGGAAAGCCTCACAAATCCAAACATGCCGACAAGATAACTCGTTACAAGTTACGTTGAAGGCTGATGTAGCAGTCATTATTGGAATATGGGTGAAAAGCAGCCTTTTCCATCCTTTCCCTCCCATCGTTTATTTTCCCAAGCTCCTAACCCTAACCTTGCATCATTAAAGAAATGTGGTAACCCTTACAACATTGATAGTGCCGTGTGTTGCTGGTCATTTGACGTTTTAGGCCTGTGCTCGGCAACCGTGTAAAATACATTAAAAATGTGCAGCCATATTGAAATCGGTTTGTATTGGACAAAGTTATTGCGATGACCGCCGCAGATTAACAAGCATTTGTATCTGCACGTGTACACACACACACACATTAATGGCAAGTCATCAATCAATCCGCTTGATAAAAATGTATAGGATTGCACAGGTGGCAAGGGTTAAATCAATGGTGCTTTGCGGAGTTTATGAGGAGACGAGTCCACACAGCGAGAGCAGCGATTGCAGGGAAAGGCGCTGACTTAGGACCTTCACACAACCTCGGCCGAGACTCGAGCTGGATCACAGCGGTTGGCTCAATCAATCACCGGCGCCTGAACCAAATGGAGTGCACACAAGCAGAAACGGCCAAGACCCACATTAGCGTAGTGGCAGAAACCATACATTAGAGCCTCTATGGGGCTGCGGTTGCAATGTAAAAAAAGCTGCCCGCTATACGAAGGGGGAAGTCATGTGTGTAGCCAGTGCTTTGAGAACAGGGCAACTGGGATTCGACTTCTTGTGATGTCCTGAAAGTTCCATCGTGCACTTGGATAGTGCAGCGTCTTACCATACTCCACTCGCCTGGAGGTAATGCCGAGGCCATGAATTGTTGAACACTGCTTTTTCATTACAATGCAGCCATCCACAGGTCTTCTGATGGTATTCATTCGCGATATCACGCAGGGCCACGGAGGTGGCGCCCTTCTGGAGCAGGCTGTGTGCGCGCACCCCGTCACGTGACGTGTGTCCACTCATAATCCCTCACCGTCACAATGAGCTCCACGTCCTGATATAGCCAGCACGATGGCGTGTAGCATAGCATCGACAAGGCTCGATTATTGCAACTCGTTTACTCTACCGGACGTCTGGCAAAAATGATTACCAATCTGCAGCTTGTACAGAATTCTCTGGCACGTGTCGTGACGGGTACTTCAAGATCTGATCGTGTACGTCCATTGCTCACCGAGCTGCATTGGCTTTTGGTTGCTGGAAAAATCGATTGAGGTCGCACTCATTACACACAAAGTGCTTGCCACAAATTAACCGAAATACCTTGCTGATCTCGTCAAGGAACATAAACCATCACGTGAACTCCGGTCATCCTCGCAGTGGCTTTTGGCGAAACATCGAACAAAGATGGTCACTGCATCGCGTGTATTCACATGCGCTTACGTGGACGTCTGAAATTCTCTTCCTTCCGATATCAGGAAGCCACTGGATGTCTGCACTTTTAAATCATCTAGATTGAAAACTAATTTCTTTAGAACTGCTTTATGTTTAGTTTCATTTCCTTCCCCCGTTCATCCGATTCGCATGGTTGGCTACAAAAGTTGGGATCAGGGCACTAAAACGATTTTTATTTTACCAGGTAAGGGCCCACTGAGCCACATAGCTCTTTGTCATTTGGCTACAAATGATAGCCCAACAAAGTAGCTTATCACGTGGAAATGTATAGCAGCCAAATACCCGAAATGCACGATTATAAATGTGGAGGGAAAACCCTGGAGACCCTGGAGAAAAATCTACGCGACCACGGAGAGAACACACAACCCCCCAATATATACAGGCGTCAGGGTTGAGATCGAACCCACGACCCTATCTATACCAGGCGAGGTAGTTAACATCTCACTACCGCGGCGCCCACTAATCAGATGGATGACTGCGTCCAGTGTGGTGGCCTCCCGACCTCCCGCACTCATAGTGTGGAGCGAGTGTCGGTGCAGCCGCACGGCCTGGCACAGCTGCGCTGGATGTCCACAGGCTCGCTCGCCACACGAACTGCATCCCGAGTCTCAGATGCTTCTATTTTTAGCGAACGCCTAGGATATTTGTATGCGATGCATTTAATGCACATAGTACTGCATGTGTATTAACTGTCAAAGTGATTTCTTGCTCACTTGAGCATTGAGGCGGTGGTCATGTTGACAATCCTGAGTCGGTGGTGGAAATTTTACATTCCTAAGGCAGCGGCAAGTTTATCCAAAGGACAACTGCTGATTTTATAATATGGTTCTCCGATTATCAAGGTTGGCTACTTACGGTGCGAAGAAAGTTCAATATACATACACACATATAATAACCAGATACAAATGATTACTCTAAAACTTTCCAATCTTGAACAGTCTTTGTGTGCAATGAGGCTCCTCTCTGCATGGAATCGTTAGCACTGCCTCTCGTAGGCAAATTAACATCTCAATATGGCTGTGAAGGTAAATGCAATCCAACGGCAGCTGCTTCTGGATTATAGACAGCATTCAATCTTCCTATACACAAGAGGAAAACACTTTAAAAGAAAAAAAACGGTCAACATTCATCCTCATCAAAAGTGCATCATTAACCTATTTATTTCTGCAGCTCATTGATCATCTTACGCTTCTACCGGCGTACAACTGTTTGATCACCTGTGGCGCTGAAATGGCACCGAGTTGAGTTGATGCTGATGAAGTGTAATTTTACAGTGTGTGTCTATAGTATTGTTTCTTTGTTGACGCTTCAATATAAAGCGAGGAGGACAAGGCGATCCTTGCGCCTAGTCAACAGCACCTCCTGCTGGTGCCGAGCGAACACATCCACTTGGAACGCCACGAACGTTGTCAAATGCAGTGGCGTTCTAAAATGGCCAGCATATTAAAACGGAACCCCAGTAATCCGCGGCGAGAAGGGCAGACCCCCCCCCCCACTCCCGCGGATCTTATAATCCGCGACACACCGCGGAGGTTAAACCCGAAATTCGCCGCGGAACCCTCACGTGGTGCGCCGTGGGTTTTGGGTGGAATTGACCGTCTCCTTTCATCCGTAAAAGAAATCGCAGATTTCAGGTTATTCGCCCCCGCGGATTACGGGAGATGTTACAAACCGCGCAGGCACCGCGAATGATCGGATTAGCAGATTAGCGGCGTTCTACTGCACGAGCCTGCGTCGTTTTTTTTGCAGACAGCATGGACACATGTCCAGAACGTATACTTAACTGAATAAATATGAAGACAACTGACATTTAAGTTTTGGCTGAAAAATGAAAAAAAACGAGATACCAATGCACCACCCTTCTACCCAAACATATACAGGGTGCTTCAAAAAATGTTAATGCTTCTGAGAATTTGCAACAATACCGATAGTCTTGACTTAAAGCTTTCATGACTGCAGGAATTCATATTATTTGGGTCTTTCGGTAAAGTCACGTAGATAGGTTAAATGACCACCGCTTGTGTTGCGATCGAAGCATTGTAGTTTTTTTTTATTAACTTGAACCTATCTACGTGACTTTACCATAAGACTTAAAGAATAATACCGATAGTCACATATAAGTGTTAAAAAAAATTTTAAAGCATCCTGTATTTATCAATGGGCATTTCCTCTTTAAAATATACAGTGAGGCAACTGACATTCAACTGAGCAGTGGTGGCAGACACCCAATTAGTTGTGAAACTCCCTACCTGTGGACTTCGAATTGGAGCGAACCCTGGCTCGCCAAGGAGAAGGCCGCACAGCGAAGTGCGAACTAATGTAATGTGTCCCATCTGTGTGGGATAGAGCGTTGTCCCCTCGCGTGGGTTTGCTCTGGATTGCTCCCTTCGTATAAACATCTTCGGCTATAAGCACCTTCGTGTTTGAGGATCCTGCAGGGTTGCGCGATACAGTTTGCATGAATAATGCTGCACAAAAAATAATGTTCGTGATTGTCCAAGCACATTTATAATTCACGACGTGCATTCCTTAGTGTCGATGTGTACTCATTTCCTGGAAACAAATTTAAATTCTGATTAAATAAACCCTCGGGGTTCCGTACGTCTTAATTAAATGTACAAGACTCGTACACAGGCTAGAAATGAATCGCTTTAGAATAGTAATGCTACAGTAGTATCCCTTGAACGAGCCTTAATCCTTTCATCTGCACTTCTCTAAATCTCAGGACACAGAGCTCTGGAGGGTTGAGGTTTTTAGGATTCCATTCTCTTTGCTGTTTGATAAAATAACTTGCAACACCCAAGGGGAAACGTGAGCCTTTGATGCCCAGTGGGAAGCACCGTTGGCACTTTCCACCCACTGCAATTTAAATGTACATCCGGAAACACATTCATACATGTACATCAAAAGACAACAATTCCTCGACGATACAATATTTTGGGGGCATTGCTGTTAGTGAGCACTTATGAAGGTGGATATGGCTGACCGACCAGGGGGATGTTGTGGCTAATGGCACACTGAATCCTTTTTGCCTCAGCAGGGTGGCGTAGTGGTTAGATTCTGAACTTGGGTGTCTTTGTGAAGATTTCGCGTTCCCCCCCCTGTTCTGCACGGCCTTCCTCGGGTCTCCCGACCCCCCCCCCCTCTCTAAGCAGTTAAACAAAGTATTGAACGTAAATTGATTAAAATTTTCGGAAATAAACAAAAATGTACGCGCGTAGCAATTATCGCTCCCTATACATAGCAGGGAGGTCTGCGCTCGGAGACGTGACGTGACAGAGCTCAGCATCCACTGCAAGTGAATTCATTCATCCTCTCGTGAGATTCATCGCACCACACACCAATGTATCAGTTTTGACTGGTTAGACCACAACGAGGAATATGCCAGGTTCGTAAAGATACGCAATTGGCATTGGTGTGATGAAGTGGGATAACTGAATTTTATGGTTGTGAGCATTGCAAATGTTTATGTGGAGGTGACGTCTTCAATGGCCAAGAAATGTAACTTGTGTATCCATTGTGTACTGCAGTAGCAGACGTTGTTGATTTGTAAAATAGTCCCCTGATAAGAGTTTCTAGCACAAGGTATTGCACATGTTCATTTACTACTAAACTCATCTATGTGTAGTGGTGGTATTGACGTGCGCCGACTGTGACAGTGATGGATCACGGGGCGGCGCGGGGTGCGGGGTTGGGCACGCGTTGTGGGCGTGGTGTGGACGCGCGCGCCGGGAGTGACAGATGACGGGGCGGCGCGGAGTGAGTGGTGAGGCACGATGAGATGTGGGAAAAGAGGATCGTAGCCAGCGCCCGGCGATTGGTCGAATAAGTGGGTGCTCGCAGCGACGTCCGCAGGTGGGGTATAAAGGGGGACGCGCGAGAGCACTCGGGGAGAGTTACCCAGTTGAAGACCCGAAGACGGAGCTGAAGACTTAGTCGCTAAGTGGATGTTGGTCATCCGAGTAGCTCAGTGGCGTTAGTCGCCGAGTAGCTAAGTGGATGTTAGTCATCCGAGTAGCTCAGTGGCGTTAGTCGCCGAGTAGCTAAGTGGATGTTAGTCATCCGAGTAGCTCAGTGGGCGTTAGTCGCCAAGTAGCTAAGTGGGTGTTTGTCACCCGAGTAGCTAAGTGGATGTTGGTCATCCGAGTAGCTCAGTGGGCGTTAGTCGCCAAGTAGCTAAGTGGGTGTTTGTCACCCGAGTACTAAGTGGATGTTGGTCATCCGAGTAGCTCAGTGGGCGTTAGTCGCCAAGTAGCTAAGTGGGTGTTTGTCACCCGAGATACAAAGTGGGTGTTAGTCACCTGTAACCAAGTTTGATAAAATAAAGAGCGTGTTACCCGTGAAGTCGTCTCCCGCCGAGTTACTACATTACAACTGGCGTCAGAAGTAAACCTGTCTTCAAGAAGTATGGACACAAGGAAGACTACCCGTACCCACGAGCGAGGTCGGGATGACGACGGCGTACCGGGGACACCGACCTCGGGAGTAGAGGACGAGGAGTTGCCGCCGATGCAGCACTTCGCGATGATGGCCGACGCTCCGCTTGCCTCCGACACCAGCCTCCAGGACGCGCACTCCCGGTTGGCGGAGTTGCTACTCGCCGCCGCCGCTGTCTTGGCCGACATCTCCGTTCCGGCGAGCGGAAAAACGGCTGCGGGGGTCGTGGAGGAAGCGACGTTGGAGGATTCCCGCCAAAAGGCGCTTCGCGCCAAAAGTCTGGAAGTTGCCGCCGTTTTTGGGGGGCCGCCACCGATTGGCGGGAAAGACGGACGCCACGTGGCCGGACACCTCCGCGCAGCGCAGCCCACGTCATCAGCGCGCGCCGGAGCCCTCCATTTTGCGCCTGACAACCGAGCCGACATTTTACACAACTCCAGCGGAGCGCGGGAAAATCTCTCCGACGTCGACGACGATCGGGTCCTCCAGCAAAGATTGCCCGCGCTGTCGGCGTTCAAGGCGGATGGGGGCGACTGGGGAGCCTTCCAACGAAGGTTCCTCGCTCATCAGGAGATGTCGGGGTGGTCCGACTGCCCTGCGTGCGTTGCCAGCGATGCTTGACGACGACGCGCTTGCAGCCTTCACATCTGCTGCAAGGTCGTCCCGCTCTACGCTCCAGGCCGCACTACACCTGATGGCGAAGGTGTTCGGGCCGCCCTCCACGTGTCGCCACCAGTTCTACGACCGGCGGAAGGTGGATGGGGAAACGACGCTAGCCTACCGCACGGCACTACTCGCCTTGGCGGACGCAGCTTTTCCCCGCATGGATAAGGAGGGGAAGGACGCCATGGTGACGGAGCAGCTGCTGGTGTTGGCCCACGAGTTGGGGGTCCCCATCAACGTGGCAGACGAGATGGAGATCTGCTCCCTGGCGATCGCCACGAGCATTCACGCGTACGAGGTCCTCAAACGCAAGCCGGGGGTCGTCTGCAAATGGCCGGGGAACGCGGCACTGGCCGCCACGATCGCCGAACCTCAGCCAGCTGGGGTGCAGGAGCAGGCCTTCGCTGCATCGCGTCCGGGGGAGTGGAGAACGGGAGGTCGTTCGCCCACACGTTCGCCCCGCAAGCTGGAGCAACCGAAACCTACGACGTCCGTCGTCTGCTACAACTGCGGCCTTCGGGGTCACGTCGCAGCCGGGTGCCGGGCCCCGCGTCAGCGCGCCGCAGGACCACGTCGGGACGACGACCAGGGCCACAAGTCATCCCAACAAAACCCGGCAAGTCGCGGCACCTCACACGTTCGGTCCACAAACACGGCACATTCGGGTCGCCGCTTCGCGGTGGGGGGTTCGCGGCTGGGTGCCGGGGGTTCAATTCAGCGAGGGGGGTCCGTACGCGGCCCGCAAGCAGTCGAGTGGTCCGAATTGGCCCACAGGATCGTGGCTGCGTCAGCCGGGTCGTCCGTGGTAACGGGGTTCATTGACGGGGTTGAGGTCCGGGTGCTTGTTGACACGGGTGCGTCGGCCACCATCATCTCGGACCTTATTTATAACATTCTTCCCGTCCAAAGTAGACCCCTTCTGCCCGTAGACGTGCCATTTTATGCGGCGAATGGGGGATCCCTGGGGATCATCGGCCAGATTCGGGCGACTATTTGCATTGGTGACATTAAATTAGCGGGCCCTATTTTTGTATCATCATCGCTGGCCGTTCCCTGTTTGCTAGGTACGGACTTTTTGTCAAAAATGCCCATCAAAATTCTTATAGATCAGGCCTGCATAGAGCTTCCGTCAGGTCGGCGGGTTGCCTTCTTGTCGAGCCCTACCAAAGTGCGCACGGTTTGTGCGACGGTGCAGGCGCTGGCGACTCACACTGTACGGGTGCCCCCGGGATCGCAAATGTTAGTACCCCTTCGGTTCAGGAAGCCACTCGAGGTGGGTGCGGAGGCACAGGGGGTGCTGTTGGGGCCGTCAAACAGAGCCAGTAAGGGCCTCGACTTAGCGGTTGCTCAAACCATGGTGAGAGGGGACAGTGAGCCGTTCGTAATGGTCCTGAATACGGGGTCGCGGCCGGCCGTAATTGCGCAGGGAACGGTGCTGGCTCACGCCGCGCCGCTACCCGTTGAGGAACGGCTCGTGGCTCAAGCAGATTTCACTGTCGAGTCGCATCCTCAAAGTGATGAGGGGACTGAGTGGTTGGACTCGCTGTGTGCGGGTTCTGCTAACTTGTCCGGGGTGCAATTGGGAGCATTGAGGGGTTTGCTCATCGAGTTTGCTGACGTGTTCAGCAAACATAAGTACGATATCGGCTGCACTGACCTGTTGCGCCACCACATAGCTACAGGGGACGCGGCCCCTATTCGTCAGAATCCCTTCCGGCTCAGCCCGGCCGAGAAGGAACATGTGCAATCGGCGGTTAATGATATGTTGGCGGCCGATATCATTTCGCCCTCTTCTAGTCCGTGGGGTGCTCCTATTGTCCTAGTAAAGAAACAGGACGGGTCCTTGCGGTTTTGTGTCGATTTCCGCCGCTTAAACAAAATCTCGATGGCGGATGCGTATCCGCTCCCCAGGATGGATGAGTCGCTGGATGCCTTGGCGGGAGCGCAGTTTTTTTCCACACTCGATCTGCTTTCTGGATTTTGGCAATTGCCACTCGATAACGAGTCAAAACCTAAAACTGCTTTCCGGACACCTGGGGGCCTATTTGAATTCAACCGTTTGCCCATGGGCTTACATTCCGCTCCCGCCACGTTCCAGAGACTCATGGAATTGGTTTTGTCGGGCCTCCAATGGGATACCTGTTTGATTTATCTTGACGATATTATCGTCTTTAGTCGGACTTTCGAGGAGCACCTCCAGCGACTGAGAGCGGTGTTCCTCAGGATGCGTTCCGCTAAGCTTAAATTTAAACCGGCTAAATGTTTTCTGCTTCGGGAATCGGTCAGGTATTTGGGCCATATCGTGAGTCGTTCAGGGATCTCGACGGACCCTGCTAAGACGCATTGCGTCAGCTCATGGCCAACGCCAACCTCGGTCACGGAGGTTCGTAGTTTCATTGGTTTTGCCTCCTATTACCGTCGTTTTGTCAAGCAATTTGCCACCATAGCCAAGCCCCTGCACGCTTTGACGGCTAAGGGTGTGAGGTTTCACTGGGGGGCGGAAGAGGAGGCTGCGTTCTGCTCCCTCCGTGACGCTTTGGTGCAGGCTCCCCCCTTGTGTTACCCCGATTTCACACAACCGTTTTTGCTTGATACGGACGCCAGCAATACGGGTATCGGGGGGGTGCTCTCACAGGTGGTCGGGGGGGTTGAACGGGTGGTCGCCTACGGTAGTAGGGTTCTTTCCCCCGCAGAACAACGCTATTGCGTAACTCGTCGTGAATTGTTAGCCATTGTGTTTTTTACACAGCAATTCAGGCCGTATCTTTACGGCCGTCATTTTACGGTCCGGACGGACCACGCGGCTCTACAATACGCTATGCGCGTGGCACAGCCATCGGGCCAATTGTCCCGATGGTTGGAGGTCCTTCAAGACTACCAATTCACGACGATTTACCGAAAGGGGTTGCGGCACTCAAACGCGGACGCCTTGTCGCGGTTGCCGCCGTGCACGGACTGCACATGTTTGTTGGGATCAGCGCGGTGCAAACCCCCGGTCGCCGGCACCCCGGGAGTTGCGCTCGCCGCCACTGACACCCCGGGAGAGGACGCCCCCACGGGGAGGGATTCGCTGTTGTCGTTGCCCCTCATTGAGTGGGGCCGCCTCCAGATGTCCGACAGCTCCCTACTTACGCTGCGTCGGAAAGTTGGCGCTCCCGAAGAAGGGGAGGCGCGGGTCGGTTCCTGGGTGTGCAGACAGGGCCTTTTGATGAGGTGGGACAACATGTCCCGGCGTCACGTGCTCGTTGTGCCTGTTGCTATGCGGGGTAGGGTTGTTCTGGCAGCTCATGAACGGCTCATGCATCTGGGTTTTCACAAAACGCTCGCCCTAATCCAGCGAGACTATTATTGGCCGGGGATGGGTAACGACGTGGCGAATATTCTTAAGGGATGCGTAGGGTGCGCCAAAAGGAAACCGCCACCATTGGCAGCTAATCCACCGCTGCAATCCATTCAGGTTTCGCGTATAAACGAATTGGTAGCGTTGGACATCTTGGGGCCCTTTCCGGTTACACCAAGGGGAAACAGGTTCCTGCTGGTTGGCGTGGAATACTTCACCCGATGGCCTATGGCATGGCCGCTCGCCAACCAGTCGGCTGCGGCGGTGGCGGACGCCTTTGTCCAGGGTTATGTGTTGGACAAGGGCGCCCCCGAACGCTTGCTGACGGATCAAGGGAAGAATTTTTCGAGCGTTTTGTTGCGCGAGGTGTGCGACCTGTTGGGTACAAAGAAAGTGCGTACTTCCCCCTACCACCCGCAGACTGACGGGATGGTTGAGCGTCTGAACAGGACGATTACGTCTATGTTGTGCCAACAGGTCTGCGACGATCAGGTTGATTGGGACTTACAGGTGCCGGGGGTACTCGCGGCCTATCGAATGGCCCCTCATGCGGCGACGGGGTTTTCCCCATTTTTTCTTATGTATGGGCGGGAGGCCGATCCGGCCATGGACGTCCAACTGGGGATTTCCCAGCCACGTGCAAAATCTAAATTGGCAGACCACATCAAATTTAACATCGCCAAATTGACTGAAGCGCGGGAGGCGGCAAGGTTGAATTCGCGGTCGCGGCAAATTGCAAACGAGAAATTGCATGAGCGGAGGGTGCATACGCATGATTGGAAACCAGGCGATAAGGCCTGGCTGCATTGTCCACATGCACCGTTGGCTACGTCCCCCAAGTTGTTGAGACCTTGGAGGGGACCGGTGGAAATTGTGCGGGTTGCACGACCCCAGAATATACAGATTAAATGGGGGAAACGCCGGTGGTATGTGCACCCCTCCCGACTGAAGCCCTATGCGGCACCGTGTGACCCCGTTCTGTGCCGTGACGACCGGGCGTGTGATGTGACCGTCGACTCGGGGAGGGAGGTGTCGCAGGCTGATCCTCACGTGTCTCCACCTGACCCACCCCCAGGTGCCTCGGGCTTGACGGCTGCTGACCGTCGCGAGCCTGAACCCCGGGGCACGCACGAGTCCTCGATGCCTGGCCGATGTCTTCCTGAACCGCCGGCACCACCGGACGTTCAACCGCGTCTGGTGCCGTACGACGGACCGGCAAGGCGGACTCGGGCTAGGTCTCAACAATTTTCATGAAGACGTTTTTTGCTCTACACCGAGCTCGCCCGGTGTTCCCCTCTGCCGGGGTAATGTCCCGTTGTAGGGACGCTCGGAAGAAAAGGGGACACTGCACGAGTCGAAAGAAAAAAAAAAAAAATTCCATTTTTTTATTTTTTTTGCATACACATTGCTATTGTCACTCGCCGGTTTGTATATATTGTTCTATTGTCGCGGTGGCATTGGTTGAGGGTTGCGGATGGTAGTGTTCGCGTCGTGTTGTGTTGTTAGCTTAGTTGTTGTTCTTGTTGTTGTGTTACGGGGCACACAGGGGGGGTTTGTATATTTTTATAGCAGCCGGGGCGGCTGCGAGCTATGTGGTAGGGGGTGATGTAGTGGTGGTATTGACGTGCGCCGACTGTGACAGTGATGGATCACGGGGCGGCGCGGGGTGCGGGGTTGGGCACGCGTTGTGGGCGTGGTGTGGACGCGCGCGCCGGGAGTGACAGATGACGGGGCGGCGCGGAGTGAGTGGTGAGGCACGATGAGATGTGGGAAAAGAGGATCGTAGCCAGCGCCCGGCGATTGGTCGAATAAGTGGGTGCTCGCAGCGACGTCCGCAGGTGGGGTATAAAGGGGGACGCACGAGAGCACTCGGGGAGAGTTACCCAGTTGAAGACCCGAAGACGGAGCTGAAGACTTAGTCGCTAAGTGGATGTTGGTCATCCGAGTAGCTCAGTGGCGTTAGTCGCCGAGTAGCTAAGTGGATGTTAGTCATCCGAGTAGCTCAGTGGCGTTAGTCGCCGAGTAGCTAAGTGGATGTTAGTCATCCGAGTAGCTCAGTGGCGTTAGTCGCCGAGTAGCTAAGTGGATGTTGGTCATCCGAGTAGCTCAGTGGGCATTAGTCGCCAAGTAGCTAAGTGGGTGTTTGTCACCCGAGTAGCTAAGTGGATGTTGGTCATCCGAGTAGCTCAGTGGGCGTTAGTCGCCAAGTAGCTAAGTGGGTGTTTGTCACCCGAGTACTAAGTGGATGTTGGTCATCCGAGTAGCTCAGTGGGCGTTAGTCGCCAAGTAGCTAAGTGGGTGTTTGTCACCCGAGATACAAAGTGGGTGTTAGTCACCTGTAACCAAGTTTGATAAAATAAAGAGCGTGTTACCCGTGAAGTCGTCTCCCGCCGAGTTACTACATTACATATGCAATATGAATCGATAACACAATCTCGGTCATGACGTTCGTCTGAAGGTATGCACAGCTTTTTCCTTGCAATGTATGGAGCTTCTAAAGCAAACATTGTGCCCTCAACTGATATCTTCTTTACAATCGAAATATGCCCACCCTCCATGATCCAGTCTCCTCTTGGTCACTGCCCTGTGGTGCTAATTCAATTCCAATAGCAAGTTAGTTTAGGAACGTAACTTGCTCTCTCGCATCCTGCACGTAATAATGTATATTTTATAAAGCTCCTTTCATATTTAAGTACTGTATCTGAAAGTGTCCCACCCAATTTAACCTCTTTTCAAAGTAACATTTATCATGCTTTTTTGCCAAATTGTATCTAAATTTTCCATTATCCTATTCTTACGCAGCATTACATTATCCTCGCATTATCCTCTTATCAAAATGAGAACCTTTGTTCAGCATATTGAGATGTGACCGCGTGTCGTCGCGTTGTGTTGTAAATTCTCTCCCAAATTTACGTGAAAACATAACATGTTAATTTTGACTTGGGCACCTTGTATCATGGCACGTGCGGGTCACTACACCCGCAATGGGCCATTACTCACAGCATATACAGAGCTAGCCATGCTTAAGCCAGGGACGTGCACATCGGGCTTTGTCAGGTGCAACGAGCCCAGCTGTCGACGTCGAGGCTTCGGGCTTTATTCTGCCGAGCCTGGAGTCGCCTGCGCTCGTCCGCCCTTCACAGTGTCACTCAAAACGTCCCGGGGCGCTTCGCAGACAGTACAGCTTTCAAGACGTGCACTACTTTGCCCTGCGTGTACCAATTCAACACGCCATTACACAGTACAATCCGCTATTCTCTCGGTTTGATCAAATGTGTAAACTACGACAATGTTAGTATTTTAACAGCAAGTTAGTAGTTGTCCAATAAATAAGTGGGCCCAAATTATAGGACCCTGAATTTGTTTTGTCTGCCGACTTAAAAAATATTCTGAGAGCTTGGATCACTGCATCAACATTTACCGAGTCTAATGCCTTCCCATAGTCTACACAAGCCGGCACAATCGAATTAGATTTAGTTTGTGTTAAATAGCACAAGTTAGTACTCGACTGACATTATCTTTTTATTCGTGGTATCGCATCCCTGGTAAGTCGACCCAGATTAGAAGTTTGATCGCCACCTCGCTGACGTTTTGTGATGGAGCGGTGACTATGTCCCATTTCACTGTGTGTCAATAGGGGGTGTTCTTTTTCTTCTCCAACAATTGAAAATACATTTTCTTATGAGATCAATAACCAGCTCAAAGCTGATAGAATACAAAGTCTATTCATTCTGAAATGTAATTAGACTCTCATTTTCTGCACGGACACCCTATAATGTAACCATTAAATTATCTGACTTGCCCCTCTCCCGATGGCAGATTATAAAACTCATGATGGGTTGTAGAGTTATAAAAATCGCAATATAAGTGTGTTCTGGCTACCGTCTACACACACGCTCCCCTAACTTCAACCTCTGGCCTCTCTATGCTGCACGAGCTGCCAGAGCCTCCCACTGACAAACCCTTGGCAGGCCACGCGTGAGTGACTGTGCAATGAAGTGGGCGGCTATCAAATATCACAATTTTAACGTGGCTGTATTTTATTGCATTTCCCATTGTGAAAGCCCACTGACTTTCCCTATCTCATTTACAAAGAACACCAAGGTATCCGTACTTACGATATTGTTTATAATACAGTTAGTAATCTTTTTTATATTAAAATTAAATCACTGGATCTTTAATATCCAATTTACAGCGAGTATAACATTGTCGTATTAAAATAATCCGTAACTTTTTCTCAAATGCTAACGCCTAAAGAGTGCTGGCGGGAGTAAGGGTTACTAGGGTGGCCGTGCGTGCCAATCGCCAGACCACCAACCTCATGCCCCCTACACCAGGGATGTGTTGTGATTAATAAGGCTGTGGTGAACAAATGTGGAAAATATAGACGTAAAAATAATATTATTTCAATTATCACATAGCACGCATAAGACGGGTTGTCAGGGTTACCAGATTCATCGCGCCATCATTCCCTGTGTAGATTAAACACTTTACCAACAACAACAAAAATAACCCAAAAAGCACATCATGACCCGTGTTCAAAAAAGAGGTCGCTGCATTCCGTGCAATGCAGAGAATCAAGACGGCAGGCGGCCCTTTTGCCTTCCGAGATGACTGAAGCGTTATTGAATGATCACATAAAAAGGCTTTTCTGTATGAATTCAAAGACAAACCTCGCTGAACGTGGGGGTTACATTCCTGGTAAATTCGGTGTTGGACAAAACCGAAATTCTAAAAAATATATATATATATATCTTCTGGGAAAATCGGTTTGCACTCTTGAGTCTGCAATGATTACCCCGCTGCCTATTTGCTCCACTGATTCTACGTGATTTACGCCCTTCGTATTGTACTCAATGATGCTGAGTACCTCAATTTCTTGTGTGTGTACACTCTTTACTTTTTCAATGTCATCTCAACACAAAAGCCATCTCTACTCCTCTTCCCGCAACGCGGCACTCACGCCCAACATTCGCTCCGAACACTGATCTCCCAGCCCGAGGATCGCTCCTGACACGTGCGTGTTGAGTGTGTTACATTATCACATAAACAAAAACACACACACACACACACAAACATAGAATGGTAAATAAATCGTTCTCATTGTCGATTCATTTCACACCTTCCAACGGATGCAGTACGGCGCGGTGATTAGAATCTTAGCCGCGTCAAACCGCATAAAGCCGAAACATCACCCCTCGTGTTCCGGAAAGCAGACCTCATTAGGTGCAGCATGTGAGCTAAAACACACGTTCGGTAGTAAAGCCGCGTTGGACAAGGTTTTCCTGTACATTAAATCAAAATTCATCTCGGAGAAAATCGCCTTCCATTTTGTGGATATAATCGTATGAAACCAATGCCAAAGATGACAATTACCATTTTTATATTTACAATCACCATCAGCATCAGTTCTGGTCAATCCACTGCGATATGAATGCCTCCCCAAGCTGCCATCATCTCTCATGCGCCTGTATCGCACTTTTCATAATTTCAAAGAGCACTTCAACCAGCTCTTGTCTACCACTTTATTTAATTGACAGATATCTACAATTTAACTCTATTTGTTGTACGTGACTTTTGTTTTTCTCATATTTATCCCGAGCTCAACCATGCAGCCTTCTTTCTGAAGTTATTCTAACATTTCTTGAAGTTAATTCCCATTGGATGTCATAACGACTCTCAGAATATCTGAGATGATGAATGTTTTCCAAAATAGTTTGCGTGCTTTTATTTATCCAATACAAATTTAAAAAAATACGCGTTACCCTAACATTCTCATATTTATGTTGGTACTTTATGCAATCTCAGTGTGGCTGTTCTGTTTTGGTAAAAACAAATGTATTCATTATGAAAATTTTTTTTATCAGGCCTTGGTTTATGAGAGATTGGATAACTGTAATACATCCATAATGAGTCAAAAGCTTTTTCATCTTCCACAAAGGACAGGCGCAATGATAGGAGGCTATGGAGTTTGTAATTCTTCAAGTTGGTCTTGTCTCCCCCTTTTGAATAATTAATTCCACGATTTCAGTACTGTATTTCATTCCTGTCTAATTAAAATTTTAAGATGTTTTTGCAGCATTAAATGTTTATTTTTTTAAGAGCCGCGAGCAGTATTCTTGAAGACAATGAAGAGGGCGGAAAAAACGGAATTTGAGTTCACACGCGTTCCAAATTATCAATTGGGATTGTCGTGCGCAAAAGCATGTGACCTAATTGTTAAACAGCAAAACAAAATTATCAAAAACATATCAACAGTGATCAACCATAGCAGCAGATAAACATATTTGTGTGAGCATCAACATTGTGACTATGAAGCAGTGGCTCTCTGCATGTTTTGCTTACATAAGGTGCAGAGCTGTTCTTATGCCTGCCAAAATGTCCTTGTCCTCTCCCTGAAAGACCTGGCATTTTTGGTTATGGGGTTATTGGTGTCAGCCATCTGGAGAGGGATTCACAGTTGATGGATTCCAAACAGCTGTCTCATTGTCACCCATACCTCTGAATACACTGCATGGCTTAAACACCATTATTATTTTTGTACATTTTTGTTTCCAATTGAGTATTTTCTCTATACCCCGTTTGTGCAAATGGCATACAGATGAATAATTATGTCATTGCCTCTCTGGACATACGATGATGGGACAGACATTTGTCAAGTCGGGGTATCATCTGAAATTTGCATTGTATGTTGAGTTTATTTTATCAAAGCATATACAGTTTTATCTGTAAAACTAGTGTTACTCAATTTGCATATACAGTATACTCTCGATTATCTGCGCTAATGATGGGGAGGACAGTCGCGGATAATTCAAAATCGCAGACAATCCAATAATATGAAATTTTCGCGGATCTTTCTGCCAAAAACCACTAATATAGATAAACATTATGTTTAGGTTTCACTGCCATCGCACAGTTTCGTAAATTAAAACTCACAAAAAAATGATCGGATAAATCACTCAGAATGAAGCACAACTAACGATTTTGATTGTTACTCTGTCGATTTAGAATGAATACTAACAATCGACCGACAAATGTGCGTGCTCAGCGATACACTTTCCTGCTCCCGTGCAGTAAGACTCGGCCCACTAAGTAAATTATAGCAGAGCCACGCCAATCAACATCAATCAAACTCTGCTCACTGTTGTAAAGATATGCAACTACTGTACTGTAGAGGCGATCAAGTGGATTTCGGAGCAACATATTTGTTCGGTTTAAGCACGTGACTTGAAATGAACATTTCCAAGAATAACAATGTATACCGTTAACTATTCCCATATTATTAATTTGGGCTTAAGGTAAAATCCATGAGTTATTCATGTCAAAATCTGAGGTGCGTGGTTAATCCACAAATCGGATAAACCGCACGTGGATAATCAAAAGTCCCCTGTATCTGTTAAAAATTACAACTTTGATAGTCGCTCTGCTTGCTTTATGGGCACTTGATGTTTGGGCCCTTGTGTCCAGCAACTGTGTTTCTAAATATAATAAACACTGGTCTAGGAAAGGAACGTATAACGTTTAAAACTCCTGTTCGACCTCACATGACCACCTATAATCGAACCATAATCTCATCACTGCTCATTCCAGTCCAACCTCGCAATGTCATTAAAACCCTGAGCCACCTTTTACATAAACACACTCCGTGGCATGAGATGTGACAGCATTGTGATGGCAATGACTCTTCGGAATCTGAACTGTATGGTGGACTCATTGACTTAAAACACAAAACGTAGTTGTGCGTGCAATTCCTCAGAATGCATGGGCACAGTGCGTTGTGATTATCGCTGTAGTTATTCCTTTCTGCACATGTCAAATTACTCGGTATTTCTGTTTTTCTGGGGGCTGGAACACATCGTTTAATAGATACCATTAACCATCTCCATCGGAAAGGCCCTCCTGAAATAAAAGTTTAAAAACTCGGCAAGACTTTTCTGGGTCAAAATATACTTGACTACATCCCTGCAGCACATTGACAATATCTAATGTATAGATATTCAACTTACAATTGATGTATACACTTAGAAGTGGCCTGCTTTAAAGTGAATGCAATCACATCAGTCACGCAACTTTATTAGGCCATTTTTGTACAAATGGGATAATCCAAACCTATTATTTAGCATTTTCACCTAAACCGTGAACTCAGATCTCCCTTGAAGCAACACATTTATATATGCAACATTGCCCAAATATCAGAGGAAACCTGTACATGGATCAGAACCCGAAACATCTATATATGTGTAATAAACGACTGGACCACGATGTCTGGCTCAGTGTCCTTTATTATTCGGTTCGTGCTGTACACCCACACGGCTGTCTTTACTCTGTAGCTTCTCCACGGTGCTGACTCCAATGTCGGCCCGATCCACAACAGCAGCTCCGCTGCTGTTTCTCTCACACAGCCCCCCTTGGCTGTACTCTCTGCTGCTCTTCTCCCTCCGCAGCTCTCACAGCTTCTTGCTCTCTCTCTCTCTCTCCGCAGCTCCTCCTGGCAGCCACACCGCTGCCTCTAACAAGCAGCCCCCTCTCTCTCTCTCTCCGCAGCTCCTCCTGGCAGCCACACCGCTGCCTCTAACACGCAGCCCTCCTGGCTGTCTCCTCCCCAGCTGCACACCACTCCGCAGCTTCCTCTTATCTTCGGGGTTGGCCCCCGATCGCCGTCGGCGCCCCCCCTCTCCACACTTGCCCGCGTGGCCTCACTCTTTTCCGCTCACCCCCGACTACCTTCCCCTTCCGGTTTACCCGCTTAAAGCCCCGAACCTTACCCCCACGTCACATGACTCCACCCCCCGTGACGTCACCTCCGGAAGGTCGCTTACGCCCGCATTACACCACCCTCCCCCGTAGAAAAATCCCAGCCGACCTCGGCTGACCAATAGCAAATCGTAATGCGGCGAACCGAGCTTCCCCCCCTAAAGGACACTAAGCATATAATGTAACAACAAGAACAACAACAACGCAATGAACATCAACGATCGTACAAAAGCATGCAATAAATACAACTGTAAGAAAAAAATAACAAGACAGTAACAATCAACGAAACGTAAGCGATTTGGAACGTGTGCGGGTCGCCGGCCCGTCCCGGACGGTCGGCGGCCCACTCGCAGAACGGGAACGCGATGAAAGTCGAGGAATGACAGGGGGTAATCCCCCTGTCGCAGCTGGAAGTCCACCGACGTCCCGTGTCCCTAAAGAGTTAGTCTTGGGCTTGTCCTGTGACCGTGCCCGCAGCTGGGTCGGAAGGGCTGCAGGGCTCGAAGGTCCCGCAGACCTGGCAGGCGTCCTCCGAGCAGGGCCCCTCGTCCCCCGCAATGTCACGGCCGGCCTGTCTGGAACAGGTACGACAGGCGCTCCAGCGAGATCAATGGACGCAGGCAGGGGAGAGTCAGCAGCAACAGACCCCGGCAAGGCAACATTGGGGGATGACGCATCATGTAAGGGAGCAACATATGGTTTCAAGCGCGACGTATGCACAACCCAGCGACGAGACCCAATCTGGACGCATGCTGTCTGTGGGTTGGGAACCGCAATGAGGCGTACGGGACCATGCCAGGGTTTGTGCAATTTCGGCGAGGTCCCCGGACGTACCTGTGGACAATGAAGCCAGGCTAGGTCCCCAACCTTCCAAGGGCACTCCCCCTCAGACCGTCGCGCATATCGCTCGTTCCGGGCCTGGGCTTTGGCCGTAGCCACGCGGGCATTCTCCCGCGCCTCCGTGACTCGGCGAACCGTGTCCTGAATGTATTCAGGAAGTGGTTTACGAGGTCCCTCCACCCCAGTTCCCAATTGCACATCCACCGGCGGCACGTTTTCCCGACCATACATAAGGTAAAACGGCGAATATCCTGTAGCCGCATGAGGCGTCATCCTGTACGCCGAAAGCACCCCGGGGATGTGCAGATCCCAATCTGATTGTTGTTCACTCACGGTATGGCAAAGCATGGCAGACAACGTCCTGTTCAGCCGTTCAACCATACCATCCGTCTGCGGATGGTATGGGGATGTCCGTACTTTCTTAGTCCCAAGGCCCGCGCACACTTCCGCCAATAATTTAGAAGAGAAATTCCTGCCCTGGTCCGTGAGGAGTCTCTCAGGCGCCCCCTTATCCATAATATACCCAAACAAAAAGGCGTCGGTAATGGCCGCGGCCGACTGATCGGGCAACGGCCAGGCCATCGGCCAACGGGAGAGGTACTCAACCCCTACCAGCAAATATTTATTACCCCTCGCCGATGGTGGAAAAGGTCCCAATATGTCCAGCGCCACCAATTCATTGACTCGAGACACCTGAATCGACTGGAGAGGCGGCACGTAAGGATGTTTCGGCGGCTTACGTTGTGCACACGCAGGGCACGCGCGCACGTGCCCTACGACATCTGTCGCCATGCCGTGCCAAAAATAATGACGTTGCAACGTCAACAAGGTCTTCTGCACCCCTAAATGTAAGAGAGTGTCACAATGGAGGGTTCTAATCAACTCGAACCGCAAGGACGTTGGTACCACCAGGCGCCAACGTTCCTGGAACCCCTCCCGCCACATAAGCAGACCATCTCGGAGAGCGGTTTGCGGCCCCACAGCCGTACTCGGACTCCCATTGTCCTTAGCAGACCGCTTCCGCAAGGACACCAATGACTCATCCATCATCTGTTCCCGGATCCAGACAGACCGCGGCAGATTCAAAACCCCGTCAGCCGGTCCCGGTTCCATCGGAGTGTCCGACTTCTCGACGGCCAACGTGAGCGGCTGAGGGGGGTTTGGAATCGGCGAACACCTATGCGTCCCCGACTCACATTTACAAGGGGCGCGCCGCGGTAATCTGGAAAGTGCGTCAGCGTTCGCATGGCGCACTCCCTTCCGATGTTGAATTTGGAAGGAAAATTCCTGTAGCGTGTCCAACCAACGTGCCAACTGTCCGGATGGCTGGTCAATTTTAAGGGCATATTGCAAGGCCGCATGATCCGTACGCACAATAAAAGAACGACCGTAGAGGTATGGTCGAAATTGCCGTAGGAAAAAAACAACCGCCAATAGTTCTCTGCGAGTGACACAGTAGCGGGTTTCCGCAGGAGACAAGACTCGGCTACCATACGCCACGACACGCTCTACACCCCCTTTAGACTGTGATAACACCGCCCCAATACCTGTGTCACTCGCGTCCGTATCAAGAATGAATGGGTGATCGAAATCGGGATAATCCAATGTTGGGGCCGTGGCCAATAGATCACGCAGACTCCGAAAGGCCGCCTCCTCCGGCTGTCCCCAAACAAACTTCCGTCCTTTACCCGTAAGGAGATGCAAAGGCCTCGCAATCGTCGCAAAACCCGGCACGAATCTTCGGTAATACGAGGCAAATCCCAAAAACCGCCGAACATCCCCCACGGTGGCCGGAGTCGGCCAATCCCGGACGCACGCCGTCTTTTCCGGATCCGTGGACACTCCCTCAGCGCTCACAATGTGCCCCAAATAGCGGACGGACCGTTGCAGTAGGTGACATTTCTTTGGTTTGAATTTCAATTTGGCAGAACGCATCCTCGTGAACACTGTCTCCAGCCGCGTCAAATGTTCATCGAATGTGCGGCTGAAGACAATGATATCGTCCAAATATATAAGACATGTCTCCCACTGCAACCCCGTCAAAACGAGCTCCATCAATCTTTGAAATGTAGCAGGGGCCGCATTCAATCCCATCGGGAGACAGTTGAATTGAAATAACCCCTGCGGCGTACGGAATGCGGTTTTCTCCCGTGAGGACTCGTCAAGGGGAAGCTGCCAAAATCCCGAAGAGAGGTCCAGTGTGGAAAAGAACTTAGCCCCCGACAATGCGTCGAGGGAGTCATCCATACGCGGCAGGGGGTACGCATCTGCCACCGATATCTTATTCAATTTGCGGAAATCAACACAAAATCGCAATTTGCCATCCTTCTTCTTAACCAAGACGACTGGAGCGCCCCATGGGCTGTTAGATGGCGATATAATGTCCGCAGCCAACATGTCTTCCACTGCCCCCCGTACGTGTTCTCGCTCCGCAGGACTCATCCGATGCGAATTTAATCGAATAGGGGCAGCATCGCCCGTCTCAATGTGATGGTAAAGCAAGGAAGTGCGGCCCAAATCCAAATCATCGGAGCTGAACACGTCGGAATATGTCAACAACAATTTACGCAGCGCACCACGTTGCTCCATGGACAGGGAAGAATTTTCGTCACATAATTGAGCAACCCAACGATCATCCGAACTCCTTGGCTCGGAAACCCCAGCAACAACTCCCCGGCTATGTGGACAATCATGGGTCGCAAACGCCGTAGTGGCATGTGCCACAACCGTACCGGCCGGGACACGGACGTTTTCTCCCCCCGCATTAAGCACCTGTAAAAACGGTAATTGATCCGGCCGGACGATGGTCTGTGCCCCCACTAACGCCAACCCGGTTGTTATCGTGGCGGACGGTGACAACAAGACCCCTACTGCTCCTAGCCGATCAGGCAGGGGCTTCCGATACCGCAAGGGTATAAGCATCTGTGTACCAGGTGGGATGTCCACAGATGCGACGGACAGCGCCTGCACTTGTACGGCCGAAGCAGGTCGCCCCCAGGGCGACGGCAGAAACGAGATTTGACGGCCCCCCGGCAGTTCAATACAATTCTCATTGATTTTGATCAAAATGGGCATCTTAGCCAAAAAATCGGTGCCTAACAAACAAGGAACCGCCAAAGATCTCGATATCAACACAACACCCGAGGCCGACACATCCCCAATAGATATCTTAGCATCCACCTGACCCACGATACCCATGCTACCCCCGTTCGCAGCGACGCACGACCCATAAACCGGACGCACAGCCCGCGACGGAATGCCCAACAGATGGAAAATGACATCCGATATAATAGTCGCAGACGCGCCCGAGTCGACCAAAATGCGCACGTCCACACCTTGTATGGACCCCGGTACAGTGGACGAACCCGTAGCGGCCGCGACAACTCTCCGTGCCAATTTGCGCCACTGCGTAACTGAATGACAAGGCCCCGTCGATGGCCTTTCTTTAACAACAACAATAGGATCGCGCAACACAGGTGGTGGGTGAGGTGGAAAGCCTTGCCGAGTGTCTGGTGCGTGCCGACATGCCTGTTTCGGAGGATCTTTAGCCGACTTGACCGGTGCCGAGGCCTCCTGCTGCGGCGGAGCCGGGAAGCGGGCCCAGCAGTCTCTGGCGTAGTGGCCCCTACGCCCGCAGCGGAAACATTCGGCCTCGTTGCGCCGAAGCGCAGGCCTCGCCTCCTGACGGCCCCGTTCTGGTAGCACCGCGCGCGGTCTCGGCCCGCCGCGTCCCGTCCATGGAGCGGAGGCGGCCGTCAGTTGTTGAGGGCCCCGGTCATCCGGAACATAGACGGCCTGCGCAGGGTTCCACCCCAGCGCATCCCCTTCTTTGACGGGCCCCCCCGTCCACGCCGTCACTTGTTTCCAGCGACGGAGGTTGAATTGCGCATCGAGACACTTAGCAGCCATCCGGGAAGTTAGCTTCTCATGCCCACACACAGGCATGGGGATCCCTAGATCCCGAGACAGCTCCAACATCTTCCCTAATATGAGAGGCTCAAGCAGGTCCTGTGGCGTCTCAGGATAAGCTGCCATGGCCAGCTCCAGCACCGCACCCCTGAACGCCACGGGCGACTCCTCTGGTGCTCGTTGTCGTTGAGCGAATCGCCGATGCGCATCATCTGGTGGCTCATAAGCATCGGCCATTTCTTGAAAAACACCACATAAAGTTGCCTTCTTATCGGTCGCTATGGAACGGAAGAATCGGACAGATTCGTCGTCCAGGAGAGTCGGCAACACCTCCAAAGCCTCCGCATCGGTCCATCTTGCTGTGCGTACCGCCGCCAAGAAGCGGCAGGCGAACGCGCTCCAGTCCCCACCGACGGAAAATTCTTTAACTGTTGTAAGGTGGCGACTCCGACTCCTCTTCCCGCCGTCTTCCAATGGTGGTGGTTGTGATGGCAAATTCAAAATGGCGTCGGCCCGCGGCGTGGCCAAGATGGCGGTTTGGCGCCACGGAGCGCGCAAAATGGCGGCCTCTTGCCGCGTGGGCAATGGCGGCGGCAGGACAGGCAACGTGGCGGCCCGCGGAGCACCACTTGCATCATCCATCGTCCCTGGCGCGACGAGATGGCATAGATGCGCCAGGACGTCCTTAAGTGCCTCCAGTTGTACCGCCATCGCTTGCCATCGTTGATCCGCGTCTGATGATGTCGACGGACCCGCCACCGCGCCAACATCCTCCACTCCCGTTCCCGTGGTCTCCTCAGCCGGGCTCTCCTCCACCACCCCAACAGGATCCGCGGTTGGAGGGAGTTCGTCGTCGTCGGACGAAGAAGCCGATGCAGGCGCCGGATTAACTTTCTTCCTCACTTGTTTCGACATGCCGTTGCACTTCCGACACCAGTGTAATAAACGACTGGACCACGATGTCTGGCTCAGTGTCCTTTATTATTCGGTTCGTGCTGTACACCCACACGGCTGTCTTTACTCTGTAGCTTCTCCACGGTGCTGACTCCAATGTCGGCCCGATCCACAACAGCAGCTCCGCTGCTGTTTCTCTCACACAGCCCCCCTTGGCTGTACTCTCTGCTGCTCTTCTCCCTCCGCAGCTCTCACAGCTTCTTGCTCTCTCTCTCTCTCTCCGCAGCTCCTCCTGGCAGCCACACCGCTGCCTCTAACAAGCAGCCCCCTCTCTCTCTCCGCAGCTCCTCCTGGCAGCCACACCGCTGCCTCTAACACGCAGCCCTCCTGGCTGTCTCCTCCCCAGCTGCACACCACTCCGCAGCTTCCTCTTATCTTCGGGGTTGGCCCCCGATCGCCGTCGGCGCCCCCCCTCTCCACACTTGCCCGCGTGGCCTCACTCTTTTCCGCTCACCCCCGACTACCTTCCCCTTCCGGTTTACCCGCTTAAAGCCCCGAACCTTACCCCCACGTCACATGACTCCACCCCCCGTGACGTCACCTCCGGAAGGTCGCTTACGCCCGCATTACATATGGAACAGACAGGCCTAAAACCACTTCCTATTACTGCCCATAATAAGCTTAAATTAGTAAATTCATAATGCCTTTAAAATGATCTGTATGCTAAATAGTGGTCTATCCAACCGGCTAAAAACAACCTTTTGGGAACAAATCTATGTGGCCAATGTGTATTCCGTAAGCCACCTGGCAAGCCTTTTGCCCTTGTGTTGTACGGGTAAAGGTGATTGTGATTTGTGCATTAAATCATCATTTAGCACTGTAAAAACAGCAGTTCTTTGGGATGATGGAGGGCAAAGGTTAACAGTGTGATGATATTGCCCCTTGGCAGTGGGTCCAGAACATTCAATTAGCAGAATGGGGTGCCTGCTCAACTCCCATACAGACGTTCAGGTGGGGGCTTACATTCCCGTGTTTGCAATGCATCGAGTGAGCACTGAACGATGACGTGCAGTTTCACAGTTCAGGATTTCACAAGAACATGAAAAACCATAATTATGTATTCACAATGGTATATATCTGTGAATAAATAATACGGCATAGTGAAGTAGATGTACAATGGTAAAAAGTGCAGCCTTCACTGTTTATAAGGATGTTTTATTCACTGCTGGATGATGGCTTCGACGACAATATCGTCCCCCATGGTGCTGCAATGCCACAAACTCACTCCTTCACATGACCAGATCCCATTGCCGCAGTGGAATTCAGGGCATGGATCTGTGCACTTTTCAGATTGTTCCATTTTGTCAGCATCCATGCTTCACCTTCAAATTGTTCCAGATTAACCTACAGTATTTTGCTTTTCCAGGCAGTGGGCTCTTCAACAATTAATTTTGTTTAGCAGTCCTGTTGTACATTACTTTTGTTTAATACTTATTTCAAGTCCAACTCTGCAGCCTTCTTTGTCGAAAACTTCTAACAATAGTGGAGCAGTTTAACACGGAGGCTTTCGCGACCAATATCATCTATAAGAGGTTTTTTGGGTTAGATCGCATAAATATATAAATGTGTCGTTAAAACCCGCCACCACCCGACACAGCCAACTAGTAAGGGTTGTCACGTAAACAGAACATGCCAATTCGTCATAGTACAGCACACCGGTATGTTAAAGAGCCAAGCCACAACATTTACAATCTGAGTACGACGTTTCGCCAGTAATTACAACTAGCTTCATCAGGCGATAGCCAGATTCGTAGAGAAGTCTTAATGTTTTTTTCGTTCCTTATATAGAGGCGTAGATGTGTTGACCACGCAAATGCGCTCTTGTACAATGTGGGGGGGGGGGTTACTGAGGTAACGTACATTATGCGTGTGCATTATGCGAGCCCTTTGAACGTGTCCTTCCTGTTTATTGTTTATTAAAATAGCCCTACCAACGGTAATCCCTATTGAAGTACGCTGCCCTTTGTAGGCATGCATTTACATAATGTATGATTTGATTATTCGCTTCTGGATATTCTGCTCGGACGGGGTAGAAATTGTAAAATAACAGTGTTTACCGAAAGAAAACGCATACTGACGCCTATATGAATGCAGAGTCACTGCTCTCATCAAGACGCTCATTCATCGTGCGAAGAAAGTGTCAGATGGTGACAGTCTGAGAAGTGCAATTCAACATGTTAAAGAGGCGCTGCAAATGAACGGTTACACAAATCAACAGGCATTGAATACCAAAGCCAAATTAAATAACAAGAGCATTGAAACTGAAAAAACTATCAAAATACCGTACATTGCGGGAGTAACTGATAAACTAGCCAGATGTTTGGAAAAACAAAACATCCGTGTCAGATATGGCACGGTACATAAAATACATATAATATCTGGTACAAAAGATGTATTACCGAAGCTATCAACAGGTGTGTACAGGATTAACTGCACGTGTGGTAATGTTATGTTGGGCAAACAGGACGAATGATCAGCACGAGACTAAAAGAACATCAGAGAAATATTAAATGATCCCAAATACAACTGTCAGCAGTAGCAGAACACGCGTGCCAACAAGGACACTCAATTAATTTTGATAATGTTGAAGTTTTGTGCAAAACTAGCTTATACTAGCTAAGACTAATTAGAGAATCTATCGAAATTGAAAGAAATTTAAATAACATTAACCGTTCGGATAGCTACCGCCTTAGTGCTGCGTGGAAGCGAATCATCAAATAATACATTAATTAAATGCATGCCTACAAATGGCAGCGTACTTCAATAGGGATTACCGTTGCTAGGGCTATTTTAATAAACACAATAGACAGGAAGGACAAGTTCAAAGGGCTCGCATAATGCACACGCATAATGTACGTTGCCTCAGTAATCCCCCCCCCCACATTGTGCAAGAGCGTAGCTGCGTGGTCAACACATCTACGCCTCTAGATAAGGAACGAAACAGTAAGACTTCTCCACAAATCTATCTGTCGCCTGATGAAGCTAGTTGTAATTACTGGCGAAATGTCGTACTCAGATTGTAAATGCTGTGGCTTGGTTCTCCAACACACCGGTGTGCTGTACTAGTGACGAATTGGCACGTTGTTTATGTGACAACCTTTTCTAGTTGGCTGTGTGGGGTGGTGGCGGGTTTTAACAACACATTTATATATTTACGCGATCTAACACAAAAACCTCTATTACAAATAGTGAAGCAGATAAAAATTGTTCGAATGGTGATACAAGCACCATATTCTATAAGTATTATCTCGTAGGATCACTTATTAATACATTTGTTTGACCTAAAATAAAAAATGGGTTCCAAAATCTAAATTGGCCGCCACCAAAAATATTGTAAATCTACCAAAAATAATGCCCATATTTGACTTTTAGGTGATTAACATGTATCTTTGAAAATATACACATTATGAATATATCCTGAAAAGTTTAATACTTGTGACAATCTAACTATTCTTTGTAAAATAATAAAAATGCACAAATCTGCTCCACATCCTTCTGTCCCAGAATTTCTGCCATTAATTTTATGATGACTATGCAATGAGAAAATATATTTTTATTTTTTACATGAGAAAATAATTTCAGAAGTTATGTCCGATAACACACTGCCTTACACAATATAAAATGTTATGGGTAATTGATTGGATGTAATATCGTTTAAATTATCAATGTGGTAGTTTTTTTTAAGTCAAGGCATTAAACATCGACTTCCCAACATTTCACTTTGTTAAGTCCCTGTTGGAAAGTGTACAGCTTTGATATTATTCTTGGTTCTTTCGGTAAAGTCACGCAGAAGGGAAATAATAAAATAATATACATATAAAACAATAAAAATTCTCACGACGTTTCAACTGCAACACAAGCAATCACATCATCACCTGATGATGATGAAAGCTTTGATAATGTTTCATTACAAACCAGCTTTGTGGTTAGGCTCAGCAAGGGACTGACAGATTTTAAAGCTAATTACAGAGTAATCAAGTAGCCTAAAATGGCCAATACCTTTATTCAACCAGGATGATACACATTTTTTTCAGCACTTATGTATCACGAGGTCACCAGAGGGCAGGTTTTCCTTACTCCTATTGTGTATCCTTTCATAAAACCAGCCCCAGGCTCGATGGTGAAGCTTCTGCTTTCATAATTGAACCAAAGGCAGCACTGTCAAGCGAGTTCTAACACTACCAAACGAAGCCAAACAGCAGTGTCTAAGCCGGCTCTGCAGAGAAGCCCATATTCACACTACGACAGAGAACATACCGTGCAGTGCTTATGATCCTTCGTAGCGTGGTACAGAGTTGTGCATTACTAGATTATGACCCCAGCTATAAAAGGACACAGACATTTTATTCCCCGACTCCCTGATATAGCCAGATGCAATTTCGAAATTTTATGAAAACCATTGGTTAACAACCCATCTCCATTCTATTTTGGCATCATTTGGAATTGGTTTCATTCCTGAACGAGGCTATCCAATAGCCTGATGATAATTACAATTTGAGATCGATAGTCTCCACCTTTCACCAACGACCTCACATTGTACTTGGATTTGCATAATTTAAAGTAATTCCAGCTCTAAGGACTAACATGGGGCAACACAATGCTTCCTACAAGTTGGCAAACGCTGTTTTGACACCGATAACCCTTATTTGAAACGTGACTGAACAAACAGGCAAGCAATGACAATTTAACTTCCATTCAGAACATTTAATGTCAGCAATGAATTACTTTGTGTCACATGACTAATATAGAAAGTAACAGCAAGTTCACGTCTCATAGCTTACTCACTCATGTGAAACAGAGCCTTGGATGGTAATTTTAACATCTGTAACAGATACATCACAGCATTATTAACATCGAATAATCTTTACAGCACCAGCGTGGAGCACTCACAGACACAACAACAACAACCGCCGTTCACCACCAAGTGGACGTGACACACCACGGAGCTTGTGCCATGCTAGATGTACTTTGAGACCACGTGAAGTGTCGAAAGCCTACTGGAAGGTCACGGAACAGACCCAGGTACCATCGGTTGACTGAGATGACTGACAGATGCACCAACTGTGCTCCCCACTGTGCCAACTGTTTATCTGCCCGGCACTCTGCTCGTTGTTCTGAGCATCGCTCCTTTGGTTGCTGATGGGCGACTGCCTCCAACTCCCCAAACAGTATCCTTCACGAACCTCCTCCACAGAGGCCGATTTTAACACTGCTGGTACCAGTTATGGGCAATTCCAATCAGCTCCACATCCTTCTATACCACATCAATCCAGCTCTTCTAAAGCCTGTGCCGCACACGTTAAGCCCCACCTATCTCGCCAAACAGAAGCTGCTTGGGCATGCAGTCGCTGAGCATCCGGGCGACATGACCCTACCAACGCAAGCCTCGTTTGCCAGAGGAGCTCGTTGATGGGACAGTGTCCAGATATTTCAACGATCTGTGAGCTCCTCGCACAATCCAGCCTGGTTAAAGCCAGGATGGATTGTAGGCAGGCCAGCCTGAATGTTTCAAACGGGTGCAGATTATATTTGAGGGCTCCACATGTCGCAAGCATAGATAAGAGTGGGCATAACTGTGGCCGAGAAGACCGGGAGCTTTGTATGGAGCAATAAACCAGGTAGGTTCCACACAGCGTTACGCAGTTAATGAAAATATCATGCTGCTCTACGGATTCGCAAGAGACCTCAGCTTCCAACCAGGAGCTGGTAATAAGCACACTGCCCAATTACGGAAACATCTCCACTCTCTCCACAACTGCCCCATTACTCATGGAGAGTTGAGGGACGGGAGCACTTTAGGATGAAAAATACCCAGGCAGGTACTTTGTTTTTGTAGGGCTGATGATGAGGCCCCATCTCTGAGTAGCATGCTCCAGGTTCAGTAGAAGTGCCTCCAACTCCTTCTCAGGGTGGGCAGCAATCAGCAAATCATCTGCATACAGAATATGGTTAACAAATCAGGAGCCATCCCTTGACCACCCCTGGGCATTGATCAGCCTCTCATTATATTTATACCACATTTAAATTCCACCAGTACATCCATGGAAATCTTCTAGAACTATGTGGTCAAAGAATATGTTAAATAGTGTAGGGGCAAGAGGACATTCCTGTTGCAACCCAAGGTGAACATAAAATGGCTCCGACACTCGACCACGCAACTTTACCCAGACCGGCCCACCATCATTAAGGTTCTTATTTATTGTGTTGGGCATATTGATGGTATGTTAGGCCTTGACCAGGTTAAAGAAGCAGATATGTAGGTCCTGTTAACATTCTCTACACCGTTTAACACGCAGGCTTTCGCGACCAATATCCAAAATAAGTTTTTGGGTTAGACCACGTAAATATATAAATGTGTCGTTAAAACCCACCACCACCCGACACAGCCAACTAGTAAGGGTTGTCACGTAAACAGAACATGCCAATTCGTCACTAGTCCAGCACACCGGTGTGCTGGAGAGCCAAGCCACAACGTTTACAAACTGTTTGTAAATTTTGTGGTGCTGGACTAGTGACGAATTGGCATGTTCTGTTTACATTACAACCCTTACTCGTTAGCTGTGTCCAGTGGTGGCAGGTTTTAACGACACATATTTAAGCAATCTAACCCAAAAACTTCTTATGGATTCTCTATATCTTTCCCGTAGCATATGGACAGAGAATATGGCAGAACCGCCCCGGTATGAAAACACATTGGGGCTCCGCAAGCCTCTCCTCAGCATGTCTGGTAAGGTAATGTCGAGTAATTATTTCCAAGGCCATTCCCGACACAATGGGAGAGATGCCCCGGTAGTTTGTGCAATCAGTGCGGTCCCATTTTTTTGTTGTAATGCCGACCACCAGGGCATCCTTCCAGTCCTTCAGAACCCATCCTATGGACCAAACATTTGTAATGATGTCATATAGGGCAGTCTGCACAAAAACTCCACCCTCCCTCAGAAGTTCGCTTGGGAGATCATCTCTCCCCGGCGCTTTCCTGGTTTCAAGCTCTGGATTGCCCTTCGTACATCCTCAAAAGTTGGCACATTAGTCAACCACTCACAAGGAGCGGCTACTTCAATATTTGAGGGACAGCAGCACCAGCAGGGTCAACCCCACCTTGCCCGATGATGTTGTTTGACCCGAGGGGTTTCCCCTCCTCCAAAACCCCACTCCAATGCTGAGCAAACCTGCGAATCTGTTCTTGGGGTTCAGAGATCAGGTTACCGTTCTTTCCCTGAAGGATAGTGATAGGCAGACACTGCAAGTTACTTTTTAATGGTGTCATAAAGTTATTTGTTATCAAGTGCTACTGAAGGAGTTTCCATTTCCTCAGAAACCCATGACCAACATTCATCCTTGCAGCACTGCACAGCTCTCCGAATCTATGAGCGAAGGCTGTGATAAGCCTCCTCGTTCTTAGACGTGGGATTTTGTAGATGGTGGGAGTGGGCCTGCCGATTACTTACTAGCCAAAACACTTCATACATTAGCCAGGGTTTCTGGGGAGCTCTGGACTACATGCCCAATGCAGCCAAAGCAGTCAGTCTTAAAACTCTCCCATTTCCCCTAAGCGTTAGAAGGGGGGGTTAGGGAAAGGTGTCAGGCTATTGTGGGTGAATGGATGATTGCCACCACAGTGAAATTATGATAACTGCATCTTACAGATGACAAGCCAATGGGCAGTAGGAAGATCAGCTCCATGTCAAGGACATGGGTCCGTATTCGCTGGTCCATAACTATGTAGTCCAGCAGATGTTCTTTCTTGGATCCGGCGTGCATCCATGATGTGTGAATGGGCTGATGCCGGAACAGTGTTTTGGTGATTACAAGCCCATAGGCTTCACAGAAGGCTAGCAACCTCCGACCGTTGTTATTGAGCTTATCTGGCCCATGCCTTCCAATCACTCAAAACCAGGAGTCTGCGTCATGACTCACTCAGGCATTAAAGTCACCCAAAAGGATAACTATCCCGAGAGGCTACTTTAGCCAGCGCTTGGGAAAGGTCATAGAAGTCATCTCACTCATCAGCCTTGCCTGAACCCCTCCACTCATGTTCATCTTCGGAGAGGGCATAAGCTATTAACCACCACCATCACTACTCCCATTAATGGGGAGGTGAGCCCGCAATAGCCTGGGACCCACACGTCGCCTCCACGCTCTGACATTATTTTATTCAAAAGAAGTGCCACTCCCTGTTGTTTGGCAGTTTCCTGCCCCAAGTGGAGAACTGTCCAACCCTCATGGTGACTAGAGTCAGAATCAGCGCTATCAGTCCAGCTCCCGAGAGAGAAATGGAAGCCTCTCCTCCACAGTGAGCATTTGAACATTCCACGTGGCCAACCTCAGTGTGTTCCTGGTGTTTCTTGAAAAAACTAACAAGGGGAGGGGTACAACCTGGCTCCGCCAAAATGGGGTTTTGCCAGAAGGCATCATAGACACCTCTCCTCCCCAGGGCCTCCAGCACAAACTTGGCCAGCTAGGGAAAGACTCTGGGTTTTAATTCAAATAGCTACCTATGACCAATCTCGGTTCAAGTACAGCGAATTGATATTCAGACACGTACACACCACCACATGCATTCAAACAGTACAAGTGCACACTACAGTGGGGGAAATGGAACGATATATTAAACGTTGTGTCAAAGCCAGCAGCAATAACTTTTTTTATAACAAAACATACACCAGAAGACATAAGCATAAAAAATATCCCGACTAGAAAGCCCAGGGAATATGAGCACATTTTATAGGATCTGTAGTTTTAAAGCCAGCTCCATACAATGTGATGGGCTTCAGATGACTTCCGTTGACTGACCAGGTTAATTTTTTATGAATTATCTCATCAGGACATTGGTGAGATTCAGCCATTGACATGATGATTTAAGCAGGCATTGGTTTCCTTGGTGAAAATAAAGATAAACCATATTTACAGTTCCATATGGATATGCACCATCGTTAAATAGGATCTAGCAGTGTATGTGTGCTGTTATAGAAAATGTATCGCGTGGTTTTGCAAAAGGAGCTGAAAGATGACCTCAACAAATGGAGCTGTTGCTACACCTCACACATGGTCATCGCTGGGGATAAGCCGATCTGCAATTGCTACAAGCTCAGCCACTGCCCATGCCACGGCCTGGAATCCAGTCTCCTGGTGTGGAGTTCCAAGCCTCTAAAATGTTCCTCTAGCCTCATTCAATCATCCCTTGGCATGAAATGTATTCTGATGGCAGATGACAATATTTGAAATGTATGCAGTGCTGATGCAGTCACAAAAGTGTGTGTAGCCTACAGAACATAGTCCACAAAGGCCTTGTTTAACTTTTAAAGATGTCAGCTGGTGGCTTGTGAAAATACTGCTCATATCTGCAGTGCATTCCTAATTGGCTCACATTAGGATGGCGAATTTCCAAATGCTTGAAAAAAACTAAAATATGGATGCAACCCAGTGAAATGAACACTTATATTGTGTCAGTTTTACAACTAGTTTTAACGGAATAAGAGAAACAGAAAAACTACTTTTTCAGTTGACCGGGTACTTCCTAGCTCACGGACAACACTGAACACAAGTGCTTCATCACCACCCCAGTGTCGATGTTGTTCTACTTAAATGACACACGTATTGTCTGTGTGACACCACAAAAGCGTGGGCCTTGAGTTCACACCTGACATCAGCGTTAGGTGTTGTTGAACCTGGCTCCGAGCACACAACTGATTATATGAACGTCACAATGAGTAAAACTGTTCCTCAAGCCGATATGGCCCAAGTGAACTGCTCAATCAATGCTGCGTAGAGACGCATGGTTGCAATTTGCCTACTTTAACCCGTAAAAATATTTATTGGTAGGCTCGGCCTTTCACAACCGTGCTGGATAGTTTAATAAGGTTCAACACATCAATACTGATACCAGATCTCAGTACAAATCAATTCCTGCCACCAGAACACAGATGCCAATTCCCAGCCTGCCTGGGTAAAACCTGAACAGGTGGCAACCCGAGCTGGCATGCATGGCTGGACTAAAGGGCCACTATCCCAGTCTGCCTGCCCAACAATCTTAACATCCCCCTCTCCTGATATTATATTCATCGGTTGGAAAAACGTGTGTGCAGAGTAAAGAAAAAATGTCACGTGACACACAGGTGAAAGACATTTGCGCAGAGCATCCTGGGAAAACACATCAATGCAATAACGTAACAAGTCCGCCCCCGTCCCCTCGGAGTGTACCTACATGGCTGGCAGCCTGAGCAGCCACCAGGCTTAGAAGGCTGCGTGATCATTCTGAATCTGGCAAGAGTAACGTGGCAACTGTACTTGTCTCACTCATATTATGGATCATCAGCGCAGTGTAACTCTACAGCCATAGTGCTTTTGACTGTGCCTAGTGCTGTTATACACACACATATAACCAGTGGGGCCTCCACAATAAGAGGAATTGGCACAGCCGAAACGCTTGTCAAAAACAAGCTAATGCCTTCTCCAGCCAATGACAAGAGTTCCCATCAGCTGGAAAAATAAAGAAGCGTGTGCAGGCCGGGACAAAAACTTCAAAACAACGCACAGCTAAACGCAATGTAAGACTTAGGCCTCGCACAATGATGTCACGGGAACAACCCACGGCTGCTGCCGCTGTCTATTGTACAACGGCGTTAAAAAAACACTAACAGAATGAAGACGGGGCGGCTTTCTGCCAGCCGCCAGTCACTGGCCCGCCGAGTAGTCCTGCGTGGAGGCCGAGCCCACGGACTCGCCGTCCTCCTCGTTGTCGGTGTCGTCGCTGCTGTCGTCGTCGGCCGGCACCTCGCCCGTGAGCGCGATGCGAGCGTAGTCGTCCGTGTCGATGGACTTGCAGAAGTGGATGGCGTACTTGAGTTTTTCCTCCAGCACCTGGCGGCATGAGTAGCGCGGAAGCTTGAGCAGGAAGAAGCAGGTGTAGGACTCGGGCAGGAAGTGGTCAGGTGGGTTGTACTTATCCAGCACCTGGAATGGAAGGGAGGAACAAAGGGCGTCATGAATGAACAAATTAACAAATGAACTCCCACGGATGATGTGCTCTCTCTGCGACATAACGAAATGTCTCTGAGTGCAAGTCTCCTTCTTGGCAGTTGTCACTGTGCGGCACAAGGTGGATCAATGCCTGGATCGGCGATTAAAATTTGAGTATACACGCCATTCTTATAGCCCAGAGTTATCACGAAGGCACTGCGTTGCACAGTCTACAGCTTCACAGTCGGGGAAATGTTGCTGCGTGTAATCCCAAATGCGCAATTAGCAGGTTATTTTCCAAATTTGGCAAATTCGTACCATGACACTTGCACACAACAAACGAATTTATTAAAATTACGTCACGGAATTGTTTACATCCACTGCGAAGCAGGCAATGCGAATCACTCCCAGCATTAACCAGAGCAGCCTTGCGGTTTGGAAACCACAAACTCCTGCAATGAGCGGCGAAAGCGGCTCCCCGTTGCGACGCGTCGCCATTGTCCGGATTACTTCTCTGCATAAGTGTCCTTTTTTCATCCGACTGGTGGACGAAGGCATCCCCATGATGGGTCGGTCACGGGCTTGTTTGTCTACACTTCACCATGCTGGTCAGTGGGGGTTGGTGAAGGGGAGGCCTCAGACTAATTAAAGCTATTTCTCAACGCTACCGTATGTTGGACAAGGCTGGGAATATAACTTAGTTATTCCGGGTTCACAGGACAGTGTGTAATCACCGCACCACCACTTCTCCTCCATATGAATATTTTTTTGTGTGCATAATTGTAATTTTCATAATACATAATTCTGTTATTTATATCTGTAGTAATTGTACTTCAGGTTGATCAAGATTAATGGAAATGAATAGCCTCCTTATTACATTTTCGAAAACACTGTAATTTAAGTAATAGCCTCTGTGCCTATAAGTAGTAATTACCTATCACTGTAATTACCACATCCTGAAAAATATTCAAGACAAGCACTGCTTGTACAGCTGCCATTGCTGGGCATGTCAAGATCAAACAGCACAACCCAGTGCATTGTTTGGGAAATGCAAGAGGAGTCCGTGTTATATTCTACCTTTCAAATTAAATCAAATTCACACTCAAAACTTTTAATCTTAATAGGTTTACGCTTTCAGTTGTGAAATTCTATTTTAACTCGTTTTTCAAAAGTACATTCGTTACATTGAGAATGTACATGGCTAATCTTCAAAGTACAGACAGTCCCCGGGTTGCGGAAGACCCGACTTACGGAAATCCGACCTTACGGAAATGCTCCCATAAATCATGTTAAAAAAATTCAATACGCGGAATATTTTTGCATTAGTTGTGTAAGCGCAAGTAGTGTGTAAGGTGGGCAGCTGCCTTATGCCTCACTCGAGATTCACTAGGATTAAGTAAATGAAATTCATCTTGATTTTGGGGGGAAATTGTTCAGTTTCCGCCATACGGAAAAATTCGGGTTATGGATTGTTCTCGGGAACCTAACCCTTCCGTAACCCGGGGACTGCATGTACCGCTTTTTGTTTTGCCCTGTACTTTCAGTACGACGTCTATTAGAAATGTTAATGTTCTCATTATTTTATAGGTTAACATCCATTTGACGATTTGCTTCCTAGGTATTTAAAGGGGTAACATTGTTATTATTATAGGGAGCTGCCATGCTGTAACGTTAGGCACACTGGGCCTGCAGTTCAGAGGTCACCGGTTTGATTCCATCTTAGGGTGCACAGCAGTTGAAACAAGTTTCTATGACGGCCTCTGTCCACCCAAAAGCATAAATAGGTTCACCATAGTCAATCGGCAGATTGCGCATCATAGTCAGATCCATATGGAAGAGTAGACCAAATACCCTCTCGAACTCCCTCTCAGTGCATTCATTACGAACATTACACCGGAAACGAAAACCGCTTCCTAAATCTCAGAACTGGTAATCAAGTCTGAAAACAGCTACCGGCTGTCGTTTAACATTATTAGTCATAGAGAGAATAAATTGAGTTGAATACTGCTGCTCTAATCAGCCCCAGTGAAACCCAAGGGCGGCTGTGAGTGGCACCGACCTGAATGACAAAGTCCCGGCCGCGGAAGTCGGCGATCGTGCGCGGCAATCGCGTGCGTCCCCATACGAAGCGCAGGAAGAGCGAGCGCTCCGTGTTGGAGAAGGCCTCCATGACCTCCCAGAACCAGACGATGAGCGGCGCACTCAGCTCTATTCCCTTGTAGACGGCCACCGACTTGAGCAGGTGCAGTGGGATGTCCGGGCTACCACATATCTGCAGTGACACGCAAGGATAACGAGCTCCCACCTCCGCGGGCTGCAAGAGCATGTGGCCGTGGGGAACTGGTTGGGTTTGACCAAATCCTGACCCCCCCAAATAAAAATAAACAAGCGTGTTGCTTCTGACTGCAGCTTGGCTAATCTCGCTGCACTCTGTCACCCTCTGCCCCAACTCGGAGTCCCTGGCTGTGACCTGCACAGCGTGCGTGGCATTCATTGTGCCAATCACCGTGGTCTCCAAAGTACAGCAAAATCCCTCTTAACGACTACCACTGTTCATGACTAATCGCGTAACGACAGGCCTCCATAGTTCTCTTACCAACCATTCCCTTGTTAACGACCGGCTGTTGTAGTTTCAGTAGATATTAATAAATACATTGATTAACCATGTTTCTTTTAATATTATGTGTTTATAATATTGTTAGTATCTTTATGTATTAATATGTATTATTTAAATATTATTAAGTATGTTTTTTCGGTAAAAAAGAATAACTTTCGATGCTATCAGAACGAATTAAGCCTTTCACGTGTATTTCTTATACTCGCTTAATGACCAAATCACTTAACGACCAGTTTCGTGGAACTAATTACTGTCGTTAAGAGGGGTTCTACTGTACTCATTAACTACATATTAAATAGTTTTGCGTCAAGCTACAAACCATACATAATACAGAGATCCCTTGCCGGTAACATCTGTCCATTTACCAGCATTGTTTAAGAAAGCCTGACTGCTGATGAGATACTGGATGTAAAACCCATTCCAGAATTTGCTTGTGTTGAACCAAAGCTGCTGAAATTACGTACTCCTAGAAGGTTGTGTGGTCGAAGGGATGTGTAAAAATTACATTCTACAGGATTTATTTTATTTGGAGGGACAATTATATGAAGGAGGAATCTCATCTATTTTTGGTACCATGGTCTCCAACTCGTAGCCTGTGAAGAGCGACAGCAGAGGCACGGGAATCACCCTGGCCATGCCCTCGCGCACGGCCGCCACCTGCTCGTCAAACTCGTGCAGCCTGGGGACCGGGGGCAGCGCACACACACCAGCGACGCAAAGCAAACGCAGCAGCCAGAACCATGCGGTGAGTTTGACCTTCCGCCAAAATGTGGAACGAGCAAAGTGGGTGGACCCTAAGCACTGATGTCCCTTTCAGAGCCTTGCGCCCAATTATCCCCTGCAAATCAATTCCTGCCACCCAAGAACAGATGGTAATTCCCAGACAGGTAGCAAACCCCTATGCATCATGGGTACCTGTAACCTATGGCGAGGCGGACGTATTCGCTGCGATTTTCCATGGTGATGTAGCTGTGTTTGGTGCTGAGCTGGATGTCCTGCCCGCTGGCGCTGGGCACTGTGAAGGGCATGGCCATGGACTCGAACTCGGCTGCTGATGCCTCCATGTCCCGGATGTACATGAGCCCCGGGATGAAGTCCTTGTCGACCTGTGACGAGTGACAGCACAAGTCACCATATGCATGTGTACACAGCATGCAACGCCAAACAATGTCAATTATAGAGCCAGAGAGTTATTTATAAATGCAGGTCACGTACTCATCATTTTAAAACAAGAAAAATATCGAGGAAAGCCTCTACTGAATTTTGGACTACCAAGTCATTATTACCATCATCAGCCATGATCAATAGTGATCAATCCACTGCTGGATGAAGGCCTCCCCAAGCTGCCCCTGCCACCATTCACTGTCCTGCTAAGCAACAATCCATCCAGCAACAAACTGGACTCACAATGAATTATATTTTTGTGTGGCCCAAAAACAACATGCTTAGATAAAAGATGAGCCCTGGACACGGATTGTAAGATTCCGAAGAAACTCTGTACTACATTAGCAGCGGCGCTCGTCATTGCTGCTGCCGGGAAAGAGTAAATGGGTACCCCGTGGCTCACTGCTCCTCCTACTCTGAAAGAGAAATGAGGTCAATCCATCACTCCCATCGTTCTGCCGAGAAGATCAATTAACAAGAGGAGAGACAAATGTGTGATGTCTCGTTCTGGAACCAAGGCAGCTCGATTATACGAGTTGCGCGTGACATGTCAGCTCATGTCTGCCCGCCTCTGTTGGGAGTTCGACCTGTATGCGGGTTCTTAGTTGGCAAAAACAGAATTTAACAGCTATTTACATTTAACATTGGAGCAGAGTTCCAAGCCGACACTCAATAATCTCTTGCTTTTTAAATCCATACAGTTCCTTGGCTAATGCGATTTTAATTAGATGTTGATTGCGTCACGTATAACATAGATCTCAATCTCGAAAAGATCCACAAACCTTTGTCCTCTAAGTTTATTGGAATGTGAGCGTTCGTCGCCATCAGCACCCAGGAAATACGGGGAACAGGGCGCTTAAACTTTAATAACGACTCGCCTGAAACTATGGCCACCCTAGTCCTATTTGGAAAACAGAACATGCATCAAAATGGTTTAAACCTAATAAAAGGATGGTGAATTGACTGACGTTAAATTACTGTGGAATGACTCGATCAAGCGTGGAACAATTTAGGTGCTTTAATGAGAAAAAGTATCCCACAGATCAATGACCTGCTGCGTCCTTGTCTTTAACAAGGGACACTGATGATGCGTAGATAATTATTTCTCGTCAATAATAATCCCCATCCATGTGAACAAAATTAGCAGGGACAAACTCAAGATTTGTATCATAATGAACAGTTATCTGCAGCGCAATAGAGGTAAACTCCACACCAACCAATGTGCCCTCAGTGAGTGTGGATGTACATTGCAGCCTGATGTTTGACAATGGTTCATGCAAACATCAAATTGATTCATGAAGATGGCTTGGAGCCATACATGTGGACCTACAAGATTTAAGCTTGGGGATTCGGGTTAAGGTTAGGCGTAGTTATCATGATGGATATGTCCAAGGCTAGAATTAGAACTTCGGTTCAGCCGATCACAACAACTAAGGCTACAGTTGTAATAAGTAATCGACAAATTTACAAAGCTGCATAAATCCATATATAAACCAACTATCCGTCTGAAAGATTGGGTGAGAATGTGCTTGCAGTGGTTTATATAAGTGCTGGTGGTGCTGGCAATAAATATACCCAATACATAATATATTACACTGGTCAACAGCTGTTTTAGACTCATTTCAGGGTTCCGATTCCAAATCTGATCTCAGATTTGCACTATCACATCTCATTTTTATGCTATCGGCATACCCCATTTTCATTGATTTTACCCGAAATTAACTCTGTCACTTATGATTGCAAGTTGTTGCGAGTCAGTGACTGCTTTAGTGTTAAAATATGGTGCTGTATTTTTAGGATAGTGTGTTTATAATATCATTTTATGTAGATATCCACATTTATTTAATATTTTTCTTCTGCAGTTTTTATTGAAGATGCAATATTTGATCTCAAAAACCTGATGTGATGGACAAAAACTGATGCCAGATTTGGAATCAGCACCCCAAAATTACCTTAAACCGTTGGAATACCTCATGCCTGAAAAAGTGTGTTGACCAGTGTTATTATTAAACATAAATAAGGTCAGGAGAGCATTATCTCCAAATTCCCTAAAGATACGAGTGTGGCCCTGATTAATTTCCCAAAACTCTGCTCTCGCACTACTCTCTCTGAACAAGCGTACTCTCAGAAAACATCGTTGACTTTTATGGTGTAAAAAGTATTTGTCCATTGCAGAGCATCATACATGAAACACATACCCATTTCACAAGGAGATCAATATTATAAGCTTCATTCAAAACCTGCAAAGCGATACTTTGCAGCTGGCAACCTGAAGAAACTCCTTTGTCAGAAGGCAAGTCAGGATTCCTGAACCGAGGCAAATACCAAAGGGGAGAAAGTGATGAAGCAGTGCCATAGATGGCTATGAAATTATCGAATTGAAAAACTGAAGGCATGGGCACTGTGCAGGAGTGGGAGTTGATAGGCTGGAGAATTTCTCAATGCTTGACATTGAGGGGAAGCTCCCGTGGCACTGTGGGGACTTCTCCCAGGGCCTGCCTGAGTGGGAGCACGGGGCCCCAGTGATGATGCCAAGGTCTCAGCGACGGTGCGGTGACCGATGGAGTGAACTGGCTGTTTTAAGTCTGTCTTGTCAGTGGGTTTTATCCTGGTAATTCACCGGGTCTCTAGGCTTTGGCTCTCGTACCTCATTTTCTGCGTGCGTGGGCTTGTCTTGGTTGCAATGAATTTAGTTGCGTAAAATCTGGCTCTGTTTTTATATGTTGTTATTTGGGCTGCAGGGTGGCATGGTGATAACACTTGCGCCTCAAAGCAAGAAGGCCCTGAGTTTGCTTCGTGACTTGGCTGCCATTCTGTGAACAGTGGCTCATTTTTGAGGAGGAAATCACTCTGACTTTAAATTCAAGGTTAATTGGCCTCACATTCCACAGCCCTTTGTTAGTTTTAATGAATATTTGGTGTCACCTTCCATGCTATAATTTCACACTAAATGAATACTGTAATTTCAACACTGTAAATTAAAGATCCTGTGTAAGGAAAATCTCAACACCAATCTGCATTATTTACGGTCCTTTTGAGCCGGTGGTCTGGATAAAGGCCATAGGAGCTGTCGCGTCCCAGCCCCGCACGATCGTTTCTGTACGCGAAACGGTTTCCAGGTTTGAGTCTGCATTGCGCCCGTCGCACAAGAGAGGCCGCACGACGCTGCCCGACCGCCGTCGCACCTCGCTAAGGTCAGCGATGGTCAAGCTCATGCCAGCCAGCTGCTTCCACACCGGCTCGGCCAGACTCAGGCTCAGGGGGCTTCCGGTGCGGATGGCGATGCCCAGAAGAACCCCTGCACACGGCGGTGGCGGCAGGAGCACACGACAACATTCCACGTTTTTTTGAGGTCTATTTTGTCACAACGAGGTCAGAACTCAAAGAGAGAGAGAACGAGGACAAGCCTCAATGGCAAGAGGAGACCCGGGTCACCGAAACGACCAAAGCGATAATGTTAATAAAGTTAATGAATGGAGCTAATATAATTCACGGTAAACACAACCATGGAGCCAATGTTATCATGCAGTACGGAGTAACATTCTGACTTTTTAAAAATGTTTAAATTCAAAGCGACTTGGCACGTCTTGTGTGCTTTATTCATCTGCGTATTATTATTACGTTATTAAATTCTGAGTCTGTTTACTGCCGGTGCATTCTGCAAACTTGGAGACGTGAGGACAGATTAAGAGTACAGGCATCCCTCGCATAACGCATAACATGCGTTACTGAAAAACAGCATAAGTCGAATAACACTGTATGAAGGCTATTTTCCCATAGACACACATCCATGTTATACGGGGGCGTGCATAACCGAAGAAAAATTAAGTATTATTTAATTGTATTATTTTAGTTCTGGATTTACTAAAATACATATAAATTTAATAATATTAACATTACAAAAAAAAATAATAGGGAGTTTAGTAATAAGCAACAATAATTAAGATTTAAAAGATTGGAACTCACAAAGATTACTTTCTAAGGAGTAACTTCAGGGCTTAAATGCTTCCGTGGGCTGCTTGTAGCAGCACTCGTGATGCAAAGGCAGCAGATCTACTTTGGTCATGCCCTGACACTGGGCGCTGCCATGATGTGGTGATGTCATCAGAAATATTTCCTTTTAAAAAAAATGTATCGTTGAAATTTTTTTTATTGAATGTTACTATTTTTTTTAGAGTGCGTAACTGTGAAATGCACAGCGTGAGTGTAAAGTATGTATCTAAAAGATGAATCGCGTAAAAAATCTTGACCCAAAGCTTTCGTGACTGCAGGAATTCATATTCTTGGGTCTTTCGGTAAAGTCACGTAGATAGGTTTAAAGAAAATAACAAAAAATAACATACTCCGACGCTTCTAATCGCAACACAAGCGGTCGTCTTCAGGAAAAGGGGGGTTTAGCTTCCAAGGCACAGTGTTTATAAGGGTTTGAAATGGGCGTAGCTCAAATGTCAGCAGCCAATGGTAATGTAAGTGGTGGGTGGTTGGTTTTCCACCAATAAAAGGGCTGCCATGTGAAAATTAGCGTGTTAAAGAGAGATTAGCATGTTCATCCAAGATCGCAGAGCCGCAACCAAGGGGTCGGCGTGCGAAGTGACTGTGAAAGCGCAAGTTTGAAATGGGTGTAAAGCACAACATCGGAAGGTGGTAGGATGGGAACATCATAGCAAATTATGACAAACTGGTTGATAATGGTTGAAATTGTCTGTCTCTATATATGGATGTATATATAGTATATATATAGACACAGACACAATTTTAACCGAGAAGATGTGTACAAACTGAGCAATCATTGGAAGGACATTATCAACCAGTTTAAGTCATAATTGGCTATGATGTTCCCATCCTACCACCTTCCGATGTTAGTTGTGCTTTACGCCCATTTCAAACTTGCGCTCTCAGTCACTTCGCGCACAGACCCCTTGGTTGCGGCTCTGCGATCTCCCATTAACATGCTTATTTCTCTTTAACATGCGAATTTTCACCTGGCAGCCCTTTTATTGGTAGAAAACCAACCACCCACCACTTACATTATCATTGGCTGCTGACATTTGGGCTACTCCCATTTCAAACCCTTATAAACAGTTTGTCTTGGAAGCTAACCCCCTTTTCCTGAAGACGACCGCTTGTTTTGCAATCGAAACTTCGGAGTTTTTTGTTATTTTTTGTGATTGTCTTTGAACCTATCTACGAGACTTTACCGAAAGACCCAATAATATGAATCGCGTAACTGCGAATTCGCGCGATGGGGGGGCATGTTACGAGAGGAACGCCTGTATTGCGATTGATAAATGTAAAACGATAAAAAAAACTTTCAAAAATGTTTTACCATGTATATCCACTGAGCTATATAGCTCATCATCAGAAGCAACCTAGCCAGAAATGATAACCCAACAAAATGGCTTATCATCTGGAAATGTATAGCAGCCAAATACTCTAAATGCATGTTTCTGAATGTGGAGAGAAAAACAGGATGACCACAGGGTCAGGATCGAACCCACAACCTCCTGAATAACAAGCAAGGTAGTTAACATCTCTCCACCATGGCAAGATGTAATTAAATCCCTGTAGATCTAGGGCCATTGATTAATTGGCAAATCCTACACCTTCATGGCAACAGGCATTTCCAGCCAAGCTGCGCTGCTGGACACAGCGACCAGCAGTAACAGGGAGGGACAGTGAGCGAGTGAGCCAGCGTGTAAGCGACTGTGCAAGCTAGCGTGTAAGCGACCGTGCAAGCCAGCGTGTAAGCGAACGTGCAAGCCAGCATGCAAGCCAGCGTGCCTGCGAGCGTGCGCGTACCGAGGAAGCGCAGCATGCTCAGGTGCACAGCGGACTTGGCGGCGGGGTTGAGGAGGAAGCAGTCGCGGTTGGCTCCAGACTCGTCACGCCCGTTGGGGGTGACCATGAGCAGCGGCGTGAGGCCATTCTGCAATTCCTCGCACATCTCGGCTATGGACTCGCTGTATCCACCACCACAGTCGTCCACGGACTCCCCTGTGCCAGCACACACACGCACCCATCGTGTTAGTTAAGTGCGGGACTGCCCTCACTTAAGCTTCACAATCGTGGTACGCCGGCGCACGGGAACAAGAAAGCGAGGAAGAGAGATGATGCGCCGGATTGACATGGTGCCAAACATTCTCAAATAGGGGGGGGGGGGGGCGTCAAGCAAAGGAGGCAATGAAGCTGCTGCGGGTAGGAGAGAGATCTCATATACGCCTGTGCCGAGTCAACTTGTACAGCACAGGGAGAGTTGTCACTTGGGGTGCCCTTCCAAAGTTTGAGATTAGACGCAATGTGCAAGTTGATCATCGCGTGTAAAGTGTTCCGAGAAACCCCATATAAAATAACGGTCATACTCAAAACATTGAGAAGAGGAACTGACCATACATCCCAAAGTCGGCTCCTGAATGAATAACCAAATAGTTTATTACAATGTGTTAGGTCTATTGAAAATGCCACTTAAGCCCTGTGAGTAGCTATGCGTTGTAATTCTCTGTGATTTCGTTTTGTCAAAGGCAGTGTGCGCTGCTGGTACTGGGGCCAAAAATGAACATTTGACGGAGACTCCAGACACTAGAGACGAGCTTGATGAGCACGTCCCTCTCAGTGGGCAAACGTGACTCCTAAAACTGTAAAACTAAACTTTTAAAAATTTGACCAGGTAAGACCCACTGAGCTACGTAGCTATTTTTCAGAAGCGACCTGGCCACAAATGATAGCTCAACGAAGTGGTTTAGCACGTGGAAATGTACAGCAGCCAAATACTCTAAACGCACGTTTCTAAATGTGGAGGGAAAAACCGGAGGACCCAGAGTAAAATCCATGCGACCACAGGGAGAACGTTAACATCTCGCCACCGTGGTTCTCCACCCCGTGTAGAGCCAGGCGAAAGCTCACCCACGAACTTGACCTTCCACACGCGGTGCGGCAGGAGCAGCGAGTCCGACCCGAAGGAGCTCATCTTGGCGCACATCTGCCCAAACACGGACTTGGAGCCGTCGGGCCCGGCCAGGCCGCCCTTACTCCGCGAGCGCTTCACCTGCACACAACAACATCCCACTTCAGCAGCGGCAGCAGCTGCAGCAACAGCAGCGGCCCAACTGGCGCTACACCGATTTTACATGTTTCCTGTTTATTATGTACATGTGTAATAGAGTTCAGTGCACCCTACTGATGGGGTAATGTGACTCCACATGCAAACACTCAAAGACACAATTGAGTTGTGAGGTGCAATGAATGAACACGATACGGTCTTCCGATGGTGCGCTCATATTGGTCAAATAGAATCTGATCTATTTATAGACACCCCATTGAAGTGACAAGGTGACGCTGTAGAGAAAACTGCATTGTATTTGAAGGCTTTGTTCACATCTCCTAATAATCCCAAATGCACGTATTCAATTCCTTCACTCCCTCTAGTGTGTTATAAGGGAGCAATCGCTTTCACAATGTTCCATCACCTGTTGAGAAGACAGGCAGAGATTTCAGTGGGAGGTATTATTATGGGACCCACCCTGTGTCGTTTGTTAGTAAACTAAAAACGCTCAAGTGCTACGCTAAAACGAGCACTGGGCAGTGGCTGGGCGAGCTGCCGATTTTGTGTTCGTGGCTTCTCGCTGGGACCGATCTCCCCCCGGCGCACGCCTGACCGCTGAGCCGGTATTTGTGTCCTGAGGCCAGGAACACGACGGTTCAGGCCGAACCGACCCCAGCCGCGGACTCAGCGTCACGACCGGACGACTCCGAGTCCCGCCGCTCTGCCGACCGAGCAGCGTGGGAGCCACGGAGCAGCGTTGGTAACACAAGATGCGTCGCTGTGGGCTGAGGATGCTGAGGAGGCGCTCTCCGCGTTCGGTGTCTCGCTTTAGTGAACCGACACGGTGCACAGTATTTGCCTGGATGCGGTTGAGTTCCACCACTGGGCCATGCTGCCGGTCACGCACCATGGTGGCTTGCACCACCTTCCTGAAGGCGGTCTCCTGTGAAGCGAAAGAAAAAACAATAATCTGGTGAGCTCCTCTCTCAACGGTAAAAAAAACACCCCAGCACACTCGTCGATAGCACCGTGGCCCTAAAACTATGTCATTTTATATTTTAAAGAAGCCATTTTACATATTTGATATATCACACCATCATACAACGACGACGACACAAGTCTTCGAGTACTATGTCTAAACGAATGCCCATCAGGTACCACATTAAACGCTACAGGATATAAAAAATATAAGCATCGTTCTGGAAAATAAAAGTAACAAAATGACTGAGCAGACACAATTCATCTCCTTCAAATATCTCTTGCTCCACATCAACAATACACGTGTTTTTAACACATCCCATCAGCCCAACGGCCATTTGGAATCGCATATTTCAGCGGAATTGACGGCTATACATTTCCACGTGATGAGCCACTTGGTTGAGCTTTCATCTGAAAAAGAGCTGCGTAGCATCGTGGGCCTTACCTGCTAAAATAAAAATAGTTTTTGTTAGTTTAGTTTAATACAAGCAAATCTTGGACCGTTTCGACATTCAGTGTCTCATCGGGAGAGGCATGTCCAGTTACTTTGGTGGAGCTTTACAATTTATGTATTTAACCTCTACGACCTGCCTAGGAGCGCCATGGTGGCGAGATGTTAACTAGCTCACCTGGTATACAGGAGGTCGTGGGTTTGATTCCAAATCTGACATCTGCTCCATATTTAGAGTTTGCATGTTATCTCTCCCTGTGGTGGCATTGATTTTTCTCTGGGTCCTCTGGTTGGGTTTTCCCTCCACATTAGAAACATGCCTTTAGAGTATTTGGCTGCTATACATTTCCATATGGTAAGCCACATCGTTGAGCTATCATTTGTGATGGCCAGGTCGCTTCTGAAGAAGAGCTACATAAGGTCAATGAGCATTTCCTGGTAAAATAAAAAAATAGCTTAATAGCTTTAGGGTTGCAGAACACCTTTCCCCTAATGAAACTCCATGTCAACCGATTGCGTACGAGGCACGTAAAACAGCTTGAAGGACAACAGCCTGGGGTCACGGGGCAGATACCCTGCGGAGCGCCACGTGCGTGCGTGCAGGAGTGAGTGAGAGTGCGTGAGTGAGTGCATGCGCGAGTGCGTGTACGCGTGCATGCGCAAGTGAGTGAGTCCGTATGCAAGTGAGTGAGTGAATGAGTGAGTGAGGAGGTCACCTTTCCCGACGAGATGAGGATTCCCCTGAGCATGTCGAGCCCCACGAGGGGACCCAGCTCGCCCAGCTGCCCCTCCAGGTCGAACATGGAGATGCACGGGCAGAAGAGGTCAGAGAAGTGGTGCAGCAGAACGAGGCGGTTCCTCAGGGCCACCATGGCCAGCTCCTGCAGGTGGTTGTACTCCATCGGCACCTGGAGGAGGGAGGCCCCCGTTGAAATCAATGGAATCTACTTAGACCAGGGGTCAGCAACCAGCGGCTCCGGTGCTGCATGCGGCTGTTTAAGGACTGCCTCGTGACGCTATTCATATTCACGTGCATTGCGGCTCTTGAAATAAAATGTTTTACTCAATCCCAAAAAAATGCTCTTATTGTTGTTTTGGTTGCCAACCCTTGACTTAGACAGATATCACACAGTGCATGGATGAAGGAGGTTGTGAAGATGGTGCGAGACAGAGACAGGAGGGAGAGATCTTATTCAGCCCCAGCGTCTCGACAAGGTGGAAGGGAACTCTAGACTAGTGCCCCCAATCGGATTTGTCGTCAGGGAAAACTTAAATGTAAATGAGGAGTCGGTTGCGAACCGTTAGGGGAAATGAAGGGGATTGGTGGAGAGTCACAGAGAGATCAGGAAAAGTATGGGGAAGAGAATAAAAGGAGGGGTAGAAAGGGGTTCGGGCCATCTGAGCGGAGCTGCTCGCTGATGTGCGTGATGCAACAAAGATGAAGTTCAAGATTCACCCAGCTGCCGGCTGAAACTCCTTTACATATACCAAGATTTATTATCACGATCGCTATTCGTTTAACCAGGTGAGAACTCAAGAGGCAAGGGTCGGTAGGCTCATTGGCACAGGTGACCTGGGTGACCTGGGTGAACTCGTGGGCTCTTGGCCCTCACCTGCATGGGCAGCTTGCCGGCGTGCACGGGCTTGCTCGTCGACCAGGCCAGGCTGTGGGCCGAGCCGCACGCCACGCGGTTGATCTTCTTCCCCTGCAGGGCGGCAACGAGCCGCGGCCGCTGGATGGCATTGGTGGTGCTGTCCCCGAGCTGCCCCTCGTCGTTGTCGCCCCATGTGTAAACGTCGCCTGCGGAAAGACAGCGCACCCGTCCAGGAGTGCCCCTCCCCCCCTCGCACATTCCCCAGGGCTCTCGTCGCGCCGTCGCAGTTTACATTGCGACGTGAGGGATGGATTTCGGAACTCCGTCAGTTCTGTAGAGCATCACATCAGGGAAAAGCCCTGGAAGATGATACCGTAGTCCATACTGGAGTCTCTCTGAGCCAATCATCAGCCATGATCAATCAACTGCTGGATGAAAGCCTCCCCAAACCACTGCCATTCTTTCAGGGTCCCACAATATAACATTGGCCAATTGAAAATTATTAACATAATTGAAAGTGTATTTTTTATTCATTTTCCCTGTTGAGCCGAGCGATATATACTCAATCACACACACACACACATTTCTCTGTATCCTCATCTGCTCTGCAACCACAAACCCAACCCTTAAAAGTTTAATCATAATTTACAATACTCTGTCATCGACTATTTGATGAAGGCCTCTGAACACCATGTTGGTTACAGAGGGTTTTTATGACCACACTTCATCAAACCGGTCGGTGCGGGTGATTGAGGGGAAGGGCCAGGACCGCGCCAGATATCGCTCGCCACCGATACCGGCTGTGCTCGGGAACTGACATCACATGCGTTGCTGCATCGGTCACAACAGATCACATTCAAAAGTATTCAGATTTAGAGTAAACGTCTAAATATCAAAAGGTAAATTCACACCCAACTAAGGTCCCGGTTTTGGCCAAGATGACACCGTGATCTTGATTTGGAATATCACAAAAGTTGGAGTCCTGAACCCCTGCCTTCTTTTTCATCAAGTGATCCTCATCAGCTGAGAGCATCGACTTGTTGTACAAGAGAAGCTGCGCTAATTATTGTGAGTGCGCTAATTATTGTGAGCTCTCAACGGCGTGCGAACGGTGCTCCTCACCATCTTCCGTGCAGCAGATGCAGTGGAGGGAGCCGGTGGCGATGGCGATGACCTTCTTGCCCTGGAGCGCCTGCACCTGGCGGGGGCGGCGCACGTGGTCGTCCGAGCCGTGGCCCAGCCGGTGGTAGTCACCCTTGCCCCTGCGCGCAGGCATCGGGCGGACACCGTCACCACAGGGGGGGTAGGGACCGAGGTGGAGAACTCGGCCGAACCCATAGCCTCCGGTGCTGCTCTACATCTGTGGCACCGCAATGGAAATCTCAGCTCCGCTACCTTTCCTTGTCTAGCAGCCTGGCAGCCGAGAAACGGAGTCCGGATACTGCAGCTTGTATCGATATGCGATGAAGAACAACACTGCATTTGGTAAGCAAGTGATGTTCCCGCTGCTTTTTTTGTTTTGAAGTCGCAAAAAGCTCAGAGGCATGATGGTGAAACACAGCAGTCGTTGAAAGAAAAATATGGTTGTAGGTTTTTACCCTTTTAACTGGTACAAAACTGACACCTTTATTTAAGGCATCATGTTTGCAATGACCACAACACAAGTAGTCAATAAAGCAAACAAAAAGAAGCAACTCTGATAAGGATAATAATATGCACTGTCCTTGAAGTTGATTGGCCCACACCCGAGACGGCTTTCTTTAGAGCCTAGTCCCCATTGGTGTAGGGCCAGATGACACCAGAAGGCGTATCCTTATCAGAGTTGCTTCTTTTTGTTTGCTTTATTGACTACTTGTGTTGTGGTCATTGCAAACATGATGCCTTAAATAAAGGTGTCAGTTTTGTACCAGTTAAAAGGGTAAAAACCTACCATTATATTTTGCCACTGGTAAAAGAGATCTCATAGTGTAAAAATATGGTTCTTGGTTGAAAAAAAAATCAGGCCTTTACTTGGTCAGAGAGTTCGGGGAGGACGGATTTTTAGATGTGATTAGCAAGGTTGGCTAGGTACGGTGCCAAATAAGTAAAAGTTGAACCAAGTTCAGATCTAACCCATCGGTCACACTTTGCTCGTGCATATGTCGCCGTCTCAATTAACTCGCTGACCTTTGTAGACGGTTACCTCTGCGTGGTGGCACGGGCGAATTATTTTTCTGTCGATGTACCCAGGGTTTCCTGAGCTATGGGGGCCCGAGTCACGGGGGGTGAAAACGCTCTTGAGGGCGAGCTTTGAGAAAGTGGAGCGCGCACGCTTGCAGTTGTTCACTCCATGCGCGTCAGCTCACACTGGCGCGAGAAACGCCCATGTTTTGAACGCGTCACTCGCCGATTGTCCCCTGGATTTGCGAGGTATTGCCTGCACGATGATTTTTGTTTGTTGTTCATGATGACCCTGGTGTATTTTTACATCTCACATTCCCTCCCGTCCACTTCTTTCATTCATAATTTTTGTACAACCTTCAACGATAAATCGATTTTTTTTTTCTGTTTAAATTTGTATCTTCTGTTTTAGAGTTGACAACATGAGAGATGGAAAGCATCATACACTCATGAGCGCTTCAAGAGACTCTGACTATGTTCACTATTCTAATTTTGAGAAATGTTTGTGTCTCCGGGCAGAGGCAACAAAATATTTGTTTTTATACGAGAGGCATCATACTGTGTACCGACCGTCAGGCAAGCGAGCGTGCTCACCACGTGAAGACGGCGCCAGACTTGGTGAGCGCGACAGAGAACTGGGAGCCACACTCCACCTTCACCACGCCCAGGCCCGCGAGGGACTCGATCTGAGATGCGCCACCAGCGCACACCACATGTGGAATTAGCGCACACGGCAACAGCAATGGCTCACTAAATACATGGCACAAACACTTAATTTGAAGGAAATATGTAAAAGGTATTGTCTGATGGTAAAATTAATGCCCTTGCCCCACGTGGCTTACTGCTCAATAATAAATGCCTCAGCCAACTCTAATTTACTGTTAATCAATCAATAAATAGATCCAAGATTTGTAATGTGCGGCCATATTCAGCAAAAAGCCGAGACAGAAAATGAATAAAAGAAACAATGATAACAAATAAAATACAACTAAACGTAAGCAGCAAAAGAAAAGAGAAATGTTTTGAGTCTGGTTTTGAAAGGTCCGGTTGTCACGACTGAGCGGGCTTAAGTCGGCAAAGTCTGCTCCAGACAGATGAGAAGCTCCGCTCTGCTGCCCTAATCCAATAAAATTTCACATTGAGCAGCAGCCGGTCCATAGCGGATGAGAATAGATTTAGTGATGGTATGGGTGGGTGGGTGGCATTGTTGAGATAAGTTGATCAACCCGGTTGTGTGTCAGTGAGTTAACAGTGTTCCCAAGGTTTTGTGAGTTCCTCTCAAGTGCACGAGAGTACCTTCTGCGGGACCTTGCAGCCATCGCTGCCGCCACGGCCCAGCTTCCCGTAGTCCCCGTCGCCCCATGACCACACGCCGTCGTCGTCCGTGAGGCACAGCGTCTGCGCGTCGCCGCTGCCGCACGCCACATCAATGACACGGCAACCCTTCAGGGTCTCCACCTGCGGCGCAACCGCGGGGAAGGGAGGAGGAAGGAGATTAAGAAGGTTAACAGCGCAGGCCAGCGGAAACAAACTATAAAAGCTGATTAAGAGTTGACATACTCTTTGGTTCTTTCGGTAAAGTCACGTAGGTATAGAATATAAACAGGACCCTGTGGGGTGGGCTGGTAGGACCGAACAATTGAATGGCTATAATAAAATGAAATGGCAAAAAATGACCGCCAATAAGTGGATGCCCTGTGGCCACGCCGTCCACCCGCGTAACCCCGCCCCAGCCACCCGTGGCCCCGCCCCATCTCGGTGTCCCCGCCCCCAGCTCGTTGCCCCGCCCCTTACTGCCGTAACCCCGCCCCAACCCCGCGTAGCCCCGCCCTCCACCTCGTGCCCACGCCCCCTGCCGCCTTTTCCCCGCCCAGCCCCGCGTAGCCCCGCCCCCTGCCGTTGTAGCCCCGCCCAATACACCCCGAGCGGGGGAGAGATTCCCAGGCCTGGCTCGGCTGGAGAGCCGCCAACGAGCGGGGGGGGGGGGGTAGGGAGTTGTTTTTAATGTAAAAGCTTTAAATTTAAATGTTTCTATTAAAAAAACATCAGGGAATATAACATTGTTAAACATTAACTCCCTTTCACACACACGGGGGAACTATATGAAGGGAGAGCTTGAGGCCTAGGTCTAGGCTTTCGGCCTAGCTGTAGGCCTTAGGCCGCCGTGAGTTAATTGTTAATATAAATGTTTTAATTATTTATGTAAAAGCTTTAAATGTAAATGTTTCTATTTAAAAACATCAGGGAATGTAACATTGTTAAACATTAACTCCCTTTCACACACGCGGGGGTACGATACGAAGGGAGAGTTTCAGGCCTAGGTCTCGGTTTTTGTAGGGTCATGCCAAGTGTTTGCAGTAGGGGGCGATGTTGCTACACGGACGGACGGACAGACAAACGGACGGACGATATAATCTATTGGTGGCTGGTCCACTTCGTTCCTACCAGTATAAATCACGACGTATCGGGCGCAACACATGCGTCCGTCATCAGGTGGGAAAGCATAGTCTGCTGCTGAAGCTGACTGTTTTTTGGTAACCCCTGCTATGTACATTTTACAAACAAAATGATGGTACCCCGATGGGTTCTCCCTTATCGTCAGTGGTAGTGAATGTTTTCATGGAGAAATTTGAGACAGATGCCATCCAGACATCCACCCTACGTCCTTCCTTGTGGAAGAGATACGTGGATGACACTTTCGTAATCTGGCCACATGGCCTGCCAGCACTGAACCAATGTCTCAACCACATCAATTCCATACACCCATCTAACAAATTCACCATGGAAGTGGAAAAGGATGGGAAGCTACCTTTCCTGGATGTTTTGATCGAGAAGAGACCTGATGGCTCGTTGGGACATTCGGTCTACAGGAAGGCCACCCACACAAATGCTTATCTAAAGCCTGAGTCCCACCACCATCCAGCCCAGAAGAATTCCCTCATCAAAACACTACACCATAGGGCCCGTTGCATCTCCGACCAGCACCACCTCGCCAGTGAGTTGGAGCACGTACACCAAGCCCTCGGGATGATCGGATACTCGGACCGTACTATCCGCAAAGCTGTCTCCCCAGCCATGCGGAGACAACCTTCTGAGGATCCAACCAACACCATCACTTTACCGTACATAGCAGGGGTTACCAAAAAACAGTCTGCCTCAGCAGCAGCCCATGCTTTTCCACCTGATGACAGACGCTTATGTTGCGCCCGAAACGTTGCGATTCATTTCATTTTATACCTATGTGACTTTACCGAAAGAACCAAAGATTAGGGATTCCTGAAGTCACGAAAGCTTCAAATCAAGCGTTAACATGTTTATTGCCTTGAGCAAAGTTAGACGATGGGAGGGGATTCCGGATTTGAGTTCAGGGGAATGAACTGTGAAATGTTATGGGGAAAGTCGAACTGCCATGTAATCAGAAGATACAGGGGTTCTCCACAGGGGGGTGCCGGTGGGCGTGCGGCATTGGCCCAGACATCGCAGAGCGAGGCGTCGGAGCGAGACGAGCGGCAGCAGCGCTGCTCGGGGAGGGCACACACACCATTTTCGGCTTGAGCTGGTCCTCACTGTCCCCGTGTCCCAACCGCCCGTAGCGGCCCTTGCCCCACGTGTAGAGCTCCCCGGCCGATGTGATGCAGGCGCTGTGGGCGCCACCCGCGGCCACGTCCACCACCTCCACCCCGCGCAGCGACTCGATCACTCGCGGGCGGTCGCACGGGCTGAGCGGACGACACACGCAGACAAGGAATCCCCCCCGTGTGGCCTACGCAGACGCTAGGGGCCGGTGCCGCAAGTCAGCACTCGCCAAAGCCAGCACGGCACACGCGGGGCGGTGTGACGGACACCACGCCCAGACGCAGAGGAAAATTATCGACCTGCCACTGAGCGACAGACAGAAAGCCTTGCGGACCGTGTCGACGGTGTATACAGTCCGTTCTCCTGTAACGTGTGGTTTCATAACGTGAATTGGACATAACTTGATGAACGTATTAGGGAACAGATTTTTTTAGAACGCGGAAGCAAATTGGATATAACCCAATGCAGTGAACAGAACTACGTCGCGAGAGTAGGAATAAGCCGCTGTACAGCTGCCTTGGCATAGCATCACGGCGGGATGCTGCTGGATGCTTTTAGATGCTACCCACGTGCCTCAGTCTTTGTTCAGCCTGCGCATGTATCTGACATGTTATCGCAGACTGTGGTTTAACCTATATTATTTCTATTATTTATCATAACGCAATTGTTCCATAACACGATGTACTTCAGGAAGGCAACTACCGTGTTACAAGAGAACAGACTGTATATGTATGTTGCATTTTTTTTGCACCGTACGTAGCCAACCATGCTAATCGAAGGTGTGATGTGTGCCACCGGATTGGAAGCTAGTGAAGGGATTCAAGTATTAGGGTTTTGTGGCCATGTTTACAGGTTCAACGGAGAAGTTTGGCGACAGCATTTTGGATCACATGGAGTTTAGTGACAAAGGGATTTGGAGAGGCCGTAGGAGAGAAGTGGGGACGTGATGAAGGCATGGATGACGTCTCAGCGACAGCTGGGATAAGGTGATTGCGGAGGTGGAGGGATGTCTCGTGGATCGAGGTGAGATCTCCTGTACAGGTGAGATGCGCAGGGGAAGAGAACTGGGGATCAGGATGGATGGGGTCGGCGCGAATCGGACGCGAGTCAGTGCAGTCGCATGCGTCCCGCGGACGATGACGACGGCGGCAGTGGTGGCCGACCTGCGGTTGCCGTGGCCGAGCTTGCCGTCCTCAGCCTCCCCCCAGGAGAAGAGCTCCCCCTCGGCGGACAGCGCCAGGCAGTGCTTGCCCCCGGAGTTGACCGCCACCTTGCGAATGAACACGTGCTGGATCGACTCGAGCAGCGTGGGCATTGACACCGACTCCGTGCCGCCGATGCCGAGGCGCCCGCCGGCGCCGTAGCCTGTGGCATAGACCTGCGCGCGCGCACCCGCACGACAACGGCGCCATCACATTCAGTCTATCTGCCTCAGCCACCGTTATCACGATGATCACCACAGCCATCGTCATACCAACCCGTGGACATTCTCTGGGTTCTCCGGTTTCCTCCCATAGCTAAAGAAACACACGACTTAACTGATTTTGACCAAACATCCCAATGCTGAGAAATCACCTGAAAACCACTCAACTGGCTTCACACACAGCGGCGTGAATATATGCCGAACTTCTTTCGCACCGTACGTTGCCAACCGTGCAAATCGGAGGTGCAGGGTAAGGACAAATTAAGTAACTCGATCGCTTATTTTGCAGCGACATCACCCCCTGCTGCGACAAAAACCGTGGCAGATTCTCCTCAGAGCAGGGCCGAACCCTCCTGGAGAAGAATCTTGAGACCCGTTGAAGTTTCCCCGGTAAACGAGCCGAATGAACAAATCAACAGACAGACAATCGAGCGAGCGGGCGGCACACACCTTCCCATCCGCAGTGACGGCGAACAGCGTCTGCTCCCCGCCCACGAGCTGCACGGGCCGCAGGGCAGCGAGCGCCTCGCACGGCGATGGCAGTTTCACTTTGGCGCCCTCGATGCCGCCCAGCTGCCCGCGGTGGTTGTGGCCCCAGCCGTAGATAGTGCCGCTCCCTCCGGAGGAAAGCGTCCAGTCGTCGGGGCGCCTGCCGCCAGCCCGGCAACAGAAAAATGAGCGTCTTTTCACGAGGGGGCCAATGCAAGGCGGCGCGTAGCAACCGCCACCCGCGAGGCAAACCGACAAATGGCGAGCGGGCCATGTGAATGGGGCCATGTGAATGAGGCCGTTTGTGACGTCCGCTGCTCCCGGCTGGCCAGTGCTCTCGTACTGGTGACAATCGGGAGCGCAGTGTCGCGGGCAGCAGTGAATGGGGGTGACGCAGCAGTGTGGTGTGAATGGGTGTGTGGTGTGAATGGGGGAGACGCGAGAGTGTGGTGTGAACGGGGGTGAAACAGGGGTGTAGTGTGAATAGGGGGATAGGGGACGTGAAGTGATGTGGGACAGAGAAGTGGAATATGAAGAGGAAGTGCACACGGGAGGGAGGGGTGGTACAAAAGAGGTACTACTGCAAGGAGGGAGTTTTCTAAGGAGGCGGCAAGTGGAGGCGTTGTGAGGGCGGCACGTATTGGGGTAGTGTCAGCATAGTGTCCTGCTGCTGCTGCAACGTGCCTATTGATCCACTGCACCAGCTGCTCGTCATGCTCGCGCTTGAAGAGGTCGTGCCGCTCGTGCAGCATGTTCATCTCCTCCGTGTCTGCCATCAGCTCAAATACCTTCTTGGCAACCTGCGGCACAGCACGGCGTCCCATCGTCATCATCGGTCACGGGGGTTCCTCATGACGAAAAGCCAGAACAAAGACCCACTGCCGGAAAGTAAACGGTGGCGCCGTTTGGCGGCTGACCTCATCTAGAAAGTGCCGTGGCAGCGGAGATCGGCGCTCGAGAGCAACGGCGACACGAGACGCGGTGCAGTAGCGACGGAACCATGCCCACTTGTGGGTCTCGGCGCAGCAGGGCAGTGCGTCAAGCTCCAGGTCGCAAGCCAGCCCGACCAGCACCTGCCCACAAAACACGCGCACACAGTTCACACACACACAATCTTAACTGATTTTGACCAAACATCCCAATGCTGAAAAATCACCTGAAATCTACTCAACTGGCATCGCACACAGCGGCATGAATGTATGCTGAACTTCTTTCGCACACCGTGCGTAGCTAACCATGCTAACCGGAGGTGTGGGGAAAGGACAACAAACTAAACAAAAAAATATGTTCTGAAGAAATTCGTTTTCAATCTAGATTTAAAATTGCATGAATCCAGTGGCTTCCTAATATCGGAAAAGAAGAATACAGGACGAAGATCCCCAGTATAGCCTTCAACAGACTGTTGGGGCAAGTATCGTTAGCGAGCACCTATGAAGGCTGGCATGGCATATGAGGAGGTGAGTTTCCAACACCATGCCTGGCCGCCTTTGTCTCCCCAACTGCCGATGTTTTTCACACCGCACCAGGTACTCATGATGCCGAGCAGACCTAGGGGAGGCCCAGGACCGGTTCAGATAATCATCACTAGTGTTGGTGGCCGTGAGCGGGAATCGAACTTGGGTCGCCGGGTTCGTAGCGCAGCGCGCTAACCACTGCACTACCGCTCCCCACATTACCCTCGCACACACTCGAGACAAACATCCATCCCCCCTTGCAGCCACAACAGGCTCCTAGAACTCAAAGCTTGTGGCTCCGCCAGAGACCTCAATATGGCGGGTTGGCACGCCGTGAACGTTTCGTGTCGAGAGCACAAAAGCCAGAAGCAGCCCTGGGCCTGGGCTCGCACCTTGAAGAAGGGGCTGTGCAGCAGCTGCTTGCCACCGCGCACGACGGGGTCCTCGTACTCGAACTGCCGCTGCAGGGCCTCGGGCAGCCCCTTGACGAGCGCGGCGAGTGCACAGCCGCTCAGCGTCTGCAACGCAACACACAGCTCCGCCGCTGTGTCACTTCAGTTCACCCGGCGTGAGTCTCTCTTCATAGCAACATCCTCAATAACCTTGACCTGGCAGAGCACCGAACAAGCCCTACTGTGTCCCTCAAACAAGTCATCAAGACTCACCCTATTAATAAGCTTCGCCCTATCGTTATCCCTGATCTAGTTGTAAGGAGCCAAGCTAGTTCCATTTAAATAAATTTGGTTGTCACTTCTCCGGGACTTGGCACTGTGTTCGGTATAGAGGAGGTTGTGGGTTCGATCTCTACTCTGACACCTGTATATTTGGTAATTGCATGTTCTCTCCGTGGTTGCATTGATTTTTCTCCAGGTCTTCCGGTTTGTCCCTCCGCATGTAGATACATGCGTTTATAGTATTTGTCTGCTATAAATTTTCACGTGATAAGCGACTTCGTTGAGCTATCATTTGTGGCTAGGTTACCTCTGATCAAATAAAAATAGTTTGGTTATGTTTGGATTTGATCTCTGGATAAGCTATCAACCCCCTTTTGTAATGTTTCTATGTATATGTGGAGTAAAATCGGGGACCACCTTAATGTTTATTAAGTAATTCGTTTGTGAAAAAGCTAGATATCTGCATAAGTTTATATTGAATAAAATGCCTTTTCATCATCTACAAAAGCCAGGCATAGCGGCATTTGATATACATTTGTCTTTTTGGGAATCTGACAGAATGTGCGCTGAAGTCCATGGATACAGAACTGATAGAAATAAATGTAGACGTAGTTGGACTCACCCACTTCTGGCAGACTATTGCCCACTTGCAGGCCAGAGTCATGTTGTGCCACACAGGGACAGCTGATAAATGGAGCTACCCTTCAAATGCTTAACCCTTTCCCATTTCAATGACGTACTCGTACGTATGTACGTGTACATCATCAGAACAGAATCTGAAGGAAAAGGACATGCGGGAGGGCGTGTGGCACAGTTTGGCGCCAGCTGTAATAGCGTGCGACCATGTCGCTACAGCTCTCTGCGGTGAGTACAATGCGTTTAAAAAAGTGGTGCTACACCTATCTAAATTAAATTACCGCCAAACCACTTGCGCGTTGCGAGATTTAGGGGTGAACCGGACACACAACCTGAACCGGACACACAACACTGCAACTTGCAGATATCTCGTAACGGGAAAGGGTTAAGATGAGATTTGGTGTGATGCAAGGCCCTTGAGTTGCTGCGGTATTTAAGCAATGCCATATGAAGGCAAAGATTGGTATTGGTATACGACATTCAAGCTGGTGGCCTGTAAGGCAGCACAGAGACACTGAAACCAACCAGAGCACGGCCCATGTCCGCTTGCTCTCCCAGGAGCACGTTGACATTGATGGACTGGCCGAACTCCGTGGTGAGCAGCTTGCGCAGCCTCTGCAGGGCCCACATGCGGTGAGGCGCAGCTGCACACAGCATCACGGCACACGGAGAGAGGGACGCAGATTCCGTTAGCGCCAGCTCTCAGCCGCACGGGCATCGCACACAATGACGACGCAAAAGATGTAGATAGAAAAATCAGAGACTCTTTCCTGTGTGCAACCGTGGCTCAGAACTTCAAAAATGGACCATGTAACCTCACACTGCCTAAATATACATGTAAGCAGGTGTCTGCATTTTACCAACTCTCAGACAAAAATATGGATTGGCTAAATCAGGAATTAATTTCTAATAGTAGCTCTTCATAGGCCATACAACAGAACATAACATTCAATATACGTGAAAATGAATCTGACCCAAGTGACTCAGACAATAGCTTGTTGCATTCAAAAGGAAATCCACGAGCGTGCAGTGCGGTCAGGGGTTTACTTTGCCATCACAGTACTTAACGTCTTGACTTTGTGATGGCAACATTCATCGTTTGGACTTGAGCGATATGGAAGCAGAGAGTGATTCGGGTTTGCTTGCTAAGATTCGGGCTCGAGGATTGCGGCTTATGGACTGCATACAATGTGCTCCTCAAATCATTGCTCCTAGTGCCTGCTAACCCACTTATCCATGACCCCATCATCCCATTACATTGTGGAAGTTAAAAGTAAAATTGTCCAAATCCTACTGGATTCCGCTCTTTCATATTTATTGTTTCAATAGGTCAAATTGCCTGTGAATTTTGTGAACAGAAAAACATTGAATATTTCCTGCCGAATGAAAATTACGCCATTCATCGCCCAAGACAAAGGATTAAGCGCGGTAGATGACAAGGTAAACAGGGGGAAGGGAGCGGGGTCAAGCAGTGCCGTTCGTCGAGCAGCGACGACGCCAGCGGCGCCAACGACTCCCGCGGCGCAAACAACCCCCGCGGCGCCGATGACCCCCGCGGCACTGGAAGGGCCACGTGCGCAGTGGAGAGGCGTCCTACCCAGTGCGCTGAGCTGGGCGCACGCGGCCAGCGACGCGGCGAGGCGTGGCATGATGCTCTTGGTGGTGCTGAAGTCCAGGCGGAAGTCCAGGAGGCAGGTGACCAGGTCCATGGAAGGCGTAGACAGAATGCAGCGGTCCGACAGCAGGAAGTCTTTGGGCCCTAGAGGCAACGGGGGCAGCGGCAATACAGCGTGATAAGCAGGTATAATCGGTTTGATAGACAATTTTTATTATATATACGCAATTTATTCTTAAACTTGTATTATATAGCCTTCGTGTAATGTAGCTTGTAAAATTATTACATCTGTAATTCTATTAAAAAAAATATGCATTCCCAATGAACACTTGCAAAGAAGCACTGGGTTAAAGGTGCATATTCAGTTTGATTTCATTAATATTCAGTTATACATCACAGTTTCAAAGGAATTGCCATGGAAAATGTAAAACAAATAAAAAAAGTAAACAGTTTATAGAACAACTAGCGTGAAGTACCCGGTATTGCCCGGAGGAAAAATATATTTAAAAACTTGTCTTCTCTTAAAAACATAACATAAACATACACAAATACTAAGCTATTGTGAAAGCCCAGCGTTACGTTTGTCCATTTGTCCGTTAACAAAATTATAAGCGGCTTGCAAAAGTCCAAAAAGTTATAGAAAGTGGGAGGTAAATAGTTTATCCAAAAGGCTTTCAAAAATTGTCCACCGCCCCACCCTCAACATTTTTTTGTTATCGCCACGTAGGCATATATATCTACACACCCTACATACAATAGATTGAGTAGTATCTAGTAACTTTATTGGAGTTTCTGGCACTACAGTCGTATCTACTGACTCTGTAGTTGTATCCACTGACTCTATAGTAGTATCTACTGACTCTATAGTAGTATCTACTGACTCTATAGTAGTATCTACTGACTCTATAGTAGTATCTACTGACTCTATAGTAGTATCTACTGACTCTATAGTAGTATCTACTGACTCTATAGTAGTATCTACTGACTCTATAGTAGTATCTACTGACTCTATAGTAGTATCTACTGACTCTATAGTAGTATCTACTGACTCTATAGTAGTATCTACTGACTCTATAGTAGTATCTACTGACTCTATAGTAGTATCTACTGACTCTATAGTAGTATCTACTGACTCTATAGTAGTATCTACTGACTCTATAGTAGTATCTACTGACTCTATAGTAGTATCTACTGACTCTATAGTAGTATCTACTGACTCTATAGTAGTATCTACTGACTCTATAGTAGTATCTACTGACTCTGTAGTTGTATCCACTGACTGAACAATACTATCTACAGAGCACAGTAGTAGCTACTAACTGTATAGTAGTATCTACTGACTGTAGTAATTACTGACCGTAGTAGTATCTACTGATCCGATAGTAGTATCTACTGACTATAGTAGTAACTACTCACTCCATAGTAGTATTTGCAGACTCTATAGCAGTATATGCTGACTATAGCAGTATCTACTAACTCTATAGTTGTATCTACCAACTCTGCAGCAGTATATACTGACTATAGTGGTCACTAGTGACTAATATTATCTGACTCTATAGTAGAATCTACCAAAGCTATTGTAGCGACTACTGACTATAGTAGCATTCACTGACTATAGTAGTAACCACTAACTCTACAGTAGTATCTACTGCCTGTAGTAGTATCTACTGACAGTAGTAGTATCTACGAACTATACAGTAGTATCTACTCACTCTATAGTAGTGTAGAGGAGTAGTGGGATGAGGTCATCGGCAGGAAAGAGTGGGATGACGTCATAGCGGGACGTCATGTTACCCAGAGGGTACTTAAGGGGGACCCCGGGCCGAGGGGCGGGGTCGTTGTGGGGAGCGGAGAGGAACAGAGGACGCGCCGCTCGGGGACCCTCGTCCGGGGTCGGAGTGAGAAGGTTCGCCGCTGGTGACCGGACGGTGATGGATTAACCCCCGTCCGGGGTCGACCAGTGGGGAGCCGAGAGAGAATAGACCGATTAGTTAAGTGGGGCTGGGACGGTCCACGGGAAAGACCCAGTGGAGAAGCACCTACCTCTGGTGCAATCCTGTGTGTGTGGTAACAGTTTAATAAACCGGCAGTAGCCCTTACAGTGAGCCTGTCTCCAAGTCATCTTACACCTCAACAACTGGAGTCAGAAGTGGTTACGAACCTATACCATCATGTCCAAGTCGGCGCCCAAGCGCAAGTACCATCCGGTAGAGAGGTCGGAGGACGAGGAGAGTTCCGAGGAGGCGCCCACAACGTCCCCGGAGCCCGAGGCCCCGGAGATGCGATCTGGGGAGGCCGGCCAACTGGCCGGGGTGGAGGTGGTGGCTACGACCACTTCATCATCATCGCGGGAGAGCTAGGACCTACTCACCTCCCAGTTCGGACAGCTGCTGCAGACGACCGCGCAGCTCGCCGCTGTTATGTCGAAGGTGGGTGCCCAGCCGCGTGCAATCATCGCACTTTTGGAGCGAGAGCGAGCGCTTCCCGCCATGTCGGATTTTGGCGCCAATTTTCCGGTCGGCGCAACACGGGATTCGGCCACCATTTTGGCTGCGACTCAGCAACCGGACGCCATTGCTCCGGCTCTGGCGATGCCGGTTCGGGTTATTTCGGGTGCGCATCTGCCGGCCCTTGGTTCCGGCTCTGCATTCTTACGTCGCCTGCCTGCCGTGCGCCCTTTCATCGCTGCTGCAGGTGATTGGGCGTTCTTCTGTGACCGCTTTGATGCGGCTTACATCTCCGTTGGGTGGCCCATGGAGGAGCGCTTAGAGCTCTCCCGACGGCTCTGGCGGCATTTAATTCCATCCAGCCCGCGGACAGGGCAACGCTATGGCGTACGCTCAGATGGCGGCCATCTTCGAGCCACCCTCTAGCGCACGCCAAAAGTTCCTGTTGCGGCGGCGGGAGGAGGCAAAGACGCAAAATATTCAAGCGCACCTCAGCCTGCGCCATCCACCCGGGGTTACGGCGTGTGCGGCGGTCCCGAGTACAGCGATGACCGTCACGCCGCGGGACGAGGACCACTTCGCCGCCTTTGCTGCACGTGACCAATGGGGGAGAGGCGCCAGAGGCCGACGACTGGACCCGCGGCGAGGTCGTCCATTCTGCAGCGATCGCCATCCACCGTCTGTTTACACTATAGTCGAGTGGGCCACATCGCTGTGGGCTGCTGCAGCACTCCAGGGACCTTCGGCGGCTCCTCATCTTCTTCTGCTTCTACGTGGGCGTCTTCCTCGGGGCCGCAGGCAAGTCGCGACACATCAGCCTACTGGCCGCTCCCTCCACCTCAGGCACCTAGTGGGGATAGGACTCATGTTCACTGGGTCACCTCTGAAAGTTCTGTAACATGTTGTGATCGCTCGCCGCCGGTATCAGGTTGGCTCAGGCGGGGCCGTCAGTGGGCTGCGCTCACGCATTGTGTGGTGGCGGCCGCGGCGGGTTCCTCCGCGGTCGCCTGTTACATCCCAGGGGTGGAGGTTCGCATTTTGATGGACACGGGGGCGTTGGCCACCATTATATCAGAACGTATTTTTGGGTTGCTACCACGCAGCATTGGTCGACTGAGGCCTGTACAGGGGGCATGTGTTGCCGCAAATGGAGGCAGTCTGGGTATAGTGGGGCCATATTGTGGCCTCCATTTCGGGTCGGGGACATTGAACTGGAAGGGCCCGTCTCGGTCTCTAGGACGCTGGCAGTGCAACGCCTTTTAGGCACGGACTTCCTGGCCAAAATGCCCATTAAAATACTCATCGACCAGGTTGCGTGGAGTTGACGATGTTGACCCCTCTTGCGGCCAGTGTTCATGCTTTGGCTACGGATTCTGTGACCATCCCGCCGGGATCACAGATGCTAATACCCTTGAGGCTGCGTGGGAACTTAAAATTGCGGACGCTGGAGGCGGGCCTAACGCCCTCCAACTATTTCTCACGGACACCCTCCCTGGTGGGTGCCCTTACAGTTGTGGCAGAAAATCAAGAGCCATTTCTACAAATTTTCAATGCGGGGCCTTCACAGGTAACAGTCCCTGCGGGCACGGTTGTGGCGCACGCGTCCCCGGCCCTCCCGCCGGTCGAGGCCACACCGGAGGGGGGGTGGCGGCGGCTGTGCTGCCCGAGGTGAAGTCCGACACGTCCTGGGTGGATGCGTTCTGTCAGGAGAATGTTCTCCTGTCCCCCCGAGGAGCGGAGGCAGCTTCACACACTCATCGCTAAATTCTCCGACGTGTTCAGTCATGGCAAATTCAATATCGGCCGCACGTCCCTGCTAGAACATCACATAGAGACAGGGAATGCGCCCCCCATTCTGTTAAATTCCCACCGCTTCAGCCATAGGGAGAAGGAGCATGTCTGATTGGCCGTGGATGACATGTTGGCGGTGGACGTTCTCTCCTTCGAATAGCCCGTTGGGAGCCCCTATCGTTCTGGTCAAGAAACAGGATGGGAGTCTCCGTTTCTGCGTCGATTTCCGTAAATTGAACAAGATTTCGGTAGCAGATGCCTATCTCCTGCCTCGGATGGATGATTTGCTTGACGCCCTCTCAGGCGCGTGGTTCTTTTCGACCCTAGATTTGCTTTCGGGCTTTTGGCAATTGCCATTGGATGAGGCTTCCAAACCCAAAACCGTGTTCCGTACACCTCAATGGTTGTTCCATTTTAATCGGCTTCCTATGGGTCTCCAGTGGGAATCTCGTTTTCAACTGTACGTTTGACGAACACATGCAGCGGCTTGAGTCAGTCTTCGCCAAAGTGCACGCGGCTGGCTTGAAATTCAAACCCCAGAAATGCAATTTGTTGCAGCCCTCCATTAGATATTTAGGCCATATTGTTAGCGCGTCAGCTGTGGCCACGGACCCGGAGAAAACAGCTTGTGTCCGTACATGGCCGACTTTTACACCTGTCGCCGAGCTTCAAAGCTTCGTTGGCTTCGCTTCTTACTACCGTCGCTTTGTGCGAAATTTTGTGACGGTCGCAAAGCCTCTCCACGCGCTGACCGCAAAAGGGCAGAAGTTTCGTTGGGGCACAGAGGAGGAGGAGGCCTTTGTCACGCTCCGCACATCCCTGGAGGACGCACCTACCTTGGGATATCCGGACTTCTCACGGCCCTTTGTGCTCGACACCGACGCCAGCGACTCGGCCATAGGGGCTGTGTTGGCCCAAGTGGTGGATGGCGTTGAGCGTGTCGTGGCATTTGGCAGTCGAGTGTTGTCGCCCACTGAGCAGCAGTATTGCGTCACCCGAAGAGAGCTATTGGCCATTGTTTTTTGTGCAACTGTATAGGCCCTACTTGTACGGTAGACGGTTTACCGTTCGTACGGACCATGCGGCACTACAATATTAATTGTGCATCGATCAGCCTTCAGGGCAGCTGTCCCGGTGGCTCGAGGTGCTGCAGGAGTACTCATTCGAGGTCATACATAGGAAGGGTACTAAGCACGGAAATGCCGATGGCCTGTCTAGGCGGCCTCCTGAGAGCGGGTGTGCGTGCTCGATGGGATCGAGTCGCTGTAGGGATACGAGTAGCGTCGGGGCCCGGTTGGTAGCGAGGACCGAAGTTCTGGCCATCGACTTCGGCTTAGCAATCCTAAGAGAGGAGTGGTCACGCTTGCAGATGGAGGATACCTCTCTGCTGAAGCTGCGGCGCCGGGTTAGGCCTGATGGCCGATCCTCCTCTCAGCCGACCACTCCGCCCATTGCCCTACACGACGGCCTACTCATGCGCTGAAACCCTGAGCTCGATAAATATTGTCTGGTCGTTCCAGTTGTCCTACGGGGGAGACTAACTAGGTCGGTTCATGAAAAGTTGATGCACCTTGGGGTCCACAAAACGTTGTTGACCTTCAAGCGTGACTACTATTGGCCAGGCATGGAATGTGACGTTTCGCTATTTGTGAAGGGATGTCAAGACTTGCTGATTCCGGGCGTCCTCGCCGCGTATAGGCTGGCTCCTCATACCTCAATGGGGTTTTCACCCTTTTATCTGATGTTTGGGAGGGAACCGGAGCCCCCGATGCACGTGCAATTGGGTATGCAGCCATCTCTTAAGAAATCCGCGGTGCCGGCGTTAATGAGAGGCACGCTCAACAGACTGCACGATGCTCGACAGGCGGCCATCAACAATTCGGCCAGCCGGCAAGCGGCTAACGAACGCCTACCAAGGCATCAGGTGTCGGGGGTTCCATGGGTGACAGAAGACAAGGCGTGGCTCCATTGCCCGCAGGTGCCCGTCAGTACATCGCCTAAGTTTCACTGCCCTTGGCAAGGCCCCGTTGAGGTCATGGAGGCCCGCCGGCCACTGTGTGCGCATTCGATTCGGTCGCCGGCATTGGATAGTCCACCCCTCTAGGTTAAAGAGGTATGTGCCACCTCGTTCGGTTAGTCCATCCCCACTCACGGAGCGGCCGGTTTGTGATGCGTCCGAAGAGCCGTGCCGGCTGGCACGGGACGCTACGCAGAATAATCCACCTGTCTGTACGCCCACAGAACCTCTCCGAGTAAGTCGCGGTGTCCCGCCCATGGGGCCCACGACAACGCGACCTAGACCAGCGGATGTCTCGCCAGATCCGAGGCCAGATGCCGCCCGTGGGAGCGGACCTGTAGCACACACGCGCTCCAGGGCCACTCGTTTTCGCTGACCATCGGGGGCCGTCCGGCCGGCCGCCAGCAATTGCGGACATCGTGGAGACAGCCACCCCAGGGGAGGAGGCCTTCCCGCCCCCGCCGTCCTGCCTGTCTTCAGTGTTGTTTCCCAGTCTCAGACATAACCTCCGCATTGGCACCCCGGACCTCGTTCTCTTGTTGGTCTTAATTAACAATTGTTGGGTGCTGGCATTACGGGTTGTGTGAGGTCATCGGCAGAAAAGAGTGAGTAGGGGGACGGGCATGTTACCCAGAGGGGGAGGGTACTTAAGGGGGACCCCGGGCCAAGGGGCGGGGTCGTTGTGGGGAGCGGAGAGGAACAGGGGACGCGCCGCTCGGGCTCGGGGACCCTCGTCCGGGGTCGGGGTGAGAAGGTTCGCCGCTGGTGACCGGACGGTGATGGATTAACCCCCGTCCGGGATCGACCAGTGGGGAGCTGAGAGAGAATAGGCCGATTAGTTAAGTGGGGCTGGGACAGTCCACGTGAAGGACCCATTGTAGAAGCACCTACCTCTGGTGCAATCCTTTGTGTGTGGTAACAGTTTAATAAACCGGCAGTAGCCCTTAACAGTGAGCCTGTGTCCGAGTGAACTTACACCTCAACAGTAATATCAACCAACTCTACAGTAGTAAATAATTACTCTACAGTAGTATCTAATGACTATAGTAGTTTCTACTGAATCTATAGTTATATCTATTGACTCTGTAGTAGTATATACTGACAATAGTGGTATCTGCTGACTGTAGTAGTATTTACTGACCGTAGTTGTATCTACTAACTCTACAGTAGTAGCTATTGACTCTATAGTAGTATCTAGTGACCCTACAGTAGTATCTACTGACTTTATAATAGCATCCATCGACTATATCGCAGTATCTAATCACTCTACTACTGACTCTATACTACTGGAGAGTCAGTCGATACTACAATAGTCAGTATATACTACTGTAGAGTCACTAGATACTACTATATTCTGACGATAGTAGTATCTACCATCACTAGAGTAGTATATACCGATTATAGTAGTATTTACTAACTCTATAGTAGTATCTACCGACTTGATAGCAGTATAAACTGACTATAGTAGACTCTACTGACTGGAGTAGTATCTACAGACTCTATAATAACTCTATAGTAGTATCTACTAACTCTATAGTAGTGTAATAAACGACTCTGGACCACGATGTCTGGCTCAGTGTCCTTTATTATTCGGTTCGTGCTGTACACCCACACGGCTGTCTTTACTCGGTAGCTTCTCCACGGTGCTGACTCCAATGTCGGCCCGATCCACAACAGCAGCTCCGCTGCTGTTTCTCTCACACAGCCCCCCAACGGCTGTACTCGCTGCTGCTCTTCTCCCTCCGCAGCTCTCGCAGCTTCTTGCTCTCTCTCTCTCTCTCCGCAGCTCCTCCTGGCAGCCACACCGCTGCCTCTAACACGCAGCCCTCCTGGCTGTCTCCTCCCCAGCTGCACACCACTCCGCAGCTTCCTCTTATCTTCGGGGTTGGCTCCCGATGGCCGTCGGCGCCCCCCCTCTCCACACTCGCCCCCGTGGCCTCTCCACACTCGCCCCCGTGGCCTCTCCACACTCGCCCCCGTGGCCTCTCCACACTCGCCCCCGTGGCCTCTCCACACTCGCCCCCGTGGCCTCTCCACACTCGCCCCCGTGGCCTCACTCTTTTCCGCTCACACCCCGACTAACTTCCCCTTCCGGTTTACCCGCTTAAAGCCCCGAACCTTCCCCCCACGTCACATGACTCCACCCCCCGTGACGTCACCTCCGGAAGGTCGCTTACGCCCGCATTACACCACCCTCCCCCGTAGAAAAATCCCAGCCGACCTCGGCTGACCAATAGCAAATCGTAATGCGGCGAACCGAGCTTCCCCCCCTAAAGGACACTAAGCATTTAATGTAACAACAAGAACAACAACAACGCAAAGCACAACAACGCACATCCGCATGTCATACACGACAGCCCCCCGGCCCCAGGATAGAGATGATGTAATTCCGGGCCGCTTAAGAAACCCCCAATAATTACCCAAATAACCGCGATGGACGCCCCAGTATTTACATTTGAACAGCAATATTATTTACACGTGAAAACAACAACAACAAAAAAATTTCTGCTCTTACCCACCAGCAGTCCTCCCTTGAGGACCAGCACAGACCTCAGACGTACACAGCATGTACCCACAGTCACTCTCAACAAACCAACAAAACCCCTAATCGCACACCCTCGCGTGGAGAGCCACGCTCCCCAGCGGTAACGTTTAACTCGCCGTAACCCTCACCGTGGTCGTCAACCCACGGCAACATCCATTTACCATACTCTCGGCTAGTGCCATTTCGGGGATGAGCAGCACTCGGCCATGCTCCTCCCTTACTATCCCATCAGCGATGGACACACACCAGCCTCTTATAGTCTGACGCTTTATAGCCAAGGGAAGATCAATCCCTCGGCAAGGCCAGATATCAACGACCCCCCCCATGGGGTAATGTTCTCTTATAGAGACAATAACGCCCTAACCCAAATCCCGTGAGCCCCCGGCACACCAGGTTCAGTCTGCCACCGCACAACTGAACCATGACTCCCCGAGCCATATGAGCACACGGCCCATTAGTTTAAGACATACCACGGAGGTTTCGCCTCCGGGCTGTCAGGTCAGCCATCAGCCATAGGCCAACGTGACCACCACTCTTGCATCACCCAATCAACAATGGCAGGCATAACAGATGGAATATTTGCCCCACCGAGGTTTTTCCCGCGCGCTCAAAATGGCGGCCCCCTTCGCCCAGCGCGTTCGCGCAATATCTCGCGCGCACTCAAAATGGCGGCCCTTTCCGCAAAGCGCATCGACGCCATACCCCGCGTGTGCGCAAAATGGCGGCCCAACGTGCGAACACGTGGCCAGTTTTCTCCATTCGTGCACCCCAGCTTCCCTTTTGCTGGGGGTCACAAATTGCTTCCCCCGTCTTATTGTAACAATCCCAACAACGATAGACGCACAGCCCCAGCTTGCTGCGCGCAGCAGTCATATCGGGGAATTTTTAACCAATATTTTACCAAACACATTGGTTACACAACCCAACTCGCAAAGCAACTCGTGGCTGCATGCGACCAACCGAATACGCGACGCAACTTGGCGCCAATTACGGTCCTATTAGCATTAACCTTTGAGACACCCACAACGGCGTCATCACGCACCCTCAAAGCGCGCTCTCTCTCTCACAAAGCGCCGTTACCCATAATATACACAAAATCGCGTGTACATAACATCCATACGACCAAATAATAGGGTCCCCCTCGAATTTGTTACCAATTTCCAACAGGTACGCACAATTAATAACATCCCAACCCCAATGGTCAATCAATGCATCGCACCCCATAACCGTACAGAACGGTGTAACAGCACATACAGTCAACATATCGCGATCACACGCGCACATTTAAGCACAATAGCAAACCGATCTGCAGGTAACCAACACACCATTAATCCAGTCGTAAGATTGCAGCAACAACACAAATATTCTCTCTCTTGCAACAACCACATCGCACCTAGCACCTCGCAGCACAATACACCAAAAAAAATATATATATTTTCCAATTAAGCCCATCGCACAAGGTAACCCACGAGATGATACAGCGCAAGATACCCGACGCTCCCGAGTTAATAATTAACTTCGCCATCAATATAACAACTCCACACCGCAGCGCACACACACAATTTAACACTCAGCAAGCACAGCATACTCTCCGTCCATTCTCAACACACGTACACACTTTAATTGACACCGAGCAACAAGCAGATAGCGCGTTCATCGTTATCACACACACATACCCACAGTCCGAACCGCGCTCCGCACAATCGAGTCATGAGAGAAAACAAAATCGCCCCCACCCGGCCCTCGAAAGATGGGTGAGGTGTGTGTAAAGGCCGGTTGCGTATCGTTACGACCCGCCCGGGCTGCAGCAAGAAGAGGACGGCAGGGCGGCAACTTGAGTCGTCTCGCAGAACTCGTTCGGCGACTTGACTGCTCCTTTGTCACGCACCCGAGCCAGGACGGGAGAGCTCCCGCCCCAGCAGCTGTAGCGTCGTCGTCCTCTCCTCGCAGCTCCCCCTCGCAAAACAGCAGCTCACAGCAGGCTGCTCTCCCCGCGGCACCTCCAGATGGCAGCGCAAGGCTGCCTCTCCGCCGCGATGTTGAAGATGGCGGCGTCTCCCCGCCGCGGTGAAGACAAGATGGCGGCTTCCCGCCGTTTCTCCCCTGCCACGCTCAAGATGGCGTCTTCGTGCCACGTGGCAGATGGCGCTGGCAGCGCAGGCAAGGCGTCGGCCTGCAGACCACCATCGGCTTTCCCCACTGCCGTCGTCGGCGTGGTGAGCTCACACGGTCTCGCCAGCACGATTTTCCAGGTCTCCAGCTGCGCCATCTGTCTCAATCGTAAGTCGGATGATGTAGCAGATGATGGCACAGGAATATTCTTTCTTCCGAGCCGTCTTGACAAGCCGTTTCACTTCTGACACCAGTGTAATAAACGACTCTGGACCACGATGTCTGGCTCAGTGTCCTTTATTATTCGGTTCGTGCTGTACACCCACACGGCTGTCTTTACTCGGTAGCTTCTCCACGGTGCTGACTCCAATGTCGGCCCGATCCACAACAGCAGCTCCGCTGCTGTTTCTCTCACACAGCCCCCCAACGGCTGTACTCGCTGCTGCTCTTCTCCCTCCGCAGCTCTCGCAGCTTCTTGCTCTCTCTCTCTCTCTCTCTCCGCAGCTCCTCCTGGCAGCCACACCGCTGCCTCTAACACGCAGCCCTCCTGGCTGTCTCCTCCCCAGCTGCACACCACTCCGCAGCTTCCTCTTATCTTCGGGGTTGGCTCCCGATGGCCGTCGGCGCCCCCCCTCTCCACACTCGCCCCCGTGGCCTCTCCACACTCGCCCCCGTGGCCTCTCCACACTCGCCCCCGTGGCCTCTCCACACTCGCCCCCGTGGCCTCTCCACACTCGCCCCCGTGGCCTCTCCACACTCGCCCCCGTGGCCTCACTCTTTTCCGCTCACACCCCGACTAACTTCCCCTTCCGGTTTACCCGCTTAAAGCCCCGAACCTTCCCCCCACGTCACATGACTCCACCCCCCGTGACGTCACCTCCGGAAGGTCGCTTACGCCCGCATTACAGTAGTATCTACTATCACTATAGTAGTATATACTGACGATAGAAGTATCTACTAACGCTACAGTAGTATATACTGACTATAGCAGTATCGACTGACTGTAGTAGTATCTACAGACTCTATAATGACTCTATAGTAGTATCTACGAACTCTATAGTATTTATATCTACCTACTCTACAGTAGTATATACCGACTCTATGGTCGTATATACCGACTATATAAGAGTATCTATCGACTCTATAGCAGTAACTACTAACAATACAAAGTGCTATGGTGAGGCCTAGTCCCGCGGAGTGCCGCCTGCCTCGCCTAGATTGCCCAGCCGGCCGAGGAGGCACCTTGGTCGGCTGGGGCTGGGCTGCAACCCCCCCCCCCACCATCACCCTGCCTGCTCTACATGTAGTATGTATTGACTATAGTAGTATCTACCAACTCTATAGCAGTAACTGCACTCATTGTGGTGGGGGGGGACATCACAGTGTGAAAATTTAACAGTCGTGTTTTTTGCCCCCACAGATCGAGTGTGCCTGCTAGGGGAACCATAAGTCAGCATTCTTGCGCATGCGCAGATGCGTGCTTTGGCGCCACGCTCAGCGTAGTGATATAATAATAAATAGTCATAAATTATTAATGTAACTACTTTACATTTGTAATGACATGGTGACACCTGCTGGCCGGGAAAGGGAAGCACGGGCACGGTTAAAGTAAAAACCAATCAGAGAAGGAGAGGTATCTAGGGCAAAGGTAACAGGTGGGGTTAGCCGAGATACTACGGGAACCTGCTCGAAGGTTCCATGAGAGGGCGTGGCTGGAGGCGGGGCCTAGCCACGCCTGGGGGGATAGAAGGAGGAGCGGAACCGGGGCTCAGGGTTCGTGTGTGGATTCTTGGGTCCTGGCTGCGTCGCTGCTAGCCAACATCTCTCTCCGTCGTCCGGCCACATGGAAGGTTTCCATCGCCATCATCGTCACGCCGCCAGCCAACGACGGAGCCGAGTGAGGGCGGTGGGACCATGCCAAGTGATCGGCTGTGTGTAGCCAGTAGAGCCAGTATGCCTTTTCGTGTCCTCTGCTCTAACACCGTTTTGAGACGAGGCTCAAAAGAAAGTTGTCTCTGGTGTGGACCAATCAGTTTCAAAGACAATGCATATATTATCAGAGTATGTTTTTGTTTGCATTCTGACCACAAGTATTGTGGTTATTGCTGACATGATTCCTTGTAAAAGGTTTCAGTTTGGTGTTTTAACATCTCAACACTTGTTTTGTTGCCAGAAAAAAGGGGAAAACCTATTCTCATATTGTGGTACTGGCAAAGGAGGTCCCATGATTAAGTACCCTCTTCACGACATGTCGCGGAAGTCGCTCATTACACAGCGATGTTTTGTCCGGGGGCTTATTGCGTCGTATGCGTGTAGTTTTTTTTAAACGTAAAGCCAGCAGTTAGTCAGTTAAAAAGCGTCACAAGGTGTGTCCACAGACACACAGACAGACAGACACACAGACAAAAAAATTACTTTCATAGGTAAGATACTGTATGATTCACACACAGCAATGGTGGAGGAATTATAAGATGCAACTGTCACTTTGTTCAAAGTTATTCTTAATTGTTGATAGAATAGGATGGAAAGAGAAGTAAAGATTCAAACAAGACGGACGTTGTGAATGATACAGATTAACTATCGAGGGCCATGGACCGCGAACCCTCACTCTTGGCGGTTCTTCGTGCCAGGGCTGGAAAGGGGGCCTTAAGAGTGAACGATGTTGATGGCCGCGGTCAGCAGCAAGTGAGAGCATGGAGGTGGTCGAGGCCCGTGGTCAGATTATTCCCAGAGTTGTGCCGAAGACTGGGAGGAGGACGAGGACAAGCAAGTATTGCGCTCGCAGCGTGGGTTGGTGAAAGACTGCACGTGCAACTTTGGAGAAGCGGGGAGGTCAACATTGGCACTGACATGGGCGCTTAAGACAGGAGTAGTGACCGTGTCAATGCATGGCCACGGGAATGTGTGAACAGTAGGCCGTGTGCCCCGTGGGGTCCTGCTGGCCGCTGCAGGTACCTGTGGCCGGCATGATTGGGTAGACAGTGAAGCGCCAGCCCCAGCCATTGACTGAACCATCGCTGGTGAACTTCCACTTGAGCTCATCACCCGGTATACGTAGCTCGCTCGACCAGTCCGACCACTCACGGCCTACGTAGATGCACGCACAAACCCACGCACAGCTCTCATTGACAGCGTGCTCAGATGGGTACTCCAAGTGCTCACTCAGACGACTGGTGGTGCTGACATGTCCTCAACACACTACACACAACACCAAATACTTTACATCGCCTGCTGCTGTGGTTTCCAAGTATTTGTTTGAGGCAAATATGACCTCAGAAAATTCCGTGTGAGAGACAGGCAGGATGTGCAAATGCAGAAACGAAAATTAATTACGTACGAATTGTTAAGCAGTGTGCGGAATCACGCCAAAGTATGATTTCATGGATTTAGACTTTGTGGCCACATGAAGCAGCAAGAGGTCATGTATTAGGCTTGGACGTCACGAGTTGAGACTTCGGTAACCCATTCACAGACACATGCGTGTGCACACACACACACGGGTGCATGCACATGCACAGAGGTATACACCTACAAAGATGACCCATGGACCAAAATGGACCGTCAGGGTAAGCGGTATTGTTAACCAGATCATAAGGCTGGTAGGGTATCGCTAGCACCACGCGTGCTCAGTCACTTCCCCCTCCCCAGCGATTCACCAGACACTCCTGTCCGAGGCTGCAGAGCAGAGGTCCGCGCTACATTCACACAGCAGTCACTACTGCGGTCGACCAGGAAGCCTTTCGCTGAGTTAGCGGGGCCACACAGCCCACGCTGCACACAGACACACGTGTGCAGATACCGACTCGTGAGAGACGGCACACCCAGAAATAACTTTTCATCTCCAAGCACCAAGTCGTGATTCTAAACTATTTTTATTTTACCAGGTAAGGCCCCACGAGCTACATAGCTCTTTTTCAGATGATAGCTCAACAAAGTGGTTTATCCTGTGGAAATTTAGAGCAACCAAATACTCTAAACGAATGGTTCCTTCATTCAGTGATGCTGACATTTCTCGGCGTCATTCTGGATCCCACGCTCTCCTTCGACACCGAAATCAACCTCGTTCTCAAGTCCTGCAACTACCATCTCAGGGCCCTCTGCCAACTGCGTCCGCTCATCAGCTCCAACAAAGCAAATAACTCTCGCCTGCAGCAACGTTGGGTCGCGGACTCGACTGTTGCAAAGCGGTAAGCATCCAGTCCATTCAAAACAACCAAAATAAACTGCAATGCCTCCAAAATTTAATTACCCGAGTTGTCCACGGCCCCCGCAACCCTCACCCCGACTCCCTGTTCATCCTTCATGCCCTTCATTGGCTGCCCATTTCAAGCAAAATTACCTTAAAGATCGTTTGCCTCTGCCTTACACTTCAATGAATCATAGCCACCTTCGCAGTGCGACGCTTCTCATCGTTCTCCGTCGCAGCGTTGTCATTTGGAACGCCATCCCAATTCACATTCGCAATGGTCAATAAATCTCTTCAGCTCGATTTGGGTGTCAAAGGAGACACTGAACTCGGCTCCACGCCTCAGAATTGCATCTTTGGTCCACAACATTGCGCACGTTATAAATTGTATTATTATTCTAAACATGGAGGGAAAAACCAGAGGAGCCAGAGAAAAATATAAGCAACTCCAGGAAGAGCATGCAAACTCCAAATATACAGGCGTCAGGGTCGGGATCAACCCCACGACCTCTTTGATACCAGACACCGTGTTGATGGCGCGTGCCCACCGCACACGGCGACGCCATCTCCCGCTACTCACCCGAGCGCACCGATACAACGCGGCTGCCCCCGTCCATCAGGGTCAGGGGGTCGTGGCGCCGCTCGGTTGAGCACTGCCGGTCAAACTCCACGCGCAGCCCCTCGGCTCCTGGGCCACAGAGGGACAGAACGGTGCGCGAGCAATGGCAGCGCGCGTGAGCAAGCGTGCAAACGTCAACTACTGCCATCAGTCCCTCGAGCACGGTGAAGACTGTGTGGGCACGGGGAAAAACTCACATTGCAAGCTCATCCCTAGTCTATCCCCTTCCCCCACTTAACCCCAAAAGATGTCCAACATCTCTCTAAGGTTTTTAATTATATAGTATTGCTTAACATATCACCGTCTTGATGCTGTTGTACAGCATTAATGCTGTTGTGCAGTATGAATGCTGTTGTTACAGTATTAACTGGTGTTTGGTGGTATTGAACGGTCTAGTATTGTGTATGATGGCGCCATGCAGTGGTGGCGATTGGCGCAGTGGGAGTGACCGGGGATGCGGACGGTGCCGCTGGAGCTGGTATCGTCCGTGTAGGGGTGGCTGCTCTCCACCACGGCCGGCTGCGCCGCGTGGCGCCCGCTCTGCGAATCAGACGCGACGTCCTCCAGCTCCGTCACGCACAGCTCCAGCAGCATCTCCGCCACCTGCGACGCAGGCACAGTGCATACGACACACGGCACACAACGTGGCTCGCAAACACAAGCATCACCCCCGTGGATAGCCTAAGCACCGGCACACACATTAAAGACAAAGATCCCCCGTGTAGCCTTAACAGGCCGGTGGGACAAGTGCTGTTAGACAGCTGCACCTATTAAGGCTGGCACGGCACACGAGGGGGTAGGTGGCCAGCACCAGGCCCGGTAGCCTTTGACACTCCAGTGATGCTTGCAACCACCGCACTAGGTACTCATTTGAGGCTGAGTCGACCTAGAGGAGGCCCAGGATCGGTTCAAATATTCACCACTGTTATTGGTCATGAGATTTCAAACTTGGGTCACCGGGTTCATATCGAAGTGCACTAACCACGATACTACCGCTCCCGATACAACATATGATATACAACATGGCATGGCACACAACATGCGATGCATTATGCACACACATCACACACAAACTACACAACCATGCACACAACACAGACACATAAATGACTCATTTCTTGCACAACCCGTCTGTTGTTAGATAAGAAACCATCTAATTACAGATGCTTACTTTCCTTCCTCTTTGGTTCTTTCGGTAAAATCACGTAGGTAGAAAAGAAGAATAGATCACGACGTTTCGATCACCACACAAGCAATCGTCTTCAGGTGGGATTGTGCCTAATCTCATCTTTGGATTTCCCACTCGCTTTGGCACAATCTCTAGCCCCCACCCTCTTGCCCGTTGGGGCAACCCCCCCCTCCCCCCCTCTCGCCTCTATATATGTATAAGGACTTGTTTCAGCAGCCTGTTTCTCTCTCCCACCTGAAGATGATTGCTTGTGTGGTGATCGAAACGTCGTGATCTATTATTTTTTCTACCTACGTGGCTTTACCGAAAGAACCAAAGAGTATGCATTCCTGCAGTCACGAAAGCTTCAAATCAAGATTGTTTACTTTCCTATTATAATGGTTTGATTTCTAACCCGATGGTTGTATATAGATGCTGGTATGAATATAATAAATATTTAAGTTTAGTTAATGATATTAACATGGAATTAATATAGACGTGATTTCCGTTTTTAATGCAACAAGTCATTACGTATTTTAGTTTTAAGCAAAGCAAAGCTTTGTAAAGCGCCTTGAAATTGATTATTGTTCTGCTTGTTCACTCGGGAAAGCGCAATGCCGCTACGTGTGATCCTAATTAAGCGATTTGCAGGTCATATTTCAGCATTGGGACGTTTTCCCAAAACCAGTCACTCTGTGTGTTTGTGTGTATGTGCTTTTTAGCTTCAGAAGGACCCGGAGAACTGAGGAATCCCGTGCAGAAAACGGGGCGAGAGAAACAGGCAACCTCCACGCAGAAAGGCAATCGAAACCAAGGCCCTTCTTGCTGAGAGGTGCGAGGGTTACCACCGCCCGTGGCGCCCACCTGGGAGTAGGCGATGCCCATGGCGGACAGTACGGCCGACAGCACCTCGCGGCCCCGCTCGCTGGCACGCGCAGCGACTGCCAGCTTCAGCAGGTCGACGAGCACGCGCGTGTCCTCGGGCACGAGCAGGCACGTGAACTCATCCAGACCCTCGGGCTCCGGCACGGCAGTCCGGGCCTGGCTCTCTGTCACCTGCAACGCACACGCGCATAAGCGTAATGCACCAAACACCTACACATACTCACAACAGCCACCATGCACTACGAGGTGGCGGTGACGGATACATCACGGCATTATTAACATCGAATAACCTTTATACTACCAGCGTGGAGCCCTAGCAGACATAACAACAACAACAAACGATGTTCACCACTAAATGGCCGTGACATCACCACGGTGCTTGTGTCAGGATAGATGCACATTGAGGTCACCATTAAGTGTTAAAAGCTTGCTGACAGGAGGTCATGGAAGAGACCCAGTTATTATGAGCTGAGATGACTGGCAGATGCACCACCTGTGCTCCCCACTGTGCAAACTTGCTGCGTTTTAGCCGCCCGGAGCTCCGCTCATTGTTGCGAGTGTTGCTCCTCCCGCCATCTGTTGTTGGAGGGCAACTTCCTCAAACTGCCCAGTAGCATTCTTCACGAGACTCGCCTACAGAGGCTGATCTTGACACTGCTGACACCAGACATTTAGTAACTACTCAGCCCATCTCTTCTCTAGCCCAATAGCCCCTTTATTTTAGCCCCCTCTGACAAGTAAAATAAAAGCTGCTTTATTGCGAGATCGTGTTTAATCCACCGAGTGCCCAAGCAGCTTCCGTTTGCTCGGACAGAGGCGGCTAAACAGGCACGGCACGGGCTGGAGAAGAGATGGGCTGATGTAATACGGGAGGTTTTGTAGCCGGTTGTAATTGCTGATGACCGGCACCAGCGTCAGTCCCCTGGTTCTGCAAGTTGGGTCGGGGGGGGGGGGGTGGGGTTTGGTCACGAGACGTTTTGGATGCCTATCCGCGGGCTGCACCTTGGCTGTGTTGGTCATGGTCTCCGCTATGATGGACGCGGCTCCAGGGTCATCGGTCACGGGGATGAATGGCCGGGAGAAGGTGGTCGACGTCGATGGGGTGAGCGTGTCCTCCGACGCTGTTGTCTGCGAAACAAAAACAACAAAGTCACTACAAGTCATTACTTGGCCTCACCGAGTCTCAAGAGACTCTTTTTTTTCCAGAAGGGTCCTACCAAATGTTCGCAGTCATGGGCGATATTGTTTCTGGGCATAATCCCAATTGAGTAATTTGCAGGTAGCTTATCAGCATTGGGTTGTTTGGCTGATAGCGGTTACAATTTATGTGTTTAGCTATGGGGAGGGCGGGCACAGAACCCAGAGGAAACCCACACAGAACAGGGGGAGTACATATAAACTCGATAAAAACTCTATCATAGCACTTTAGTGACTCCACTGCACTGATGCTATATAAACATTTATGTGACTGATGCCACAGCAGCAGATACACTTCAATCACGACCACTACCCGTGTCGAGGACTCAAGTCGAGCAGACCCATCGCACCTCATTGGGACGGTGTTCAACCACCACACTGCAGGTCACCCTCACTCCTCTTTCTGCTTCCCTCGTACTGCCTCCGCTCTGGATTCACTTCCCGTCGTCTCGATTCCGAAGCTCTTATAACCTTGCTCAATTTAAGAAATGTGTTAACTGTTATCGAATACAATTTTGATAATCATGCTCTTTGGTGCTGGCCACTTGACACATTTATTTATTGTGTCTCGATAAAGAATTATAAGCGAGGATCTCAACCGTATTGGGTGCCGCGTTGGCAAGATGTTAACTACCTCCTATGGTATGTAGGAGGTCGCGGGTTCGGTCCCGACCTCAACACCTGTATATCTGGAGTTTGCGGTGTCTCTCTCCCCGTGAAGACATGAATTTTTCCCTCGGTCCTCCGGTTTATCCTTCCACATTTAGAAGCATGCATTTAGAGAATTTGGCTGCTTTAAATTTCCACATGATAAGCCACTTATCATTGAGCTATCATTTGTGATAGCCAGGTTGCTTCTGCAAAATAGCTATATAGCTCAGTAGGCCTTACCTGGTAAAAGTGAAGTATTGGAAAATGACGGCAGGAAACTCCTTGACGGGAACACACTTCTTTTATTAAATCTTGACTTGTAACAATACAACGCGTGGCCTCTCTTCTTCACAATGCGCTTCTCTTGACTCTGGATTCTGTGCTGCCGGCTCTCTGTGCCTCGTGTAGACTCCGCGCCTCGGCTACACTCCTCTCTCGCCTCGTGTAGACTCTGCGCCTCTGCTACACTCTCCACTCGCCTCGTGTAGACTTTGCATCTCTCTCTCTGGCTACACCGTATGCATACTCGGCTCGTGTAGACCTTCCTCTCTCGCTGGCTACACCGTATGCATACCCGGCTCGTGTAGACCGTTCTCTCTCGCTGGCTACACACTATACATTACTCAGCTCGTGTAGACCGTTCTCTCTCACTGGCTACACACTATACATTACTCAGCTCGTGTAGACCGTTCTCTCTCGCTGGCTACACACTATACATTACTCAGCTCGTGTAGACCGTTCTCTCTCGCTGGCTACACACTATACATTACTCAGCTCGTGTAGACCGTTCTCTCTCGCTGGCTACACACTATACATTACTCAGCTCGTGTAGACCGTTCTCTCTCGCTGGCTACACACTTATACCTTACTCTCCTCTACTCTCCATTACTCTCCTCTCCGGGCTCTATCTCTGCACCTTCGTCTTCATTCTTAGATGGTTCCACTTCCCCCCTGCTCCTCTGTGCATCACCTTATATACCCCTTCTTCCCGGGAGACGGAGCGGATGCGGACCTCAACGTCGGCACCGCTCCTCAGTTACCCAATCCCCACGCGCTATCCCTACGATCCGGTTCCGCTCAGCGCGTGTTTCCACTCCCCGACCAATCACACCGCGCTGCTACCCGATCACTCCCTCTGGGCGCGTCACCGGCACACAGCCAATCAGCAGCACTACCCCCACCCGCGCACTGACGCCTGCTCCTCCCCGTCAGCGCGCGTCACCACACACACACCCGTACATACGCGCTGGCACACGACATATACACCCAGCGCGTATCACCACTACATCACCCCCTCCCACATAGCTCGCAGCCGGCCCGGCTGCTAACAACAACCAACCGCGACGATAAAACGACAACCAACAAAAAAAAAACCCCGTAACCCCCCGAGTGTGCCCCGTAACATAACACAACAACAACAACAACAAGAATAACTATGTACAGATTGACAATGAACCCGAAAAGTCAACAATAACACGATACGAGCAAATTCGAAACGAACGCGCCCCACGTCCCTGCGACTACACGCAGTGACGAGGCGCTCCAACTGCCCCGACTCCTCACGAGGCAGGTCATGCAAAGTAGCACGACCTGGCGCGAGTCCGTCTGGCTGGTCCATCGTATGGGGCGGGACACTGACGACCGTCCGGCGGTTCCGGCTGCTCCAGACGGCGCGGAACGGGCCTGAAAGGGCCGGCCCCGCCGCGGAGATCCGGCCGCCGGTGATCGGCAGCTGTCAGTTCCGAGACACCGGGGATTGTAGAGATGACTTGGGCTCTCGGTCGTCGTCCAGCCGAGCTCCCATGGCGCGCTGCCGCGGAGCGCGGCACCCGGACGCCACGTGGCCCCGGAGGCCGCAGTTATAGCACGTGACGAGGGTCGGAGTAGATCTTGGTTGCTCCGACTTTCGGCCCGATCGCAGAGGCGACCGGGCCCCCGGCCTCCAGTCCCCTGGTCGTCCCGTGGTGAACGCCTCCTCTCGTGGGCTGACGACTTGGGGTTCGGCGACCACCAAACCCGGGGCTGCGACGACAGCAGCGTTGCAACCAACGCCTTGCTTCCGTTGCAGGGCCTCGTGCGCTTGAATACTCGTGGCGACTCTCAAAGAAGAAATATCAATCTCGTCAGCTGTGTTGATAGGGACCCCCAGGTCCTGCGCCAACTTGAGCAGCTGCTCCAAAACCATCGCGTCTTGGCCCTCCTCGTCCATCCGAGGGAACGCAGCATCAGCAAGAGCCAGCAACGCCGTGCGATAGGCCAGCGCGGTCTCCGTGGCCGCTTTCCGTCTTGCGTAGAACTGATGGCGGCACGTAGAGGGAGGCCCGTAGACCCTGGCCAACAAACCCAGCGCATCCTTCAGCGTGGAGCGGTCCGACTTCCGTGCAGCCCTGAAGGCCGCGAGCGCATCGTCGTCCAGCATGGCGGGCAATGCCCGCAGCGCCGTAGCATCGGACCACGCTGACATCTCTTGATGCGCCAAAAACCTTCGCTGAAATTGGCCCCAGTCTCCGCCTTCCGCCTTGAAGGCTGACAACGTGGGCAGGCGCTGCTGAAAAATGAAGTCATCCGCCTCGTGGTTCCTCTCCGCCTGTCCGTCGGTGTCTAAGATGGCGGCTCCAGCAGCAGACGTAAGATGGCGAACCCCCTCGCGCGCTGATGACGTCGATGCGCGCGCTTGGGAACCCACCACCACGTGGCGCTCGCCGTTCCCGCCAAAAGTAGGCCCAGGCGCAATGGCGGGAATCCCCCATTCGTTTTGGCGGGAATCTGCGGGGCGACCTTGTAAAATGTCCCCCACCGTCCCCGCTCCTCCCGACGAGCTGATCTCCGCCAAGATGGACGCGGCGGCGAGCAGCAGCTCCGCCAGTCGGGAGTGCGCCTCACGAAGCCCGGCGTCTGTCCCCGGTCGCTCGGCCGGCGCCGTCGACGGACCCTGCAGCGTGGGCAAGTCCTCTTCCTCACCCCCCGCCACCAGCGGCCCCGAGTCGTCCAGGTCTTCCTCGCGGTCAATCCCGTGGGTCCTACGGGTCTTCCTCGTCTCCATACTTGGAAGCCCGTTTCACTTCTGACGCCAGATGAAGTATTGGAAAATGACGGCAGGAAACTCCTTGACGGGAACACACTTCTTTTATTAAATCTTGACTTGTAACAATACAACGCGTGGCCTCTCTTCTTCACAATGCGCTTCTCTTGACTCTGGATTCTGTGCTGCCGGCTCTCTGTGCCTCGTGTAGACTCCGCGCCTCGGCTACACTCCTCTCTCGCCTCGTGTAGACTCTGCGCCTCTGCTACACTCTCCACTCGCCTCGTGTAGACTTTGCATCTCTCTCTCTGGCTACACCGTATGCATACTCGGCTCGTGTAGACCTTCCTCTCTCGCTGGCTACACCGTATGCATACCCGGCTCGTGTAGACCGTTCTCTCTCGCTGGCTACACACTATACATTACTCAGCTCGTGTAGACCGTTCTCTCTCACTGGCTACACACTATACATTACTCAGCTCGTGTAGACCGTTCTCTCTCGCTGGCTACACACTATACATTACTCAGCTCGTGTAGACCGTTCTCTCTCGCTGGCTACACACTATACATTACTCAGCTCGTGTAGACCGTTCTCTCTCGCTGGCTACACACTATACATTACTCAGCTCGTGTAGACCGTTCTCTCTCGCTGGCTACACACTATACATTACTCAGCTCGTGTAGACCGTTCTCTCTCGCTGGCTACACACTTATACCTTACTCTCCTCTACTCTCCATTACTCTCCTCTCCGGGCTCTATCTCTGCACCTTCGTCTTCATTCTTAGATGGTTCCACTTCCCCCCTGCTCCTCTGTGCATCACCTTATATACCCCTTCTTCCCGGGAGACGGAGCGGATGCGGACCTCAACGTCGGCACCGCTCCTCAGTTACCCAATCCCCACGCGCTATCCCTACGATCCGGTTCCGCTCAGCGCGTGTTTCCACTCCCCGACCAATCACACCGCGCTGCTACCCGATCACTCCCTCTGGGCGCGTCACCGGCACACAGCCAATCAGCAGCACTACCCCCACCCGCGCACTGACGCCTGCTCCTCCCCGTCAGCGCGCGTCACCACACACACACCCGTACATACGCGCTGGCACACGACATATACACCCAGCGCGTATCACCACTACAAAAGAAACAAAGTTTAGTTTAGGCTAAGCGCTATGCTGAGGAATTACAAGCCCCCCCCCTCCTCCCAGGAAACGGGGTCCAGCGCACCTCATTGCGCTTGTCCTGCCAGGGGCCCAAGCTGGGCCCTCCGTCCGTCTCCGTGGCAACAGAGGACTCGGCGTCCTCGGCGGCGGGCGGCGGAGCTGGGGAGAGGTCGCGTGAGGGCACCAGCGGGGAGACGGCGCGCTCCGTAGGGGCGATCATGCTGCCCGGCATCAGCGAGCAGCACACGGCGTCTCTGGAAGGGCAGAAGAGGGAGCAGCAGCAGCACCAACACACACAACTCTGACAGTTAGATATGTGTATGTGTGTTGAACTTCTTTCGCACTGTACGTAGCCAACCATGCTAATCAGAGGTGCGAATCGGAGAATGAATGAGATCAGGTTAAGGCAGGGGTTGGGAATCAAAATAACAAAAGGCATCTTTTTTTCCAAAATGGTAAAAAAGTCTATATTTTAAGAGCTGAAACGCGTGTCAATACGAGACGGTCCTTAATAAATAACGTCATGAAGCAGTCCGTAATGAGTTGCATGCGGCTTGGGAGCTGCAAGTTGCCGACTCCTGCCCATGGTAAAATGGACATCCATTGTAAACTGGACTACCATGGCAAATTGGACTTCCATGGTAAACTGGACTTCCATGGTAAACTGGACTAACATCATAAACTACACTTCCATGGTAAACTGGGCTCCCATGGTCAGTGGTCAGGAACCAAAATAACAGGAGCCATTTCTGTTGAATTCCGTAAAAAGACAGCTAAATATTTCAAGAGCCGCAATGCAATTCTTAAAGAGCCACCTGCGGCTCCAGAGCCAGAGCTTGCTAACCGCTGCGTTTAAGGCAACGAAGAAGCGATGAGACGCTTAATGGAGCTGAGAGGCACGGGCCTGCAGCTGGCTCACGCACCTTGCATACATGTGCTGCAGGGCAGTGAGGATGTGGGACAACGCCTGCTGCTTGGCCTGTTTGCCGTCCAGCGCCAGCAGGATCTTGGTGAGGGATGGCCGGTTCTGTTTGGCCGCTACGGAGCCATTGGGCTTGGAGCTCACCAGTGGATCAGAGTCCGAGTGCAGGCCTGAGCACACACGTACGCACAAGGAAACTCCACCTTTGCAACGTTCAACGTGATAGCTTCTTCTCAGAATCGAACATTGGATTCACATTGCTTCCTATGGTTATTATTGACATATTCCAACCAAGGTCAAAATTGTGAATGCATCAGTGCTGTCTGTCCATCCGTAATAGAGCACAGGGAATCATGAAAACTCTCATGAAGACGACCCAGACGCAAACGTCACAATCATTATCACAGCGAACACTCAGGACAGGACATTGTGTAGAGACATACGCCCTGCTTCATAGCTGACTGACTCTGGTGCAATGTACAGACTTGGGTCCTGTCTGCCATCAGCTGACAATCATTCGCGTGCAGAAGCAGCACCCACCAAGATAGCTGGCACCAAGGGGGTCCCGTGCCGCCTGAAAGAGCACAGGCTCGTGCACGGCGGGCGTGGCCACGTCCACGGTGGTCCAGGCGATGCTGTGCGAGGAGCCGCAAGCCACGCGCGTGATCTTGTGGCCCTCGAGGCCCTGAACGAGTGTGGGCCGCCGGTTCACGGTGGTAGTGCCGTTCCCCTGTTGCCCATGGTCGTTGTCGCCCCATGCATAAACCTGCATGCCGCACAGTGTTATTATTAGCCTCCGGTGGTCACCCTCTGTACCCACGCCGAGCTCCACAAACCCCAGCAGCACCAAACCAGGTACAACGTGAACACTCATTAGAGCAGCGGGCCTCATCAGAGTAGAATCCCCCCCCCGCCCCCGTTTAGCCATACAGACTTCTGGCGTATGTTCCAAAACTATTTACAAGTACCTGACAAGGCTGGCACAATCCATGATAGAGTGGTCAGCACCGTACTTTCCCATGATTGATGGTGACATAGCAACATCGGGCACTGCCAAGTTCATAAAGTAAAGAAATCTCTTTACTAAGGTGGCTGACTAATTGGACTTTTCCTGTCTTGAAATGTTTAACCCACTGTGACCCAATTTTGTGCAGCACTCACTCATTTACACGTCACGAAGAAGAGCCACTGCCCAATGCATCACCTATTATACAATTTTAGTTTTAAGTTCGTGTTTTTTTATGTCCTGAGAGTTTTCTGTTATTCGCGTTAGTGTAGCACTTTTGAGTGGTGCCAGCTCAAGATCAACAGTTTTAGTGGGAAGCATGGAGTCTCGCACTGCCTCTGCATAGCTTCAGACATTGCTCTCCCATCTCAATCGCAACGGAAGCGACACTGGCAATTGCATTTTGACACGTATCACTGCCTGTTTACAGACTAGTGCAATAATCACCACGATTATTATTTAGATGTTTCTGTAACTGTAAATGTTTTTTGTTTTGTTTTTTGCCCGAGTCAACTCTTGCTCAAGGAAATGTATTTCGTTTACTATCGATTGTGTGCGTGCGCCGTTTTCAACTTCTTTGGAATGTCGTTGTTTTTTCTCCGATTTTTAATTAGCTTCATTGCCTGTACGTGTTACGCGTTATTGCTTTTCAAAAACTTCTCGTGACCCCTGGTCACTCTTGCAAACGAGACTCAATCCTGCTCTTTTGAGTCCTCGCGCCGGGTGGCCGGGCGGGCGGGTGCAGGGGGACGCACCTGCCCCCCCTCGGTCACGGCCAAGCAGTGCAGGGCCCCCACGGCCACGTGCACGATCTTTTTGTTGCGCAGTCCCTCCACCACCTGGGGCTTCCGCACGTGGGCGTCCGTGCCGTGGCCGAGCCGGAAGTAGTCTCCCTTTCCCCTGGGTCACACACCACAGGTCAGTGCGCACGCTCATTACAGACACACTCTGAAGCGAGTCTCGAGTCTCAATAATATTTTACTAAATAAGAAAGGATTATTTATAGCAACACATTTTGAGTTCCCTATGAATTTGATAGCTTAACATGGAGTAACGTTGAAGTCAGCTTTTCATTAGCACAGGATATATTTGACACACACTCTCTGGCAGAACTTGGCAATGAGACACAGACCAGGTCCACACGAGGCCAGACTTGGACAGGGCGAGCGAGAACTGCGCGCCGCACTCGATCTGGCAGATCCCCTGCCCGTTGAGCCGCTCGATGTTCTGAGGGACGTTGCACCCCTCGCTGCCCCCGCGGCCCAGCTTTCCAAAGTCTCCATCTCCCCACGAAAACACCAGACCTGGCCACACACACACATACAAGACAAAATAAATGAGCAGACAAAAATGTTTTCTTCCCATATCGGTTTCTCCACGTACAAATTATAAAAGATGGTTTACACCATCCCATTGGCCAAATGACCTTACAGGTAGTGCATTATTTAAACACAAATTCTTGACCAGATTCTAGATTCTGATTTTTTAAAAATATAATTGGATGCACTCCACAAATTCACAGACAACAGCCACCGCTCGTCACTAAGTGGCAGTGACATCACCACAGAGCTTCTGCCAGGCTAATTGCATCGAGAAGCGAGGGCATAACTGTGGCTGAGAAGACCCGACGCTTCATGTGGAATGACAGGGCAGACTTCCACGCAGCATTATGCAGCTGATGAAAAACTAAACTAAAACTAAACTTCGATTTAAAGCTTTCATGACTGCAGGGATTCATCTTCTTGGTTCTTTCGGTAAAGTCACGTAGAAGGAAAATAATAAAATAATAAAACATAATAAAATAATTCTCACGACGTTTCGGCCACAACGCAAGCAGCCGTCCTCAGGTGAAGAATGAAACACCACCAAGCTTGGAGCGTATATTTCAAGCTTGGTGGTGTTTCATTCTTCACCTGAGGACAGCTGCTTGCGTTGTGGCCGAAACGTCATGAGAATTATTTTATCATGTTTTATTTTTTATTTTCCTTCTACGTGACTTTACCGAAAGAACCAAGAAGATAAAACTAAACTATTTTTATTTTACCAGGTAAGTCCCACTGACCTATATAGCTCTTTTTCATAACAGACCTGGCTATCACATATGATAGCTCAACGAAGTGGATTATCAAATGAAAATTTATAGCAGCCAGATACTCTGAATGCATGTTTATAAATGTGGATGGAAAAAACCTGAGGACCCAGAGAAAAAAACAGGCGACCAGGGAGAGAACATGCAAACTACAAATTTACAGGCATCAGGGTCGGGATCGAACTCACGACACTCTGTATACCAGGCGAGGTAGTTAACATCTCACCACCGTAGTACCGGTATACCTTGCACTTTCGTCTGGTTAGGGACCAGAGCATGGACGAATGTCAAAAATGGACGAATGTCAAAGCAGAGCCTTTATTTAGCTTGCAAATGTATTTTGCCCGGTGAAAAACGTACATGCAAATAACTATAGTAACTATATAACACATGTGTGTGAAATCTAAATTAACAGAAATAAAAGAAAAATAAACATGAAAAAAATTAATAATAAACTATATGATCATTTTAATATTTGTATTTTGCGTAAGTGGACGATGAATATATTGGTGATTTAGAGGGAATCTAGATTCATAAAATAGGAAGGAGAAAATTGGTGCGGATGAGGTTCATCATCAGAACCGGAAATCAATCTTTCTTTTTGGTGGAGATCTAACAGTGGCTGGAGCTAACGTTGACGGCTCGGAATGTGAAGGGTTAGGGGGAGGGATGACTGGCGATGGTTGTGGCGGTTGCTTCTTGAAAAAGGAAACCAAGGAAGTTTGCAGTATTGAAGTGTTCTTCCTTTTTCTAAGAAGTTCTTTGTAACAGGCTATTTGGTATTCTCGGCCACTAATTACTTTAGAACTTCTTTCGAAATTTGGATCGACCCTTTCCCAAAATGCAATTGCGTCCTCTACTTTGGCAATTCCTTCTTCTAATCCTTTGGTTGTCAACGCCCTAGGCCAGGGGTCGGCAACCAAAATAACAAGAAGAGCCATTTCTTTCCAATTCGGTACAAAATTCAGTATTTCAAGAGCCGCAATGCATCTGAGTACATACTGTACATACGTACATATTGTCAAGAAGCAGCCCGTAAAGAGCCGCATGCGGCTCCGGAGCCGTAGGTTGCCGACCCCTGCCCTAGGCTGAGCCGTATCTTCAGACGAAGACTCCTGTTCATTGAAAATGTTTCTGTGTTTATCAAACTGCAGAAGATCCTCATCAGTTAGGGGCTGATCATGCGACTAAAGCAGTCCCCTAACATCTTCAGCCTCTACTTGTAATTCCAGCTGCTGAGCCATGTCCACAACACATCAAACCCTTCAAAATCGTCCATGAGGGAGGGAACCAGCTTCTTCCATACCCCTTTCACATTGGTTTCTTGTACTTCGTCCCATGCATCTCTGATAGTTTTGATTCCATCCTGAATATTAAAAGTTTCCAAAATCATTTTACATTTATTTTGCTTACCTCCCTCATCAACATCTGCAGTATCTCGTGCAGCTATAGCCTTTGCAAACGTCCTTCTCAGATAGTAAGATTTGAACGATGCGATTACTCCTTGCTCCATAGGCTGCAGCAAAGCAGTTGTATTTGGAGGAATAAACACAACTTTTCTCTGTGGGCCTCAATCACAAGTCTTGGGTGGCTTGGAGCATTATCCACCAGCAATCGAATGTTAAATGGAATTTGCTGTTGTTTGCAGTAAGCCTCAACTGGAGGCTTGAAATAATCACTGAATCAAGTTGTAAATAAATCACCAGTCATCCAGGCTTTTTTATTTGACTTGCAATGAACTGGGAGGCTAGACTTGACGTAACTTTAACGGCCCTAGGATTCTCAGAACGGTTTTAGCTTGCAGTCGCCAGCTGCATTAGTCCCAAGCAACAGAGTTAGCCTATCTTTGGCAGCTTTAAATCCAGGCACTGACCTCTCTTCTCTAGCTATCAAAGTCATTGAGGCCCGTTTCATCCACGTTGAAGATCTGCTGCTTTGTATATCCACCATCTATTATTGTTTTGGGCTCTGCTGGAAAAGTTTCTGCAGCAGCTGTGTCTGCACTAGGGCTGAACGATTAATCGATTTCAAATCGAAATTTGAAACAATGCGATTAGTAAATCGCAAAGGCTGCAATTTTTTGTGATTTGAAAAGTCCTATTACTTTATTATTGAAATTATTTTTCATTATAACTTTCTTTCTTTAACTTAAGAATTGTTATATGTTTGATTGTTCTATTTCAATTAAAACATTTTAATAAATACATGTTGGAAGCAATTCACATATTTTAAGTTATCATCCTTGCATTAGAATATATAGAGCAGTTCATATTTTGATGGTATCATGTGGAAATGCTCCATCACATGTTTTAAATCTATTACACAGTGAATATTGAACTGAAGCTTGACTTAAGAAAATGCAATCGCAATATCTGTCAGAAAAATCACAATTAGATAATTGCCCCAAATCGTTCAGCCTAGTCTGCACTAGCTGCTTCTCCCTGCACTGCAATATTATGGAAACTGGACCTTTTCTTAAAGTTGTCAAACCAGTCTCTGCGAGCCCCAAATATTTTTCCTGATGCCTCTCCTTTTTCAGCCTTCATTGTATTAAATAGAGTTAGGGCTTTAGCCGTCATAAGGCATTGGCTTAGAGGAATGTTGTGGCTGATTTGATCCTGAATCCACACATTTAAAACTTTCTCCATCTCACCAATGAAACTGTGCCATTTTGTAATAGCTTGGTATGCACTGGCGTAGCGTTTTTTACTTCCTCTAATACTTTACCTTCATTCTTAAGAATTGTACTAACTGTTGGGCGAGGTATGCCTAGCTTGCGACTTAGATCAGCATGGGACATGCCTTGCTCATTAGGTTTGATTAGATCAAGCTTTTCTTGCAAATTGAGAACCTTATGGGTTATTTTAGCTTTACTATCACCACACTTAGGACCCATTATGAATATATTAAAGCACAAACATAAGTATTTTACAGGAATCACAAAAATAAGCACAGTATCAATACTATACTCTTTGGGTTTTTCGGTCAAGTCGCGTAGATATAAAAATAAAAATCACGTTTCTATCACAACACAAGCAATCGTCTTCAAGTGAAAAAATACCGCAGGCGAACTGCTGAGGCAGGAGAAATATAGCGAGAGAACTACTGCAGCAAGAGTTTATATAGGTTTGAGATGGGTACAACCCAAGGGTAAGTGAGCGGGGCTAGAGGTGGAATTTACAAGGAATATACCTCGGCCATTGTACTGCTAGAGATTAGCATGTAAATCAGTTAATGTAACCCCACGACTACGGTGCTGAAGAAGCCATTGTATTGCTGGAGATTAGAGATTAGCATGTCAATGTGAGATGGCAGCGGCTGTTTTAATGACACATTCAGCCTATTAAACAACGAGAGCCACCGCCACATCGAAGAAAAGGGAAGCAGCGGCTATGTCAGTGAGACATTTAGCCTGTTAATGTAAAGACATTTAACAAGGTAATGTAACTCAGAGAGTCGGAAATAACTGTTAATATCGGCAGGTAGGATGGAAGCATCACACCTGGTGAATAACATCCTTCCAATGATTGCTCAGTTTGTACCCATCTTCTCAGTTTAAATTGTCTGTGTTTATATATCTGGATGGCTTCATGAACAAATCTTTGTTGATAGCCAGTGGGTTTGCATAGTATCTTCGTCTTGGAGAAATCAATTTCATGTGTGCCGACAGCGTTAAAACAATGATCAGCCACGGCAGAGCTATTAGTCCTACTATGTCTCAGATCCGCCTTGTGTTCACGAACACGGTCTGAGACATGTCGCTTGGTTTTTCCAATGCAACTACTGCCGCAGGCACAACTTAGATTGTAGACACCGAAGTATTTCATGTCAGGGATAACATCACAGATGGGATCAGATCACGCATTTGATGTACTGTGTTAAATCGAACCTGGATCTTGTGTTTGCTCATGATTTTGGAAATATATTTGGTGACCCCTGCTATGTATGGCAAGGTGATGGTTTTGATTGGGTCCTCAGGTGGTTCTCTTCCAACGGTTGGGGTGACAGCTTTACGGATTGTGTGGTCTGAATATCCATTCATCTTGAGGGCTTGGTGTACGTGCTCCAGTTCACTGGCTAGGTGGTGATGGTCGGAAATGCAACGAGCCCTGTGATGTAGAGTTTTGATGAGGGAATTCTTCTGGGCTGGATGGTGGTGGGAGTAAGGGTTTAGATAGGCATCCGTGTGGGTGGCTTTCCCATAGACAGAGTGTCTCAATGAGCCATCTGGTCTCTTTTCGATTAAAACATTCAAAAATGGTAACTTGCCATCCTTTTCCACCTCCATGGTGAATTTGATGGCTGGGTGTATGGAATTGATGTGGTTGAAGAATTGGTTCAAAGCTGGCAGGCGATGTGGCCAGATGACAAACGTGTCATCTACGTATCTCTTCCACAACTACATCGAAATACTGTACACGTGTTTTATGATCACGAAAATAACTATTAACACTGTAGTATTATACTTTTATCACAAAAATAACTATGAATTGTTTACAGTATAATCACATAAGTACAGTATTATTAATATGAATAAACACAAATATAAGAGATGCTCACTGAACGACTTCTATTCAAAAACTGAATTAAAAAGATGGAAGGTTGGATGAAATCGGACGAAAGAGGAAAGCGCGTTGACGAAAATTGAAATGTGGTTATAATTGAAAACGGCCGAAAGAGCGAAGCGACGAAAGTCAAATGGACGAAAGTCAAGGTATCGTTGTATCCCAAAAGAAAAGATAATGGCGTTCGGCTGATTTGGAATGAGACCTCCATTGCCAAACCATAGCTATTCATACGTAAACTGCCCAGGTATTGAAACTTCTCCACTCTCTCCACAACATCCCCAGCGTTTAACAGTACTATCCTTTTTGTATTTGGATTGTCAACCAACACCAGGTAAAACAACATGTGCACCTATTGTTCTCTTTTAGCCCCGCCCACCCCCCAACACGTTCCATTCATTGGCTGCCACATTCAGATAACCCCCTCCTCCCCCCTTAACTTGTATTTAAGGGCTTGTCTCTTGGAATTTTGCCTCACTTGATACAGTAAATCTAGCTGTGACAGTCCCACCTGATGACGGAGACTTGTGTTGCCTCCGAAACGTCGTGATTAATAATTTTATTTCTATTATTTTATTTTTATTATTTATTTTTACTTACGTGACTTTACCGAAAAAACCCAAGAGTATGAATCCTTGCAGTCACGAAAGCTTCAAATCTAGAATATGAACAGACCGTTATGCTAACTGAAATTAGTGAGCTCCTACAGGAGTGCAGAGTGGGTGCCAGTGATGTCAAGGTAGCAACAGCGCTCAATGCGTCACATGCACGCTGCCCGGCTCGTGTTACCTTCATCAGTAAGAGCGAGGGTCTGGGCGTCTCTGCTCCCACACGCCACCTGGACCACTCTGTGCCCCAGCAGTGCTTTCACCTGAGACGCATGCAGATACGAAAAATCAGAAACACGCAAACATCCCATAGCCGGCGACGTGGCTTGCAATTCGCTATCAAGTGATAAAAGGGTAGTCTTGGGCCCATCACCTTCAGATAATTTGTGCCTCTTTACACAGCTCCGAGCCACACGAGGGAAACAAACTGATGATAGAGAATGAGGCAGCTGCGGCACTGGACGTGGCGAGCCACCGCCATGTTCGCCCCCCTGCCCTGGCGTCACCGTGGGCGGGCCCTCACCAGCTTGGGCCGCAGCTGCGTGCTGTTGTCTCCGTGGCCCAGGCGGCCGTACTCGCCCAGGCCCCAGCAGTAGAGCTCCCCGCTGGACGCGATGGCTGCACTGTGCGACGAGCCACACGCCACGTCGCGGATGCGTTTCGTCTTGAGGGTGTCGATCAGCTTGGGTTTGTCCACGTTCCTAAAAAAAAATTACCAGGTAAGGCCCACTCAGCTATTTAGCTCGTTTTTTTGGAAGCAACCTGGCCGGGTTTCTGCCCCCGAAATATCTGTGCCCCCTTCCCTTGTTATTGCTCATGCTCTGTATCGGACTCTTGTTGAAAAAAAAGCGACCTGGTCACAAATTATAGCTCAGCGAAGTGGCTTATCATGTGGAAGTTGACAGCAGTCAAATACTCTAAACGCATGTTTATAAATGTGGAGGGAAAAACGGAGGACTAGGAAAAAAATCCATGTGACCACGCGAAGAGATAACATACAGCGAGGGAAAAAAGTATTTGATCCCCTGCTGATTTTGTACATTTGCCCACTGACAAAGAAATGATCAGTCTATAATTGTAATGGTAGGTTTATTTGAACAGTGAGAGGCAGAATAACAACAACAAAAATCCAGAAAAGCGCATGTCAAAAATGTTATAAATTGATTTGCATTTTAATGAAGGAAATAAGTATTTGACCCCTTCTCAATCAGAAAGATTTCTGGCTCCCAGGTGTCTTTTATACAGGTAACGAGCTGAGATTAGGAGCACAATCTTAAAGGGATTGCTCCTAATCTCAGCTTGTTACCTGTACCAGTTATGTGTTACTTATTTATTGGATATTTACTTTTGTTACTTATTTACTGTTTTAAGTTCACTCGTTTCCGGTTAGTTTGTTTTCTTTGTGCACGTTATGATTTTAATGTTAACAATTGATAATGGAATGTATTACAAATGGTAAACTTCGTATTAATATGATGGAATTAAGCTGCGGTAACGACGTTAAATATATAAATGCATGCGGGGTATATGGAGGTGCGGGCTATCTGAAATTTGTTTTACACAAAACGCAATTTTTGCGGGGTATATGCGTCTGCGGGTTATATGCGTATGCGGGCTTTCTGCGGGAAAATACGTTAATCCACTACTAAACTGTTATGATGATATTCATCCCTCCTAGTTAGGTCACCCAGATCTTACCTACAAAAGGCAAAAATAAATATCATCATGCTCAAAAAGAATAATTATTTATTGCTGAATATTAAAAAGCAACACGAGTGTGTTGCTAGGCCGAGGCTCTGTCACCACTCTGGGCCCTCTCTCACATGCGGCTGAAGTGGCCGAGCTTGCCGTCATCGCCCTCTCCCCAGGAGAACACCTTCCCGTCGATGGTCAGCGCCATGGCGTGGCGCCCGCCTGCAGATGCGCGCACAAAGACAAAAATCCCCCCATATAGCAGACTGTTGGGGGAAAGTGCTCTTATAGCAAGCACCTATGAAGGCCCGGCACGGCAGACGATGAGGTGGGCGGCCAGCACTACGCCCGGCCACCTTTTTCTCCCCAGTGGCGATGTTTACACACCACACCAAGTACTCATTTGAGGCCGAGTCAACCTAGGGGAGGCCCAGGACAAGTTAAGATAATAGTCACTTGGTGTTGGTCCGTGAGCGGGAATTGCCGGGTTCATAGCGGAGCACTCTAACCGCTGCGCCACAAACACGCGCGCACACACACTACATGCGAATACATGACACACACACACACACACGACACGCACACGTATGACGTCACGACCCACCCAGTGTCTCCTTCAAACGCTGCTCTCCTCGTCCTTCCTCCTGTTAGTAACACGGCCGCTGCAAAAGCCAGCCTAGGGTGATAATTCCATGAAAACTATGATAGTTAGTTTGGATAAGTGGATATGAATCTACATGAGAGTGTACTAGGAGTGCACAAAACATCCATTGAGAATGCGAATCCAACCAGCATCCAGGCATTCGATCATTCACGACTGACATCCAGGAAGCGTCTTGATCAATCCTAACATTAAACGTGGAAACTGGGCAGGCTGCAGCATCGAACCTGAGTGCACGGCCACCTTCTTCACCACGTAGTTTCCGAGCGCAGTGATCTGCCGGGGGATGGAGATGTTGCCGGATGTGAGGCCCAGGCCCAGGCGGCCATTTGTGGCCTCCCCGCAGGTGAACACCTTCCCCTCGGTCGTCACTGCGGAGGGCGGAACGGCAGTGCTTTAGCAACTCACAGACACAATGCACACATGCAAGCGTGCGATAACCACAGCAGACGCTTCACCCCATCACACACCAACCACACACCACCACACAGCACCAAACACCACCACACTTCAGCCCACCACAGTGAGCGTAGGTTGCGAGTTCAAATTTCTGGTTGTGTAGGTTGACTCAGCCCATCCTCTGCCTTTCTCAGGTCAATAAAATGGGTAGCATTTCTGAGGAAGTCAACAGAGTGTGCATTGGATAGACACACCCCCAACCAATAAAAGGGAGGAATTTCCACCACTTATTCAGGGCTATAAAAGGGAGATAAACAGGACCTCAAAGCTCACGAGAGGACGACTCAATACCGAGTTCATAATTACCGTATTTTCCCGCATATAATCCGCGGGGTATACCACTTTTACAAACAAAACAAGACCCTGCGGGGTATATGGAGGTGCGGGCTATCCCAATAATATTTTACACGTGTGACATGTCATTACTCGTTAAACTTTTTTCATGGATAGTACTATCCACTATGCAACACTTACCTTTGACTAAAGCACTGCTGAATAAACCACTAACACTAAAATTGCACATGTTATCACGTTTAAAATTATTAGACTTGTTCGTACAATGTTTACATTGCGCAATGGGAAGGGCCTTAACAAGCGTCTACCAGACACGGAATCATAATTGCCGAGTCCCTTAGGCTGCTGCTATTGGCGGAGCACCATACAGTCGTGACCATGAGCTTTGTTTCAAACTTCCAATGGCTTTTTTGCCAGGAGGCAATGGCGTTACCGTAGTGCCGCTATTGTCTGCGCAGTGCGCAATCTACTAGTGCTAAAACTGTAGAGGGGTAACTACCGGTCCAGTAGCTGTAATATGATGAGGTCGAATGCTGGTAAGCCTAACAGTACGCTTACTTACTTATCTACCAGTCATGTGTTACTTATTTATTGTATATTTACTTTTGTTATTTATTTACAGTTTTAAGTTAACTTGTTTCCGGTGAGTTTGTTTTCTTTGTGCACGTTATTATTTTAATCTTAACAATTTATAGTGGAATGTATTACAAATGTAAACTCTGTATTAATATGATGGAATTAAGCTGCGGTAACGACGCTAAAGATATGAATGCATGCGGGGTATATGGAATGTTTGACATAAAACGCTATTTTTGCGGGGTATATGCGCCTGCGGGTTATATGCGTATGCAGGAAAATATGGTAGTGAGGAGCCTATGGAAGCTGCTGCGCACACCCACCGGCAAACAGACTCTTGGACCCTCCCGCCACCTGCACGACGTTCAGCGCGGAGATGCCCTCCGACAGAGACGGCATCTTGATCTGCACGCACGCGCGCGTAGACGGGAGGGATAAGCGCGTGGGCTACACTCTGCGCCAATGTGCGATGCGAGCAACAAAACCCGCGCACGCTCACAGTGGGGATTAAAGTTCCGGTTCCTTTTGGTTCAACCGGCTGAGAATTTAAGTAATGCCACTGGGCCAACATTTGCAAGAGTGATCCGACCGAGTTGCCAAAATGGCAAAGGAAATAACAAAAAAACAAGTGAAGGAATTAACCAATAAGTAACCTGTTCAAAAACACCCGCATCACAGAATAAATTGATAACGGTGCGCTTACGCGTTTCACACACTACCTTCGACCCTTTCAGTCCTCCCAGCTGATCCTTGTCATTGAGGCCCCAGACGAGCACTTTGGTCTTGATGTTGAGGGAGGAGTCGCAGCTCACAGACGGCTTCTTCACCACACTGCGGGGGCGACAGTCACGTCAGTGCATCCCTCCACCGCAGGCGCCCAGCACCCACTCCGTGCTCGCCGCGTTTGCAGCCTCCACGTCCGCACGGCAAACGTTGAGCTGCGCTACGCACATAAAGCTCAGGGAAGCGAGGGGGGGGCCTTGAGGGGAGGTGTGCAAGGGTGAATTGTGAGGTGAGCAGTGAGGGCAACAGAATAAGTGTTGCAGTGATTGTAGCGGTATGTTGCAGCAAGTGTAGCTGCGAGTGTGAAGCGAGTGCAGCGGTGAGCATATCAGTGAGTGCAGCAGTGAGTGCAGCAGTGAACTTAAGCAGTGAGCATAAGAGTGAGTGCATCAGTGTGTGTAGTAGTGTGTGTAGCAGTGAGGGTAGCAGTGAGTGCAGCAGTGAGAGCAGAAGGGAGCGAAGCAGTAAGCGTGCGAGTGAGGGTTGGGCCGTGAGGGTTGCGGCCGTGCCTGGCCGCGTTGCTCCTCTCCTCGTACTCCTCTTCATTGTCGGAGGCGAGAAAGGAGAACACGGCGGCCGAGTCGTCGTCCTCGGAGCGCACGCGGCCCAGTGCGATGAGGCCATGCACCTTGCAATCGATTCCCGAACTCCGGCACTGCTTCACGGCCAGCTCCACGTACCGGTAGTGCTGAAAGCACACAAAGACAAAAATCCCCCGTGTAGCCTTAACAGACTTTTGGGGCAAGTGCTGTTAGCGAGCACCTATGAAGGCCGGAACAGCACACGAGGGAGTGAGGGGCCAGCACAACGCCCGGCTACATTTGTCTCCCCACTGACGATGTTTACACGCTGCACCAGGTACTCATTTGAGGCCGAGTCAACTTAAGGGAGGCCCAGGAAAGGTTCAGAAAATCGTCACACTTACTCACCATCTACCCCCTGTGCTGTAAGCACACATACACACACTCATCACGTGCCTGTAGTTTTATCCTGAGCACACACTTCTTACACATTTGTAGGTTTGTATAAGCTGTGTGCGACGCGGTCGCAAGATGTTAACTCCCTCACCTGGTATACAGGTCGTGGGTTCAATCCCGACCCTGACAACTGTATATTTGGAGTCTGCATGCACTCTCTCCCCGTGATCATGTGTATTTATCTCCACATCCTATGGTTTTTCCTTCCATCTTTAGAAACATGCGTTTAAAGTATTTGGCTGCTATAAATTTCCACGTGATATGGCACTTCGATGAGCTATCATTTGTGGCCAGGTCGCTTCGGAAAAGAGCTATATAGCTGAGTGGGCCTTACCCAGTAAAATAAATAGCTTTGGCACAATAAGCACATCACACAACTACCAGTGCTGCTGCTCAAGTAATACAAACACAAATGCAAAATTACATTTTAGTCCCAGTGGCCACTGCTCTATCCAATAACCGAGTGTGACACGATCACACAGTTAAATTCCCGGTGGTAGAGGGAGCGGCTCGCAATCGGAAGGTAGCAAGTTCAAATCCTGGTTAGGGTTTGACTGAACCCATCATTCCTCTGGGGTCGATAAAATAGCTACCAATTTGGGACAGTTTTGCTGTTGTTTTGCTGCCTTGCCAAGCTTGGGGATTGATGTACTTATGTAATTTTAACTTATATACTTAATCTATTTTATTTATTTATTTTAAGAGGTTTGCTTACCTTTCCTATACTTTGCACTACTATCTTTTTTTGTAGCTTTCCTTTGGACATCTGTAAAAAAAAGAGCTGTATAGCTCATCGGATTTCTCCAGGATAACTAAAGATTCCGATTCTGACTGTGTAAGGAAGCAAGCCATCTGTGTCAGAGTGGTTGGCAGCGTGTAGCCTGGAGAGCGGTATGGAGCGTGCGGCGTGGAGATCAGTTGGCAGTGTGCGGCGCGGTGGAGCCAGCGCGGTCACCGTCAGCACCGAGCCCCTCCCGTCGCCTCGCCCTCTCACGACTTGTCTCGGCGACACCTTTTCTCCCATCTCTGCGACACCTCCGCTCATTCCCGTATTTTATTCACGAAGCCTCTTGAGCACGCACATGCGGTCTCGATCCGGCCCTCTGTGTGAACTCTCTCGACAGCCTCCGGCCAGCCAAATGCTGTTGCTGGCAAGTGGCATTGAAAATTTACCCACAACTCGATTGTCAAGACTTAGGTATGGTATACCCTTCATTATTCGCGATGAGGGATATGTTCCAAAGATGCTTGTGAAAAGCAAATTTCGCGGATACTGGCCTACGAAAACCTATCTTGTCAATGAATTACATTAAATAAATAAATACATAAATGAACTCTTAAATACATGAAAATTATCAAAACAAACATTTACATTTGTTACAATAAACAAAGTAAATAAAAAATAAATATAAAAGTGTTATGACAATAGAGCCTGTATGCAGTGTGAGGGGACTAGTGGCCACGGGAGGTAATGACAGGGAAATCAGCCTACAGTATGAATACATTAGTGGCCACGGGAGGTAATGACAGGGGTATCAGTTGTGAATGACAAGGGACTGGTGGCTACGGGAATGTTGGAGAAGGCAGCGTGGGGTCAGGTGACGGAACGGTCGAGTCTGCCGGTAGAGCGAGCGTCCAGAGTCAGTGAGAATGATCGAGAAGGGGGCGTGGCCTCGGTTGATATATAACGGAGACTCAGGGCTGTTGCAGTGGGATCTCTGCCTGATGTCAAGTGAACGTGTCTTCAATAAAGTGCCATCAAGAGAAGTGTCAAGTCGTCATTACAAAAGAATGAAATAAGAGCTTATAAATGAACTTATTTTAAATAATGATGCCCCACATCATCACTTTATCTCATCACCTCGCATCCCATTCTCTCTCTCGCATCCCATTCTCTCTCTCGCATCCCATTCTCTCTCTCGCATCCCATTCTCTCTCTCGCATCCCATTCTCTCTCTCGCATCCCATTCTCTCTCTCTCTCTCATCACTTTCTTTCTCTCTCGATGCAGTCGTGTAGAGTTCCAGATGTGATTTGCAGAGAGCCAAAATCACGCAAAGCAAGTTCATGAATAACGACGGAATACCGCAGTGACACACATTTACAATAGCCAGGTCTTCCTATTCTAGAGATATTGCACCCGTACTGCCGCCTGATTGATTGGTGGAAGACAAGTACCTCGCAGCAGTCCGACAGGAGGGTGACCACAAAATCCGTGGGCGCGATGTTGATCGTCTTCAACTCGATCATGGTCGTGAGAGAGCTCCCTCCTGTGAAGGAGAAGCCTTCTTTACAGAGACGACTTGGCAGACTAATGCTCGTTGATGTATTATTGTTCACATCTCAAACGCAACATCAACAAATACGTTCCTTATAATGAGGCAGACGACCACATATTTGTAGAAAAAAAAAAACGTCACTGTTTAAATCTGGCTCCCAGTTAGACCAAATGGAAGCCTCCATGACAGTTCACAAGCACGATGTGATTGCACATGGTAAAGTCAGCGCAGTTCATGCTTGAGCAATGCAAGGCAAAAGCAAGACAGGATGTCACAGGATGTCACTATGCATGAAAGAGAATTTGGTAGCACTGGGAGCGAACCCATACATAGTGGGACAATCAGAAAACCCACAAAAATGAGCTGGCAACTCACATGCTGCACTGCAAGAGGACAAGGCCTATCAGATGTGTTGCGCGTGAAAGATTGGGAATGCTGCCACCCGAACCCCAACCTCATAGAGAATGTCCTCCAACTGGTCCATGTGGGGTTATTAAACCACTGCGGGTGAGTGCCAACTGCAGTATCCCCCTCGCATACAGGCCTAGCACTGTGCCCAGGCTGCCCAATCTACGTCCCGTATGCCCTACCTGCTGACGTGCTTGATTTGTTGATAAAAAAAAATGGTAAAGGAGTAGCCGTGCAACTGCTAGCTCACACCACTAATGCATGGAGGGCCTCCATGAGCGTGAAGTCTTGTGGGTAAATGGTCTATTCTTCCACTTCGATCAAATGAGTTTAAAGAGGCGGGTGTACCCACGCTTCTGTTGACGTGCATCTCCTTTATTACGTTTGGCTCTTCAGGTTTTTTTTTTCTAGGTAAGGCCCACGGAGCTATATAGCTCTTTTTAAGAAGCAACCTGGCCACAAATGATAGGTCAAGAAAGTGGCGTATTATGTCGACATGTATAGCAGCCAAATACTCTAAATACGTTTCCAAATGTGGATGGAAAAACCGGAGGACCTGAAAAAAAATAGACGCGATCATGGGGAGAACATACAAAGGCCAAATATACAGCAGGCGTCAGGGTTGGGCTTGAACCCAATGACCTCCTGTATACCAGGCGAGGTAGTTAACATCTCGCCACCACGACACCCCTGCTGAGAAAGCAATGCTGCTCTGCGGAAGCCACTCCCGCCCGGCCCTACCTGAGATGACGACGAGAGAGGGCATGTAGCTGCTATCTGCCGGGTGGACGATCATCTTGAGGCGGTGGATCAGCACGTCCGGGAAGAGCTCCAGCCGCACCCAGTGCTGCTCGCACGCACGGCACCAGGAGGCAAACGCAATCAAAACCTGAAGGCCACGGGAGCACGGAGCCGCTAGGGGTCACGTGAGATTGTCCTAGAAAGACACGTTTAAGGCCATGGCACGGACAAAGGAGGAAAGGCTTATGACTATTCCAAGCCATTCATATTGTGTGGGTAAACATGATCAATCAATGTGGATGACACTAGTTTTATCATCAATTACAGATCAATTGAGCAATCAGGAAACAGCAACAAGGGCAACACAGCAGCGTGTTTTGGGACGACCTTGCGGATTTATCATCGGGCCTCAATGCCAAATTCAGAATCCTTCCAACGTGGTTCATCACTCCAAGCGAAGTGATAGAGGGAGATAAGTGCATCGCACTAGCATTGTGTGCTCCGAGTCTCAAAGCACAAAAGTGAGTTAATTGCAAAAAATTCCAAGTCGTACATTAATGGATGCGTTGTCATAAGAGTAATAATTAATTTACTGCTTCAACACTTGCACTCTTGACAATTCAAGTTGTTTGGCTATGTCAGGTGGGTGGTGGAGGATTACGCGACAAAACTTTGATCGGATTCAATGTGTTCCCTTACCCTAAAAATCGATAATGACTCGCGATACGGTGATAATCGCGGCGGCAGCGGCAACCCTGGCTCTGACCTTTCCCTGGGAGCCCGACGATTGCCAGGGGGAGCCATCGAAGAGGCGCGCCGCATGGCTCGCCGCTGACGACGCCGTGACGCCCTTGACGACGCGTGACCAGTCCTCGACGAGCGAGCCCATGCCTCCCTGGCGCCGCCGCACATGGCGGCCCGAGCGGCCGGCGCACGCCGCCGTCTGACCTGTGGGTGGCGGAGGGGAGGGGGGGCGAATGGTGATCCCGCGGCGCTTCTCAACGGCGACACAACCCGACTCACGCAAAATTGGGCATGACAGAACGCTGGTAGGACGCGTGCATGGTGCAACACAGGGACATGAGTATGGTGCCTCTTTAAAGCCCTGGTCAACCTCCCATGCTCCCCATTCCAACTCCATCAGGTACAGACTCTCTGTTCGCTCCCTAAATATCCCGAACCCTTTACTCATCACTCCTTCGCTCAATAATTTCTACGAAATTTTACTTATGAACTCAAAACCTTGTTTAGCTACAAAAGAGGCACTGAAAAACTGAGTGTATAGACTAGCGCGCTAAGACGGTGCTGTCGTAAGTTCAGGTCGCTCTCTGTAACAGTCCATCATGAAACTTCAAAGCGGAAGGACGCAGAAAGCCCACCTGGCTCGTTGATGCGGTCGAAGACGTGCCGCACGTTGTGCCTCTTCGACTTGAAGCAGTTTTCGCAGAAGTCAAAATCATCGCAGTTGCGGCATTTGTAGCGCGGGCCCACGATCGGGTAGACGTGACAGCCGTCGCACCTGCAGACAACAGCACCGTTTTGTACCACACAGGCCGATCTCGGCAGACACAGCCCTACGTTAAAGATAGAGAACACCACAGAGGCACCTGGAGCCATCAACACGGTTGCATTTGACGTTGGCCAAACACTGTCTCATGTGCTACACTCGCTTGCACTTTTCAACGCGAGTGATTATGCTGCACGTATCACGTACTCCAGCACTGTGGAGGCAGTGAGGGTTAGTGGATCACACAAATTCACGAAACTTCATCCCTACCCGTGAGTGTCGAGGTCGATATTTCCTGGCTTGCCACAGAACAGCAGTGTAGCTAGTGGATTAATTTCCACATGTATTAAATTTGTATGGGGATTGAGTAATACTCCATCCAGGTACTCTGGTTTCCTCCCACATGTATAACCACTCATCAATGGAGTTGGCCAAACATTCCAATATAGGACCACAGAGCTTGGGCAATTGCTGGCACCAGTTCTGGCTGCCTTCCCACGAATCTGTGGTTTTTCCCACACCTCCGAATAAAAAAATGTGTTTTACTTATTTATTCCTAATTATTTGAGCGAATGTCCCTGACAGTCTCTTAGGCTAACATGAAGGTACTTGCATGCGTGCGCGTGTGTGAAAGTTTTTTGCTGCAGAACACTAGGGTGTGACACGTCAGTCGAATTGCTGGCCCTGCATGGGAGAGATCGGCAATTGTGTTGCGACACGGCTGGTGGCTGGGGTGGTGCGCGTACGTGACGGTGGGGTGGCTGCTGGGCACCAACTCCATCTCCGACAAGAGACCGGTCCAGTGGGACTGCTGTGGGAAATCCACGATCACGTCCTTCCCATTGGCGCTGAAGGCTGCGGTGATGAACAGTCAACGGCAGACAGGACGCACGGGTTAGACACGGCACGAAGCCAGGGGTGAAGAATCATCGAAGCCCTTCAGAATGTACAGTGTGGTAACACTGCAAAGCCCTAGAACCAAAGGAAATGAGATTTGTGCGGAGTGAGATGGGTTTTTATCTTCAGAACAGTAGTGTCTATGGTCTCATGATATTGCATACAAAATCCAATACACAAGGTCATGGGCTACGACAATAGCGCAGAATGGCCCACTCGTGCATGAACGTATATACGCGTGTTGAAATTCTCTTGCACTGTACGTAGCCAACTGCCCTAATCAGAGGTGCAGGGGCAGAACAACTAACTAAACACAAAAAGCAGTTCTAAAGAAATTAGTTTTCAATCTAAGTTTCAAAGTGCATAGCTCCAGTGGCTTCCTAATATCGAAAGGAATAGCGTTCCAGACGGCCGCAGAAGCGCATCTGAAAGCGTGTAATGCGGCAAACATCTTTGTTCGATGGCTCGCCAAAAGCCGCTGCTGCTAGGATGACCGCGATTTGTGTGTTGGTTTATGCTCCTTGACGAGATCGGCCAGGTATTGTGGCTCAAACGAACACCCAGCTGCATTTCAGCCAACCTAGATCCTGGCTCGTCCCTAACGCTCACTGTTTGGAATGCAAAACCTGGTGAAAGTATGAATCGGTGTCACGGCTGAACTCCCAAACCGCATCTCTGTTGTCTGTAACTCCTCTTAATCTGTCGGGTCACGTTGCTCAGTTTATCTGCAATTGAGAATGAATGCTGCCCCAAAGAGGAGTCGTTGACAAGAGAAAGTCCGCAGACAGACCAAGGGAAATCATGCAGTTCCAACAGGAGGCTGCCACTTGAAGAGAAATAAGAGGAGCTCACCTTTTGGAATTCCGTTCCCCTACGATTACTCAGTTATCATTGACATCACCACTTAAAATTGAAATTCGTAAAGTGCTCGTATAATTAAAACCCTAAAATAATGAGAAAGCCTATCATGACGTAAAAAATAAATGCTGGCTTGACACCAATAGACTTATCAGCAGACAAAGATGTGTGCCCCGCATGTACAAAAGCTCTCTGGTCACATTTTCACGACGCTTTTTAATTGATGGTCTAAGCTGACAAAATGGCCACACATTCAATTATTTTGGAGCTGGTGGTCTGGATAAGGCTGAGGAGCTTTGTGCATGCCATGCACACCTCTGTGTACTGTTAAACGCAAAGTACTCGTATGCTAACAAACGCCCTGTTTAATTTGTTTTACAGACATTTACACTAAACTCGCCTTTCAATGCAAAACCAGCGTCGTCTGAGCAGGGCACCGAGCACGGCCACCGTGGCACTCACCCTTAACGACGCCCACGCTGCGATGGTTCACCGAGCCCCACTTGTACTTGGGAGTCACCACGGAAGCCTTCACTCTCACTTTGTCCCCAACCTTAATGTGCGAGTGAGACGTCTGAGGCGGGTAGCCTAAGCACCGACACACACATCAACGACAAAGATCCCACGTGTAGCCTTAACAGGCTGCTGGGGAAAGTGTTGTTAGCGAGCGCAAATGAGGCTAGCATGGCACACGAGAGGGTGGGTGGCCAGCACCACGTCCGTCCGACTTGATCTCCCTAGCGGCAATGTTTACACCACCACACCAGGTACTCATTTGAGGCTGAGTCGACCTAGGGGAGGCCCAGGACTGGTTCAGATATACATCACTGATGTTGGCCGTGAGCAGGAATCAAACTTGGGTCGCCGGGTTCGTAGCACACGGCATTAACTGCTACACTACTGCTCCCCACTGCCATACACACACACATCAGAGACACACGCACACAACGACAAAAAACGCCATTCGCCACTAAGTGGAGGTGACATGACATCACCACGACGCTTGTGCCAGGCTTTGTGCAAGTTGAGACCACATGAAGTGTCTAACGCCCGCTGGCAGGAGATCAAGGGGCAGACCCAGGTGCCACGGGTCGACTGACTGAGATGACTGGCTGATGCACCACCTGTGCCTCCTAATGTGCCAACTTGCTGTGCTTTAGCCACCCGGCGCTCCGCTCGTTGTTGTGAGCGTCGCTCCTCCGCCCTCCGTTGTTGTTGGAGGGCGACTGCCTCCAACTGCCCAGTAGCATCCTTCACGAGCCTCCTCCACAGAGGCCGATCTTGACACCGCTGGTACCAGTCATCGGCTAGTCCACTCAGCTCCACGTCCTCCTGTACCACATCACTCCATTTCTTCTCTAGCCCGTGCCACGCCCATTTAGCCCCCTCGATCCGGCCGAACAAAAGCTGTTTAGGCATGCAGTGGCAGGGCCTGCAGGCTACATGACCCAGCCAATGCAGCCTTGCCTGCCAGAGGAGCTCACCAATGGGACTTTCAAGGATATGAGAGCTCCTCACACAATCCAGCCTGGTTAAACCCAGGATGGATCGTAGGCAGGCCAGCCTAAATGTTTCTAACCGGCGAAGATGTTCCATTAGGGGGGTTCACACACACACACAAACGCACAACGCTCGTTCCATCTGGCAGCCACACGCGAGCGAGTTCAATGGAGAATCAACGGTGCACGCTCACCGTTTAAGGGCTATGGTGTCGGTAAAGCGGTGGCACAAATCTACACTTATGTTGCTTTCAACAATGTTGATTAACAGTATAACAAGAATAATATTACATCGTTCCTTATTTTTCCAGGAGCCAACCGGTGTTTGATATACAAGTTGAAGGAAACCAGAGCACTTGGAGAAAACCCACTCACGCGAGGGGGCAACGCTCTATGCTCTCACAGATGGAAACAGATGGCGATTAGTCCGCTTGCTGTACTGCTTGCTCCTGGAGAGCCATGGTAGGGCACCTCGACGCCCACTGGAAGGGAGTTTCGCACCATCTGTGCGGCGATCCACCAACCCTTGCTGCTGCCTCCACAGTGCCGGATCACAGGACATGTGCAGGCATAGCCACTACCGCCCGGTCTTCCCATGGTAGAAGGATGGCTGAAAGTCAGTTGCGTGGTGCAACTGACAGGCAGCATTATAAAAAAACACTTTGATAAAAAGAAACGCCACACACGGACCAGACCTAGAGTGAAGCCACTGCAGGCAATAACAGGCAAGGTGTGTTGAGATTTAATAACAAGTTATTATTCTGTTATACGAAAGAAGATTAAGTTCCCTGGTGTAGTGCTCTTCTAGTTTTGATAATCCCATTCTGTTTCTCTGGACTGCATAAAGTTAGGATTGTTTACTGCCTGAATAAGAACGCTTTCTGCCCGGATGTCTCGCCAGTGATTACCACCGCTGATGGCCGCTCTATAAGTGTGACGAGGGAGATGTGGCGCAGCCGTGCGGGCCGTGCAGGGTGGCACGGGCTGCCCTACCCAGGATCTCGACGTGGACGTAGCGCACCCAGTAGGTGCCCCCTTTCTGCTGCCAGTCGCACTGCACATTAAGGTCGTGCAGGCTGTCGCGGTCCAGCTTCACCACCTTCCCCACATCACCCTCCAGCACTTCCTCGTAGCTGCGGCAGCAGCGCACCATCATCCCGACCTGCGGCATCACGCACACACATGCACAAAGACAAAGAACCCCCATGTAGCCTTAACAGACTGTAGAAACAATAGGATGGCATTCTAAGGAGGAGCAGTCGGAAAAAAGAAGCAAAAGCATGAATCGGCTTGTTGAGACGTGTAATGCGCCAGTGGTACACAGGGAGGGCGAGTCTGGTAGACCGAGTCCCCAACACGGTTAGAGACATCAATGCGCGAGGTTCACGGGAACAGTGACCATAGTAGCAGAGATAGAAGATTGATAAGTAGGTATGTATGTACATATGTTAAACTTCTTTCGCAGCGTATGTAGCCACCCGTGCTAATCGGAGGTGCTGGGGACGGACAACAAACTAAAGATAAAAGACCGTTCTAAAGAAATGAGTTTTCAATCTGTGCGAGTGACTAGAGCGGATCAGTGAGTGCTGGATCATCAGTCACTATGCACCGGTTGAAAAGTTCTTCTTCAGCGGGACTTGGAGTGAGTTGTTCATTATCAAGTTGTTGTTTTTTCCAAAATTATTCCAACCGTTTCTCATCACAGGAATAAATAATTCTAAAAATTATTGGGAACAGACTAACGGACAATTGAGAGGCCAGCCAACAGAGCAAGTGTGCCGGCAGGATTATAACAATGACCATACACATTACGTAAGATTTTGGAAGCGACTCATGAATATCAAATTCCACGAAGCAGAGCCTTTGTAGACAATGGAAGTAAATTTACTCCGTGGAAAGTGATGCAGTCATCCAGCGCAACAAGCCATGGCCTAAATAAACTAATAATTAGACGTGACATGAATAGCAAAATATTATCAGGCAAAAGATACCCTCTCACAAGGTTTCATCGTAATTAGCAAATGTTTTCAAACATCGGAGCGGAGAATTAAATGCATAATGGAGAATACGAAGAAGCTGCTGTTAACCATCTCAGATTAGCCGATGACACGATCACTGTAAACTTAATTTGGACATGAATTGCAAGGTAGTAAAGTTTCTCTGCCCTGACCAGCAGTAGGATGCACTGAACTCACAGAGGCCGGCATAGGCAAGGGGGTCCATGGGTCTCACCTGAATGCTATCGCGGATGTACATGGCGTAGTCGTCGTTGCTCAGGAAATCTCCACGCTTTTTAAATGTTTGACTCTCGGTCACGAACACCTGCTGCCCATAGTTGCCATCCGTCCTCTACTCGCACACACAGCCAATGGTAAATACGGCTTCATTGAATGCAATACACCAAGGCCATTCGGATTCACAAGAAGAAACTGAACGTGCAACAATCAAGGGGACAAAATTAAACAAATATTTTACACCAACTGTAATAAACTGTCAAGTCATCAGAAGTTTAATGAAATTCAATATCCTTACTGCAAGTGGTATTCAGTTTAATAAGGAACTGGTATTCTTAATAGAACCCTTACGACAACTCGGATGACAAACTAAGAAAAATACACCCACAAAGCGTCACTCAAGTCCTAACGTTAGACTGATATCAGTTCCAGCCGTAACAACAACAACACGAGCCTTCAATTGGCATCCCTTGCCCTGGCCTCACGAGAGTCACCCGAGTTTGTGCGACTATGGATGGGCAGCACGAGCGGTCTTGGCAACAGAATCGCGCTCCCCGTCGCCAAGGCGTGGGTGGCGCACCGCAGGGCTACCCACGCCGCGAGGCGGTGCCGGGAGTGTTCCTCACCTCCACCTCCTCGGCCTCGTCCAGGAGGTCCTCGTCTGACACGTCATCCGACGTGGCGCTCTCCACATCAGAGATGTCCGGGATCTGCACGTCGGGGTGGTCCAGCAGCCAGCCCACCAGGGCCTCGATCCCTGTGGCACGCGGTCGGCGTTGGCCGTGGGGGAATGGTCGCTCAGCGGTTATCAACTAATAGGAAAAAAAAGAATACTCTCCTCCCCTCTTACAGGTAGCAGTCTACTCCTGCCTCTGTGTCCAATAAAATGCACCCCAAATTATAAATAATTCAGAGACTTTTACCGAACGCTGCAAATTATGATTTAAGTTTTCAGAAAGGCGCAAGATATATTTGTTCGTAGATGCTCTTCGAAATCCAAAATGTAATGAGGTAGTTATCTTCTGACAAGTGTCAAGTAAGACACAATAAGACTATAAATATTTAATAATCTTACCTATATAAGTCATTTTTTGTCTCTCTGTCCGTGTGTCTGTGTGTATGTGGACACAACTTTTAACTCACAAACTGTGGGGTTTACATTTTAAAAAATTACCCAGATATCACACGATAAGCCCCCGGGTGAGCCAGCGCTATTCGTATTTCCCATTCGTCAACTTGAAAGTAGTTAAATTAACAATGTATTACAGTCCAAGTCTGAACCCAGCCTTGTACTGCTGTAGTCCATTCCCTCTCCAGCTCCGGATCCTGCTGCGCCGTCGTGTGGTTGCTCCTTGCCGATTGGGCGGTCGAGGCACTGCTCAACTGGGGCTCACCTGCCCAGGCTACTACCCGAGGCCGCCGGTTCATGCCGTCATGAGCTTGCAGGCACCTGGCCACCCATAGGGACGTCTGCGCTTCTTCATCAACGACAGGCAGCGCGATCCCAGTCTCCTGCGCGAACACCAGCAATTTCTCGAGTCCAGTGCGGCCAGATCCATACGCGGATAGGCCACCTGCCCAAGTGCTATCAAAGTGCTGCGGTAAGCGAGGGGCATTTCAGCCTCTCCCCGCCTACGTTGCAGGAACTTCTGCCGCGTGTTGGATGGTCGCTCAAAGACGGCCGCCGAATTGTGGTCCGACTCAACTGGAATAGCTCGGAATTCCGCAAGAGCGGCGTCGTCGAGGGCCGTTGGCAGGACCCGCAGAACCTCCTCTTCCGTCAACCCTATGGACTGGTAGGCCGCCTCAAAACAGCGAGTAAAAGCAGGCCAGTCCCCGCCATGGGACGCTGTTGCCATGGGACGCTGTTGCCATGGCAGCCGGTTGCTGTGTCGCGTCAGCTGTGGGAGTAATGGCGGCCGTTTTCTGCGTCGTGGTAGAAATGGCGGCCGCTTCCTGCGTCGCATATGTCGCGCTCGCGGCAGCATTTGTGGTCGGTGATCGCAGTTGCTCCGCCGCTTGGAGGGGGGCTTCTTCAACTTCCTATCCTTCGTCTAAAGTTGCACCCAGTGGGTTTTTTCTTCTGACGTATCTTAACATTTAATTCTTGCCACTCCTGACACCAGTTGTAATGACTCGGGACTCGAACTTTAGAGGTTTATTTTACTTCACGTAACGTAGCTTAGGACCCCGTCGTCATGAGATAATGCCGACGTGGAGATCGTATGACCGAGCAGACCGTGAGGACTTGAAGACAGTGATGACGTGAAGACAGCGACGACGTGAAGACAGCGACGATGGCCCGAGTCCCTCTCCACAGACCCCGAACATCCCTTCTTGCCCTGCTTATATCCTCTAGGGAATTTCCCAACCAAGACTCTCCAGACTTGCTGGCACCTTGCCTTTGCATCCAGCCTCGCTGACACCCTGTCTTCACCTCGAGACTTACTGACACAGTCTTTACACTACTATAGTCATTAGATACTACTGTAGAGTCAGTATTTACTACTATAGAGTTGGTTGATACCACTATAGAGTCGGTAGATACTACTGCAGTCAGTAGATACCACTACGGTCAGTAAATACTGCTACAGTTAGTAGATACTACTATACAGTCAGTAGATACTACTGTAGAGTTAGTAGATATTATTATGGTCAGTAAATACTTCTACAGTCAGTAGATACTACTGTAATGACAACAGAGATGTCACTGTATGGTGCCGGCGTGCAATGTTCCTATGTCGCAAACAGCACTGGGTGGGTTGCTGTGTGAGGCCGCCTCTAGCACAGCACGGCGTGCGATGCACCATCATTGCATACACCTGTAGGCAGGTGTAGTACCAGCCCTAGTAGGGCTTGGTGAGCGCTGAGATAGCGCTGGCACCACGCAGAGCGTGTCGTGCGGGCTCCCACAAGGGGGAGTGGGAGAGTGTCGGCCCAGGGGCAGGGTTGCCCCGGGCCATGGGACTCTGGTTGAACCCGTAGACACGTGATCTGGACTGTCCACAGAGAAGGCCCCAGGTGGGGGGAGGGAGCTAGGGGGTGATCACGTGTCCAGGGAGAGCTCTCGAGGGGGATCGAGAGGAAGCTAGAACACTCGAGAAGGTGGGCGGGGCCGAGGGCAGAGTGGCCCCGACCCGGGAGGATATAAGGTGGGTCCCTGAGAGGGACCGGGGTTCTTCATCCGACAGCGAGAAGCTCTACGTCTACAAGCTGGACGCTCTACGTCCTACGAGGCATCAACACGTGGTCGGGGACCCGAGTGAGGGTCTGACCCTTTGTAGCTGTAACTCCTACATATAGTGTAGTTTGCTGGGTGGTCACCACCCTAGGCTGTATCTGGTGAAGGGGCAGTTACCCCTTTGTGTTAACGTGTTGATGTTACAATAAATGTGTTGCCTCTAAAGAAAAACGTCTGCGACTCAGTTGGACTCACTACACTACTATAGTTAGTAGATACTACTATAGAGTGAGTGGATACTACTATATAGTTAGTAGATACGACTACTGTCAGTAGATAATACTGTAGCGACATCGTGAATGTCACTCTGTAATACCGTCTCTAGCAAGGCACGGCGTGCGATGCATCGTCATCGCGGATACCCTGTAGGTGGGTGTAATACCAGCCCTAGAGGGTGAGCGCTGGGATAGCGCAGTGGCACCACACATGGCGTGTAGTACTGACTCCTACAGGAGGGAGTGTGTGAGAGTGTCAGCCATGGGATGAGGTTACCCTAGGCCAGGCATGTCCAAAGTCCGGCCCGTGGGCCAATTACGGCCCGCGGTCAGATTTCATACGGCCCGCAGCTTCGGTCTTATAATGTGTTATTTATGGCTCGCTATCTCTGTCAGAATAAATAAATCATAAAACTTCCTCCTTCCGCCACAGGTGGCAGCACCATTCTAATGCCCTCTGGCTTTGCATACGTGCCACGAACCCTTTGAATTATTTTTGCCATGGCGACTGCAACAAAAAAAAGAGAAAAGTTGACAGTGAGGGCCGCCGCTTTCAGGAGCGGTGGGAATTACAATACTTCTTCACTGGAAATCGAGACAATAGTGTTTGTCTTGTTTAAGGATTTCAACGTAAAGAGACACTACAAAACTAAACATGCTACAACATACGACAAGCTAACAGGGAATGACCGCGCTGAAAAAGTGAAGCAACTCCGTGCTGCTCTGGCATCGCAACAATGATTCTTCATGCGGGCCTGCGAGTCAAAGAAAAACATCACCAAAGCCAGCTACGAAGTGGCCATGTTAATAGCTAAACATGGCAAACGTTTTACTGAAGGTGCATTTATCAAAGACTGTGTCATGAAAATGGTGGAGAACATTTGCCCCGAGAAGAAGCAATAATTTATAAATGTTTGCCTGGCACGCAACACTGTGGCATGGAGAGTTGAGGACATATCGTCAGATATTCAGAGACAACTGGGGGACAGGGGAGTGGCTTTTGATTATTTCTCATCAGCCTGCGATGAAAGCACCGATGCATCTGACACTGCACAACTACTTATTTTTTTAAGAGGAGTTGATGACAACATGAACGTGACAGAGAAGCTGCTTGACCTCAAAAGCCTTAATGGGCAAACCAGAGGAACAGATTTTTTCGTTTCTGTTTGTGAAGCTGTTGATGATATAAAACTACCATGGAGTAAAGTTTCTGGGATCATTACCGATGGTGCACCTGCCATGGCTGGTGAGCGAAGTGGATTGTCCACACTGATCTGCAATAAAGTCAGCGAAGAAGCAGGCAACGCTTTTAAACTTCACTGTATCGTTCACCAGCAGGCTCTCTGCGCCAAACATCTCAAATTTGACGATGTTATGAAACCAGTGGCAAAGGCAATCAATTATATTTGCTCTAAAGCTCTATACCACTGACAGTTTCAGCAGTTCTTGCGTGACATCCAGGCTGAATACGATGACGTAATATATCACAACGATGTGAGGTGGCTAAGTCGGGGGTCCGCACTGCAGCAATTTTTCTCTCAGAGGAAATTGGACATTTTTTGGGTGAGAAGGAACAACCAATGGAAGAACTGTCCGATCCTGTATTGTTGGCAAATCTGGCTTTTTTGGTTGACATAACGAAGCATCTGAATGCACTGAATGTTAATCTTCAAGGAAAAGATGCAGTGGTGAGCCAGCTATATACTCACATCAAGGCCTTTGGAACCAAACTGCAACTTTTCCAAAGACACTTGCCCAAACAGAGCCCTGCACCGCGCACTTCCCAGCTTTGAAAGAGGTCATTGACAGTTTCCCACAGGACAACATCGGTGCGCAAATGAAGAGTTATGCAACAGCTATCGCATCTCTTTTTGTGGAATTTAACAAACGCTTTCGGGACTTTGCAGTAATTTAAAAGGAAATGTTGCTTTTCTCTTCTCCCTTCTCCGTGGACCCTGATGATGCTCCTCCACAGCTGCAGCTGGAGCTCATTGAGCTGCAGTGTGATGATGAGTGCCGCGGAAAACACCAGCAGTGTTATCTTGTTGACTTTTACCGGCAGCTGGACAAAAGCAGGTTTCCAGAAATGCGGTCATTCGCTAAGAAAATACGGAGCTTATTCGGCTCCATATATTTGTGTGAGCAAACATTCTCAGTCATGAACTTAAATAAGAACCGATTGAGGTCAAGGATGAGTGACTCCCACTTGCGTGGCATTTTACGCATATCAACCACTGCCCTCAAGCCAGACCTGGTCTCTTTACTGAAATCTATATCTCAGTATCACCCTTCTCATTATTATCAGCAAGTTATCTGTTCCTTGATCAATCTGAAATTGAGTGTTTTGAACGGTAACATCTGTCACTATTAACAGTGAAAAGCCTAAAGCACACTAATGCACTTGGACTTATGGCACTTGTTTTATTAAACTCTTGAATAAGATTTGGTTATAACTGTTAATGTTATGTACCTGTAGATGTGACACAAACTATTGCTTTCTGAAAGATCTTGTAAAAGGCAAGGGCAAAATTCACTCATTTAAAAGTTTAATGATAACAGACCACTTTGCATTACTTATAACTCCTGTTTAAAATGTTCATGAGGTAAAGATATTTAACTCATGGAAATGTAAGGTATTCTATACAGTTTGTTCAATGTTATCTGACTGAATGAAAGGCAGAATTGTGTTTTTAGAGTTGTTCACGTCTGCCTGAGTGACTTATATTTGGTTACATTGTAATTTGAAAAATAAAGGTAATTGTGACAATGAAAATTGTTTTATAACAGTGTGTGTTTTCACGTAACTTTTGTGGTAAAAAAATGTCGGAAGGAACTATTGGCCCGCGGGCATCTTCACTTTATCAAATTTGGCCCTCTTTGCAAAAAGTTTGGACACCCCTGCCCTAGGCCATGGCACTCTGGTTGACCCTGGAAGGCACGTGACTAGTAAGATCTACACAAGGGCCCCAGGTGGGGGCTAGGGGGTGGTCACGTGTCAGGGTGAGATCCTACGGGAAGGGTCGAGAAACGATAAGAGGTTTCTCGAAGGTGGTCGTGGCCAAGGGCGGGGCCAGCCACGACCCAGGAGCATATAAACCGGGTCCACACAGGGAACGGGGTTCAGCGTTGTTGTCGTCATCTGAAGATCTACGATCTACGTTCTACGTCCAAGAAGTCACCAACATATGGACGGGGACCCAAGCTAGGATTCTGTCCTTTGTAGCTACTCCTAGTAACTAGCGTAGCTAGCCTGGTGGTCCACAACCATAGGTTATTTGGTAAAGGGGCTGTAACCCCTTTGTGTATGTGTTGGTTTAAATAAATGTGTTGCCTCCAAGAAGCACGTCTGCGACTCTTTTGAACCCACTATACTACTATAGAGTCAGTAGATACTACTATAGTCATTAGATACTACTGTAGAGTCAATATTTACTACTATAGAGTTGGTTGATACTACTATAGAGTAGGCAGATACTAATATTGAGTTAGTAGATACCACTACGGTCAGTATATACTACTACTACAGTCAGCAAATACTACTACAGTCAGTAGATACTAGAATGGATCACTACGGAACGTAGCGCAATGTACAGGTAGTCCTCTACTTACAATGGAGATTCGTTACGACGACCCCATCGTAAGTCGAAAATATCGCAAGTCGAAGATGGCCTAGCCTACCCAGGAGTCTTAAAGAATGGTGATAATTTAGCAAAACAGAGTAATTTACAGTACCGTACTGTATAAACTATATACTGTATTTACTAATGACAATACTGTATTGCACAGTAAAATGTCAAATAAAAAAAAGAAGGTAAATTCTTAGCCTACCTATATGAACTGCAATTTAATAGAAAGTTTTTTCAGAAAACAATCATATCTGCTATAAAAACTTTTAACATGCATTGAACGTATCGTATCGTGGTAACCTTAAAATGAAATCGCTAAAGCTACGTATCATACATGCATTGAACGTATCGTAACGTATCAGTAGATATTACTATAGAGCCAGATACTACTATAGAGTCACTAAATAGTACTCACTATTGTATGTAGGATGTGTATGTATATTTGCCTCGCCGGGGGTAAAAATATTTTTTGAGGGGGGGGTCAACAATTTTCAGAAACCTTTTAGATCAACCATTTACCCCCCACTTTCCATAACTTTTTGGACTTCTGCAAGCCTCTCATAATTTTGTTGACGGACAAATGGACAAACGGCACGTCCAGCTTTCAAAATAGATTAGTATTTGTGTATGTATATGTTATGTTTTTAAGAGAAGTTTTTAAATAGATTTTCCCCCCAGGCAATGCCGGGTACTTCCTGCAAGTAAAAAATAATTATTTACAGTTGTGAGACTAACATTACCAGTAATGCATCACCACTACTGTGCTTCAAGGCCTTAGTTAGCTGTTGCGTTCAGGGCCTTATGCCACTGACGCTCGGCCTGCCATGGTTCCCTCCCTGAGGAAACTCCTTCCAAAGCCTAATTTGCTGCTGGCTCCAAATGCCCGACACGTCAGGGGTCTTTTTTCGCGACGATCTTGCGCTACTAGAACAGCGCGATCATTATTACTCTCATTAAACGGTTAGTTATCTCGAAAAGGCGAAGGACGAAAGAAGCGACGTGTACAGGCCGCGGGCATTACCGGGGAGGCCTGCCGAGGCGGTAGTGCCACCCGACAGGGACTTGAGGGCGAACTCGACGTTCCTGCGCTGGAAGCCCATCTCCATGAGCTGAGTGACAGGCGGCAGTGGCGGAGGGGGCGATGGACGGCGCCGTTGCTGCTGCTTGTGCTTGAGCGGCTTGGTGGGCGGCGCCGACGTGGGTGTCAGGGACTCGCTGGAGCTGCTCTCATCGAAGGCCGGCACCGCCGGGTGGCTCGCCTCCAGCGCCAGGTACTGGCACACGGCCAGAGCGGCCGCCTGCACAGCAACGCAACAACACCGTTTGTGTGCCCAAAGGGCCCCGGGTAACTCGATCAATACGGGAGCACTCTGTGCCTTCTTAAAAGAGGGGCACGGACAACATTGTTTTAAACAACATTATTATTGCAAGAACGTTGCACCAATCAGAAGGATAACTGAAATAAAATAACTTTATCTGTACGTCTTCAGGTCGGAATACGTACTGAGGCTACTACAAGGCCATGCGGGAGGAGGTTTGGCACAATTGTGGTCGTGTCACTAAAGTTCACTGTGGTGAGTACAACATCTCGGAATGGGAACAGGTTAATTTCTGCTTCAGTCCAAAATCCCAGCCAGGTAATGGTGTATCCTTACCAATGTGCAATTCATTTGAAAGCCCCGTGCATTTTCAAGGCAAAAATTAATAAATTTCTGCCCGGCTGTTTATTTCCCGTGTGACAGGAGCCACGCCAGGCTGGCTGTCCTGTGCCCTCTGTAGGCCTCACCGTGCCGCCCTGCACGCTGCCGTCTCACGTGCATCATGGCTCCAGCTCAGTGAACCACAAACCTCACTACCACGTCGCTAGACTACAAGCAGTTTGTAAATTATGAGGAAATAATATTAAACTATTATTATTTTACCAGGTAAGGCCAACTGAGCTAAATAGCTCTTTTTCAGAAGTGACCTGGCCACAAATGATAGCTCAATGAAGTAGCTTATCACGTGGAAATGTATTTCAGCCAAATGCAATAAATGTATGTTTCTAAATGTGGAGGGATAAACCGGAGGACCGGGAGAAAAATCCATGTAACCATGGGGAGAACATGCAAACTCCAAATATACACGCGTCAGGGTCGGTATCAAACCCACGACCTCCTGCATACCAGATGAGATATTTAACATGTTTCCACAATGACGTGTTAATGTGTTAAAACCATCAATGACTAAAATACAAAGAACAGGGACCACAGCTGTAATTCACAATTGCAGAGATTTCCAAACACGCTCGTGCATGGAACCATCTACGGGACAACGCCCAGAGAACGCCCAAGAAGAACCCGGATCAACAACTTGCAAGAGGATTGCACATAGACGGGGCAGACACTGGCATAGGTGGTCGGCCAAAAATCCCGGGGACAAACGGAGCTGCAAGTTGGCCACAAAGTATGCTGCCGGCGTGGACTGACGTACCGCGTTGCCAAGGTAATAAAGGCAAAGAGCAGCAATGCAAACAGGTGAGTGAGAGGGAGGGTGGCAGAGGGAGAGATCACCTCGAGCTCCTGTCGCGTGAATATGGCCTTGAGCGGAGAGGGCTGCGTGGCGGCCGTGAGCAGTTGCTGCAGGAGGATCATGGGAGGCTGCGGCATATCTGGAGAGAGGTCCGAGATGTCGGGCGACGCCACCGCCACCGCTCCCTCATCTGATCGCATCCCAGTAGCACAGGGCGCATTAGAACAAGTGGGCAATAGCCTGCCATAGCGGTACGATAATGTCTCATCAAAATTGAGTCATTTGCAGACCATGACGCCAGCACACGGTGGCCTGCTCATTTCGAAGGGCGTCACGAGACATTTAACGTCCACTGTGAAGCAGATGGCATGTATTTCATGGTTGATACATCCCGGAGTATTAACCAGGGTGGCCTGGCGGATTCGAACTGCAAACGTCGGCAAAAAGCGGCGAAGAAGGCGCGACCACTGAGCCAAGTCACCAATTATGGCCACGTTCGAAACAAGGCGCATTTCAGGATTAAAATGCGGGTTTAACGTCAGCGCATGCGTGATTTGCAAGGAGGCTGCCACCGTGGTGTAATGGTTCGTAGCACGGTGGAGAACGCACGTAATGCATCCGGCAGTCACATCCACCAGTTGACCCTCAGCACTAACATTTATCCCTATGACCTTCGCCAGCAAGCCAGTTGTGAGATCACAGTCATTTGGTGCAGAATGACAGCTCACGATGCTGTGTATGTGTGTATAATGTGTGTATGGACGAGGGGCTATCGTGTTGTGGTTAGCGCGCTGCGCGACGAACCCAGAAACACAAGTCTGATTCCAGCTCACATCCAACACCGGTGATAATTATCTGAACTGGTTCCGAGCCTCCCCTAGGTCGACTCATCCTCAAATGAGTAGCTGGTGCGGTATGTAAGCATCGCCACTGGGGAGACAAAGGCAGTCGGGCGTGGTGCTGGCCACCCATCCCCTCGTGTACCGTTCCGACCGTCATAGGTGCTCGCTAACAGCACTTGCCCCAAGAGTCTGTTAAGGCTATGAGGGGGATCTTTGCCTTTGTTTGTTTGTGTGCATGAGTGCACGTGCGCACACTTGCCATGGGATGGGTTGGGTTGCTCGAGGAGGGCCGGCTGTGACTGGATCTGCCGGAGTTTGTCTTGGTGCGAGAGGAGCGTGCGCGCAGCCTTCAGCACGTAGAGCAGCACCTGGTGCCTGGCCAGCAGCACGACGTCGACCTCGTCTGGGCCGCACGCAGCACACGGGGATGGACAAAGCGAGCGGCTCTAGCATCCGGCCACTGTGTCGAGCTCCCTGCGATCACAGGGTGCGGCCGCGTCCGCGACCGCAGACTCTCGCATCATATTTCAGGCTTCGTTCGTACAGCCAGACTTAAAGTTGACAGCTATCGTAACACAAGCGCAACCCTTCCCGATGAACAAATGAGAATTGCACGGCGTGTGACGACAGCTGTTACGACTATTCGCAGTTCGCAAACGAAAATCATACACAACGAAATGACCAGGGAAATCAAAGCTTGAAAGTAGAGATTGTCTCCACTGTAATGTATGTATGTAGAATTTATTTCGCAGCATACACAGCCAACCATGTTCATCGGAGGTGTGGGGGAAGGACAACAAATCTAAACACAAAAAGCAGTTGTAAAGAAATACGTTTTCAATATAGATTTAGACGTGCACAGCTCGAGTGGCTTCCTAATCTCGGAAGGAACCGGTTGTGCAACTGTCAGCGACTGATACAGCGACGTCCACACAAGCGAATTGGTAGCAGGCAACCGTTCCGCGAAACTTATCGCTAAAGAGCAGAGGAAAGCCGACGGGGGCCTGGCGAGCGTTGGCCACCCCCCCCCGTGCGCAGGCCACGCTCTCACCCGTGGGCCCGTGGGCCGCAGATCGCCACCGCCGGTGCTGCTTGCTGCAGGCCAGGTTCACAAGCTGGCCCCATGAGTTGAGCAGTGGCTCCGTCATCGGGAAGTTGCTCAGGTCAAAGCCGACCTCAGAGACCTGCACCATGGCCACGCACAGTGCCCAACTTCAGCCACTGCCATTTCCTTCACAGTCGGCCAGTTACGCCATAACAGCCGGGGATCTCAACAGCGGGCCTTTTCCACTTCATGTAGCCTCAACGATAATGATGATGATGGCAATGAAGACAGTGAAGGTGGTGGTGACGATGATAGTCATGGCAATGATCAGCCACGATGATGGTAACTGCGATAGCAAGAGTGACGACAACGGTGGGAGGGGAGGGGGTTACCGGTTGGAGCTGCGGCAGCGAGCACACACGACTGGCCCGTGGCGGCTCCTGGAAGAGCACGGTGATGCGCCCTCGCGCCGTGATGCGAGTCACCGTGCCCTGACCCAACTCCTCGTGCGCCACCTGCCCCCCGAGCCGCAGGCGCCCGTCCACACCGCCCACCACGGCCAGCACAGCCACCAGCCCGCGCGCCTCCAGCTGCACGCGGTCCCCCGCAGGATCCACCACACCACCCTGCCGCATGGCCCGGGCACAACGAGAGCTCTTCCAGGGCCGACCGCAAACAACGGCTGCCGGGGCCGACCAACGGTCCCCGGCTGCAAGGCGTCGCCCCCGACGCCGCCAAGCGGCCGCGTCGTTACAGAGCGCCCCGCCGTACGCCAGGGCCTCTCGGAGCGCTCTGCACGAGATCAGCGACTTGCGTCGCACCGCACCTCCGATGGGCACGGTTGGCATTCCCCCACTGGCAGCTGTCCCTGTGGGCACAAGGCGACTCCTGGCCTGCCAGTCGGGGGCAGTGGTTGCCGCTCTGTCATCCCAATTGAGTAAAACTTGCAGGGTAATTTTTCGAATTTGGAAAGTGCGAGCCGTGACGCTGGCACAGAACAGCAGACTCGTTTCGAATGACATCAAGGGATGTTTAACATCCGCCGGGAAGCCGACAATGCGTATCTTGCGGTCAGTGCACCCGCAGCAATCACTGGGGGTGGGGGGCCTGGCAGGCAGTCAAAGGGAGGGAACCGCCCACCTTATGAGGCGCGGCTCCCATGAGGTGACGCACGCAGCCTAGGTGTGCCTCCAGGTGCTGGTTGATCAGCGGGCTCCAGCGGGGCAGCGCGTGCAGCACCCGCAGCAGCGTCACCGTCTCCTCGGCCAGCGTGCTACTACACGACGCCGTCAGAGACGCCTGCGGGCGGCCCCTCCGACTGCGGCAGGTGCCATCTGCAGGGCGGGCACACGCAGGGGGTCAGCGCAAGCTGCGTCCGGGATTAGCCGTGGCCACGTAGGACCATTAACAACCCAAACGTGGAATACGATGAGGCAAAAATTACGTCTAGATCAGTGTACTTCACTAATGTTCAGAGGGGGGCCACTATCCCGATAAGACATTTGAAACCATTCGGTTTGACAGCAGCAGGACAATGATGGGATGTTTTCACGTCAGGGGCCGCACTAAAGGCCACCAGGGGCCGCCAGTGGCCCACGGGCCTTGCATTGAAGAATACTGGTCTATAAAAATGAAATAGTCAGCACTGATGCTATAAAAACCAAACCTTCAGCTACCAGACACAAAAATCATTGACGTGTGTGCATCTGCATGAAACTCAAGCGCTCAGCGGTAGAGGGAGCTGCTAGCAAAAAGTTGCAAGTTCCAATCCTGGTCGGGGATTGACTGAGCCCATCACCTCTCTGGGGTCGATAAAAATAGAAGCACTTTGCGGGGAAATCAACAGCGGTTGTCCTACCATAGGATGTGGAATGTTTACCACTGGCTCAGGGCTGTAAACGGGAGATGAGCACCAATGCCTCAAAGCTTCTTTAAGTGGGAAACCGCTCCGCCTCTGATGACGTCCACACACCTCGCGCCGACAGGCTGTCGGACGAGCAGGAGCTCAGCAGGTTTCCCAGCATGAGGAAGAGGCGCTCCAGCAGAGTCTTCATCTCTTGCGCACGCTCGCCACCACCGCCGCCGCTCCAAGAGGGCAGCACGGCCCTCAGCAAACGGAGCGCCAGGATCTGAAACGAGATCCGTGTGCTCGCTCTCACACCGCCGCCACCCGTCGCTGGACCTCCACTGCGAGGCAGACAGGCTCCCCCCACCCCCGCGTGGCAGGGGCGGGGCACACGTCACAGCGGTGAGCCGACCGTAACGGGCATGCGTCATAGCGGTGAGCCAGCTGTAACTGATACGCATCATAGCGGTGAGCCATCTGTAACTGATACGCATCATAGAGGTGAGCCAGCTGTAACTGATAAGCGTCATAGCGGTGAGCCAGCTGTAATTGATACGCGTCATAGCGGTGAGCCAGCTGTAACTGATACGCGTCATAGAGGTGAGCCAGCTGTAACTGATACGCGTCATAGAGGTGAGCCAGCTGTAACTGATACGCGTCATAGAGGTGAGCCAGCTGTAACTGATACGCGTCATAGAGGTGAGCCAGCTGTAACTGATACGCGTCATAGCGGTGAGCCAGCTGTAACTGATACGCGTCATAGAGGTGAGCCAGCTGTAACTGATACGGATCATAGCGGTGAGCCAGCTGTAACTGATACGCGTCATAGAGGTGAGCCAGCTGTAACTGATACGCGTCAGAGGTGAGCCAGCTGTAACTGATACGCGTCATAGAGGTGAGCCAGCTGTAACTGATACGCGTCATAGAGGTGAGCCAGCTGTAACTGATACGCATCATAGCGGTGAGCCAGCTGTAACTGATACGCGTCATAGAGGTGAGCCAGCTGTAACTGATACGCGTCATAGAGGTGAGCCAGCTGTAACTGATACGCGTCATAGAGGTGAGCCAGCTGTACCTGATACGCGTCATAGCGGTGAGCCAGCTGTAACTGATACGCGTCATAGAGGTGAGCCAGCTGTAACTGATACGCGTCATAGAGGTGAGCCAGCTGTAACTGATACGCGTCATAGAGGTGAGCCAGCTGTAACTGATACGCGTCATAGCGGTGAGCCAGCTGTAACTGATACGCATCATAGAGGTGAGCCAGCTGTAACTGATACGCGTCATAGCGGTGAGCCAGCTGTAACTGATACGCGTCATAGCGGTGAGCCAGCTGTAACTGATACGCGTCATAGCGGTGAGCCAGCTGTAACTGATACGCGTCATAGAGGTGAGCCAGCTGTAACTGATACGCGTCATAGCGGTGAGCCAGCTGTAACTGATACGCGTCATAGCGGTGAGCCAGCTGTAAATGATACGCGTCATAGCGGTGAGCCAGCTGTAACTGATACGCGTCATAGAGGTGAGCCAGCTGTAACTGATACGCGTCATAGCGGTGAGCCAGCTGTAACTGATACGCATCATAGAGGTGAGCCAGCTGTAACTGATACGCGTCATAGCGGTGAGCCAGCTGTAACTGATACGCATCATAGAGGTGAGCCAGCGTAAACTGATACGCATCATAGCGGTGAGCCAGCTGTAACTGATACGCGTCATAGAGGTGAGCCAGCTGTAACTGATACGCATCATAGCGGTGAGCCAGCTGTAACTGATACGCGTCATAGAGGTGAGCCAGCTGTAACTGATACGCGTCATAGCGGTGAGCCAGCTGTAACTGATACGCGTCATAGAGGTGAGCCAGCTGTAACTGATACGCGTCATAGAGGTGAGCCAGCTGTAACTGATACGCGTCATAGCGGTGAGCCAGCTGTAACTGATACGCATCATAGAGGTGAGCCAGCTGTAACTGATACGCATCATAGAGGTGAGCCAGCTGTAACTGATACGCATCATAGCGGTGAGCCAGCTGTAACTGATACGCATCATAGAGGTGAGCCAGCTGTAACTGATACGCATCATAGCGGTGATCCAGCTGTAACTGATACGCGTCATAGAGGTGAGCCAGCTGTAACTGATACGCGTCATAGCGGTGAGCCAGCTGTAACTGATACGCGTCATAGAGGTGAGCCAGCTGTAACTGATACGCGTCATAGAGGTGAGCCAGCTGTAACTGATACGCGTCATAGAGGTGAGCCAGCTGTAACTGATACGCGTCATAGCGGTGAGCCAGCTGTAACTGATACGCATCATAGAGGTGAGCCAGCTGTAACTGATACGCATCATAGAGGTGAGCCAGCTGTAACTGATACGCATCAGAGGTGAGCCTACTGTAAAGGGCATGCGTTCGGATCCTTTATTCAACCGGGATGTCGATTACAAAAACCTGTCGTCACTTTTGCAAGGGCGACCTGGGTTACAAGAGCAATTTAAGAACGCAATTTTCAAAAAACACTTAAATTCAACAGATCATACTTAGTTCAAATCCCAGGTACCCACAAATAGATAAAAACTGGTTCCATTTTTGGATTGTTTTCATGACCTCAGTCACCAATGACTAAACTTGAAAAATCATCGTAAAGATTTTACATTTGTATCGCGCAGTTTTATTTCCCTCTCAGAGAGATAACGATCGAGACACGTGGGAAACCACATGCAAGCGGGAAGGCATCCAGGATCGGCGCCGACAATTTTCCAAGCTCTGTGGTCCTATCCCCTGATCTATGGCCAACTCCATTCATGAGTGTTTTATACATGTGGGCGGAAACACAAAAATGTATCTTTCGAGAGCTCGCTCAGTAGGTAAGTCCCGAGCGTACCGCTCACTCTTCTCGACAGCTCCAGACCCTGAAGAGGAGGTGCTCGGGGGGGAAAGAAAGAGCTGTGATGTCACTTCCAGGTCAATCCGCAAAGTGTTTTTTGCGTCCAAAACATCAAGCGGCCAGCAATAAACAGCACGAAAAATGTTGTAATAGACGAGAGTTGATGCTTTTGTTGAAATATAAGAGCTTGAGAAATAGAAGATCGGAGGGAATTCCAAAGTCCAGCAGTGGGAAGGAAGCAGAAAGTGAAGTGTTGTGACCTGCAGTGTGGTGAGCAAGTGAGTGGATGAGTGGGTGAGTGGGTGAGAGGCCGACTGAGTGGGTTAGTGAGTGGGTTGTTGCATCCTGCAGCGTGATGGTTGAACAGTATGGATGAGATGAAAGAGTCAGTCTGGCAGAGAGAGTCCTCAACACGGGAGGAGGAATCAATGGGTGATGTTGATTGGAACAGAGACCATGGTAGTAGTAGTGAATGAAGTGTGTCTGCTGTTGTGGCATCACTCCCATAAATGCGTATACAACATCAGTACAGTGATGTCACTCGAGTGCGAGGATGGAGAGGCAGACAGTAGCAACATTAGTGAAACGTTAAAACCAGTGACTGACGGCCAGCAAGGTGAACGCACAACCGAGGAGAATCTCTCCAACATGAGCCACGCTTCGTTGTCGAGTCTCATGGGAGGAGCGGTGCGACCGCCTGACGCACCTGCCGCTGCAGCGATCCCACGCCGCCTCCGCCGCCGCCGCGCTGCTCGACGAAGCGCAGCAGCAGCCCGATCCACTGCGCGGTGCTCAGCGCTCTGCACACGGCCCCCGAGAGCGCGATGCTGCGAGTGAAGCCGAGCGTGCCCCAGCGGAAGTGCTGCTCCCGAGCCACCAGGTCGCTCACAGAGACGGCTGCACGGCACAAAAGGCAGAGGGGCGCGGGCACGCTCACACGGGGACTCTCCTCCTCTCAGCCGCACGGGTCGCGAAGCGCTGCCAAACACCGATTAGAGGGCAGTCGCAGTCAACGCCGATCCCCAACCCCACGCCGCGACCCCACGCCGTGACACCTCGCCGCGACCCCACGCCGTGACACCACGCCGCGACCCCACGCCGCCGTGAGGCGAACGCGGACGAACCCTTCTTGTCGACGGTGCCGCTGTGCACGAGGCTGCGCAGAAGGCCGCACGTGGCGCGCACGGCAGGTCCCGGCATGGCGTCGGCGTGGATGCCCGTGCACAGCCCCAGGCACTGCAGCAGCCCCAGTGCGGAGCGGTAGAGCAGCGCCGTGGGGTGGCAGCTCTGCTCCAACGCATCCCCGTCTGCAGCACAGCCGCAGGAGAGGAGCGAAGGTTAATCCGTCGACGCGGCCGGCACACGCACCAGTCACACCGGCTCGCAGACCGGGGCCGCACCACATGCGCAGGGAACAAGGCCAACTGTGGATTATGGGATCCATAGGTGCAGCCGTAAGGACCCGAGTTCGATTCCTCACTTATGCGCCTTTCTGTGTGGCGTGTGTATGTTCGCCCCCTGTTCTAAATGGGCTTCCTCCGGGTTCCCTGGTTTCCTCCCATAGCTAAAAACATACTATGCCATTAGAATTGGCCAAGCATTCCAATGTAACAGGAGGCTTCTGAAAACGAGTCTTTAGACGATGTGGCTATCTCCTGGGTAATTAGGCGATCATTACGGTGGCTTTAGGGTAGTCGATTGACATCCATTTTGCGCTTGTCATGTATCACTATCAGACCTATCAACACTCGCGTACGCCTACTAGCACATAAAACATGGAAAAAATTTCATTTTAATTACATTTGCAAGCAATCAACACCAAAGACTCTTCACAACAATTAATTAAATATTTTACATTTTACTATTTTAATGACATTGGTGGTGATGATAGCACCAGTGGTGGTGGTGTTGGTTGTGTTATTCGCCGTGGTGGCGATGTTAGCCGTAGCGATGTTGATGCTAGCCGTAGTGATGGTGATAGTGGCGGTAGTGGTGATGTTAGCCGTAGTGGTGGTGGTGTTAGCCATAGTGGTGGTGATGGTGAAGGTGCTTGTGATGGTGGTGGTGGTAGTGGCAATTCTAGATTAGAAGTTTTCGTGACTGCAAGGATCCACTCTTTGGTTCTTTCGGCAAAGTTACGTAGGTGAAAATAAAAAACAAAGAATAAAAATAGAAATAACTACATTAAATCACGACGTTTCGGGCGTAATACAAGCGTCCGTCATCAGGTGGGGACAACCACAGCGAAAACAGTTTGCTGAAGTATGCCAAAGAGATGACTCTGACGAGGGATTATATAGCTGAAGGGGGGGGGAAAGAGAGGCCAGGGTGAGTGTGGGGGTGGGGCGTGGGCTGGAGAAGAGCGGAAAGGCTGATCCTCAAGCTCGCGGCCTACTGCTGTGACACGTTGGGTGGGGGGGGGGGTTGGGGGAGAACTCTGCAGAGTATGGATCCTTGCAGTCACGAAAACTTCAAATCTAGAATTAACCCGCCTCTACGGGGAGGGATTGCACTTATCTGTTAAAGCTTTTAACAGACAACGGGACAAGAAGTCACAGCTAATCGAGTCGCTAACCTTCCTCAAGAGACGCCGCGACAATAAAGGTAATACCCAGCACATTCACTCACATCTGCTGCTGTCACTTCACCGATCGCTAAACGGATTTTGTTTAAAGCTAATCCATCACTAACCTCAGAGAGAAGAAGATTGCTCCGATTTGAACTCGATAATCTAGACAAGAGTCTCTTACAATCACACTTAATGTTAACACAAAAAATGTCCCCTTCTGATTGGGACCGTGTTGACAACATGACAGCCTCCTCTGCTAATTCACTGTCAACTAAATGTAAAGTCAACTTGATCGTTAAATTCAACCTCCTGTCAAAGAAGCCAGACCCACACATTAAAAAGTTAGATGTTAACAATATTGCTAGCAATCAGAGTAGCATCCCAATTTCTGACAATCTAAAATCGGTACTAGCCAAAGGACTGAATTTCGCAGTTACCCCTAAACATATCCCAGAGGATGATATAACCTCCAAGTTTGATGTAGCCCTCAAAGGCTTGGGATACATCCAAACAGACGTTGCTAGAGCTGAAATTGCCACGATCCTCAAAAATGCAAAGAAATCCATTAGCAACATCAGCAAAGACGAGCGCTCTGAAGTCGCAAATTTGAAAAAGTGGGATGGCACAGTCATCCTCTCGGCCGACAAGGGCAATGCCACTGTCATCATGGATAAAACTACATACAACAAAATCCAGGACCTGCTCAATGATGGTAGCTACTCCAAAATCAATAAAGATCCAACTAACAGCCTAACTACAAAAACCAACAATATCATTACAGTTCGACTGCTCTAATCGAACCAGACAAACGGCTCTCCCTAAAACCTTCGGCTGCTAGACCACCCAGATTCTATGGTTTTCCCAAGAGCGTTAAAGAACGCACCCCACTGCGGCCCATCGTGTCCACGATCAACTCACCTACCTACAAACTAGCCCGTTTTCTGTCTGATACCTTACTTCCTTTCACTGGCAAGACCACTTCAGCAGTACTTAATTCAGCTCACTTGGTCTCTCTAATCAAGGACATTTCATTGTCCCCTGATGATGTCCTCGTCAGCTTTGATGTGGTTTCTCTATTCACCAAGGTTCCAGTGCCTGACACCTTAGCAATAATTGAAGACTTAGTCCAACATGGACTGAACCTTACCAACATGTACTTCACCTGGAATGGTACTTTCTACAAACAAAATGAGGGTACCCCCATGGGTTCCCCCTTGTCACCAGTGATAGCCAATGTTTTCATGGAGAATTTGAAACAGACGCCATCCAGACATCCCCCCTGCATCCTTCCCTGTGGAAGAGATATGTGGATGACACTTTCGTCATTTGGCCACATGGCCTACCAGCATTTAACCAATTTCTCGACCACATTAACTCCATACACCCATCCATCATATTCACCATGGAAGTGGAGAAGGATGGTAAGCTACCATTCCTGGATGTTGTTTGAGAAAAACCCTGACGGCTCTTTGGGACACTGTCTACATGAAAGCCACCCACAGATTCATATCTGAAACCTGACTCCCACCACCATCCGGCACAGAAGAATTCCCTCATCAAAACATTACACCATAGGGCCCACTGCATATCTGACCAACACCACCTAGCCAGTGAATTGGAACACATACGCCAGGCCCTAAAGATGAATGGATATTCGGACCAGATTATCCGCAAAGCTGTTTCTCCAACCACAGAAAGACAACCCCTTGAAGACTCCGATCAAAACCGTCACATTACCATACATAGCAGGCGTTACCAAAAAAAAATTCCAAAATCTTAAACAAACACAATATCCAGGTCCGATTCAGTACAGTACACAAGATCCATGATCTAATCCCATCCATAAAGATGTCATTCCTGCATTCAATACCTTGGAGTCTACAAACTTAGTTGCATTTGTGGTGATTGTTACATTGGGGAAACGAAACTACATATATCGGACCGCATTCGCGAGCACAAGGTGGATTTAAAACATGGCAGAACTGGATCTTCCGCAGTTGCTGATCACTGCTATAACGCGGTGGGCTCTCATGATATTGTTTTCTCTGATACCAAAGTGCTCTGCAAGCCATCTAGATACCACCAAAGATTTGTCCATGAAGCCACCCAGATATACAAACATAGACATAAACTTCAACTGAGAAGATGAATTAAAATTGAGCAATCAATGGAAGGATGTTAATAACCAAGTTAAACCTTAGCTATCTTATAGTTTATATTCATATCTGTATCTCCAGTCTTTTACTCCCAGCCCTTCTCACTCCCATCACTGGGAAATTAGCCGTGCAGTGTTTCGAGCCTGCAGAGTTTTCCCCCAAACCCCCCCCCCCAACCAACGTGTCACAGCAGTAAGTCGAGCTTAAGGATCAGCCTTTCCGCTCCTCTCCAGCCCACACCCCACCCCCACACTCACCCTGGCCTCTCTTTCCCCCCCCCCCTCAGCGATATAATCCCTTGTCAGAGTCATCTCTTTGGCATACTTCAGCAAACTATTTCGCTGTGGTTGTCCCCACCTGATGACGGACGCTTGTGTTGCGCCCGAAACGTCGTGATTTAATTTAGTTATTTCTATTTTTTTTCTTTTTTTTATTATCTTTTACTTTTTTATTTTCACCTACGTGACTTTACCGAAAGAACCAAAGGGTAGTGGCAATGTTAGCCATAATGGTGGTGATGGTGGAGGCGTTTGTGGTGGTCGTGGAGGCGGCGGTTGTGGTCGCAGTGGTGAGGAGGGTACAGGCACCGGCGTCTTCCTCCACGTCCGAGTCGTCCACGCTGGAGGGCTGGGCAGGTGCGGGCTGCTCGGCGAGCCGCAAGTCGTACTTCCCCTCCTTGCCCATGCGGTACGAGTTGGTGTTGCCCGTGTCCCACTGCACGCGGATCCAGCCGTCCTCGCCCAGCTCCCCGATCACGCGGCCCAGGCCAGGGGGCGGCCCATCCTGACAACACAGCGAGGCCCCTGTCCTCACCTTCACGTCGTCGCGTTCACGGGCATCCTTACGACTTCCTGGGCTTTGGCCTCAAGATGCTTCCCTCTATCCCCCTCTCTCTCCTTTTGTATGGCAGTTGATAAGCAAAATGTCGTAACTGTACGTTAACCGCCTCACCTGGTATACAGGAGCTCGTGGGTTTGGATGTTCTCCTAGTGGTCACGTGTATTTTTATCCGGGTCCTCTGGTTTAGAATCAACATGCGTTTAGAGTATTTGGCTTAAATGATGACAACACCCTGCTGCTCTATTTAAGACTGGGAGCAAGTGGAGGGCTTCACCATTCTGCAAAATGCCCGATGATGCTGGATGTAATTACCAGCGAAACGTTGTACTCAAAAATTGTAAATTATCTTGATTCTCTCTTCAACACACCGGTGGGCTAAAGTAGTGAACTATTTGTCTTTTGTAAACGTGATACAATTTTACTGTTTGGCCATGTCGGGTGGTGGAGGGTTACGACACATTTATAAATAACACGATCTAACCCAAAAAACATTATTATGAGTATTTGGCTGCTAGAAATATGTACGTGATAAGCCACTTCATTGAGCTATCATTTGTGGCCAAGTCACTTCTGGAATAAGAGCTATAAAGCTCAGTAGGCCTTGCCTGGTAAAACTAAAAAAATAGTTGAGTTTAGAGTTTGGTAGTCAATCCGATGACATCAGGTGCTTGCTTGATGTACAGCATGCGTGCCTCCATACATTCCCCTCAGGGCATGTCAATGTACCAATGTACCATTGACATGCTGAGAAAATTAGCATGTCAATGTACCATTGACATGCTAATTTTCTCACGCTCCGCCCACTTACCCCTGGGGTTGAGCCCACCAAAACCCTCTATAAGCTCTTGTTGTTAGCAAATCAGCAGTTGTCCTGCTGTATCGGTTACGCCTGATGACGCTTGTGTTGCGATCGAAACGTCGTGATTTATTTTATTTTATTTCTACCTACGTGACTTTACCAAAAGAACCAAAGAGTAGAGATTCCTACAGTCACGAAAGCTTCAAATCACATTTGGTATTCTTTAGGTCTTTCAGTAAAGTCACGTAGATAGGTTCAAAGATGATGACGATTGCTTGTGTTGCGATCGAAATGTCGTAGTTTTTTGGTTATTTTCTTTGAAGCTATCTACGTGACTTTACCAAAAGACCCAAAGAATATGAATCCCTGCAGTCACGAAAGCTTTAAGTCAAAACATGTTTGGTGTTCCGTGCAGTGCCAACATGGCACTAGCAGCCGCCACTCGCATGCATGTGGACCACCGTGTATATGGATGTGAGAACCGAAGCACCTCTTGTCAAGCCACTGCTGAGTGTGGATCAAAGGGTTATTCGACCAAACTTCACCACGCTGTTCAGGGCAGGATGGATATGGGGAGCATAGTTGTGGGAGCATAGTACAGCACAGCTATGGATTTTGCTGTGCTGTCCTCTGCTGCCCACAACATAGCCCCACAGCAGCCTGTAACACCCACTTGGTGCAAGGTGCTCGCCCATCCTTGTCCTACTAAGGCTCGACCCTGCTTATGGTGGTGGTGACAATGATGGCTTTCCACAGCTACGACAATATCAGTCGACAATGACGACAACAACGGTGGGTAATGAGGATGAAGACGATGGGGAGAAGGCACCTCACAGACCTGGTCGCCCCACTTCCAGTCGACGCCGCGCATCACGCGCGTGCCGACCTTCATGGAGGCGGCTAGCTCGGGCCCGGTCACGGGCAGCGGAGCCTGGGCCGCCTCACGCCGCGACTCCTCCAGCACGGCGGCCGATGCACCCTGCAGGGACGGCTCTGCCGCCTCCTCACTGCTGTCCCACAGTGGCCCTGCATGGCACGCACCATCACACCGCAAGCACCGTCACACCGCACGCACACATGCCATCCGCCACACACACGCCATTCGTCACACCGCACACACACGCCGTCCGTCACACCGCACACACACGCCGTCACACCGTGCGCCATTATACAGAGCTCCTCTCCCACAGGGAGACTTCCACTGTGTTGCTTTGTACACTGGACGTGTTCACCTGTTTCCCAATATACCCTAAAACCCCAAAGTGTACCACTAAAAACTTGGTTTTAAACATCAATGTTTACCTCAGTGTAAATATACCCAGCATCTTTAGTGTCCACTTTATGGAAGCAGTACAATATCATACGGTCTCACTGAATCAGCTAGCATCCTACTAGCCGTGAACCTCAGTTGCAGCGGCCGAGCCTAGCGAGCCTGCCCCGTGTGGGATCTCTGCGAGCGCTCGTGATGTGCAGCATCTCCGCACCGCCCTGTACCTATGAGGCGCAGCAGTGTCTGCGTGAGGGCAAGGATGCCCGAGTTGAGCAGCAGGCCCAGGCTGTTGGCACGGTGCTCCGATGTGAGCATGCTCAGCATGACCAACAGGAAGCGAGCCTGCGGCACTAGGCCCAGGCTGGGCCCCGATGGGTTCTCATTCGTCATGGTCATGAGGGGTGCTGGCTGGATTCCTGGCAATAAAAAATTAACCGGTGTGATTATCAAACGTTATCAAACGTTCAAACACAACTATGAGAGTACACAAAAGTAGCATGCAATTTATACTTGAATACTTTAAAAGTCAAAATGCGGTTTGGCATCACGTGTACATTCACTTTATGAATTTCAGCAGTTCAGATGCAGATGAGAGGAAGACATTCATAGATTCGTTGCATATACTGCGCAATTGTTTGCACTTTGTATGATCGAGAAAAATGAGCCTGTATTATCCAGTCACAGATGAAGGAAGGCTCACACTCTCCAATACTGAGAATTTTTCTAAATCAAGACAGCATTTTGCAATGCCGAAGATTATCTACGTGTAAAATAATATCGTAGTATGTCGGTGCTTGCCTGGCCGAGATAGCCACTGTGACTCCTTCATGACAAAGCAAGAGAATTTCAACGTGACCACCTGGGGGGGGGGGGGGGGGGTGTGTCTCCTTCAGAAGGCCAAATGCTAACTATGGACACTGGTGGAACCATAACAAAGACAAAGATCCCCCGTACAGCCTTTACAGACTTTTGGGGCAAGTGCTGTTAAGGGAGCACCTACGAAGGCCGGCACGATACACGAGGGGGTGGGTGGCCAGCACCACGCCCAACCGCCTTTGTCTCCCTAGTGGCGATGGTTACACAATACATTTGAGACTGAGTCGACCTAGGGGAGGCCCAGGAGCAGTTCAGATATTCATCACTGGTCTTGACCATGAGTGTGAATCGAACTCGTGTCACCAGCACACTACGCTACCGCTCCCCAGCGCACACAAGACACAATTAGGTGCCAAGCAGTGATGCCCCAACCTGAGTTTTTGAATTTGCTGTCTGCATCCAGGACGATGCTGCGGATGTTGTCGATGGCCCAGCTGTGGACCTTGCTGAAGGTGACTTCCAGGAGGATGCGACTGAACGGCGGAGTGAGGTCGACGTCTCGGAGGCAGTCAGAGAACAGAGTGCTGTGCACACACCAACGCACACACGGCCAGGCAGCAACAACAGCCGTCATTCACCACGAAGTAGCGGTGATGTCACCACGGTGCTTGTGTGAGGCAGCACACACCATCTGACAGAAATCACAATTGCAGTGCAGTTGCAAACCAGTACTCCCGAGGAATATTCTGCATCTTAAAAGGAAAGGTATTCAATACAGCAAAGGTGTGGATTACAGGATTGATATACATGTATGTATTTTAACAGTTGCCGAGCACAGGCCCAAAGACCGAAATTGTTAAGCAGCCGGCAAGAAACCGCGTTATCAACGTTGTAACAGATAGGAGTTAACACGTATCATGAATTGAGCAAATGTATTATAAGAGCTTGGGAAAAGAGACGATGGGACAGAACTCCAGAGTGGAGCAGTGCGAGCGAAGAAGTAGACAGAGGAGTGTTGTGACCTGCAGCATGGTGGTTGAACACGGTGTGGGACAGGATGACATTGTTGCGGCTCCTCGCGATCATGTGACGAGACGGCAACATTCCTGAACAGCTCGTCAGAGTAGCTCTCGTGACAGACGGCTCTATCTCGGTACCTAATGAGGGAAATGCGGTGACCGGTGAACCGTCATCGCTGCAGCAACGACAGTGGGGAGGGGGGGGTGTCGGCCCTACCGGCGCGGGGCCCCCTCGGGGAGCAGACGTTGCCAGCCACACAGCACCGCGTAGCGCACGGACGGCAGTAGCGCGCGGCGCGACACGAGCCGGATGATGGCCTCCACGCCCTCCAGACGAACCTCCGCACGCTCCATCTGCATGGCATAATGGGGGACAACTCACGGAGAAAGCACGAGCACGCACAAGCGGGGCAAATCCACCATCTGGCACTGAGGAGTGGTGCCAGGTTCCAGAGAGCCTCACGCATGATCTCACAGGGTCAGGATCTGGCTCTGTAGGGTGGCGGCGCATTGGTAACACTTATGCCTCACAGCAAGAAGGACCGCAGTTCGATTTCCAATCCAGGCACCTCTCTGTGTGGTGTTTCTACGTTCTCCCCCTGTTCTGCATGGGTTTCCTCTGGTTTCTCCAGTTGCCTCCCATAGAAAGAAAAAAAAACAATGTAACCGGTATTAGCCTAACATTCCAATGCTAAAAAATTCTGCAAATTAATCACTCTTAGAGCAGAGACCACATTACTGAAGGAGCTAACAAGAGCAGCAATACTGAGTGGCAGTAGCAGACGCACTGAGAGCTCAGTATTATTTCAGTGTTACCAGCTTGATGCACGTGTAAAGATGTGTAGTGTGAACATAACAATTTTACCTGCTTAACTGAGAATAGAAGGAAGCTGCTGTGGTGCACTGGTTAGTGCGCTGGACTTATAATCCGGTTTGATTCTGATCTTGCCAGGATGGTAGCACTGTCTACCTCTTTCCTATTCATCCTTTCCTATTCCGAAACATCTGCAAGTTGGAGGGTGGGTGTCCCATTCACCGCCGAATCCCGGAACGCTCAAGCGGTTCAGAGTTAATTTTGTAAGAGAGGCATAGCTTCGTTGTTTTTAAAGACATTGTATGCACTGCAGATAACCGTAGAGACAATCACACTCTGACAGCTGGCGCCAAACTTGTGGGAGCCTCGGTACGTCCTCAGGTCAGAAAACGTACCGATGAAGTTATTTTATTTTTCTTACGTATACGTCATCAGAATGGGAAAGGATTCAAATGCCAGTGGAAGTGGTTTACCGCGTTGGGAGAAGTCCCGCCCCCCACCCCGAGGTAGAACATTTTGGCGGTGCGCCTACTGTGTGCCAACCTGCTTGAGGAGACAGCGCCGGAGCTTCTCCACGTCCATGGGCTGCTCCTTCAGCACCAGCTCCACCACCTTCCCCATCAGCAGGGCCTGGTCACTGGCTCCCAGCGCCTGCTGCTGCGGCACCGCCCAGCGCTGCCTTGGCGGGCCCGGAGTGATCGCCTCGCCCTTGTCCTAGAGATGGTGGTACAGTGCTCACATGGTTGGCGGTGGCCGTTATGGTGCATGATGGGTGGATCACCCAGATATATCTTTATTTTTTTTACCAGGAAAGGCCCACTGAGCTATGTAGATCTTTTTCAGAAGCGACCTCACTATCACCAAGTGGCTTATCACGTGGAAATTTATAGCAGCCAAATACTCTAAACGCATGTTTAAAATGTGGAGGGAAAGACCGGAGGACATGGAGAAAAATCCACACGACCACGGGGAGAACATGCAAACTTCAAATATACAGGGCGTCAGGGTTGGGATCGAACAGACTACCTCCTGTATACCAGGCGAGGTAGTTAACATCTCACCACGGTGTACTCCTACATTTTATGCAGAGGTATACCAAAGGTTTGCTTGGAATCTGGGTGTAGGGGTAGGTAATGGTTTAATGGGGGAAATGAGAAATCACATTCCCTGCGTGAAAAACACTGGGCTATTACCAGCAGAGTAAATAAGCAGACAATACACCTTCACATATCTGGACCTCCACATAATACACACAAGTATGTTTGTACACGCCCAATCAGCCGCACGGCCTTCTGGGAATGCATAATTTCAGCAGCACCAGTTCAATGAAGCGTTTCATCAGCTGAGTCAGGCTCGCTTGAATCAATGATGTTGAACTGCCAGATGTTTATGGGCAAGGAGCCCTCTCTGTTAGATATGGGTCTCAGTTTGATGGAGAACTATATAATACACAGGTCAACATAACCATTGGCGCCGCTGAGAAAGGGTGGTCTCATTCCCAAGCGTCTTGGGTATCCGCCCAACCGAGAGCAAGAGTCCAACACGTGCGGTGGTGAATGCGTGGGGATAGGTACCCTGGTAGCGAACGCAGCGGCGTGGTCAGACAGCGAGGCCAGGGGGAGGGCCTGCAAGGATGCAGGTGCCCCTTCCCAGACGGCCCCAGGGTACTCCAGCCGCCCTTCCCCCAGGCCCCCCTCCTCCTCCTCCTTCGCCTCCTCCTCTTTGGGAGCGCCTTCCTTCGGCTCCTCCTCCTTGGGCTGCTCCTCCTTGGGCTGCTCCTCATCTACAGACTTCTTGGAAACTGAATCGTGGACAAGCCAGCCGTGTAAGCAAAGTCAATTTAGTTGGATATTAAAATCAATTACTTGCCGATTACACTCTGACTAAACACCGACAAAATTACCTGCGTATTTTATAATGACTGCAGGAGGCAGATCATAACATTCAACACCGGGCACCTCTTTTTTGCTTAGTGGTGGGCGACTGCCTGGATTTAAATTCAGGATCCCAGCGTTACTCTTCCAGTACTTAAATAGCGGGCATTAACTCTGTGAAAACCGCATCCTTCTCCCCATTACGCCAATAAAATCCCTTTCAAGAATACCAAGTGAGAGCCTGCAAAGTGATTTTTTAATTGTTATACAACAGAACTCGTGGCTCTGCCATGAGCATGCCGCACAAAGTAGAACACTCAACTCTGTGGGCCCTAGACATGAGGCTGCATGTAGATGTTGAACTTATTTTGTTCAGCGTACTTGGCCAACCGCGCTAATGGGGAGGTTCTCGTCCTTTCTGGACTCACGGCCTTACGGACCGTGGTCCGTACGTTGAGGCCCACTGGCGCAGCCAAGTGGCAAAATTCAACAACGAATTTTCTCCCCTACGCCTCTTGGAAACTGCCCCTCCGATTAGCCCGGTTGGCTATGTACGGCGCGAAAGAAGTTCAACATACTCTTTAAAAAACTATTAAACTAAACTTTTTTTGTATCTTACCAGGTAAGGCCCCTGAGCTATATAGCTCTTTTTCAGAAGCGAACTTGCCACAAATGATAGCTCAGCGAAGTGGCTTATCATGTGAACATTTACAGCAGCCAATCACTCTAAACGCACATTTCTAAATGTGGAGACAAAAACCGGAGGACCTCGGATAAAAATCCACGCAAAAGCGGGGAGAGATAACATACAAACTCTAAATATACAGCAGGCGTCAGGGTCGGGATGGAACCCATGACCTCCTGTATTACAGGCGAGATAGTTAACATCTTGCCACCACAGGGCTTACCGGCCTGCGCACGCCTCTGCCGGATGAGCGTCTGCACGATCTTGCGCCAGCGTGACAGCGAGCCCAGCAGCTGCACGCGCGATGTGACCGACAGCTCGGTGCTGACGGCTGGGCGCAGCTCGTTGAAGACGAAGCGGCAGCGCTCTGTGACCGGCGCGCACACCTCCTTGTAGGAGCGGCCCTGCTCCTGGTGCGTCTGGAGAGAGGCGCGGAGTGAGGGGTCAGCTCTCACGTCAACGCACTTCACCCGGACGGGAGAGAACGCAATGCAAATCACAGCTCGAATGATGATCCAGTGCTCACCGGAGTCGCTCCAGCGACCTGCTCACCGGCGGTCCAGTCGCCCTCCTCATCATTCTTCCATTGCTACAAGAGTAGGGACTGTTCCAGAGACCTTTCCTTCCTTGATTCTTCCACCCATGTTGGAGAATCATTCTACCATGTTACATCCGTTCCGAGTTCAACCACTGCACTGCAGGTCACCTCACTTGTCATTCTGCTTATTCCCTCACACTGCCCCACTTTAGAATTCCATCCAATCATCTATTTTCCCAAGGCTCTTAAAACCTTGCTCAATAAAAGAAACGTATTACACTATTGTCTATTATAACCCTGATAGTGCTGCTGTTTGTTGCTGGCTGCAATATGTTTTGGGCCTGTGCTCAGCAACTGTGTTTAATAGCAAAAGAACCACACTGATATGCTTTCCTCTGCCAATTTGTGGAGCCAATTCACACAACTCTCAAAACTCTGCGATGTAATGTCGCTTCCACTCAATCCGAAGTGGGCACATAAATCCGAGGATCTCAAACAGGGGTCCTGAGCCTCCTTTGTGACCATTTGTCTTTGATTTGGGGAAGGATCTGCCAAAAGGCAATGAGCGTGCAGAGTGCCAGACAGTTCATGATGTCAGGCAGATGAGGTCAGCACTGGATAATAGAGGCTGGCAATGGATATGGATGCTGTCCTTCAGCTGGTGTGACTTCCACTGGCAGTTTCGACTGTGTATTTTAAGGTCCTGGTGCTCGTATTCGAAGCTATAACATAACTCAGAGAGGGCTCACTAAGTGGCACTAAGTGACAAGGCAGAAAAAAACTGCTGCCTCTTGTGTCAGCAGCTCAGTCCAAAAATCAAACGAGGCAATTGGTATCAAGAATAATGCTCCTGGTGCTTGTCATCGGTGTGAGAAGGTGGGTGGAAGGACTCGCCTTGATAAGCGTGCACTTCGCCTGGTACACCGCCCTGCACACATCCACCAGGGGCTTGGGAAGCCTCGCCGCTTTGCTGGGGTCTGACGTGGGAAGTTGCTCGATCACCGACAGAGCCATGTGCCCTGTGACAAGCCACATTGCTAATCAGGCAAGGAATGAGGCACAGTTTGTGACACAAAGTGTCAAACGAGCAGTGGGCAGTGCTCACGCCATCGCCTGCCCTAAGCCCCGGCGCTGGGGAGGAAATCCCATTTGCCTGAGAAGGGTACAGTTCACCTTGAGACAACTGCTGTTGTGACTTCAACAAAGTGGTATTTATTTTTTCAACCCCAGGAAGGGTTGATGGGCTGAGTCGAACCCCAATCTGGATTTTAACTTGCAAGCGTACAGTTATGAGTCAAGCATTGTCCGACAGCATCACAAAAACAAGGAACACGACGTTAGCAAGGTGTGAAGGTTAGGCTGAAGGTAAAAGGTCAATCATTCTGGAATAATAACAATAATAATGTCTATACCAGCAGCTGCATTTAATTCAACTGCGGCTGCCTCAGCAACCTTGCTCACTAAACAGTCATGATACAATAAACAAAGGGATTGTTTTTTTTTTATGTCGTTGATACCGAGAATTACATAAAACAATATCACCGACTACACAAACCTGGCAAGGCCCTCATGAGAAAGAGTGCAATAAACTAGCAGTTTAACACGTGGGCTTTCATGACCAATATCTTACCTATAAAATAATTATTTGTCTGTCTGTCTGTGTGTGGCCGACACTTGCGAGGGATTTGGCTCGCAAAGCGTGGGGTTCACGTTTTAAAAAAGTACCCAGGTAGAACGGCATAAGCCCCGTGGTGAACCAGCACTATTCCGATTTCGTGTTCGTCACCTTTAAAGTACTTTAATTAGCCATTTAGTGCCGTTTATTGTTATTTATTTATTATTTGCGCCTCCCAGCACGGCGATGTACGCATCTGCGCATGTGCGCCCCCTAGCGACGCGCAAGGGTTCGGTGGGGGGGGGGGGGAAATTCTCATTCACGTTAAAAATGCAACCAAAAAAACACACAAGACTTCAGTCGTGTGTTTTTTTAGTTGCATTTTAAAGTGTGATTTCCTCTCCACCCCCTCACCCCAATGTGTGAAATTACTACTATAGGGTCAGAAGATACTAATAGTATAGAGCTTACGTACTATTACTGTAGAGCGGGCGGGGGGATGTTGGGGGGGGTAGCAGCCCAGCCTGCCAAGGTGCCACCTCGGCCGGATGGGCAATCTAAGCGAGGCCGGGGGCTCTGCACGGGACTAGGCCACACCACAGCACTGTTAAGTAGGTACTATTTTCTTGCTTCTTTCGCTAAACTCACGTAGATAGAAAACTAACATGAAAAAATTTAGTTAGGAAATATTAAAATTATAGTGTGTGTGTAGACAACTAATATTAAAAAATGTAGTTAGTAAATATTAAAATAATAATGTATGTGTCTAAGTCCATGTGTGCGTGCGAGTCGATGTGCGTTTGCGTCGATGTGTGTGTGTAAGTCCATGTGTCTGTGTGCGAGTCAATGTGTGTGTGCGAGTCGATGCGTGTGTGTGTAGGTCTCCTACCTCTATCAATGAATTACCACGAGACTACGATATAAACATACAAATGTAACAAATAAGCTTGTGCCGGAGGCCCCGGGGGGACAGGCTTCTATGACGTCTCCTGGCCAAACCCCAATTGGCTGAGCCAGGAGATTGAATCTTCACCCTCGGGGCTCCTCCAGAAACAACAAAAAACCACTGCGGGTGGCCACGTGGAATGTTCGAACGCTCACTGCGGAGGAGAGGCTGCCACTCATTTGTCGGGAGCTGGACCGGTACCGCCTGGATCTCTGTGGTATTCAGGAGGTCCGATGGACCGGCTCTGGCTCCTGCCACCATGAGGGGTGGACAGTCCTTTTCTTGGGGCAGGAGACTGCCAAACAACAGGGAGTGGCTCTTCTTCTAAACAAAAAAATGAAGGGGGCGTGGGAGCGTGGCGGTGAGATGTGGGAAACTGTAAGCCCCAGGCTACTTTGGGCTCACCTCCCATCAACCAGAGGCGAGTGGTGGTCGTGGTTACTTATGCCCCCACCGAAGACGAACATCCGTGGAGGGATGCAGGCAAAGCCGATGAGTCAGATGCCTTCTATGACCCTCCTGTCACAGGTGCTGGCTAAAGTGGCCACTCGGGACAGTCATCTTGTTGGGTGACTTCAATGCCTGAGTTGGTCATGATGCTGGCACCTGGTCTGGAGTGATTGGAAGGCATGGGCCAGATCAACTCAATAATAACGGTAGGAGGCTGCTGTATTTTTGTGCAGCCCATGGGCTTGTAATTACCAACACGCTCTTCCGGCATCGGCGCATCCACATAACATCTGCTGGACTACATAGTGACGGACCAGCGGATGCGAGCCCATGTCCTTGACACCAGGACCTACCGTGGAGCTGATCTGCCCTCTGACCATCGACTAGTCATCTGTAAGATGCGCCTGCCATTCTTCCACTCCGGTGGTGGGTGTACACCCAGAACCCCATTCAAACCCTTAGTGGCATGGTCTTAGCTAGCTGATGAAAGTTGCAAACGAGAATTTCATCAATCGCTTGCAGCTGGGGTTGGCATCATCCTCCTGATGCAGAGGGGAAATAGGCGAGGTTTAGGACTTTGACTGAGGCAGCTGCAATGGCTGCTTTGGGTACACGGTCCAGACCTCCCCAGAGACTCTGGCTGAGAGAGGAGGTGTTCAGGCTGGCTGAGAAAAAGCGACAGGCCCACTCTCATCGGCTACAGCATCCCACGTTGGAGAATGAGGAGGCTTACCCGCAGCCTTCGCTCGGAGGTTCGGAGATCCGTGAGACGCCGCAAGGATCGGTGGATGTCGCGGGTTGCTGAGGAGATGGAGTCTGCCTCAATGGCCCGCGATCACAAATCACTCTTTAATTCTCTCCCAAGCGAAATGCTGAGGAAGGGTGGCGTTTGTGCACAGACTGCCCTATATGACATCATAACAACAGTCTGGACCACTGGATGGGTTCCACAGGATTGGACTGGAACAACTACCGGGGCATCTCACTCCTCAGTGTGCCGGGAAAGGTTCCGGCAAGGATTATTCAACATCGCCTTGCTAGGCACGCTGAGGACAGGATTGCGGAGCCCCAATGTAGTTTCAGGAAAGGGCGGTCCTGCACAGATGCCATATTTTCTGTCCGTCTGTTACAGCAGAGGTGTAGAGAATTCCAACAAGACCTACATCTCTGTTTTATTGACCTGGTCCAGGCCTATGATACCATCAAGTAGGCCTGGGCTCTGGGGTTGTTCTTTGTGCTTTCGGAGTCCCTGACCCGCTGCTCACGATCATAAAGGACCTTCATGATGTTGAGCGGGCCAGGGTAAAACTACGTGGCCGGGAGTCGGAGCCATTCCCTGTACACCTTGGGGTGGCGACAGGGATGTTCTCTGGCTCCCACATTATTTAACATCTATTTCGACCACATAGTTCTTGAAGCCTTCAATAGCTGTACCGGAGGAATTTCCATCTGGTACAGATACAATGGGAGGCTGATTGATGCCCGGGAGCGGTCAAGCGAGGGCTCCCTATTGCTCAACAATGTTATTTATGCCAATGATCTGATAATTGCTGCTCACTCAGAGAAGGCGTTGGAGGCGCTGCTGCTGAACCTGGAGCTTGCCACTTAGAGGTGGGGCCTTACTATCAGCCCCACCAAAACTAAGCACCTGCCTGGGTCTTTTAAACCATCGGACACTCCACCCCCACAACTCCTAATTGGTGATAGGGTAGTTCTAGAAAAAGCGGAGAGTTTCCCATACCTGGGCAGTGTGCTCATGACCGGCTCCGGTTTAAATCGCAGAGGTCCCACTCCGAATCAGTCGAGCGGCAATATATTTTCATCGGTTGCGTAACGCTGTGTGGAAGCTACCTGGTCTGTCGCCTTCTCGGCCAAAGTCATTCCCTCCCTTCTCTACGCTTGCGAAACGTGGACCCCCCCTAATGGAACATTTTTGCCGGTTGGAAACATTTAGGCTGGCCTGCCTACGATCCATCCTGGGTTTAACCAGGCTGGATTGTGTGAGGAGCTCACAAATCCTTGAAAGATCTGGGCAAAGTCCCATCGGTGAGCTCCTCCGGCAGGCAAGGCTGCGTTGGCTGGGTCATGTAGGCCGCATGCCCAGCCACCGCATGCCTAAACAGCTTTTGTTCGGCCGGATCGAGGGGGCTAAACGGGCATGGTACGGACTAGAGAAGAGATGGAGTGATGTGGTACAGGAGGACGTGGAGCTGAGTGGACTTGCCGATGACTGCTACCAGCGGTGTCAAGATCGGCCTCTGTGGAGGAGGCTCGTGAAGGACGCTACTGGGCAGTTGGAGGCAGTCGCCCTCCAACAACAATGGAGGGCGGAGAAGCGACGCTCACAACAACGAGCGGAGCACCGGGTGGCTAAAGCACAGCAAGTTGGCACAGTAGGGGGCACAGGTGGTGCATCAGCCAGTCATCTCGGTCATCTCAGTCAGTCGACCCGTGGCACCTGGATCTGCCCCGTGACCTCCTGCCAGCGGGCGTTCGACACTTCAAGTGGCCTCAAGGTGCACATAGCCTGGCACAAGCGTCGTGGTGACGTCACCGCCACTTAGTGGCGAATGGCAGTTGTTGTTGTGTAAGTCTATGTGCGCGTGTGCGTGCCTTTTTCGCCCGGGCAACGCCGGGTACTTCCCGCTCGTCCATAAAAGGTTTTTTTGGGTTAGATCACGTAAATATAAATGTGTTGTTAAACCACCACCACCCGACACAATCAATTAGTAAAGTTTGTCACCTAAACAAAGCATGCCAATTATTTACAACTTCAGCACACCGGTGTGTTGGAGAGTAAACCCACAACATTTACAATTTGAGTACGATGTTTTGTTGGTGATGACATCACCTTTACTCTATTTTAGACCGAAACAGGAAGACTTCTTCACAATCCTGGAAAAACGCCTGATAAAGCTGGTTGTAATCACCGGCGAAATGTCATGGTACTCAAATTGTAAATGTTGTGGGTTTTAATAAACAAGCAGCCGAGTTGGGGGTCTCATCACAACACTGCAAGTCCAAGGGTTGCTGCGTATACCCAGGTCCAGGTGCTTGAGAAGGCAGCAGAGCAGCAATCGGCCAATCTCCTCGACGGGATGTTCAGCCGGGAACGCGATCGGAGTCATGAGGTTGCTCTGCTTGTGGAAGCGTTCCAGGTGGCACAGGAAGTCCTGTAAATCCACACACACGTGACCACAAAGCAAAGATGTTGAGGAAACACAGCAATGGCATTCATTTGCAGGAACGGCATTCGTTTTTCATCGCTTCTTCTTTCGCACGGATGTGTTTTGAGGAGCAACTATCCGTCGACGTCGAGGTTGTGAATCGTGCTGCCGGCTTCAGAGCACAATGAGCGTGAACCACGTTTGCCCTCGAAGGCTGCTCGCGGGGGACGCGGAGTTGTGTGCCGCTCTTTGGCGTGGTGCTCCCCAGCCATGTCAGTGGCGCCGACCCGGTAATCAGACATCAACGTTAGCCCAGGCACCTTGACAGCGTGGTCGTGGGTGGCGTTGTCCGCCAGGGCCTGCAGGAAGGGTTGCGAGGCATCAGGCAGCGTGAGGCGGCGGGCCTTAAGTTTGGCGGCGCCAGCAGGGTGAGACTCGTGCGCGCTGCTGTGGTCTTCGTCTTTCTCCTCATTGTAGCTGTAGCGAGTGGGGTTGGTCTGCAGCCCGCCTCGGAACAACGGAGACTGCAGCCACTCTGAGGGAGCAGTAGCGGGACAGCAGGTCAAAGGTTAGCCACGAGACACGACGGCATGGACATGGGAAGGGTATGTGCTGGCCGCCTACAGACAGCCAAATAAATTACATTGCCAAACACAAATGATGGGAGGCAGACAACCCCACACATCCGATTACTACATATGGTGCGAAATAAGTTCAACATACATAGATACAATGACAAAGAGCAAGATTTACAACACAGGCAAGACAAGACCAATCTTGATTTGAAGCTTTCGTGACTGCAGGAATCCATACTCTTTGGTTCCTTCGGTAAAGTCACGTAGGTAAAAATAAAATAAAGTAAAACAAATCACGATTTTCGCATGATATTTCCGAGATCAAGGTACTCTGCAAATCTTCGGGCTACTATCAAAGGTTTGTTCATGAAGCCATCCAAATATATAAACAAAGACATAACTTCAACCGAGAAGATGGATACAAATTGAACAATCATTGGAAGGATGATATTAACCAGGTAAAGCCTTAACTTGTTGTGGTTGTTTTCATCATACCTGCCGGGTACTAGCCTATTTTTCTGAGTTACTTTCCCCCGTGTCCCCAGCTTCCCACTTCTAGCCCCGCCTACTTCCCCCCCCCCACGCCTCACTTCTTCTCCCCCTAACGCTCACGCAGCCCCCCCCCTTCCACTACCCCCCCCCCTCTCTCTATACTCTCCCCCCCCTCCCTCCTTTCCTACCTATATAACCTCTTGCCACAGCAGCTCTCTCGCCTACTTCAGCATTTTTTCTTGCTGTGGTTGTTCCACCTGATGAGGATTGCTTGTGTTGCGATCGAAACGTTGTGATTTTTTTATTTTATTTCTACCTACGTGACTTTACCGAAAGAACCAAAGAGTAAAGACAAGACTACTTTAGCAAACAAGGCCATTGCATACCACTGAATGCGACAGGTTTAATATTGGGACTCAACTGTCCACCCCGTGTGCCTTGTATCTTTTAGTGTAAAACTCCTTCCCATCGCCTCCTTCACACATCTGTCCCTCTCCACATCATACATTTTATTATTGTTTTGTTGTTATGAGTGTTTATCCAGCAAAACCTCACCGAGTCTCGAGAATTATTCAGGAAGGTCTTGCCAAGTTTTTGCAGCAGCGGGAGATTTTCTTTGTGTAATCCAAATTGAGTAACTTAAAGTAATTTTAAGCATTGGGATGTATGCATAATACCAATTACATTGTACTTTCTGTTTTTTTTTGCTATGTGGGGAAACCAAAGAACGTTGAGGAAACCCATGCATACAGGGAGAAAATATAAAAACTCCATACTTAAAAAAAGGTACTGAAGTTGGGAATCGAACCCAGGCACTTTTCTGTGAGCGATGAGTGTTACCATGGTGCCACCTTGCCACCCACAATATAAGAAAATATGTTTTACTCATCACATCAGCCGCATGGCCTTCTAGGATTGCGTAATTTCAAAAGAAGCAAATTCTGAACATAATTTGGAAGGTTGCGTATTGTCTGCTTTATTTACTTTTGTATATTTTGGCTATGGTGTAAATGTGTCATTGTATTGAGTATACCGTGGGACAACATTCACCATTACTGAACAAAAACTACTTTTATTTTACCAGGTAAGGCCCATTAAGCTATACAGCTCTTTTTGAAAAGTGACCTGGCAACATAAAATAGCTCAACAAAGTGGCTTATCACGTGTAAATGTATAGCAGCCAAATACTCTAAAGGCGTGTTTCTAAATGTGGAGGACTCAATCACGCAATCACAGGGAGAGAGACATGCAAACTCCAAATATACAGGCATCGGGGTCAGGATCGAACCCACGACCTGCTGTATACCAGGTGAGGTAGTTAACGTATCACCACGTGATGGTTATGATCCCAATGATGATGACGGTGACGATATCGATGCATACCATTAATTCACTGCGAGGCGGGGATTTCAGGAGTTTGCTGTTAAGAGTAGCCAAGCCGCGTCTTCGTGCCACGCAGCGTCGCGACCATCCCCCCGGGGTGCGGCTGGCGTATGGCGCGTACCTGCACATTCGACCTCGACGGCCGACAGCGGGGTGCTGCAAGCAAGGTGGGCAGAGTGCAGGCCCAGGAGCAGGCCCAGGGCTCTCTCCGTGTCGGCGAGAGGCGACGGCATGCTGCCCAGCTCCGCGCACGACACCACGTCTTGCTCCGGCTGTTGACAACAGCGTTCGGGTCAACACCGACCCGGCAAGCACCCCAGGCACAACACAATCCTACCTACATGTTTTCAGTTCATGCCTGAAAACACCAGAATTATACCAGAAAATCTAGGCCTTCTTGAATGATAGATGCGGCACTGACCTCTCTCCATCAAAACCAGGTGCCCTTTCAAAACACAAACACGCCATACTCCAAAACTTTAATATCATAGCCAGAAGAACCATCTTGGCTAACTGGAAAGACCATGAACCCCCCTCATAAAAACAGAGGCACAACCCCCTGCTAGCCCATGCGGGCCCTGACCACCTGTCCCACAAACTTAAAGGGAAGGAATGAGAATTCAAGATCAGGTGGGTCCCCCTTCCTGTGGAGTTTCAAAAGAGGAAAGGTGGAGAGGGCCAGGGCCGGGAGATGGGAGCGGACACAGGAGGGGCAGACCACCCCCCCCTTGTCAGCCACAATGAGATGGACCCAAAATCGAGCGCAGGTTTTTCACCCCCACCCATAAAGCTGCGTGTATGTAGTATGTAGCATGTAGTATGATTTATAGCATGTTCTTTATCCATCCCACCCACACCCGGGTCTCCCCTTAGAACCTTGGTTACCTCTTCCAGGCCCCCTATTCACCCCCCACCCACCCATATATATATATAACAAAAAAAGCTCTCCGCCCCCCCCCTTGACAAAAGATCACCACAAGTTGGGGCATCGAGCCTTCATTTTTTTTCTCCCCCTCCCCCAAAACCACCGGGCTTGCGTGCTTACCACAAACAATTTAAAACATCGCCCATCATGCTGTGTGCCTACACAAGTCTACACGCAGTGGGGAGGGAGATTACCCCCGAATGTTGTTCAACGTGGTCAGCATGTCATGCGTCAGTTTTTGTGTGGGATATTATCGTTTCATTGTTGTTACTCTTTGGTTCTTTCGGTAAAGTCACGTAGAAATTTATTAAATAATAATAGAATACGACGTTTCGATGGCAACACAAGCAACCATCATCAGGTACAAATGAATGAGAAAACAAACCTAGTAAACTTAGATATATGATGCAATACAACACAGAGTCGGCCAACACAACAGTCAACACCCCACCTGGTTGATTACGTTCTTCCAAAGATTGCTAAATTAGAAATTAAGTGTGAAACAAACAAGCACGTCAAACCCTCCCCGTAGAGGTGGTTCAAACTAGATTCGTTAACTGTGTGCTAACCGACTCTGTGTTGCATTGCATTACACTTCCTAATTTTACTAAATTTGCTTTCTACCGTGCTTGTTTACAAGTCCATTCTCTCCTCTGGCCGCTATGGGCAGGAATTCCTGCCCATAGCGGCATTATATTTCTAAGTTTACTAGGTTTGTTTTCTCTTTCATTCGTACCCGACGATGGTTGCTTGTGTTGCAATCGAAACGTCGTATTCTATTATTATTTAATTACAATTTTTTCTACGCGACTTTACCGAAAGAACCACAGAGTAATTCCTGCAGTCACGAAAGCTTCGAAACCAGTTTCATTGTTGTTGTTACGTTCGTTTAGTCAACAGCCTCCCCGAGTCTTAAGATACTTTTTCTGGAGGGTCCTGACAAGTTTTCGAAGTAAAAAGGTGATGCTGCTGTGTGCAATCCCAATTGAGTAATTTGCAGTGTCAGTTTTGTTTGCATTGGAATATTTGGCCAATACCCGTTCCAGTGAGTGTGTGTGCTTAGCTATGGGGGGGTGAAACCAGAGAACATGGAGGAAATCCATGAAGAATGGAGAGGGAACAAACGGAGAGGCGCCCTTGTCGGGAATCGAACCCAGGACATTCCTGTTGTGAGGCACAAGTGATACTATTATGCCAGCCTCCCTACCGCCCACTTTGAAATTCACACACGTTTTCCTTTGCCATGGGGCTCCCTGCAGGCCTCCTGTGGTTCAGACAAGCGAAGGGCTTACGTCCAGGTAGGGTCCCACGCAGAAGCTCTGCATGGTCTCCTTGAGCTCCTCACAGTGCAAAGCGGCCTCCAGTGCAGCCAGAGGCTCCTCGCCCGCGTACTCGGCTGCATGGGACGACACGAGACAGCCCCACTCATCGTCTCTGCCCTCCGTATGCTCTCAACTCCAGCAAGCAAGGCCTTCTGTTTAAAGCCTCCACCAATAGGAGGCCACTCCCTCTCTGCCGCTGCCGCATGACATTCCCTGCATCGCCGCCGACTTCCTGCTCCTGCTCCAATCCAGGCTCAAGGCCTTCCCCCATCTTCTCGACCAATGGTGGACTGTCCTCCATCTAGAAAGTGCTTTCAATCACACCTTACTTTAAAAATATAAATACCTAGATTTAGTTCATGTGATGAGCAGTAGCAAACTTTCCGTACTCTTGCTGTCGGAAAAAACATAATTAAGAAAAGTACCACTTAAATTGTAAAGACTATGGCCCTCAGTCAGAGTGCCATTACCAATCGGAGAGCACCAGAGAGCCAGTTCCAGACCTTGAGAGCAGCAGTGGAACAGAAGAAAACCCCTCCTGCAAACCCAGTGATGGGAGCGTGACCCAGAGCACAGGCAGAATAATCACCCAGGTGGCCGTTCTCGACCAGTGTCTGTGCGTGGAAAAGCAGGACGTCGTAGACGCGGCCCTGCAGGATGGCCCACTGGCCACCATCCTTGTTGTGGTTCTCCAGATCTGACTTGCGGATCACCGTTACCTCCTCGCTGTTCTGGGGGCTGAGCGGCACCAGGAACGACCATGGCACTGAAATAGACGATGGTAGAGTCAGAGTGTGCACTGAGGTGGGGCACCATAACCTGATCAAGGTGCCTGCCTACAATTTGCTAACAGAGAGGGGGGGCGCTTAGGTCCACAGTGATGGCAATACAAAGCCATAATAATCATGTTTCATTTTTATATCTCGTCATTGGTGCAAATTGCATCTCGAAACATTTATAATGCACAGAGTGTTCGCACAGAACCGCAGGAAATGACAGCCAAGCGGGAAGGCAGTCAAAACTGGTACCGTTTGCCTGAGATCTGTAATCCTATACTGTTGTCCCTCGTTTAACAGTAACGTTTTTCGGAAAACGTGTCACCTCCCATAGGACCCCATGGTTTCCACCAATGTTAACATTGTTAACTAATGTTACAATGTTGACTAACAGTATGTTTACGTTATGCACACGGGCGTCAATTTCATCACAAATTTTTGTGTTGGGCAACATAATGCCATTGGCCGCAAAACCTATATCTTACATTTACCGTTCCCCCTCTTAATTTGCTGCTTGCCTCCGAGGTCTACAGAGATCGGCTTGAAGGAGGGCTGCTCGAGCAACAGCCGGTGATCGAGTGACGCAAGCAATTCCAGCCGGGCGCACTTGAATGACTTTAAGGAAACGAGGAAATGGTCGGCCGCGGGCAATCGCGTTCCGCGAGGGCAAGCGGGGGAAGCGGCGTCACCCAAAATGCCGGGCCAGGCGAGGTCCTCGTGGTCGTCCTTCTCCGCGCCGGGCGCCAGGCCGTTGAAGCGGTCGAGATGCTCGAGCAGCCCGGCGAGCACGGGGATGGCGCCGGCGTCCTGCACGAGCGTCGGCGACTTCACCTGCAGCAGCAGGACGCCGAGCACCAGCTCCGGCAAGAGCACACCTGGTGCACAAGGCGCACACGCGTGTTAGCGCTCGCATGTCAGCGCCCACGCGGGCGGGGCACACAGCTGCAGGAGGTGGCACCCGCAGCTCCTCCACCCGGAACCATTCCCACGCGTTCTGGGGATTCTTTCGCCCGGTTGGGCGGGACCCAAGATGCCTGGGAGTGAAGACCACGCTTCTCGATGGCGCGAATTATTACGTTGCGTCGTGTGCGAGAATAAAAGCCCGATGAAGCGTGGGCATCGGGAGACACAAATAACACCCATGTTACAGGCAACTACACGCGTTAGAATGGTATATGTATTAGTGTGTCCCCATGTCTCTCTACAGCTGTGCGTGTGGTGCGCTAACCACTGTGCCACTGCTCCCCACACACCCATATACTCACCCACTCACACAATCACTCACCACACTGCAGGTGATAACACTTCTCTCTGCGTCTTCCCTCACATTGCTCCAGTCTGGAATTCCCTCCAATCATCTCTTTTCCCCCAAGTTGTTACAATAATAATGCTACTCAATGCAATAAACTGTCAATGAAACTTTGATACCTCTGTTTGTTGCCGTCCGTTTGACATTTCGGGTCTGTGCTCAGCAACGGAGCAAAAAAACACACGCAGCACACAGCCTGCTCGAGCGCCAAGCCGCGCGCTTGTGAGACACGGTAGCACGGTGCGTACCACACAGGTCGCTCTCCAGGACGTACGAGACCTCGGCGAAGTGGCGGCTGCTGGAGTGGGCCACACTGGTGGCCACGGGCAGCACGTCGGCCACATGGCTGCACATCAGCACGATGTACTTCTTGAGCAGGGAGCCGGCGCCACTGGGCTCCAGTCCTGGGCAGAAGAACGGCAGCGCCGAGTCACGCGAGGCGCCGTGTGACGCGAGGCGCCGTGTGACGCAAGCGAGGCGCCCCCCCCAGACCGCCCCCCTCCACCCCTGCCCCGTGGTGCTGGGGAACGAGCCCGACACCGTTAAGCCTTCCTGGAGAATAGCGAGTTGAATTGTAACTCGTTGCACTTGGTACTCGCGCCATTCATACGGCGCAAGGCTATCATCACGAAGGAATGCGCCACTGTGTCTCAGCGCCTCTAAATACCAGTGTGGCTACGTTTATGGTGCAAAAGAAGTTCAACATAAACACGTACATAGACAGTCTGCCGTAGTTTCTCAGGAGGAGGCACACAATGGTGGACTCTGTGAAGCAGATGTGCAGGAATAGCCAGGGTATCCTGGTGGATTCGAACCCCAAACCAATGCAAGAAGTGGCGAGCGAAATACCGCTGGGCCACGTCATATCAGCACCCCAAGAACATTGACAGCACTCCCCGATCCCAAACACTTGAGTGTCAGAACACGGCGGCAGCAGCAGCAACAGCGTGCACAGGGCATTCCCAGCCACTGACACACACAGGTGTTAAGAAAATTACACATTTATGCAGTACAAAACCCTGGGTCGTGCCATGTGGAAGGGAATTAGTTTCAAGTTTCATGTTAATTTTGTTTAACCGGGTGAGAACTCAAGAGACCAGGATGGTAACATTCGCAAACATTACAAAGGCAACAACGTAAATAATGTAAAAAGATGTACAACAATAAACAAAAATATAAATCAGAGCAAAAACAACCAAATAATACTACAGTATAAACAGTGGTGTTCTCGGAAGAAGCCGTGACCCAGGAAACCAAGAGGCTGTGGCTCCGTGCCCTCACAGTGGGCCCTAAATCCCCAGAGGTATCCTGCTACATCCCCCAATCTCACACCACGATGGGTTGTCATCACGAGCGTGGACACACCCTCTGCTGGGTACAGCTTGCTGAACAGCAGCCTCTGAAAGCGCAGCAGGAGGTCGAGGGAGGCCGACTTCTCCCTTGGGGGACTCCCAAACTCGCAGAACTCAGAGGAGGCGATGTTCACGGACACAACCTTCAGCTTGCCGATCGTCTGCGATGCCACGTTTCTGCATTCGCGCACAGTGGGGAACAAATAATCTAAACTCATTTATTTTTTCCAGGTAAGGCTCACGGAGCTATATAGCTCTTTTTCAGAAGCGACCATATATTATAGCTCAACAATGGCTTAATATGTGAAAATGTATTGCAGCCAAATACTCTAAACGCAGTCTCTAAATGTAGAGGGTAAAAAACAGAGAACCCGGAGAAAAATTAACATGACGACGGGGAGAACATGGAAACTCCAAATATACAGCAGCACCAGGCGTCAGGGTCGGGATCGAAACCACGACCTCCTGTATACCAGGCGAGGTAGTTAACTCGCCACCGGGGATCCCACTCAACTGATTCGTCATCCTCAATCATTCCTCTGACAATAACAACGTGGTGTCATTATCTTATAAAAGCTGGCACGGGTAATTCATTGACAGACACAATCACGGTGATCCAATGCTTACGACCCCATCATGCACATTTCAAGCGACGAGGCAGCAGCGTCATGATGCTGGGATCAAGTCTGGGAAGCCGCCCGCAAGTGAACCAGGTTCTCACATGCACCGACTTTGATGGGGTCAAAAGGGCCAAAATAACTGCCAAAAATCGCTTTCGGCTTTTAGTCAGAGGGCCACCGATCGCAAACACACCAGACAACTGGCACAGATTAAACACTTTCAGCTTTAGAAGCACGAAGGCGGGCCACCTTCAGGGCCTCAAGAGAGGTTTCCTAGCATCACGTTCATGGCCGTTCCCTTCCCTGGTGTTCTGCTGACCGAGGGTATTTGAATAGCAACGTAACGTCACCAACTGCATGGCATCATAAGCAGCAGCATGCATGGGGATACAAAACAATGGAGGTCGCGAGAGCCAGGGTCCGCACGCGCACCTGAGCAGCTGCTGGACGAGCTGCACCAGCGGCAGGCTCTTGGCGCCGGTGTAGTCGTTGTAGAGGCCGGTGTTGATAATGTCCTTGTCGAGCTGAGAGCCGGTGCGCTGCAGCGACGACACGTTGGCCTCCTGCTCATCGATCTCCTTCTCCTTCTGCGCCTCCTTCTTGGCCTCGATGTCCTGCTGCCACACATGAGCGCACGTGCGCACCGCACACTCCATCACCGGGTCTTTTGCTACAGCTTAATGTACTCGAAAAATTACTCTTTGACGTTTGATTCGGCGAGTGGGAGGAAAACCACGTGCCTAAAAACACCAAGCACCCTAAGACAATGGCCACACTCTGCCAATTGGTCTGAAACAGACTTGCACACACAACACTGTTGTTGCACAGGACACGAGTATTCTCTAAGTCACGATTGCAATCTGCATTCAGTGAGTTTGGAATCCACAAAACTTGTATGAAAGTAGTTAATATTACTATAGGACATGGAGTAGAACTACAGGGCAGGGGGTGGAGCTAAACAACCTGTGTAGAGCGATCCAGCAGAGGATCGCTAAACCCTGGGCTAACTCTGAAATGATTGGTGACAATTCGTCCAGGCAGCCCTCCACGCCTATTAGGCAGACAGCATTCCCTGCCTGCTGGGAAGCAGCGCCTGAAGCGAGAATGGGAATGACGGGGTCTCAGTGTCCACCTGGAGCTCGGCGGCGATGGCGGCGTTGAGCGCGCACTCGAGGCCGCCGTCCGCCATAAGGCTCCCGACGAGCAGGTCGGTCATGAAGCGGCGCCCGGGGCTCATGCCCACGTCATGTCCAGACACTGCAACGGCAGAGACGACACGAGCGAACGTCGCCCACTCCCGCGTCAGCAATGCATCACACCCGCGTCGGCCATGCATCGCACCACCAGCCCAAAACCCATTTACATCTCCGGTAAACTCCCACGCACAAACTACTAGACCATTAACACAAATTGCAATACTGCAACGTGGTTTTTATAGAACTGAAGGAATTAATCAAACGAGTTATTAACAGAATGCCCGAGCAATAAAAACATTTCCTGCATAGGGGAGATTTGGAGATGTGACCTAGGTCAGCAGGTGTCGCCTGTGACCTCACAGCAGACTTGCAACCAATCCACAGAGTGACTACACGAAGGAAGTAGTACACGAATGAAGGAAGAGACCTGCACTAGGCAGCAGGGCAGAGAGGGCCCGGGCTCGTTCCTCGGCTGTGGGCAGCAGCACCGACCAGCCGTTCTGCAGCACAGCCTGGGCGGCCGACTGCACGGAGGGCAACACGCCCGTGTTGCTGGCCAGCGTCACCACCGCCTGCTTGATGCTGCTGAGCAGCGGGCTGCCCATGCCCAGGCCGAGGCTCGCCGAGTCCACCCGGTGGCTGATGGCCGCGTGCAGCTGGCGACGGCAGAAAAAGGGGGAGACGTCGGCAATCTGAGCAACGGGCATTCGCAAATGGCGTAACAACAGCAGTGCCCTAGAATAGCAGCATGAAACACTGTTAGAGGAGGCCATGTGAAGGTGAGACGTGCACGGCTGTAACGTTAGTCACGTTTCAAATTCCTCTGGGTAGACAACCGATTCACCATTGACCTATGTGTCAACAGTGGTACGTGCCATGAACATGAACACAATTATTGTGAATGAACGTGTCATTGTAAAGTGTGCGGGTGTGTGAGTGAAGGCCGAGCAGTGAGGTAGAGGCTCATGAAGGACGCAACTTGGAATTTTGAGTCAGTTGCCCTTCAAGAAAAATTAAGGCCGGGGAGTGATGCTTATAACAAGCGGAGCGCTCGACAACGTGGGGGAGCACAGCTGGTGCATCTGCCGGTCAACCCATGGCACCCGAGTTTGTCCAGTGACCTGCTAGAAAGCGCCTTCGACACTTCACATGACGGCCTCGAAGTGCACCTAGCCTGGCACAAGCTCCGCGGCGGCGATGTCGCTGCCACTTAGCGGCGAACGGCGGCCGTCGTCGTTGGGAGCGGTGTGCGGCGCGGGCCCCCACCTGCAGGCGCAGCAGGTTCAGTGCCGACACGCACATGCACTCCTTCTCCTGCGGCGGCGGCCAGTCGGCAGAGCCGTCCATGCCCTCGCTCACGCCGTGCAGCAGTGGGTCGAGCTGCTCGAACGTGGCCTGGCACACGTCCACCACGAGCTGCGCCCGCAGGCCCACGGTCCAGTCGGAGCAGGAGCTCCATACGAAGCTCTACCAGGACGGCCCACACAGAGCGACGTTACACAAACACAAAGGTGACCCCCCCCACACCACACCACCCTTACATCCGTACAGACCACTGCAGCAAGTGTTGCTACGCAATGGCGATACGGTGGCGAGATGTTAACTACATCGCCTGGTATGTAGGAGGTCGTGGGTTCAATCCCGACTGATGCCTGCTAGATATTTGGAGTTTGTATGTCTCTCTCCCCGTGGTAGCATGGATTTTCCTTTTTTCCCTCCACATTTAGAATCAATGTGGTTAGAGTATTTGGCTGCTATAAATGTATGTGTAATGTAGTAACTCGGCGGGAGACGACTTCACGGGTAACACACTCTTTATTTTACCAAACTCGTTCACAGGTGACTAACACCCACTTAGTATCTCAGGTGACAAACACCCACTTAGCTACCCTGGCGACTAACGCCCACTGAGCTACTCGGGTGACCAACACCCACTTAGCTACCCTGGCGACTAACGCCCACTGAGCTACTCGGGTGACCAATACCCACTTAGCTACTCGGCGACTAACGCCCACTGAGCTACTCGGGTGACCAACACCCACTTAGCTACTCGGCGACTAACACCCACTTAGCTACTCGGCGACTAACGCCCGCTGAGCTACTCGGGTGACCAACACCCACTTAGCTACCCTGGCGACTAACGCCCACTGAGCTACTCGGGTGACCAACACCCACTTAGCTACTCGGCGACTAACGCCCACTGAGCTACTCTGGACACTCCCTGCCCGGGGTGTCCGTCTTGACTGTGGGTCCCCAGCCCGACCCACGTGGGCGTCGGACCCCGGGTCCCACAGTCTCGCCTCCGAGCCACACAGGGCCCCGGTCCCTACAAGGACGGCGGGACTAGGGGTCTCGGGGCACTAGGTCTTCAACTCCGTCTTCGGTCTTCAACTGGATAACTCTCCCCGAGTGCTCTCGCGCGTCCCCCTTTATACCCCACCTGCGGACGTCGCTGTGAGCACCCATCCTATTCGACCAATCACTGGGCGCTGGCTACGATCCTGTTTTCCCACATCTCAGCATGCCTCACCACCCACGCCGCGCCGCCCCGTCATCTGTCACTCCCGGCGCGCGCGTCCACACCACGCCCACAACGCGTGCCCAACCCCGCACCCCGCGCCGCCCCGTGATCCATCACTGTCACAGTCGGCGCACGTCAACACCACCACTACATCACCCCCTACCACATAGCTCGCAGCCGACCCGGCTGCTATAAAAATATACAAACCCCCCTGTGTGCCCCGTAACACAACACAACAACAAGAACAACAACTAACGTAACAACACAACACAACGCGAACACTACCATCCGCAACCATCAACCAATGCCACCGCGACAACAGAACAATATATACAATCCGGCGAGTGACAATAGCAATGTGTATGCAGAAAGAAAAATAAATGGGAATTTTTTTTTTTTTTTCTCTCGACTCGTGCAGCGTCCCATTCTTTCCGAGCGTCCCTACAACGGGACATTACCCCGGCAGAGGGGAACACCGGGCGAGCTCGGTGTCGAAAAAAAATGTCTTCATGAAAATTGTTGTGCCCTAGCCCGAGTCCGCCTTGCCGGTCCGTCGTACGGCACCAGACGCGGTTGAACGTCCGGTGGTGCCGGCAGTTCAGGAAGACATTGGCCAGGCATCGAGGACCCGTGCGTGCCGCGGGGTTCAGGTTCCCGACGGTCAGCAGCCGTCAAGCCCGAGGCACCTGGGGGTGGGTCAGGTGGAGACACGTGAGGATCAGCCTGCGACACCTCCCTCCCCAAGTCGACGGTCACATCACACGCCCGGTCGTTACGGCACAGAACGGGGTCACACGGTGCCGCATAGGGCTTCAGTCGGGAGGGGTGCACGTACCAACGGCGTTTTTCCCATTTAATCTGTATACTCTGGGGTCGTGCAACCCGCACAATTTCCACCGGTCCCCTCCAAGGTCTCAACAATTTGGGGGACGTAGCCAACGGTGCATGTGGACAATGCAGCCAGGCCTTATCGCCTGGTTTCCAATCATGCGTATGCACCCTCCGCCCATGCAATCTCTCGTTCGCGATTTGCCGAGACCGCGAATTCAACCTCGCCGCCTCCCGCGCTTCAGTCAATTTGGCGATATTAAATTTTATGTGGTCTGCCAATTTTGATTTTGCACGTGGCTGGGAAATCCCCAGTTGAACGTCCATGGCCGGATCGGCCTCCCGCCCATACATAAGAAAAAATGGGGAAAACCCCGTCGCCGCATGAGGGGCCATTCGATAGGCCGCGAGTACCCCCGGCACCTGTAAGTCCCAATCAACCTGATCGTCGCAGACCTGTTGGCACAGCATAGACGTAATCGTCCTGTTCAGACGCTCAACCATCCCGTCAGTCTGCGGGTGGTAGGGGGAAGTACGCACTTTCTTTGTACCCAACAGGTCGCACACCTCGCGCAACAAAACGCTCGAAAAATTCTTTCCTTGATCCGTCAGCAAGCGTTCGGGGGCGCCCTTGTCCAAAACATAACCCTGGACGAAGGCGTCCGCCACCGCTGCAGCCGACTGGTTGGCGAGTGGCCATGCCATGGGCCATCGGGTGAAGTATTCTACGCCAACCAGCAGGAACCTATTTCCCCTCGGTGTAGCAGGAAAGGGCCCCAAGATGTCCAACGCAACCAATTCGTTTGTGCGCGAAACTTGAATGGATTGCAGCGGTGGATTAGCTGCCAATGGTGGCGGTTTTCTTTTGGCGCACCCTACGCATCCCTTAAGAATGTTCGCCACGTCGTTACCCATCCCCGGCCAATAATAGTCTCGCTGGATTAGGGCGAGCGTTTTGTGAAAACCCAGATGCATGAGCCGTTCATGAGCTGCCAGAACGACCCTACCCCGCATAGCAACAGGCACAACGAGCACGTGACGCCGGGACATGTTGTCCCACTTCATCAAAAGGCCCTGTCTGCACACCCAGGAACCGACCCGCGCATCCCCTACCTCGGGAGCGCCAACTTTTCGACGTAGCGTAAGTAGGGAGCTGTCGGACATTTGGAGACGGCCCCACTCAATGAGGGGCAACGACAACAGCGAATCCCTCCCCGTGGGAGCGTCGACTCCCAGGGTGTCAGTGGCGGTGAGCGCAACTCCCGGGGTGTCGGCGACCGGGGGTTTGCACCGCGCCGATCCCAACAAACATGTGCAGTCCGTGCACGGTGGCAACCGCGACAAGGCGTCCGCATTTGAGTGTCGCAATCCCTTGCGGTAAATCGTCGTGAATTGGTAGTCCTGAAGGACCTCTAACCATCGGGACAATTGGCCCGATGGCTGTGCCACGCGCATAGCGTATTGTAGAGCCGCATGGTCCGTACGGACCGTAAAATGACGGCCGTAAAGATACGGCCTGAATTGCTGTGTAAAAAACACAATCGCTAACAATTCACGACGAGTCACGCAATAGCGTTGTTCGGCGGGGGAAAGAACTCTACTACCGTAGGCGACCACCCGTTCAACCCCCCCGACCACCTGTGAGAGCACCCCCCCGATACCCGTGTTGCTGGCATCTGTGTCAAGCAAAAACGGTTGTGTGAAATCGGGGTAACACAAGGGGGGAGCCTGCACCAAGGCGTCACGAAGGGAGCAGAACGCAGCCTCCTCTTCCGCCCCCCAGTGAAACCGCACACCCTTAGCCGTCAAAGCGTGCAGGGGCCTGGCTATGGTGGCAAACTGCTTGACAAAACGACGGTAATAGGAGGCGAAACCAATAAAACTGCGAACCTCCGTGACCGAGGTTGGCGTTGGCCATGAGCTGACGCAGTGCGTCTTAGCAGGGTCTGTCGAGATCCCTGAACGACTCACGATATGGCCCAAATACCTGACCGATTCCCGAAGCAGAAAACATTTAGCCGGTTTAAATTTAAGCTTAGCGGAACGCATCCTGAGGAACACCGCTCTCAGTCGCTGGAGGTGCTCCTCAAAAGTCCGACTGAAGACGATGATGTCGTCGAGATAAATCAAACAGGTGTCCCATTGGAGGCCCGACAAAACCAATTCCATGAGTCTCTGGAACGTGGCGGGAGCGGAATGTAAGCCCATGGGCAAACGGTTGAATTCAAATAGGCCACCAGGTGTCCGGAAAGCGGTTTTAGGTTTAGACTCGTTATCGAGTGGCAATTGCCAAAATCCGGAAAGCAGATCGAGTGTGGAAAAAAACTGTGCTCCCGCCAAGGCATCCAGCGACTCATCCATCCTGGGGAGCGGATACGCATCCGCCATCGAGATTTTGTTTAAGCGGCGGAAATCGACACAAAACCGCAAGGACCCGTCCTGTTTTTTAACTAGGACAATAGGAGCACCCCACGGACTAGAAGAGGGTGAAATGATATCGGCCGCCAACATATCATTAACCGCCGATTGCACATGCTCCTTCTCGGCTGGGCTGAGCCGGAAGGGATTCTGTCGAATAGGGGCCGCGTCCCCTGTAGCTATGTGGTGGCGCAAGAGGTCCGTGCAGCCGATATCGTACTTATGTTTGCTGAACACGTCAGCAAACTCGAGTAGCAAACCCCTCAATGCTCCCAATTGCACTTTGGACAAGTTAGCAGAACCGGCACACAACGAGTCCAACCACTCTGTCCCCTCGTCACTTGGAGGATGCGACTCGACAGTGAAATCTGCTTGAGCCACGAGCCGTTCCTCAACGGGTAGCGGCGCGGCGTGAGCCAGCACCATTCCCTGCGCAATTACGGCCGGCCGCGACCCCGTATTCAGGACCATTACGAACGGCTCACTGTCCCCTCTCACCATGGTTTGAGCAACCGCTAAGTCGAGGCCCCTTCTGGCCCTGTTAGACGGCCCCAACAGCACCCCCTGTGCCTCCGCACCCACCTCGAGTGGTTTCCTCAACCGAAGGGGTACCAACATTTGCGATCCCGGGGGCACCCGTACAGTGTGAGTTGCCAGCGCCTGCACCGTCGCACAAACCGTGCGTATTTTGGTAGGGCTCGTCAAGAACGCAACCCGCCGACCTGACGGAAGCTCAATGCAGGCCTGATCTATGAGAATTTTGATGGGCATTTTGGACAAAAAGTCCGTACCTAGCAAACAGGGAACGGCCAGCGATGATGATACAAAAATAGGGCCCGCCAATTTGATGTCACCAATGCAAATAGTCGCCCGAATCTGGCCGATGATCCCCAGGGATCCCCCATTCGCCGCATAAAATGGCACGTCCACTGGCAGAAGGGGTCTACTTTGGACGGGAAGAATGTTATAAATAAGGTCCGAAATGATAGTGGCCGACGCACCCGTGTCCACAAGCACCCGGACCTCAACCCCGTCAATAAACCCCGTTACCACAGACGACCCAGCCGACGCAGCCACTATCCTGTGGGCCAATTCGGACCATTCGACTGCTTGCGGGCCGTGTACGGACCCCCCTCGCCGAAGTGAACCCCCGGCACCCAGCCGCGAACCCCCCACCGCCAAGCGGCGACCCGAATGTGCCGTGTTAGTGGACCGAGCGTGTGAGGTGCCGCGACTTGCCGGGTTTTGTTGGGATGACTTGTGGGCCTGGTCGTCGTCCCGACGTGGTCCTGTGGCGCGCTGACGCGGGGCCCGGCACCCGGCTGCGACGTGACCCCGAAGGCCGCAGTTGTAGCAGACGACGAGGGACGCCGTAGGTTTCGGTTGCTCCAGCTTGCGGGATGAACGTGTGGGCGAACGACCTCCCGTTCTCCACTCCCCCGGACGCGATGCAGCGAAGGCCTGCTCCTGATCCGCAGCTGGCTGAGGTTCGGCGATCGTGGCGGCCAGTGCCGCGTTCCCCGCCGATTTGCAGACGACCCCCGGCTTGCGTTTGAGGACCTCGTACGCGTGAATGCTCGTGGCGATCGCCAGGGAGCAGATATCCATTTCGTCCGCCACATTGATGGGGACCCCCAACTCGTGGGCCAACGCCAGCAGCTGCTCCGTCACCATGGCGTCCTTCCCCTCCTTGTCCATGCGGGGAAAAGCTGCGTCCGCCAAGGCGAGCAGCGCCGTGCGATAGGCGAGCGTCGTTTCTCCAGCCACCTTTCGCCGATCGTAGAACTGGTGGCGACAGGTGGAGGGCGGTCCGAACACCTTCGCCATCAGGTGTAGTGCGGCCTGGAGCGTAGAGCGGGACGACCTTGCAGCAGATGTGAAGGCTGCAAGCGCGTCGTCGTCGTCGAGCATCGCTGGCAACGCACGCAGGGCAGTGGTGTCGGACCACCCCGACATTTCCTGATGAGCGAGGAACCTTCGTTGGAAGGCTCCCCAGTCGCCCCCATCCGCCTTGAACGCCGACAGCGCGGGCAATCTTTGCTGGAGGACCCGATCGTCGTCGACGTCGGAGAGATTTTCCCGCGCTCCGCTGTAGTTGTGTAAAATGTCGGCTCGGTCGTCAGGCGCAAAATGGAGAGCTCCGGCGCGCGCTGATGACGTGGGCTGCGCTGAGCGGAGGTCTCCGGCCACGTGGTGTCCGTGCTTCCCGCCAATCGATGGCGGCCCCTCAAAAACGGCGGCAACTTCCAGACTTTTGGCGCGAAGCGCCTTTTGGCGGGATCCCTCCAACCTCGCTTTCTCCACCAACCCCGCAGCCGTTTTTTCGCTCGCCGGAACGGAGATGTCCGCCAAGACAGCGGCGGCGGCGAGTAGCAACTCCGCCAACCTGGAGTGTGCGTCTTGGAGGCTGGTGTCGGAGGCGAGCGGAGCGTCGGCCATCACCGCGAAGTGCTGCATCGGCGGCAACTCCTCGTCCTCTCCTCCCGAGGTTGGTGTCCCCGGTACGCCGTCGTCTTCCCGACCTCGCTCGTGGGTACGGGTAGTCTTCCTCGTGTCCATTCTTCTTGAAGACAGGTTTACTTCTGACGCCAGTTGTAATGTAGTAACTCGGCGGGAGACGACTTCACGGGTAACACACTCTTTATTTTACCAAACTCGTTCACAGGTGACTAACACCCACTTAGTATCTCGGGTGACAAACACCCACTTAGCTACCCTGGCGACTAACGCCCACTGAGCTACTCGGGTGACCAACACCCACTTAGCTACCCTGGCGACTAACGCCCACTGAGCTACTCGGGTGACCAACACCCACTTAGCTACTCGGCGACTAACGCCCACTGAGCTACTCGGGTGACCAACACCCACTTAGCTACTCGGCGACTAACACCCACTTAGCTACTCGGCGACTAACGCCCGCTGAGCTACTCGGGTGACCAACACCCACTTAGCTACCCTGGCGACTAACGCCCACTGAGCTACTCGGGTGACCAACACCCACTTAGCTACTCGGCGACTAACGCCCACTGAGCTACTCTGGACACTCCCTGCCCGGGGTGTCCGTCTTGACTGTGGGTCCCCAGCCCGACCCACGTGGGCGTCGGACCCCGGGTCCCACAGTCTCGCCTCCGAGCCACACAGGGCCCCGGTCCCTACAAGGACGGCGGGACTAGGGGTCTCGGGGCACTAGGTCTTCAACTCCGTCTTCGGTCTTCAACTGGATAACTCTCCCCGAGTGCTCTCGCGCGTCCCCCTTTATACCCCACCTGCGGACGTCGCTGCGAGCACCCATCCTATTCGACCAATCACTGGGCGCTGGCTACGATCCTGTTTTCCCACATCTCAGCATGCCTCACCACCCACGCCGCGCCGCCCCGTCATCTGTCACTCCCGGCGCGCGCGTCCACACCACGCCCACAACGCGTGCCCAACCCCGCACCCCGCGCCGCCCCGTGATCCATCACTGTCACAGTCGGCGCACGTCAACACCACCACTACATATGCATAAGCCACTTTGTTGAGCTAACATTTGTGGTCAGGTCGCTTCTGAAAAGTACTATGTAGCTCTGTGCGCCCTTACCTGGTAAATAAAAAGTTAAGTTTAGCTGTAAGCGAGCACCAATCAAGGCTGATAGCGAGCACAAGGGTGTGGTGTGGCCATCACCACACCAAGCTGAATTTTTCTCCGCAGCGTTTCAGGTACTCGTTTATGGGGAGCAGAGGGGGGAGAGTGGAACTCTCAGGTTTGGAACTGAGCAGATACCCCACCCCCACCCCCGATACCCTCCCCCCTCCCCCCCACCCCCGATACCCTCCCCCCTCCCCCCCACCCCCCCACCCCCGATACCTTCCCCCCTCCCCCCCACCCCCCCACCCCCGATACCCTCCCCCCTCCCCCCAAACCCCCCCACCCCCAATACCCTCCCCCCCACCCCCGATACCCTCCCCCCTCCCCCCACCCCCGATACCCTCCCCCCTCCCCCCACCCCCGATACCCTCCCCCCACCCCCGATACCCTCCCCCCTTCCCCCCCACCCCCAATACCCTCCCCCCCACCCCCGATACCCTCCCCCCTCCCCCCCACCCCCGATACCCTCCCCCCCCCACCGATCCCTCCACCCCAACGTTCTCCACCCCACCTGCGCCGGGCCGCACGCGATACCAACGACGCGGTGGCGATCCGTGTCGGGCAGCGCGAGCATCGTCGGCAGCGGCTTGCTGCTAAGCGCCGTGTCGAAGTGCTGCGACTGCTCATTGCTGCCCCAGCTGTAGACGAGGCCCTCCTCCGTGAGCGCCAAGCAGTGCGTGCTGCCCACGGCCACATCCAGTACCTTCTCACCTGCGCCAACAGTGGAAACCATTCGCATCGTTTCTCGCAGACGACTAGACAGCGAGCTCTCAATCCTTACATTCATCTCTGTCTCACTCTCCTCCTGCGGCAGCATCCACACATTATCGTCCGCACGCCCATCGTCAGCACCCCCATCGTCCGCACCCCCATCGTCCGCACACAGCATCACCCACACAGCATCATCCGCACAACCATCATCCACACAGCATCATCTAGACAGCATCATGCGCACCGCCATCATCGTTACTGCCATCAGGAGCAGTAGCAGAAATTTAGTTTATATGGTTAAGTGGATAATTAAGCATCATATTGAATATACTCAATCAGCTTTAGAGATGTTGGCTGTACAAGCCTGTGATCCAGTTCCCTTCAACTTGTATAATAAACTAAACTCATCACCAATTGGCTGAAAACATCTTAAAATAAAAATCCAATGCTGGACCCTCCTGGGTAAATTAATTATGTTATAATAAAAATAATAATCAATGTAAATAAATAAATACTACCTCATGAAAGTAAGAATGCGACTCTGCATGTTCAAATCGAGCTGAGTGACACTGGGACGACCAAGCCTCAGACCTTAGCCTAAATAATAAACGTGTTTATAGTTGGTTGCTCCTCCCCCGCACCTCGAATTAGCGCAATTGACTAAGTACGGTGCGAAAGAAGTTCAACATACATGTGCATGCGTAGAATTCACCTGGATAATCCCTACCGTCAGCACCCCTCCATACTTAAGGGTGCCCAGGGGCACGGAGCGACGCCCCCCGCGTACCTTGCAGCGCCTCGAGCAGGCGTGGGAAGCGCACGTGCTCCTCGGTGCCATGGCCCAGCCGCTTGCGCTCGCCCTTGCCCCACGTGTAGACGCAGCCGTCGCGCGTCAGCGCCACCGAGAACTGGGAGCCGCACCATACGCGCGCCACGCCCACGCCCTGCAGCTTGTCCACGGCCTTGGGCGTCTTGCAGCCGTCGCTGCCGCCGCGCCCCAGCTTCCCGTAGTCTCCGTCGCCCCACGACCACACTTGGCCTGCAGGAAGGTGGGGGAGCCGCCAGCGACGACCAAAGTCGACATTTGTTTAACCTGGCACGACGCACGGCTCTAAGGCGACACTGCCATTTGTAATACAGGCAGTCCCTGGACTTACCAATACCCGACTTACAAACATCCGTTCTAACAAATGAGCTTCCATAAGATAATTATTTTGAACCATCTGACTTGCGAAGGTGAACTCGCATTTGCGAACCGAACCACGGAACTATTTGATTTGGCAAATGCACAACGTTTTTTCTTATTTATGAGTTTAACAATGTTTCCCTTTTTGTTGCACCATAACACATTTATAACACTGACCATACGTGCATTTAAATGCAGTATATTATTGTGTTCGACTTACAAAAATGTCTCAGGAATGGTACCTGTTCGTAAGTTGGGGACTGCCCGTAGCCATTTTTGTTTAAGGCCATGTAATGAGCTTGCAATTTTTTTTTTAGGTCACCCTCCACCACCCTACCTAAATTTGGTCGTGCAAATTGTTTTTACAACAGGAGGGCTGAGAGAATAATTATTGGCACATTAAGCGCTTTACTTAAGACAATGGGTGTATTTTAACAGCATCATACTGCGTGCCGTCGTCTGCTTCAGTGGACATTAAAACCCTCGTGACGTTATGCAAAACAGAGCAGGCCATTTAGCGCCGGCATCATGACCCATATTTGCCACACATTGAAAAAAGCTGACATATTTACTTGGTAGCAATCATCACCCTCACAGTGCTAATACTTAGCAGAACCCTCCTGAAAAAAAAAGATCCTTGAGACTCGGCGAGGCTTCCCTACTTAAACAAGCGTAGCGATGAATGCGTCTGTAGTGACTGTACTTGTCACTGTGTGGTGCCGGGACTTGCGAAGTCACGGCCGGTAATGTTGTCATTGTGGGCAGCCTGGGTTGCGGGCTGCAGTACCAACACTAGCTGTGGTTGGGTGAGCGCTGGTTAGCGCGGAGGCACAGCGAGCAGCGTGCAGTGCCGGCTCCCAGTGAGGTAGCGAGAACGAGCGTCAGCGAGCCAGGGTTACCCTGGGGCATGACGCTCTGGCTGTGACCTGTTGTCACGTGACCAGACGATACTGAAAGGGGGCCACCAGTGGAGGGGGCCCGAGGGGCGGTCACGTGGTTCCGGACAGCTCTCGGGAACATTCGAGAGGGAGCTCGAGAAGCCTGGAAGGTGGGCGGGGCTTGGGGCGGGGCTGAGGGTGGAGCCAGCCCCAGCCCGGGGGCATGTAACGAGAGCTCCGTGAGGAGCTCGGGGTTCTTCACGTGTTGGTGTTCGAAGATCCACGTCGGGGAAAAGAAGCCTCTAGCCACGCGATCGGGGACCCAGCTTGTGGTCCGGACCGAGATAGCGAACCCTGCCTAGTTCTGCCATAGCGTGGTTAGATGGGCATTCGAGACCCGAGCGTAGGTTGTGTTATGTTACGTATGAATAAATAGTGTTACTCCAAAGATAATGTCTGCGACTCAGTTGGACTCACTACACGTCTGTCAAACACGCACCGTTGAGACCGACTCCCTCCTCTTTCCCCTTTCCTTCCCCGAAGAAGTTGTACCCCCCCCCCCCGTGGTTGGATCAATAAAAGTAATTTACAACAAGAAAACACACACCGTTATCCGTAACGGCTAGGGTCTGTGCGTCTTTGGTGCCACAGGCCACATCGATAACCTTCAGCCCAGCCAGGGCAGCCACCAGTGTGGGGGTGCTCTGGTCCTCGCTGGTGCCTGCACACACACACAACAGAGATACCCCAGGTAATCTTTAACAGACCATTGGGCAAAGACGGCAACAAACGGCACCATCGAAGTTGCGATGAATGAGAGCGTAACGTGGTTCTCAGATCGAGCGATGCTGTTCGCGCTTGGAAAAGGGGGCAACAGTGGCGCAGTGCGAAGGAAGAAGGGGAGAGGAGAGAGCGGCGAGGTCACCGTGGCCCAGGCGGCCGTAGTTGCCACGCCCCCACGTGTAGAGCTCCCCGTCGGCGGTGATGGCCGCGCTGTATGTGCTCCCGCAGAACACGGACACCACTTGCTTGCCGGCCGGACGGCCCGACAGCGCCGCCACCAGCTTGGGCTCGTCCACCGCACTGCCGCGGCACCCGCACACACAAGACAAAGATCCTTCGTGTAGCCTCAACAAACTTTTGGGCCAAGTGCTATTAGCGAGCACCTATGAAGGCCGGCAACGGTACACAAGGGGGTGGGTGGCCAGCACCACGCCCGGTCGCCTGTCTCCCAAGTGGTGATTGTTTACACACTTATTTGAGGCCGAGTCGACTTAGATGAGGCCTAGGATTGGTTCAGATAATCATCACTGGTGTTGGCCGTGAGTGCGAATCAAACTCGGATCGCCAGGTTCGTAGCGTAGCGTGCGCTAGCCACTGCACTACCGCTCTCCACCACACACAAAGACAAAGTTCCCCCATATACTCTACACACGCGCACACACACACATTCGCACACACACAACCCAGCACAAACGCAACCCCAGTTAACCAGCACGTCCAGTGATAATCCAGAATTGTGGAGGTAGCAGCGAGAGTTGGTGGATCATCGCACAGAGAAGGCAGTAGTACAGCAAGTGGACTATCTATTCCCATCTCTACGGAGATAGAGCGTTGCTCCCTCGCGCAAGGCGTGGGGTTCTCAGGGTGCTCCGGTTTCCTCCAACTTGTATAATAAACACAACTCGTCACCAAATGGATGAAATATCCTAAAATAAAAACCCAATGGGGAACCCTTCTGAAAAGAGTCCTACGACTGAGTGTGGCTCTCCTAGATAAAGAAGTAAACTATTAGAATAAAAAAAAATTCATTAATTGATAATACTCGGTGCAAGTAAGAATGTGACTCTGCGTTGAGATCGAGCTCAGTGACACTGGTCGACCAGGCCTCAGGCCTTAGCACAAACTACGGGAGACCTGCGACTCGACTAAAGAGAACCTCACGACTGCTGGACTCCTCGGTGTCAATTCGGACCAAGGTAGGCTTGCCGAGACGATACTGTAATTTATTTACATCAACAACAGCAGGTGCCTCTCAGCATTAAGCAGCGGCGACATCATTCTAGCACCGACACCAGGCTTGGCACACTGCAAGGGTGGTGAAGGCCTTTTGGCTACAGCGCACGTAAAGCCGAGGTGATGAGAGCTGAAGCGATGGAGCTGGGCACCGCTCCAAGTTGCTACAGTTTTGGCTGCTTAACGTACCGGCCGCTGCGAGTCACTTCTCTGCCCACTACGGAGGAGCGACACTCCCTGGTGCGAGGCAGCGGGAAGTCCGCCCCGGCTGCAGTGCGCACAACAAAGACGAAGATCCCTCCCCTGTAGTGCCGCCGCACGGACCGAGGGGCTCACCAGGGGTCCCCGTGGCCAAGGCAGCCGCTCTCCCCACAGCCCCACGACCAGACGTCCCCGTCGGCAGAGAGGGCCAGGAAGTGCTTGCCCTGTGGGTGCGTGGCCACCTTCACCACCACGTGCTCCGCCAGCGCCTCCAGCAGCTGCGGCGGTTGCTGCGTACGCGCACGCAGGAGGCACCGAAGGTGAAGGCACGCGGGCGAGGCGGCACGCGCGTCGCGGTAGCGGCACCGCCAAAAACGGAGCGACTTCACGACGTGGCAGACTTTGGTGAACGAGTGGCCTCCACTAGAGCCAGGTGTACCAAGTCAAACTCGGTCAGCAAAGTTACGTAAACAGTGGTCTCATTTCACCCATTTTACAGCCATGAGTGAATCAAATGCAGGTCACCCTGCAGCTAGCCATTCATGACATGCGTGTAGATGGGAAAGGTCATATTTGATTTTTGGTGAAGAATCTGCAGGGTGAATAGGGCCCGACCTTGGTTATTCCTCGTGCAATGTTTTTATTCTCTAGCTATTGCCACAAGGTGGCAGTAGACGCATCCTGTGTGTGTTGTGGGTGTGGCCCACAAACAACAGCGATATTCGCCCGTGTGAACTCGTCAACTCATATCGGGGCCCAGCCACAATGACGAAGGCATCATTGCCGGTTCCCGGGAACCAGCTGTGAATCGGTTAAGAGCTGTGAGGACAACTTCATTGTTTTAATTCATCAAACATATTCCAACTGCTTCATAGGAATCGCCACCACAGGTGGTAGAAATGCCCCGCGGACGTTCTTATAGCCAGCAGTCAGATCGAGGGTGGGTGCCAAAAGAAGCATTCAGAAAAAGATGAAGGAGTTGTTGACAGGAACGGTGATTGAAACGGCAAAGCGAGCCAAGACGATGGTGTGGAGCGTAGCTTTTGCATGGAACGGCGGAAAGGTGGAGACGGTTCGAAGTGTTCGAGACGTGGAGGAGGGTGCAGAGAATGGGCTGGGCAAAGAAGATGACCAATACAGCCATCTTGAATGGCATCAATAAAAGAAGAATGACAATAGAAGTCATGAGAAGGAGAAAGAGGAACTGGAGTGTGCACAATGTTAATGACGTTCAAGAGGGGAGAATGCAGCAGTAAAGAGCAAGAGCAAGGCCGAGGATTTGGATGTTGGAAGAGCTGCAGAAAGGACCATTTGTGGAAGTGAACAGGAGGGCGGAGAACGGAGGATGAAGAGGGTTGCAGCCGGGGGGACCTGTCGGTAAGACAGAGCACCGAAGCAGGAGAGCAAAAGGAGCAGCGAGGTAGCGGGCGCAGTACCTCGCCGTGGTAGGGCTGCACGTAGACCCTGCCGTCCTTGGCAAGCGCCAGGAGACACTTCTCGGAGCAAGCGACGTGCTCCAGGCCCAGCTCTGAGAGAGCCTCCACCTGCATGGGGCCGTTAACCAGGGGCAGCGTCTGACCGCCCCAGTCCAGGAGACCCCAGGCCTGGACGAGCTGGGAAAAGCGGCCGCCCCCCTGCAGGGCACCGCGTGAGGGAGGGCGATCAGAACAACCCAGCACGCAGCACTTGGCAAAAAACGAGTCAGGCCTTATGCTTGCATGTTTCAGGTTTCACGGTGATTTTGTTTAACCAGGTGAGAACTAAAGAGACGAGGATGGACCTCTCGTTTGCGAGAGGGGTCACCAAAAATGACTAAAAGATAGGATAACAAGTACGACAATGAAGCCAAATAGCAATTAGACCCAAAACAACCGCGCTTTACTCCTCTATCCCTCAAGAAATCTGGGCCGATGGCTCCAACACTACACAGTTTGCCCGAATAAACCTATAAAATTTTATCCTGGAGGGCCAAGCGTGCATTATCTCAAAGTAAAAACTAAACTATTTTTATTTTACCAGATAGGGCCCACTTAGCTATACATCTCTTCTTCAGAAGTGACTTGGCCACATGATAGCTCAACGCAGCGGCTTATTATGCGGATGGAAAAATCGGAGGACTCGGAAAAAAATCCACATGACCACAGAGAGACATGCAAACTCCGAATATACAGGCGTCAGGGTTGGGATCAGAACCCACGACCTCCTGTATACCAGGCGAGGTAGTTAACATCTCCTAGCCACCAAAATGGTACACGGCCATGGCATAAAGGGCGAGGGAGGAGGAGCCTCACCGGTTGTGAGGACAGCGCGTTGCAGGGTGGCGGCAGGCACGGCGCCGCCAGTCGGTCCAGGTGAGCCATGATCACCACGGCCGTCTGCCGCAGGTCGATCTCTACCTCATTGTCCTGGGGCAGCACCAGGTAGCGAAGGAAGCTCTCATTGGGGCCCAGCGGACTCACCAGCACCTGTGCCCCACAAAGACAAAGATTCCCCCCGTATAGCCTTAACAGACTTTTGGGGCAAGTGCTGTTCGCAACTAGCACCTATGAAGGCAGGCACTGTGCACGAGGGGATGTGTGGCCAGCACCACACCCAACAATCTTTGCCTCCCCGGCGGCGATGTTTTTACACACCGCAGCAGGTAAACATTTGAGGCCGAGTTGACCCAGGACTGGTTCAGATAATTGTCACTGGTGTTGGCCGTGAGCAGGAATTGAACTTGGATCGCCGGTTCGTAGAGTTGCGCGCTAACCACGATACCACCATTCCCTTGCGCGCACACACACGGCACCAGGCCACATGACTTCCAGCCGCAGTGAGAATGGACCTGCCCCCTCTGGTTCTCCAAGCCACAAAAATCATACTGCCAATGAGCAATCCCTCCCGTGGCCGTGTCGGCAGGGCTGCCACCGTTCCCACAAAACAAAATTCAGACATATTTCTCAGTCAGCCTAGGTCTATCAAAACTGTGCAGTCGGCTGCAATAAACTTCAACAACACAATACCGGTAACAGGTCTCAGTAGAAATCGATCCTTGCCACCCAAACGCAGAAGAAAATAAAGCCTTTCCAAAACATTGCAGGACTCAACCGCACGCCGGGCAGCACGCAAGACGAGCGGAACCATCATCCCGAATAATTCCCTCGTCGCAGATTCCACCACCACCATCCAGCCACGGGGGGGCTCACGGCCCCCTTGCAAGCGGTGGGCTGCCTTGCATAGAACTCGACCTGGCCGCGGCAAACGCAATCACCCTTCCACAAACTATCACCCAAATGTGACTGCGGCGCAAGAGTGGAACAGATCATGAGTCTATGGGTCTCTATGTAAGTCTATGAGTCTCTACTTGAGTTTATGAGTCTCTGTATGGGTCTCTGTGTGAGTATGTGGGTCTATGTGAATTTTTGGGTCTCGCTGCGAGTCTATGGGTCTCTGTATGTATAGGTCTCTGTATTGATGTCTATGTAAGTCTGTGGTTCCCTGTGCCAACTGACAGTGTTCTCCGAGGGCACGCGTGTGATACACGCATTGTCTCTTGAAGCCAGCAGCTAGACTTACAACTCAGACGTTGATTGATAGTTGTTACTTAATTAAATTCCTATCCATGGTGAATGAAAACGGATGCCAACTTCCAGACTGTCCGGGCCAAACCAGGACAGGTGGAAAACCTAAAGTCACGAGAGTCGCCGGCTGGTTACCCCTCTCCAGAAATCGCTGTGCTCCCTTTTGCAACCTGCCGGTACGGGAGGCGGGCGCTTGCCTGTGGCTCGTCCTGCTTGGAGGCGGCAGGCTCCTTGCCAGCCTGGATGTGGTGCAGCCGGCGCAGCAGAGGCAGCAGGGGCGCGCTGGTGCCCTCGGACGAGCGCTCGTTATCCGCCTCTCTCGTGCCACTGTCCCAAAGCTGCAGCAGCAGCTGCACGGCCGACAGCATCTGGCTGCACAAACCGAGTGGAGGAGCAGAAAGCCGGGCCGTCAGCGCACAGAGGGGGAAAACCCGAGAAGAAAAACCTGAAGTCACGGGTGGCAAAAGGTAACAGCAGCCTCGGAAAGAAACAGAACCTGTCTAGATCGACAAGAAGGCAGGCCTTCATTCAGCAGCAGATTGATCATGGCTAGGATGACACTGACCAACAAACATACATGACCAACAAACATTCCAACCCACTCGTATACTATCATTGGTCGAGGTTGAATGATGATACAGCACTTATGAATTTCACCCCAGTCGCTTGCTCACTGGTGGTCGGTCAAATCTATATTACTCCTCCAGCGCTACTACCATGGCCACTGTTCCCGTGAACTTCACTCGCCGATTCCTCCACCCATGTTGGCGACTTGGTCTACCAGACACCTGCCCACCTACCCACTCACCAACTCACCATACTGCAGGTCACAACACTTCTCATTCCACTTTTTTCCCCTCACACCGCTCGGCTTATGAATTCCATCACAGACTCTTTTTCCAAGCTCTTGCAATGACCAAGCTCAATAAAAATAAACACGTTAACTCGTTGGCCGGGCAGTACCTGAGCGTTCCTCTCTGCACCGCGAGCTCGAGCAGCAATGCCAGGGCCAGGTGCTGGTCCTGAGGGGGGATCCCGCCAGGGCCCTTGGCGGCTCCATGCACGTCGCTGCACGACAGGGGGCACACGCGTGTCACCAAACTCCGCGTCACTCTCGCGCCGGCAAAAAACACACCCACTCGGCGAAGGGATGCAGACTGGCAAACAAGACCGGCATAAACGGTGGAGTCGACACAGACTAAGCTAGACAGACATATGTACGTGTTGAACTTCTTTTGCACCGTACGTAGCAAACCGTGCTATTCGGAGGTGGGCAACCAACATTGGAGGGCATGGGGTTGAGAGAGGTGGAAGCTCTCCGAACTGCAGGAGATCGGAGCAGATGGACGCGGTCAACTGGCCTGCAACTCTCACGGTTCCAGGTGGCAACCCTACGTGACCCGGAAAGTCCGAGAATCGGCATCTATGCTCAAGTGGCTGGCATTTCTTAGTTCCGAGAACTGGTAGTATCGTGTTGAACTATACTAAAAAAACTAAACTATTTTTTATTTTACCAGGTAAGCCCGACTAAGCTATATAGCTCTTTTTCAGAAGCATCCTGGCCATAAACGATAGACCAACGGAGTGGCTTATCAAGTGGACATTTACAACAGCCAAATACTCTAAAGACGTGTTTCTAAATGTGGAGGGAAAAACCGGACGACAAGAGAAAAATCCACGCGACCACGGGGAGAACATGCAAACTCCAAATATACAGGTGTCAGGGTCGGATCGAACCCCCAACCTCCTGTATACCAGACAAGGTCGTGAACATCTCGCCACCGTGACACCCCTATAGAACAGGATACCGCACAGAAGGCTGCGAAGTTTTGCAGTTAAGTTACAACTGTAAGCAGTCAAAGCATGGTATAAGAAAAGTTCTCAATCACACCTCACCATGCATATTGGAATTATGTTTTTTTTTTTTTACATGGCAGCCTGTGTAAATGGGATAAATGAAAAAAATGGGGAAAAGAACACAAAATACATAACGTGAAACAATCTCTAAAACAAAATCACAAATCTGTAAAGTTTTTCGTTATAATCAAGAGGCACGAGAAAATGCAGATGAGCGTAACCAGGCGGTGAGTTGGTACCAACGTCACCCAAGACATTTCCAGCGAAATCACACGAGCCTTTATACACGTGGGAGAAAACCAGAGCACCCGGAGAACATCCGGATGGAAAGATGTTAATCCACTTTCTCTCCTGCCGACGCTTGCGGCAGGTAGGGAGGTTCACAACAGTTGTGCGATCCACCAACCCCCGACGCCTCCACGGTTCCGGATGACGGGCCGCGTGCAGCACGGCCACCAGGACCGGCGAGGAAAACGTGAAGCGAGGTGGAGGTGGGGGTGGGAGTGAGGGTGGCGGGGTGGGGGGGTCCCCCGGCACGCACCCAGTGACGACGGAGCGCAGAAACTTGGTGGCTCGCTCCACCACCTCCAGCCACACGGCGGAGACGCTGGTCTCGTCGAAGAGCGTGCCCTCGGGCAAGGCCTGCAGTGCATCCAGCGACTCCTGCAGCAGCTCGCTGCACAGGTCCGCATCTTCGCCTGCACTCGCAAAGACAACAGACTTGTTGGGGCAAGTGCTGTTAGAGAGCAGCAAGCTATGAAGGCCGGTACGGCACTCAAGGTGGAGGGTGGCCAGCACCACACCCGGCCACCTTTGTCTCCCGAGTGACTACGTATATACATCGCACCAGGATCTCATTTGAAGTTTAAATCGACCCAGGGGAGGCCCAAGACTGGTTCAGGTAATCGTCACTGGTGCTGGTGGCCGTGAGCATGAGATAGGAAATCCTCGACCGATGGGCCGGCATTGAATATTGTCCTTAAATCTTTGTATTAAAACTGTGACTGTAAGACTGTGCAACTAAAATAATATATATAGTTATATCCTACATATTCTTGGATATGGGTTAAAAACATCTGTAGCTATTTCAGTAAAAGTCAGTCGGGAGAAAGGAGGGGGGATCACAGTCGTACATTGCATAGCACCCCTGTTGAAATAGGTCGTCAGCTGCTGGGTTACGAGATGTTATTGGCATTAGCACTCCAAACAAAACATGGAGCTCCATTCAACGCAAGAAGAATACAGGTCTAACATCGAGCTTTTTGAGCAAGTTCAAATAACCGACATAAAACCATGCCACAGCATTGTGTCAACTCCTGAAGTTGAGAACATCATGGTTTATGGAGCCTGTTCATGAGGTCATGGTGGAATGTGTACAATACGGGCACAGATAAGGATTTCAGCAGTGGAAAGTCAAAATAACATCTAAAATGGGTTAATTATAAATTTGTATTGCTAAACACCGCTTAAATATAGCAGCCACGGGGCAAAATTGACCACAGATTTCCTGACAAATGACAGCCTTCCATCTAACCCAAGGTTTCGTAAGATGTAAACCCACCTGCGTTTACAGCCCAAGCGGCGGACAAGGCCAACAACTTTCCTGCGTTCACTCTCAAGTCACAAATTCTGCCTTCGGTCCTGATAATGGAGGCACTGCCACGCAGCCAAATGCCACTGGAGCTGAAGCAACGTTTCTGGATTAGCTTTGCACCGCGAGCAGTGTGTGGCCGCTGCTGGAAATGGTAAATATTTCCTCACAGAAGGAATAAACTATTGAATACAGTTCTTTGGGGAAACGAGAGCAAAGGCTGAGACAATTTATTTTGTACAACGCTGACCTGCCTTTAAATATAATCCAAGCCATATCTGGCAGTGACAACAAAATCAAGCTAGACTTGATCGTACACAAATAATGAAAACAAACAACCAATGACGGACAAACACCTGGCGTGTGCACGTTCACGCATGGACACGGAGGGGAGGTTACGAACCCGAACGCCAGGCTCTGCGCAGGAAGGCAAAGGCGAATGAGAGGGCAGCTCGAGAGCCCACGCGAGCCAGCCCCTCGACGCCCTTCCCCACTGCCCGCATGCTGGAAAACAACAACAAAAACAAGGGACAAAGCTCCCCAATATCGCCTCGTGTCCCTCACCCTTTCCCCTTTTGTACAGACACTGGGGAGACGTAATTGTACATCGTTGCAATTCTGGATAATCGCCCGACGAAACGTCACGGTACTAGAATTGTAAATGTTGTGGGTTCACTCTCCAACAATACCGGTCTACTGAAGTAGTAACTAATTGGCACGTTATGTTTACGCAACAAACCTTACTAAGTGGCTGTGTCGGATGGTGGCGGGTTTAATGACACATTTATAGTCACGCGATTTAACCCAACAAAAATCTCTATTATGGATAATATTGGTCAGCGAAAGCCTACGTGTCAAAACGCATGTAGGCGACGTCAACATCTCAAGCGGATCGTACGAACTGATCTCTACGCAGGAGAGCCTGTGCGAAGGCCGCAAGTTAACCTTGGGCCTCACCCGCACTTGTCGGTCACCGCGGCGGAAACATTGGCAGCGGCCGCAACAGAGCCTGTGCCGCCGCCGTTCGGGGTGGTGGCAGAGGGGGCGGTGGCGCTGGGCGTGCCCGCGCCGTCGGCGGGCGAGGCGGGTGACGGCGGCAGGCTGCGGCCCAGCGCCAGCAGGTAGCGCTCCAGAATGAGCAGCCGCTGGCGGAGACGGGCAGCCGACAGCGTGCTGGAGGCCGCCTGTGCCGCCATATCCTGCTGCTCGCTCACGAGAACTTGCAGGCACTCGCGCAGCTCGCTCATGTCTGCAGCAGGGGGAGTGAGAGGGGGAAAAGAGAGACGCACAGACCGCTCTTCTAGCCGACCGGCGCTCGAAGGCTCGACAGCTGGCGGTCGAGACTAATGAAGGAGCACCAGCAATCAGAGGGCACAAAATACTAAATGGAGAACCCTCTGCCCTTATCTCTGTAAGAATGCAAGCTCATTATATAGTTGTATAATATTAGCACATTATATTTATTATATATTAAGCAAAATTCCATTCTGTGTCTTAATTATTTAGTTTCAGTTCATCAGCCTTTTTCTTTTGCAGACTAATATTATCAAACAGGATGTGTGTAAACAAATCAAGTCTGTACCAGTATTGACCTTCTGGGTCTCATCAGGCAGTCAGGTTTGTTGAAGCCAATAGGCTGATGGATAAAAATTATTGTATTTGTACGTGGAGAAACTGAACTTTGTCCTCGTATATGAAATGTACCCACAATGCTCCACGGCAATGCATAACGCAGTCTGCCTCGTGTGCACCTACAACTTTTCTTATGAGGGACTGTGGTTTAAATCCGGGGACACTATGTGTACCGTGCCCATCGGTCGCTTTACAAGCAGGGAGCACGGGGGCCGGGAACGCACCGGGCTGCTTTCCCCACACCCACGAGTCCATGATGGCGCGGGCCTGGCGCGGCGGGGCCTGCAGCTCATCCTCCTCCTTCTCGCGCTCGTTGGCCTCCTCCTTCCTGGAGCTCGACTGCGACTCCCGGCTTTCATCTGCCCATGTGCACACTCTCGTCATGATGGCGATGACGACAGCGACGATGATCATCATCTTCTTAGGTTTTTTCGGTAAAGTCACGTAGAAAGTAAAATAAAGTAAAAACAAAAATCACGACGTTTCGGAGGCAACACAAGTCTCCGTCATCAGGTGGGACCGTCACAGCCAGATTAGCTGTATCTTGATACAGCTAATCTTGATACAGCTAATCTACGTGACTTTACCGAAAAAACCTAAGAAGATGATTCCTTGCAGTCACGAAAGCTTCAAATCTAGGATGATCATCATAACGAGAATGATTTTGACAGAGCCACCCTCCTCTAAGCCGGGCCCCTCGGAGCACTTTACACGTGACGAGGGGACTTGCGTGGCATCTCATTCCAAGTATTTGGAAGGGCGACGGGTAGCCATCCTTGCTACCCCTGTGGGCACAAGGTGACTCACTACCTGTCCTGAAATCCAGCCATTAAACTGCCAGTACGTGGTGATGTTGCTGTGTACAACCCCATTTGAGAAATTTGCGGGTAATGCCATGCCCTGGTTAACGCGCAGAATGCGTTCCTGAAAATCAGAACGCAAATCGAAAGGACTTAAATCGAAGCAAAAAGATAGGGCGATGGATCGTAACATGGTACAGTACATAAATAGAGGATGCTCAGTGACCCATTGCACAACTGTACTGTGCAACAATCGGTGTAAAAAGTGTATATTATTGATATTTTAAGATATCCATTATACTATATGTATTATTAGTTGTTTATCATTCAAAACAAGTGTAATCTTGTATAAAAAATTGTTGCCATAAATACGGTATGTGAGGAACAAAATATGAATAGAGTACGGGTACACATATGAAAGACTAAAGCCAATCAGGGAGACTCAAGCTTGGGCACCATCTGGCTCCTCAAATGTTGCCAGGCAGCGAGAGCCATTTGGGTCTTCATGGTAAAGTTTGCAAATCTCGATTAGCTTATGGCAAGGTACCACAACGCAAAACGGGACTGGAAATCAATAAGTTGAGTAAGTTACAGTGAAAGTACGTAAAACGGGAGGGCGTACATCGGGGTATTCCTGAAAATTTTCGAATTTGGCAAATTTGGACATAATGATGCAGGCCACACAATGGACTTCTCATTTTGAAGGACATCACAGGATCTCTACCGTCCACTGTGAGGCAGATGGCACGCAGTTTATGGTTATTACACCCGCAGTATTAACCAGGGTGGCCTGCAGGATTCGAACGGCAGGGCTCTGGAAGAGGCAGTGAACGCGCTACCGCTGGGCGACTCCTGTGCCAAGGTGCAACAAGCACGATGAGGAGTTGTGCAGAGAAACCATCAGCAAGAAGAAATAGAGATTGGGTGCCATGGTTGCGAGATGTTAACTACCTCGCCTGGTATACATGAGGTCATGAGTTCGATCCAGACCCTGCAAGCCTGTATATTTGGAGTGTGCATATTCTCCCCATGGTCCCGTCGATTTTTCTTCGGGTCTTCCGATTATTCCCTCCACGTTTAGAAACATGCGTTTAGAGACTTTAGCTGCTATACATTTCCACGTGATAAGTAATTTCGTTGAACTATCATTTGTGATGGCCAGGTCACATCTGAAAAGAGCTACATAGCTCAGTGGGCATTACCTGGTAAAATAAAATAGTACAGCATAGAGTTGCGTGAACGCATAACGCACGCTACCTTTGGGACTCGCCACTTCGTTGGAATTCTGGGGTCCATCGCAGTACACGAAGGACACCTCACCATCCTTCACCATCTCGTTCCACAGAGTGCACAGCCCATCTCGGCTGAAGATCAGCTGCAACCAAGAAATGTGTTTTTTTTGTCAAAATTACCCCAAAGTTTGGGTGTGCGCCTCACTGTCTGGAGCATCTAAATATCCAGAGAGCGCAGTCAATGTAGGGCAAGATCAAACGAAGCAGAATCCCTCTTCCTCTTAGTATCTTTCACACAACGGTCAATGGTACAGTGTATAATAACAAATAGTATAACATTTATATGCTTAATACAATGTACAAAGTAATATATAGTATCGTAATTGTATAGTCAATATACAGCAGTGTGATATACATTAGGGTGGGTAGAATAATACATAGTGCAATATTACAATGTATAAGGTTTATAGCAATACAGTATATAATTTAATGTTGGGTTTGTCTATGGCAGTATATAATACGGTGTAGACTCGTGTGATGTAAGAGAATAAAGTTTAGATGGAAGCATATTATATATTTTTTACGACGTAGAATGGTAATGTATTACTTACTGTTAGTAACTCAGCTTATTGTAGAGTATATTTAGTATACTGATGATACTATGTAGTTTATACTTTAGTTGTTTTACGTGGTGGTTTTAGTTACTGCAGCTACATACTATTAACACTCTTTCCCTTTATTAATGCTACCCCTATCCCCTCCCTTTGATGCTGCTAATCCTGCATAATGCACGGGCATAAGTAGTACTATTCACATACCTGCATTTCCCATATCCCCTCCCTTTGATGTTGCTAATCCTGCATAATGCACGGGCATAAGCAGTACTAATCACATACCTGCATTTCCCATATCCATTCCCTTTGATGCTGCTAATCCTGCATAATGCACGGGCATGAGTAGTACTAATAACATACCTGCATTTCCCATAAATATGCTAAATGCCTCTTGATATGCATATTCTTTTGTCAAGGCGCTCTTTTCCCCCCTTCCAACCCAGCTTATATATATGCTCCAAGCACGTGTGCTGTTTCATTCAGACGCTGTCTCCTCGACAGACCTGGTATCACCTGAGGACGGCTGCTTGCGTTGTGACCGAAACGTCGTGAGAATTATTTTATTATGTTTTATTTTTATTATTTTATTACTTCCCTTCTACATGACTTTACCGAAAGAACCAAGAAGACAGAATCACCAAGTGAACATATTGGCAGTACACCTTTGGTGTACATATTCTTTGGTTCTTTCGGTAAAGTCACGTAGCTAGAAAAAGAAAAATTATAATACCAAAAAGTGAAAAAAACGAATGTAGACTGTCGCCTGGTTATTAAGTTTGGTGAGTGTACTGGCAGTCTATAATGTAGATTACATTATGAGTACACTCACTCCAATTAAGAACCAGACTACAGTCTATATTAGTGTATATATTTTTTTTTATTCACTTTTTTTTATTCTAAATTTTCTATCTACGTGACTTTACCGAAAGAACCAAAAAATATTAATTCTTGCAGTCACGAAAGTTAAGTTAAAATTTAACCTTTGGTGTTGTGTGGTATATAACAAAAATCAAATTTTTCTAAATATTTATTTTCCCGCGATTCGAAACCCTGGTCAAAAAATATTGCAGCGTGCTTCAAAATCAGTTCTCATGATGTCAAAGCAGTCGACATCAAGAGATGCAGCTGAACATGAAGTTTCAGTCTGTTGCCGTAAAGCAGCACCCAGCTTGATGACGATTGTCTTGCTCCCTGTTCCAAAGGCAGATATGACTCCTCGTGCCCTAGACTTGGTCGGACGGTTCCTCGATTCATTTCCAGAATAATTTCTTGGCGGACGGTGGCATAAAAAGATTACGACTCGTGGTGTCGCCACACATTCAAATGGGAAAGCAGCTGCTGAATCAAAGGTAACTTCAGATTGAGAGTTTGCAGCTCACTCAAAGGCAACAGGGACATCGTCAGAATGTTTTATGAGAACCGGTGTGTAATGCTGCACCGGTGTACCACCAATACATCAAAATGCAGAGATGGAAAAAAAGACGAATTAAAATTAAAACCAAGCGAACAAGATTATAATTTAGGCGCAGTTATATTTAGAATGCGAATTAAAAACAAGTATTTACATTAATTCCATAAGTGAACGGTTTGTAAATGCCAAGAGGATTCAATATTTTTCACGAGCACAAGGCATTACACAGCCTCCACATGAGGCGACCTTTCTCGAAAGAAAGCTCACAAATGCAGAGGCGCAAGCCTTGCCTCACAAGGCTTGCAAGGCTCATAAACAAAATTAACGCGGTGGCGATTAATTTGCAAGCAGCACTGATGACACCCTTCGACGACTGCAGATGTTGTGTTGCTGACAGTGGGAGGAGACCGGTCTTGCTAAAGCAATCGCAGTGAACACAACAGCTCTTATTGATTTACAATCGACCCTACGCGCGCGATTTAAAACCAGTAGCAAAATGTGCGTGGCCATAATTTAGTTAACCCTGCCTTGTCATACAACAATATTAATATATCTTACTACAGGCCGATGCTCCGGGCAGTTAGGGACAGTGTAGTGGGAGTTTGTACACTGGGGCCTGGAGAAAACTCGGATAGTTTCGGAAACTTGAAAAATTTGGTTTAAAAATTGACACGCAAGCAGTTTGCTATTAGATTTAACGACACACAAATATGTGCGCTCAGCCTTATGCACACCACCATCTCAAAACTGCATGTGTGGCCATTTTGTCATTTTAGAGACAAGCCAAAGAATGGAGAAAGTTTCCACGTGTACAAAACAAACCCTGCAAACCTAAACACGGGTACAAAATATTTCCGTGTATTAAAATAATAAAATGTTACTGCAGAACTCTATTATGAGATGGACCATGCCAATTATTTCACAGAAAACAATGTATGCAAATGCTATGCTCATGCTACATGCAGGCGAATGGAGCGAATAATACTGCACACACAAGGTAGAATAAACCGCAAACGATACAAGCGAGGTGGTAAACTCGAGACAAATATTAATTCTGTTCGAGTCAAATCACAACATCGACAATGAGGGGTGAATTGCAAGATGCCAACTAGAAATGAACAATAGTTGATAATAGTTCAAATCGCGCCCGACTTATATTAATAGCCTTAGCAACCACACAAACAGCAACCAGCGAAGAGACGTGATGGCTCATCCATCGTCTATGCCAAGGACGTAACATTATAGTTGCACGAAGGAATATGTTATTATGTAAGTGTAAATTTAGGTATGTGTACCTTGTTATGAATTTCAAAGATAGCACATACTTAAATCCAAACATGTATTCATATGGCATGTATTAGTTGGCTGGACAAACATACAATGCATCCAGACACTGTCTGCTTATAATCTCCACAACAACCCCAATGAAATATTCTGTGCCGAGTATTACATAGTTTTTCACCAACTAGGACCCATATTTAACAGAGAGGATCTTGGCCTATAAACATCTGGCAATTCACCAGCATCGGTTCTAGCAAACCAGACTGCTGATGAGACGTTGAATGTCAAAATCGGTCCAGACTTTGCTTGTATTGAACCAATGCTGCTGACATTCAGCCCTCAGAAGGCCATGTGGCAAAATGCATGCGTAAAAAAACACACACACTCGTATTTTCACGTAAATGGACAGATATGTGAAGGAGTATTGTCTGTTTATTTATTTTGATTCCAAATGAACAGGTTTGTGAATCTCCATGGACTATAAATAAGTGAAAAAAATAAGAAAAAGTATACGTAAAAAAAATCATGGACCAAGCCTTATTAACTCATCTCGCTATCATATCAATAGAGCAGCATAAAGTTGCACGATCCACCCACTTTGAGAAAATCTTAGACCGATGGGGCCAGCATGAAAGCAAGATGCGTGATAACTTAATTGCGAGTATTGTACCTTTCAATATTTGTATTAAGTCACTGAGAGACTGTCTTCCTCTAAACCAGTAGTTCTTAACCGGCAGTGCACGTACCCCCTGGGGGTACGAGATACCCTTTCTGGGGGTGCGAGACATGCCAGATTTTTTTTGAAGGTAAATCATCAAAAACACAAATTAAGCACGGGCATGTAAGTACAACTACTTTGTTTCATCAAACCCTGTGTATTTATTCACATTATAAAAACATTTACGATTGAGAACCAAAACAGGTGCAGACTGCAATAAAGGCTAAGAACTACTGATCTAAATCCAATATATGGTGCAACTAAAATAATATATATAGTTATAGCCGACATTATTGTTTACGGGTTAAAAACATCCGTAACTATTTGAGTAAAAGTCAGTCGGGAGAAAGGAGGGGGGCCCACAGTCGTATCTTGCATAGCCCCCCTGTTGAAATAGGTCGTTGTGCCCCTGGCTGCTGGGTTATGAGATGTTATTGGCATGAACACTCCAAACAAAACATGGAGCTCCATTCAACGCATGATGAATACAGGTCTAATGTCGAGCCTTTTGAGCGAGTTAAAATTACCGACATAAAACCTATCCACAGTATTCTGTCAACTCCTGAAGTTGGGGAAAATGGTGCTTTATGGCGCCTGTGAAAACATCGTTCATGAGGCCATGGTGGAATGTGTACAAAAAAGGCACGGATAAGGAATTCAGCAGTGAAAAGTCAACATCATCTGTAAAATGGGTTAAATAGAAATAGTTATTGCTAAACATCGCCTACATATAGCAGCCACGGGGCCAATTTGAACACAGATTTCCTGGAATGACAGCCTTCCATCTAACCCTAGGTTTCGTAAGACGCACGCCCATATGCATTTACAGCCCAAGCGGCGGGCAAAGCCGACAACTTTCCTTCGGTCACTCTCAATTCACAAATTCTGCCCTCGGTCCCGAGGACGCAAGCATCATGTGACCTGTGGTGCCACACAACCAAACGCCGCAGTTGCTGAAGAAAATCAGTGTGTGGCCTCTGCTGGTAATAGTAAACAAACATCGACTGCACTTTAACTAATAATAGGGGTTTTCCCCTTTTTTCTGGCAAGAAAACTGAAACCTTGTTACAAGGAATCATGTGTGCATTAACGACAATACTTGTGGTTAAAATGCAAACAAAAAACACTGATAATATATGCATTGTCCTTGAAACTGATTGGTCCCACACATGAGACGACTTTCTTTTGAGCCTCGTTTCAATTGGTGCTTGACCACAAGTACTGTGGTTAATGCACACATGATTCCTTGTAAAAAGGTTACAGTTTTGTTGCCAGAAAAAAAGGGGAAAAACCCTATTATATTTTGGTACTGGCAAAGGAGGTCTAATGATGCACTTTAACTGTTGCAAAGCATTCCTTATCAACAACTGGTGCACACAGTGGTACCACTCATGCTGGTGCAACCCAAGCGAATGATGGTTTGGTTCGGGTTATTGATTACAGCTACAATGGACCATTGTCTGGTGGCAAACAACAATGTACACGACACAAATGTATGACCTGTGAAAACAATGTTACCAAAGGTTATAATGATTCAAATTACAGAACAAATTTTCAAAGCTGCATATCGACAGACTTTCATTGTAATATCCTCCATCATGTCAAAATGAGCAATGTTGCAGAATGGCAACATTCAATACTTTTCAATGACCTGTATTTAACCGAAGTGGAGCACGCCAGGATTATCTCTTTGCTAACGAGACCTTGCTATGAATAAAGAGAGCAAGCGCAAGTTGGACGGAACTTGATAACCAAAGGCACCACACCACTGTACCTAAAGATTAAAGTTTCTAATCGATGTGTACGATAAGCTAGACGCATGTCTCAGAGATAATACGCATGGCAATATTCGATTATTTTCACGGACAAAATTTAACCAAGGTAGAGCCTTGGTTCTGCACGTGCAACTGTTTGGAATTACACCGAGATACAGCAAGCGGAGAGCGTGGATAAGAGACGTACATCACGTTTACTTATGCAGAAAAGGGGGGGTTGGGAATGACAACGTCACTGGATGTAATCTCACAGCCGGTACCCGTAAAAGACAGGCCGCATCGCTAAACTGAGATGGTGTTGTGGGAGGGTGACATGCACCGTCAGCGGACAGCAAATCGCATCAACATCGTGCTGCACGGCAAACCCGCAGCTGACCGTGGCGGGTACTGGGCAGCGTGTGTGCGGCGAGCACGTGCCACTGCAACAGACGGCTCTCGCTTGTGTACGTCTGTGTATTTTGCAATAGGCTACACAGCTCGGCACATTGAGCAACTATGTGCAATACACTAGGGCTGCGCAGTTTGTGTACAGAATTAGACTGTGATATGAAGGACGGCAGCGCGTTCGCTGAGGTTGCCGAGGTTCGCGTCAAGCTGTGCATCGGATACGTTAAACAATAACTCAGTTGCACGTGCATCGGATACGTTAAACAATAACACTCAGTTGCACGTGCATCGGATACGTTAAACAATAACACTCAGTTGCACGTGCGTACATGCTGTAAAACCTGCACCCCTAAGCAGACTGCATTAGGATACTCGTGTGCGAGTTGCTTCATATAATATTAATAACAATAGTAAGTTTTATTTTCTGTATATAGCGTCATTCATGCAAATTGTATCTCACAATCCCGGAGGAAACGCAGTCAAGCCGGAAGGCAGTCAGACAGTGAGCCGCTGCCAACAATTCCCAAGCTCTGCAAGCCCTCTACATAGTCAGATGTTTTAAACCGAGTAACAAGCGTTTACACGCGATGTACTCCGATGCTGCATTCGGCTGCACATCTGGGTCATTCGCCCACTGCCTGCGCTGCCCAAATGCACGTGCGCCATACTCCCCCGAGCAATGTACACAGCATGTGCAGTGACCTGATCTGCACTCACGCACAGGCGGCGCACTGGAGTGTGTGTGTGTATGTGTGTGGGAGTCAGAGCCTTTCCCTGTACACCTTGGGGTGCGACAGGGATGTCCTCTGGCTCCCACATTATTTAACATCTATTTTGACCACGTAGTTCGTGAAGCCTTCAATAGCTGTACCGGGGGAATCTACAATTGGTACAGATATAATGGGAGGCTGATCGATGCCCGGGTGCGATCAAGGGATGGCTCCCTATTGGTCAACCACGTTATGTATGCCGATGATTTAGTAATAGCTGCTCATTCAGGAGGAGTTGGAGACGCTGCTGCTGAGACTGGAGCGTGCCACTAAGAGGTGGGGCCTTACCATCAGCCCCACCAAAACTAAGCACCTGCCTGGGTATTTTGTACCATTGGACACTCCACCCCCACAACTCCCAATCGGTGATGGGGCAGTAGTGGAAAGAGTGGAGAGTTTCCCATACCTGGGCAGTGTGCTTATGACCGGCTCCAATTTAACAGCAGAGGTCTCACTCCGAATCAGTCGAGCGGCAATATCTTTTCATCGGTTGCGAAACGATGTGTGGAAGCTACCTGGTCTGTCGCTCCGCACGAAGCTTCAAGTCTTCTCGGCCACAGTCATTCCCTCCCTTCTCTATGCTTGCGAAACGTGGACCCCCCTAATGGAGCATCTTCGCCGGTTGGAAACATTTAGGATGGCCTGCCTACGATCCATCCTGGGTTTAACCAGGCTGGATTGTGTGAGGAGCTCACAAATCCTTGAAAGATCTGGGCAAAGTCCCATCGGTGAGCTCCTCCGGCAGGCAAGGCTGCGTTGGCTGGGTCATGTAGGCCGCATGCCCAGCCACCGCATGCCTAAACAGCTTTTGTTCGGCCGGATCGAGGGGGCTAAATGGGCATGGCATGGGCTAGAGAAAGATGGAGTGATGTGGTACAGGAGGACGTGGAGCTGAGTGGACTTGCCGATGACTGGTACCAGCGGTGTCAAGATCGGCCTCTGTGGAGGAGGCTCGTGAAGGACGCTACTGGGCAGTTGGAAGCAGTCGCTCTCCAGCAACAACGGAGGGCGGAGGAGCGATGCTCACAACAACGAGCGAAGCGCCGGGTGGATAAAGCACAGCAAGTTGGCACAGTAGGGGGCACAGGTGGTGCATCAGCCAGTCATCTCGGTCATCTCAGTCAGTCGACCCGTGGCACCTGGGTCTGCCCCGTGACCTCCTGCCAGCGGGCGTTCGCCACTTCACGTGGCCTCAAGGTGCACATGGCCTGGCACAAGAGTCGTGGTGATGTCACCACCACTTAGTGGCAAATGGCGGTTGTTTTTTTATGTGTGTACGTTGAACTTCTTTCACACCGTACGTAGCCACGTTCCAGGACGGGGAAGGACAACAACAAAAACACAAAAAGCAGTTCTAAAGGGATGCTGCACCTTTACACAACACGCGTGTTGCCGTCGAGCTGCACACTGCACTTGAAAATGCGGCTGCTCTGCGTCACGTCGCGCGTCAGGGGCAGGCACGTTGCACTGGGCATCATAAGCAGGCTTGCTGCATTAGCATACCGCGCGAACTTGCTGTGTTGGACACGCGTCCTCCTCTGTTTGCACACGGGTGCAATAATCAACCTCAATTGATTTGGATGTTTCTGTAACTTTATTTCAATATGAATGGTATTCATAAATAATGACTGAAAAATATTTAGCATTCAACATTATATTTGCCCGCCACTATTTGGTATGGAACGTGGTTGTTTTGCCTTGATTTGGATTTGGTTGTTTATCTCAACTTGGATTTGCAAAGAATGAATAAAACAATTTATTATTAAAAATCATTATTGCATATTTACTTGGTTTTTATATTTTATATTTGTGTCATTTTGGTGACCCAGATCCATCATGCAAATGAGACTTATCCTTGCCTCTTAAGAGTTCTCCTCTGGTTCAACAAAAAATAAACTTGACACCTGAACTGGGGTTTTTACGTCATATTCGGATAGACTGTACACCCGAGCACAACGAAATTTCGGGGGCAAACACGCTCAGGCACACCGTCCTGTTAGAGTGCGCTAATCTCTCGCCACAGTGGCAACCGCGACGTCGTGGTAACCAGGCACACGTTCTCACCTGTAGCTCTGTCTCCAGCCATTTGGTGTCGCAGCGAGCTTGGGGCTTCAGCACAAAATGTTTGCTGGGCATGTCTGCAGCCTCACGCTCACCTCACCTCCCTCTGTAGCCGGAGCTAAGCGTGGCCACGGCTTAACGGGACAAGACTGCTCCTCCACACATCTGCAATTCAAATGGAAAATATCACACGACGGACACTCATGAAACGAGGCAGGCTCATGCATTCCACCAGAATGTCATTTCACGCCGACACCATCATGAGACGCTTGCATTTGGCGGTGTTGTTGATGGGCAGGTAACATAGTGAGCACATGCAGCACTGAGCCAGTTCGTACGGAGTTATTAGAAGAGTCCTCAGCGGTACCCAAAAATACAGTGAGGGAAAAAAGTATTTGATCCCCTGCTGATTTTGTATGTTTGCCCACTGACAAAGAAATTATCAGTCTATAATTTTACTGGTAGGTTTATTTGAACAGTGAGAGACAGAATAACAGCAACAAAATCCAGAAGAACGCATGTCAAAAATGTTATACATTTATTTGCATTTTAATGAGGGAAAGAAGTATTTTACCCCCTCTCAATCAGAAAGATTTCTGGCTCCCAGGTGTATTTTATACAGGTAACGAGCTGAGATTAGGAGCACACTCTCAGCTTGTTACCTGTATAAAAGACACCTGTTCACAGAAGCAATCAATCAGATTCCAAACTCTCCACCATGGCCAAGACCAAAGAGATATCCAAGGATGTCAGGGACAAGATTGTAGACCTACACAAGGCTGGAATGGGCTACAAGACCATCGCCAAACAGCTTGGTGAGAAGGTGACAACAGTTGGTGCGATTATTCGCAAATGGAAGAAACACAAAAGAACTGTCAATCTCCCTCGGCCTGGGGCTCCATGCAAGATCTCACCTCATGGAGTTGCAATGATAATGAGAACGGTGAGGAATCAGCCCATAACTACACGGGAGGATCTTGTCAATGATCTCAAGGCAGCTGGGAACCTAGTCACCAAGAAAACAGTTGGTAACACACTATGCCGTGAAGGACTGAAATCCTGCAGTGCCCGCAAGGTCCCCCTGCTCAAGAAAGCACATATACATGCCCGTCTGAAGTTTGCCAATGAACATCTGAATGATTCAGAGGACAACTGGGTGAAGGTGTTGTGGTCAGATGAGACCAAAATGGAGCTCTTTGGCATCAACTCAACTCGCCGTGTTTGGAGGAGGAGGAATGCTGCCTATGACCCCAAAAACACCATCCCCATCGTCAAACATGGAGGTGGAAACATTATGCTTTGGAGGTGTTTTTCTGCTAAGGGGACAGGACAACTCCACCGCATCAAAGGGACGATGGACGGGGCCATGTACTGTCAAATCTTGGGTGAGAACCCCTCCTTCCCTCAGCCAGGGCATTGAAAATGGGTCGTGGATGGGTATTCCAGCATGACAATGACCCAAAACACACGGCCAAAGCAACAAAGGAGTGGCTCAAGAAGAAGCACATTAAGGTCCTGGAGTGGCCTAGCCAGTCTCCAGACCTTAATCACATAGAAAATCTGTGGAGGGAGCTGAAGGGTCGAGTTGCCAAACGTCAGCCTCGAAACCTTAATGACTTGGAGAAGATCTGCAAAGAGGAGTGGGACAAAATCCCTCCTGAGATGTGTGCAAACCTGGTGGCCAACTACAAGAAACGTCTGACCTCTGTAATTGCCAACAAGGGTTTTGCCACCAAGTACCTAAGTCATGTTTTGCAGAGGGGTCAAATACTTATTTCCCTCATTAAAATGCAAATCAATTTATAACATTTTTGACATGCGTTTTTCTGGATTTTGTTGTTGTTATTCTGTTTCTCACTGTTCAAATAAACCTACCATTAAAATTATAGACTGATAATTTCTTTGTCAGTGGGCAAACGTACAAAATCAGCAGGGGATCAAATACTTTTTCCCCTCACTGTATCCGAAGGGTTTTTCTGAATTCACTCTCTGCTATGCAGTGGGCGTTGAAGACCCTATGATGTAATTTTCAGGTGCAGGTACTTTGTGGTTATTCCATAGCCAAATAGCCAAATATAAGATTAATCACACCTACCAAATGTCACCTGTACAACATCAACTCACGATTTTGCATGACAGTGTGGAAAAGTTATAATGATCTCACGGAGAAATTTTCCCCCAGGCGAATGTAGAATTCTTCACCGCTGGCTCAGGTCACCAACCTGCAAATTCCCCCAGCCCAGAAATCTCGTTCTTTCGTTTACCGAGAGCAGTGCCGTCACTGCACCTCCCCCACATGCATTGCCTTGACTGCTCCCGTCTGAATTCTCTGGGCCCAACAATAAGCCAATTACAACCAGAAATGATCCGCCAATCACGCAGCCAATCACAACGTGGCCGGTCACACAGCCACTCACAAAGCCAGTTATAATCATCCAGCTAATGACACAAGCAAGTTATGTGGTCAGTCACATAGCCAGGCACGCAAACCAGTGGTGTGATGACAAATGGCTAGCCACAATGCACAACAGTCACAATTGGGTGTTGCTTGTACCAAAGTGGAAACCCTTTCCAGTCAATGACTCCCAACGGTTAGCAACAAGAACACATTTTGCCAGAGTAAAGGGCCCACAATCATCCTTGAATACACCACACGGAGGCCCGCTCGCGGAATCAGCAGGATGTTGTCCTGCAGCACACAGTACGGCGTCTCACTCGCACGTTGTCACACGTGGTCAACGCCGAGCCGAGGCTGGATTTGAACCGGTGACCTCCGTGCAGATGTAGTGACATGGCGAGATGTCACTGTACAGTGCTGGCCCTAGACAGGCACGGCGTGCGATGTAACGACATCGCGGACACCACTATGATGTGGGTGTAGTACCGGCCCTAGAGGGGCTCGGAGAGCGCTGGATGGCACACTTTGCGTGCAGTGCCAGCCCTACAGGATAGGGTGTGGAAGTGCCGGCCGTAGGAATGAGGTTCTTAGAGGCCATGGCACTCTGGTTGACCCAAGAGGACACGTGACCGGTTAAGTCTACAAAGGGGCCCCAAGTGGGGGCTAGGGGCGGTCACGTGGTCAGGGTCAAGATCCTGCTGGAGGATTCTGGAAGATGGTCGTGGCCAAGGACGGAGCCAGCGATGCCGCAGGGAATAGAAGCCGGGCCCCCCAGAGGGACCGGCGTTGTTGTTCATCCTGAAGAAACATTCATCTTCGTTCTACCGAGTCTCCAACACGTGGACCTGCACCCTAGGTGTGGTCCAGTCCGTAGTAGTTAGTTAGGTTGTAATTAGTGTAGTTAGCCTGGTGGTCACCACCCGGTTAACTACACCAGTTACGTTGTGACGAGTGTAGTTAGCCTGGTGGTCACCACCATAGCTTGTTGTTCTGTTAAGGGCCAGTTACCCCGTGTGTTGGTGTTAAACGTGTTGCCTCCAAGAGTCCGTCTGCGACTCAGTTGAAGTCACTACACAGCAGCAGTGACAACCGGTGCAGCCTGCACAGCTGTGGCTTAGCAAAAGCCTGCGATCGGTTGCATAAAATACCTTAAGGGGTATAGGGCATTGTCATTTAGCTCCTGAACGTATTACCACACGCAAGCATAGAATAGGGAGAGTGGATAACTGTGTATGCAACAGGCCACGAGACTACACCGCACTCAGCTGTATTCTGTGCGACATGCAGGCTGTACCACGTGAGAGTACCCGTGCCGTGATGGTACCCGTGATGGTACCCGTGCCGTGATGGTACCCGTGCCGTGAGAGTACCCGTGCCGTGACGGTACCCGTGATGGTACCCGTGCCGTGACGGTACCCGTGCTGTAGGAGTACCCGTGCTGTGATGGTACCCGTGCCGTGAGAGTACCCGTGCTGTAGGAGTACCCGTGCCGTGATGGTACCCGTGCCGTGATGGTACCCGTGCTGTAGGAGTACCCGTGCTGTAGGAGTACCCGTGCTGTGATGGTACCCGTGCCGTGAGAGTACTCGTGCCGTGATGGTACCCGTGCCGTGATGGTACCCGTGCCGTGATGGTACCCGTGCCGTGAGAGTACCCGTGCCGTGATGGTACCCGTGCCGTGATGGTACCCGTGCCGTGAGGGTACCCGTGCTGTAGGAGTACCCGTGCCGTGAGGGTACCCGTGCTGTAGGAGTACCCGTGCTATGTGAGTATTCGTGCTACGAGTACCCGGGCTGCGAGGCCACACGCCTCTCCGCTCTACTCACCGCTGCGTCTCTGCTTCACTCTGTCCTCGTCTCGTCTCCCTCCTCTCGTCGATGCTCTTCCTCGTCTCTCCCCTCTCCCCGACTTCTCTCCTCGTCTCTCTACGTCTCCCCTCGTCTCTCCTCGTCCCTGTCCGACCACGACGACGACGATGGACGAGGCCTCCTCCGCTCCGAGCGAGAAGCAGCAGCAGCAGCGGCGCGCCGAGCTGCGTCACCGAGGCGCGCGGGAGGCAGAGCGCCGCGTCACCCACAGGGGGCAGCACCCAGCCGCATACTCTTTTATACTCAGACTGGAGGAGGAATCCGATGAGCTGTCAAGCTCGTCTTCACAAGCTCCAGCTGGGGCACATCAGAACGTTGCGACGACAATCAAAACAAAAACAACGAGAGGAGTTGCAAACTGTCATCATCATCATCACGATCCATGGGTAGATAGCCCGTAAAGTGTCCGCTCCACATTTCGTCATTTGTTTCCACTTTCCTCTCTGTCTTGTGCCCGATATGCTCAAGTTGCGGCCACGTATTTCTGGCACCAATCTCTTCTTACGTCGTCGTCAAACCATTCTCTGTTGGGTATTCCTCTCTTTTCAGTTCCTTCCATGTTTTACTAACACACTTTTAATGGTCCTGTTGTATCCATCCTACATATGTGTTCAAATAGTGCCAGTTTCCTTCTCATAACTGCCTGCAATCAGGTCTTCGTCCTTGTGAAACCTTTTTCCTACTTCTACGTTGGTCAACTCTTTGGGTCCAGCTTAGATGCAGTATCCTTCTGTAGCAATACAAACCATAGGAAAGGTAAACAAATCACTTTAAAAAAAGAAAGAAATTAAACTAAAATATGTTTTGTTCTTGCCAGGTAAAGCCCACTGAGCCATTAGCTTCTTTTTTAGAAGCGACCTGGCCACAAACGATAGCTCAACGAAGTGGCTTATCACGTGGAAATGTATAGCAGCAAAATAATGTAAATAATATAGAGGCATGTTAAACAAATGGAGGGGAGAAGCAGAGGACGCGGGGGAAATCCATGTGACCACGGGGAGAACATCCCTATATAGACTTCAGGGTCGGGATCGGGATCGAACCACAGACTTCCTGCATACCATGCGAGGTAGACAACATCTCGCCACTGTGGCACCCCTGAAATAACTAAAATATGTAGAAGGTAAAATTGCATTCGTACATCAATTCCCAAGCTCGGGAAATGCAGTAAAACAACAGCAAAAATAATCCCAGACTACACCAAGACACAGTCCCTCAATAAAATAGTACATTAAAATCGTTACATTGTTGATAATCAAATTTACAAATCACATTGACAAATGTGGCTGTATCCGGCAATAATCTTCTGCTTCGTAATATTTTTTGAAGAAAGATTTATGATGTTAATTGAGGAAGCAAGGTTGTTCCGAAACGTTGGTGCTGCAACGGCAAAGGCTTTGTCACCGATTCAAATTCAGGAGGGCAGCACCGATCACGTGGACCAGGAGGACAGCACCGATCACGTGGACCAGGAGGGCAGCACCGATCACGTGCTCACCACACCTGATACTGACCACTCACCGGACACACTACTCACCAGATGCTCACCTGACGCCACTCATCTGCCGCAACACGAACACATACGACCCTCGCAATCACACTCACCACTCGCACTTGTCAATCACCACTAATACTTACCAGATACCCAGTCACTCACCGAACACTCACCACTCATCAACCAGACACTCATCAATCACTCACCCGACACCAGTCAAACGAACCACTTACTTCACACGAGACACTCAAGAGTAGCAGTCGCCACTCACCACCACAAAGATCCCCCGTATAACTTTCACAGACTGTTGGGCCAAGTGCTGTTAGCGAGCACCTATAAAGGTTGGCACGGTACGCGAGGGGGTGGGTGGCCAGTACTGCGCCCGGCCACCTTTGTCTCACCTGTGGCGATGTTGACACACCGCCCCAGGTACTCATTTGAGGCTGAGTCAACCTCGCCGACTCACCACCTGAGTCGGCGACTCTCCACCGCTCGGGCGCAACATTGCGCAGCGAATCCACCTCCTACGCATTTCACAAGTAGTACTAATCCCATATTTGCATTTCCCATAAATATGCTAAATTCCTCTGGATATGCAAATTATTTTGTCAAGGCGCTCTTCCCCCCTCCATCCCAGCTTAAATATACGCTCCAAGCCTGGGGTGTTTCATTCAGACTCTGTCTTCCCGACAGACCTGTTCTTCACCTGAGGACGGCTGCTTGCGTTGTGGCCGAAACGTCGTGAGAATGATTTTATTATGTTTTATTTTGATTATTTTATTATTTCCCTTCTACGTGACTTTACCGAAAGAACCAAGAAGATGAATCCCTGCAGTTACGAAAGCTTTAAATCGAAATGTAGTAGAAACTTAAAGTCAAAACTACACTCTTTATTTCACGAGCTAAGGCCCTCTGAACTATATAGCTCTTTTCAGAAGCGACCTGTCCACAGATGATATCTCAACGAAGTGGCTTATCATCATGTGGAAATTTTTCTCAACCAAATACTCTAAAATTGTGTTTATAAATGTGGAGAGGAAAACCGGAGGACCCGGAGAAAAAGCCACGCAACCACGGTGAGAGAGAGACACGCAAACTCTCCAAATATACAGCAGCAGGCATCAGGGTCGTGATCGAACCCACGACCTCCTGCACACCAGGCGAGGAAAAGTCAACATCTCGCTGACCACGGCACCCAACATCCTCAGACACCACCAAATCACGATCTCTGCATGCTCGGTGCCAATATAAAATAACTACGATACAATTTAAATCCATATGGTAACCTAGAACGATATTAAATACCTTTCTAAACTCATTCATCGTCAGCAATGTGGTCTCCAAGAGTAACCAGCAAGCATGAACCATCTACGTAACGCATGCAGAACGTCCGTTGATTTTATCGTATTCGCTTGCAGTTCCTAGCTAGTTAGGATACATCACTAAATAGACAATTGGTTAAAATATTCACGTTCATTATTCATAAAAAAAAATCTCAGAACCATGTTGGGCCAGGCAAGGGGTTACTCGGTTTAAACAAACGTCAACAAAGACAGAACGACTGGATTAGAGCATCATTTATTGTAGACAGTTGGAGAAATAAGCGCACGGACATTAATGTTTGCGGCAATTTAAACGTTTCATTTACCGGCGGCGCAGTCGTTAAAGCAGCCAATGGCAGTCGAACACAAGTCGCGTGTCGCGTGCAGTAGCACACAGCGCCGTGTTGTGTCCCACTCATCTATTGACTCCACACTGGGTCTCGACCGCTGAGAGGGATTATTCACTCACTGCCGTGTGAGCCCCACTTTGTGGTGAATTTAGCAGTCGCCGTCCTATGGTAGAAGCCCCTTTGCCATCGGGACGTGGACTCTCCGTCACCATGTGCCCAGGGCTGTAAACGGTAGAAGAGATCACCCACTCAACGCATCCCGTTCGTGACTTGTTGTTGACCGACATCGCCATTGCGTGGCGCTGTGTTCACACGGCTGGTGCCTTGCAGCCAGCGCACGGCAACTCTCTGTCCTCCAAGGTCTGCGTGGACTTCCTCCGGGTTCTCCGGGTTCCTCCCGCAGCGCAGCCAAACGCATGCAATGCCATTCGCGCTTGGGCCTCAACATTCCAATGTGGCAAAGGCCTCCTGATAAGTAGTCTTCAGACTCGGTACGGTTCTCCCGGGCGCCGCGGTGGCCAGGAGATGTTGACTCCCTCGCCAGGTGCACAGGAGGTCGTTGGGTTCAATGCCGACCTGGCGTCTGCTGCTGCTGCGGTGTATTTGGAGTCTGCTCGTTATCTCTTTCCCCGTGGTCGCGTGGATTTTTCTCCGGACCTCCGGTTTTTTCCCGCCACATTTAGAATTGGCGTGCGTTTTAAAGTATTTGGTATTTGGCTGCTATAAGGGGCCGTCCATAAATGACGTGACGCGATTTTGGACGATTTTTGACACCCCCCCCCCCTCGTCACACGGTGTCACAAAAAGTGAGACCCCCCCTCTCAAATATGACGTCACAAAGCTCTGCCCCCCCCCCCCAAATCATATTTCCATTTTGAAAATAAAACACGTTTTCAAATCGCTTTAAACTATTGTCATTGTAGTGCCTATTTAATGTGGCGCTGCACTCTGATGTTGTAGGAGAAAACATTTATTAAATCGTCTATTTAATTAAGTAGAACGTGTTGTCTATATTTATTTAAAGTTGCGCATTTTGATGTGACGTCACATTTCTCACCCCCCCCCCCTCGTAACACATCGTCACAAATGTCTAATCCCCCCCCCCCCCAGGTGCGTGACGTCATTTATGGACGGCCCCTAAATGTCCACACGATAAGCCACTTCGTTGAGCTATCATTTGTGATAGCCTGGTCGCTTTTGAAAAAAGAGCTCGATAGCTCAGTGGGCCTCACCTGATTAATATATATATAGTTTAGTTTAGATTGAAAAATTATGAGTATGACACCTGCCATGGTGTTGCAACCTGCCCTGCCGAAGGAGGAGGACACGGAACCGCACGTCACCAGCACTACGGCCAGCAGCCGTCAGTGTTACTTCCGTCGCCGGCATGAGCGGCAGCTTCATCAGCAGCAGCTTCAGCAGCAGCTGAGTTGAGCCATCTCGCCACTCCGCGGGTAGGTTAATGCGCAACAACGCCACTGAATAGCTTGCTCAAAGCAGACTGCCATCTCCATCCACTGTGTTTAACCACCACACTGCAGGTGACAACAACACACTCACTCAACCACTCATCCACTCAACCACTCACCCACTCAACCACCACACTGGAGGTTACAACAACACACTCACTCATCCACTCAACCACTCATCCACTCAACCCCTCACCCACTCAACCACCACACTTGTGTGGCAAGTGTCACAATTGAGTCGCTTGTGGTGGAGTTGCGTCGCTTGTCGTGGAGTTGAGTCGCTTGTGGTGGAGTTGAGTCAATTGTCGTGGAGTTGAGTCGCTTATGGTGGAGTTGAGTCGCTTGTCGTGGAGTTGAGTCGCTTGTGGTGGAGTTGAGTCGCTTGTCGTGGAGTTGAGTCGCTTGTGGTGGAGTTGAGTCGCTTGTGGTGGAGTTGAATCGCTTGTCGTGGAGTTGAGTCGCTTGTCGTGGAGTTGAGTCGCTTGTGGTGGAGTTGAGTCGCTTGTGGTGGAGTTGAGTCGCTTGTCGTGGAGTTGAGTCGCTTGTCGTGGAGTTGAGTCGCTTGTGGTGGAGTTGAGTCGCTTGTGGTGGACACCAGTTGGAGCTAACGCCACTCACCTGGCGCAGGGAGACAATCGTAGTCAGAAGCTTCTAAATTCCCAAAACGCACGTTTCATATTTTGTGTGAATTATCTTACGACATTGTGCTTTACAAGTGGAATTTACTGCTACGTTTGTTCCGTGTTAAACTGAAAGAGGGAAGTCGTTGCTTAGCGTTCGTCATTGCTGTACACACAGCCGGCGACTTTCGTGACAGCGGTAACAGCAGGAGAAGGTGCAACAGACGCGAAAGAGGTTAATTCGTGTTGCAGCTCGAGATTATTCTAAACAATCATTTGACTCGAATAACTTGAGCAGGTTTAACCGCCACGACGGGTCACGGAGAGACACAGAGACGCAGACGCACACAGAGAAGAGGAACGGAGATCAACGGGACTTTCCAGGTGAAATATTTTATTTAATACTTTGTATCTTCTCAAACGCGGTTGTCTTTGCTCTGATTTCTATTTGGTTGTTTTTGTTCTGATTTCTATTGGGGTTATTGTTGTGGTTCATTGCTTTTTTTGTCTTTTTAGTTCTCTCATGATTAAACGATATATTGACATTATTAAATAAAGAGCCACACAGAGACAGCGAATAACTGAGATCAGAGGAACCCCGAAGAGCAAAGATATGTAAGTGATAAGAGAGAAAGGCAGACATGGCATTGTACTACATTGGATTGTAATACATTGTATTGTGTTGTAACACTTTGAATTGTAACACTTTGTATTTTCCATAATAGAGGTTTTCGGTTAGATGGCGTAAATATAAATGTGTCGTTAAACACGCCACCACCCTACACAACCAATTAGTAAGGTTTGCCACCAGTGTATTGGAGTGAACCCACAACATTTATAGTTCGAGTACGACGTCTCCCCGGTAATTACAACCAGCCTCATCAGGTGACTTTGTATTTTAACACAATGCATTGTAACACATTGTATTGTAGCGCATTGTATAGCAACAAATTGTATTGTAACACATTGCATTTTAACACATTGCATTGTGACGCTTTGTATGGGCGCCGTGATGGCGATTTTTCACTACTTCGCCTGGTATACAGAAAGTCGTGGGTTCAATCCCGACCCTGATGCCTGTATATTAGGAGTTTGCATGTTCTCCCCGTGGTCGTGTGGACATTTCTCCAGGTCAACTGGTTTTTCACTCCATATTTAGAATCAACACGCGTTTAGAGTATTTGGCTGCTATACATTTCTACATAATAAGCCACTTTATTGAGCTATCATTTGTGGCCAGCTCGCTTCTGAAAAAGAGCTGTATAGCTTAGTATGCCTTACCTAGTAAAATAAAAATAGATAAGTTTAGATTGTTACACTTTGTATTTTAACACATTGTATTGTAACACATTGCATTATAACACAGCATTATAATACATTGTATTATAACACATTGCATTATATCACTTTGTATTTTAACACATTGCATTGTAACACGTTGCATTGTAACACGTAACATTGTAACACGTAACATTGTAACACATTGAATTATAACACAAGGCTTTGTAACACATTGCAATACATTGCCCTTGTTTGTTTTTCAGGGTCGTCAGGAGACATGGCATTCTTGAGCCTCGCCCTGCTGCTGTTCATCCCCCACGTGACGTCCGGATGCCCGGGCGAATGCGCTTGCTACGGGTCCACCATCGACTGCTCTTTCAGGATGCTGGCATCTGTTCCGAGGGGCCTGCCTGCCGATGCGGAGTGGTTGAGGCTGGACTACAATCAGTTGACCTACCTTTCACACACCGACTTCCCCAACAGCGACAGCATCGCGCGTCTGTGCCTAAACGACAACAGCATACGGAATTTCAGCCGAGGCACCTTTGACCACTTCCCACAACTTCAGATGCTCTCACTTCACGGCAACCTCCTGCAGAGCATCCCATGGGGTGGATTCGATCGGCTCTCCAATTTAATCATGATTCGATTGTACAATAACCCGTGGGACTGCGAGCAAAGAGATGTTCTGTACTTGAGTCACTGGATCAAAACCTACAAAGAACTGTTTGATGAATACGACGATGTGAGTTGTTCTACAGGCCTTATGTATGTTAAAGATGTTAAGGATCTTGACTTTGAAGTAATGACCAATGACAGTAAGACATTTCCTACAATCCCGGCAATCAAAGCAAGTATTGCTTCTCCTGCAGATGATTTTAGGTGCCCTTTTTATGGTTGTCATTGTAGAAATGAAACCGTTGATTGTACTAATAAAAAGTACTGCTCAATACCTCCTGGTATACCACAAACCACAAGAATCCTCAACATGAAACACAATAATATAAAATTAATTAATGCCAAAGCCTTTTACACAATGCAAGAATTACAACTATTGGATCTTAGTCATAATGAGATATCATCACTCTCCAATGAGACATTCTACGGCCTCACAAACTTACGGAAACTTTTTATCAGCTTCAACAAACTGAAAAGCCTTGACAGAAGATTACTCCTTCCCTTGACTGGTTTAGAACAGCTGTATCTCAACAATAACCAGCTGAGATGTCTTCACCAGAGTGCATTTAATTCGTTGCAGAAGCTCAGGTTTTTAAACTTGTCAAGCAACAATTTGTCTGTAATTCACAAAGGTACATTTAATTCACTCAACAGTCTAGAGGGAATCGATCTCACAATTAACTTTTGGAACTGTAAATGCAAACATATTTTACACCTTGTTCACTGGATGAAAAATAATACTAAAAAGTCTATGTTAGAATCTGTGATGTGCGCAGGTGGTCATAAGCGTGTGGTTGCAGTCAGCCGTCCAGATGTAAGCCACCATCACTGCTTGCCTCAACGTGGCGTGGAGGATTGTAATTTAGGTCAACATTCACATAATTCATCATCGGGTCACGAAAATAACAGAAACAGTCAGGGGGTTAACAGTGGTGCACTCCATAAGTTTTCTTTCAAAATAATATTTATTCTCTTTAGTTCAACACAGTGGGCAAGAGCTTAACATTTACAATATCCCCCCTTCTCCCCATGTCACCTGTTACGCCCACCTTCCCCCTTCTTTCTCGCAGAGTGCAAGCATCTATCGCTTTTTGTTTTTAAGTGAGGTAAACGTAAACATTAATGCACTCTGTGGAGAAAGTTCTTATAGAAGACCTAAGGGGCGGATCGATATAATGTTTCCTCTCGTCGTATTCTGGAAGATTTTTGGCTGGAAAATGCAGTTACTGATGAGCAGAGCTAGTCTGAAAGGCGTGGGGTGGACCGATACAATGTGTCGAAGAGACTTCCAGTATAAACCTTCCTCTAGCAATGTTGTCTGTCTGATTAAACACCTTTTTTGTCTTCGTTTAGATTTAAGGTGGGGAGATAAAAAACAATTGAAAGGGAAATGTATTCTGGAAAAATGTTAGGACATGATTAACGTATGTGGAAGATTCTTTCAGAGTAATTAACCATCGTTGATGTGCATTCCTCCCATTCGTTTTATGTAAATGATCCTTGACGAGGTAGAGGACCAATAAGCATCATCAAGAATAAAGCTGCTGGTCAGTGTACTGTATACATCTATTATCGGGTGGGGTGATGGTCGTGACGTTTTTGTTCTGAAAATATCCACACGAATTCACGTAATTACAGAGTACATAGCACTCCATTGTGTTCCAGAGTTACCGATCATAACTGAGTTTGTTTTTTACGTGCTGCCTTTAACGAGCCGGGAATAGTTGCGACTATACGACCTGGGGAATTCCCAGAAAGGCCATGAGATGAACTGGTTACATATCCCATTTCTTTCATGGAATTGCAATCATTCTGGGAAAGGGAAATGAGTAACTGATATATTTCCCCCCTCTATCGCGAATGGGCCTGCATGAGGATGTTCCGGCACGTCGGGCTGGGTGGTGCAGTGGCAGAATGCTCGGCTCGCAATTGTAAGGTTCAGAGTTCTGATCCCCAACCGGGGATCAACTCGAACCAGCACCCCTCGCTCTGTGGGAAGTCAGGAGTGTCTATACTGTGGATAAACTGATCCCTACCATAAGAATGTGCAATGGACACCAATGACTCACTGATTCACCAACATAAATGAGCACTGCAATGCTCTACGTATGAGCGTATTCTTGATGTTATTTCAAATGAAGGCAGAGAAGAGGGTGGTGCAAAGTAAACTACCTTGATCAGAGTAAAAACTTGGGTCACGTTCCGTCAACATGCAGAAGGTTTCAACAACACACAGTAGCGTGTACTGTGTGTGTAAAACAAGCTCTCAGCCTTAAGCACTTTGCAACGCCACTAGTTCCTGAAGAACTGCACTGTTGTCATCTTAAGTCACCATCACTGAATTCAACAACACACAGTAGCGTGTACTGTGTGTGTAAAACAAGCTCTCAGCCTTAAGCACTTTGCAACGCCACCAGTTTCTGAAGAACTGCACTGTTGTCATCTTAAGTCACCATCACTGAATTCAACAACACACAGTAGCGTGTACTGTGTGTGTAAAACAAGCTCTCAGCCTTAAGCACTTTGCAACACCACCAGTTCCGGAAGAACGGCACTGTTGTCATCTTAAGTCACCATCACTGAATTCAACAACACACAGTAGCGTGTACTGTGTGTGTAAAACAAGCTCTCAGCCTTAAGCACTTTGCAACGCCACCAGTTCCTGAAGAACTGCACTGTTGTCATCTTAAGTCACCATCACTGAATTCAACAATACACAACACATTGTTGTGTCTTCTTGGTTCTTTCGGTAAAGTCATGTAGAATGAAAATAATAAAATAATACATATAAACATAATAAAATACAATTCTCACGACGTTTCGGCCACAACGCAAGCAGCCGTCCTCAGGTGAAGAACATGTCTGTTCGAAAGACAGCATATTTATGGAAAATGCAGATATGGGATTAGTCACTACTTGTGGAATGCGTTGGAGGTGGGGGGGGTCTCAAAGTCATATTATGCCCGTGCATTATGTAGGATTAGCAGCATCAAAGGGAGGGAGTAGGGTTAGCAGTAATAAAGGTGTAGTATTCTTGAATGAGACGGAGACTTCTTTTAGAGGCCACACGCTTTATTTCCAATAACCACTCTATTCCTCCTCACTCACTGGGGGAACAGCCCAACCACACAACCTAGGGAGGTATGGCCTCCACTCTATTCCCTACCACTCTACTTCCCTAGTCTATAGCTACTCCGCCAGGGACGCTTAACGGGCCCCTCGGCCACTCAGTCCCGGCGGGGCGGCATCCTCGAGGCTTGGGGTCCTGGATCTCCGGCGGCACCTCCTTCAGCTTCAGATGAGATGGACTGGCTCCCGCTCTCCGGGAGCCGTCTTATATATCCCCTCCCTGAGGGGTGGGGGTGTCTCAGGCCCTGGCTGTCGCCAGCCCCCTCCCCTCAGAGCGGTTCCAACCGCCTCTCGTCCCTGCCGGTACGAACCGGTCCAAACCGGTACGTACCCCTCCCCTAGGTTGTGTGACCTGTGTCATTCTTGACCACCACATAACCCCCCCCCCTATACAGCCCGCAGCCGTCCCGGGCTGCATCACTATTCACATCCCAACCTTACTCGTGAACCAGGAATTCTAACGCGACAAGAACAGTGCGTGAGCCTCAACACACAGTAACAATAACAGAACAATAAAGCACAACAATCCCCAATAATTTACCCCAACCCCCCTGTACACAAGAACACTGCAGACACACCACGCCAACGAATGGGGTGGATCGAACCCCCGGCCCCGCAAGGAGGCAGTGTATCAACGACAGGTCTCAGGAGAACCTGAGACCCTTCGAACAAGTCCGTGTGGCGGGTCCATCGCAAGAGGTCAGCGTTCCTTGCGGAGGGTCAGGAGGGGCCAGATGACGGCCGTCCGGCACGTCCCGAGGCCCGGGGACAAAGCCCGTGAGCCGTCTTCCTGCTGGACAGGCGGCCGGGCCGCTTCCCGCTCCTCCGGTGAGGCCACCCTTGGTGGACTCACACCTGCAGCATCCGAAAGAGTGGCAGGGGGTTTCGGAACAACAAGGGGATCACGAGGCCCCTCCCCCAGCCTGCCGGACCCATCACGCGGCCGGCCCCTGCGAGATGAAGGTGTGTGAGTGCGTGGTGCGACATAGGGTTTCAGGCACGAGGGGTGCACGTACCAAGAGCGCCGTCCGCACGCGACCCTAACACACTGGTCCCGAACGACCTGAACAATGTCGACCGGCCCCCGCCAGGCCCGCAGCAATGTCGATGACGTTGACAGCGGCACCTGTGGGCAGTGCAGCCACGCCTTGTCCCCTACTGCCCATCTGTGTACCGTAACCCGGCGATCATAGAGACGCTCATTCGCTCGTTGCCTAGCCCTGGAATTTTCCTGCGCAACCACCCTCGCCTCGACCAACTTCCGAATATTGAATTGAGCGTGTTCGGACAGTTTCGAGCGCGACGCCGCCGTCTGGACTCGCAATTGCACCTCCATGGGGGGGTCGACATCCCTGCCATACATTAAGTAGAAGGGCGAATAGCCCATGGCCGCGTGAGGCGCCAACCTATATGCGGCCAGAACTCCCGGAATCCTCAGGTCCCAATCCAACTGTGTGTCGTCCACCTGATGGCACAACATCGAGGTAATGGTCCGGTGTAGACGTTCGACCATACCATCGGTTTGCGGGTGGTAGGGGGAAGTCCGGACCTTCTGCGTGCACAAAAGGTCACAAACCTCCCGCAGAAGGTTGGACGAAAAGTTCCTTCCCTGGTCGGTTAGCAGCCGTTCCGGGGCGCCCTTATCCAGGACGTAGCCCTGGAGAAACGCCTCCGCAATGGCTGCCGCCGACTGGTTGGGGAGGGGCCAGGCCATAGGCCAACGGGTGAAATATTCAACCCCAACCAGCAGGTACTTATTACCCCGAGCGGTGACAGGGAAGGGACCCAGAATGTCAAGAGCCACCAACTCGTTAACCCGGGACACCTGAATCGACTGAAGGGGTGGGCAAGCCGCCCTAGCCGGGTGTTTCCGCCGCGCACACTGCGTGCAACTGTTCAAAAGGTCGGCGACATCGCGCGCCATCCCAGGCCAAAAAAAAATCCAATTGCAGTGTAGCGAGCGTTTTGTGAATACCCAAATGCAGGATGCGTTCGTGCGCCGCCCACACGGCTCTGCCCCGCAGAGCGGTGGGGACGACGATTTTGTAACGCCCCGAGCTGGCGTCCCATGACATGAGGAGACCCTCCCGCAACATGACAGTACCCACCCTTTCCTGACAATTTCCCCCTCTCTCCGCACGACGGCGTAACCTGAGGAGGGAATTGTCCTCCATCTGGAAGCGTCCCCATTCGTCGAGAGGCAGATCGAGGAGCGAGTCGCGAGCGACCAACACCTGCGAGTCTCCCTCGGCGACAGGTTCCCCATCGACCACCCCTGCTGCTGCCGCCAAGGGAGAAGCCGGAGCAGTACTCGTGGGCGATTTGCATCTCCCCGAGCCCATAAAACACGCGCACCCATCACCCGGAGGAAGCCGTGACAAGCCATCCGCGTTTGAATGTTGTGTCCCCTTCCGGTACACCACCGTGAACGTGTAGTCCTGTAGGACCTCAAGCCAACGTGACAGCTGGCTGGACGGCTGGTCTATTTTCAATGCATACTGTAGCGCGGCATGATCGGAACAAACCGTAAAATGCCTACCGTACAGGTATGGTCGATATTGTTGAACAAACACGACAATAGCGAGCAGCTCACGGCGAGTGACGCAATAACGTTGTTCTGCCGGAGACAGAACCCTACTGCCATAGGCAACGACCCGTTCAACCCCGTTGACAACCTGCGAAAGCACCGCGCCGATGACGGTATTGCTGGCATCGGTGTCCAGGATGAAGGGCAACGTGAAATCGGGATAGCACAAGGGTGGAGCTCGGACAAGGGCATCGCGAAGCGCCCTGAACGCCCTGTCCTCCTCTTCCCCCCAATGGAATTTAGCCCCCTTGGCCGTCAGAGCATGAAGGGGTTTGGCAATCATCGCAAACCCCTCGACAAACCGGCAGTAATAGGACGCAAAGCCTATAAAACTGCGGACTTCCCCCACAGACGTGGGCGTGGGCCACGTTCTCACACAGTCTGTTTTAGCAGGATCGGTGGCTATACCTGTAGAACTGACAACGTGGCCGAGGTACCGCACCGATTCACGCAGCAGGAAACATTTCTGAGGCTTAAATTTAAGGTTAGCCGATCCCACTCTGAGAAATACAGCCCGCAGTCTGTCCAGATGTTCCTCAAACGTACGGCTGAAAATAATTACGTCGTCCAGATATATAAGACAAGAGTCCCACTGCAGGCCAGCGAGGACCAGTTCCATCAATCTCTGGAACGTCGCTGGAGCTGAATGCAATCCCATGGGCAACCGATTGAACTGATAAAGGCCCTGTGGCGTACGGAACGCGGTCTTAGGTTTGGAAGCGTCATCCAAGGGCAGTTGCCAAAACCCCGACAAAAGGTCCAAGGTTGAAAAATACCGCACCCCCGCCAAGGCATCGAGCGACTCGTCCATGCGCGGGAGCGGATACGCGTCCGCCAGCGAAACCTTGTTAAGCTTCCGAAAATCCACACAAAACCTCAAACTGCCATCATGTTTTTTTACAAGCACAATCGGCGCACCCCATGGGCTGTTGGAGGGAGCCACAATATCCGCGGCAAGCATGTCATTCACTGCCAACCGGACATGTTCCTTCTCTGCCGGACTCAATCGGAACGGATATTGCCGAATGGGAGCGGAATCCCCCGTATCAATGTGGTGTTTTAATAGATTAGTGCACCCGACATCGAATTTGTGTTTGCTAAAAACATCGGGAAATTCACGAAGCAACATGCGCAGCTTTAATCTTTGTGACTCGGAAAGATTTTCAGCCCCTGAACAGAGAGAATCCATCCATACCTCATCGACACCCACCTGCGTCCCGAACCCCGGCGCCTCCCCGACATGAGCCGCGATGGAGTCAGTGGCCAGCGGCAATGACGCATGTGCAATCACAGCCCCTCGGTGCACGACCTTCGTCCGCAATCCCGCATTCAGCACCTGAATGAAGGGCTGTCCCTCTTTATGCACAAGCGTTTGTGCACCCACCAAGTCCAACCCTCGCTCGGCCGTATTGGAAGGAGACAACAAAACCCCCGACGTAGCGTCTGCCTCCAGTGGTTTTCGTAACTGAAGTGGTATTAGCATCTGCGCACCCGGCGGAATCCGCACGGTTTCAGACGCCATAGCCGGAACAGTCGCGCAAGCTGTGCGTAGCCGGTTTGGTGAGGGCAGAAACGCCATCCGTCGGCCCGAAGGGAGCTCGATGCAGCCTGTCAATAAAAATTTTGATGGGCGTCCTCCCCAAGAAGTTCGTACCCAACAAACAGGGAACGGCCAAGGCATCGGAAACCAAAACGGGACCAGATAATTTAATATCGCCAATACAAATTTGAGCAGTTATTTGTCCAATAATCCCCAGGGAACCCCCATTCGCCGCAAAGCAAGGGACGGAGAATGGGGCGAGTGCCTGACATCTCTTTGGTAACACGTTGTATATGAGGTCGGAAATTATAGTAGCCGAAGCCCCCGTATCGACCAACAATCGAAATTGAATCCCCTCAATATCCCCGAGAATAACCGACGAGCCCGTCGCCGCGGCCACGACCCTGTGGGCCAACTCGGACCACTGAACCGCGCGAAGCGGCCCACGAACACCAGCCCCGTTCCGCTCCCCACCCCTCAACGCAACACGATTTAGTGGCGCGCCACTTCGCGGTGTATGCGGTGTATAAGATGCGGGCAGGGACCGTGTGCATGAGGTGTCGCGACATTCCTGGGGTTCTTGTGGAGCGGCCGGTGGACGGGCGGACGATGGTGGACGACCCGGAGCCCGGCGCCGGGGTGCTGGGCAACCCGATGCCAGGTGACCCTGCAGGCCACAGTTGTAACACGTGACGCGAGCCCACGCCTGCAGGGATCCGTTTCTCCGCCGTGGTTCCCCTTGGCGAGGCCGGTCGGCCCCCCTCCAACTGGCGGCCCGCTGCGACGCGAAGGCCTGGTTATCCGGAAGCTCGTCCACTCTTGCAGCGGCGCACGCCGCCACCTGCCCATCCCGCTGGAGGAGCAACTCCGTGTGCAGGTAATGTGCCGCCCCCAGCAAGGAAAGGTTAGCTTCGTCTTTGACGTGGACGGCAATCCTCAGTTCTCGAGCCAGCAGCAGCAACTTCTCGAGCACGATGGAGTCCAGGCCCACATCGTCCATTCGAGGATAAGCCGCCTGAGCCAACGTCATCAGTGCACTCTGATAGGCAAGGGGTGTCTCGTCCGCCTCCCTCCTCCGACTGGCGAAACGATGTCTTGTTTCGGATGGAGGTCCATACACTAAGGCCATCCGATCGAGGGCCTCCTGAAAGGTGGAGCGCTCCCTCCATGGAATAAGGAGGAACGTGGCCAAGGCCACGTCGTCCAAGGCGGAAGGCAGGGCTCGGAGAGCGATGTCAGCAGACCACCCAGCCGTCTCGGCATTTGCCACGAAACGGCGTGAAAAAGCCACCCAGTCCCCTCCCTTTGCCGCGAAAACTTGCAGCGAAGGCAAGTGCTGTTGCAGCGCCGGGATGTAGTCCCCCTTTGAAGACAACAGCGTCCCCAGTGTAGTATTCGAAACGTCTCCCGGTGGCAGAATATCCGTCTGAATCGGTGGGCACCGTCCCGAAAACTCTGCCTCTCCTGGTGCAAGGCCCCCGACTCCGGATGTGACGCGGGCCCCCTGTGCCCCCTGACCTCCTGGCCGGTTGACGTCGTTTCCCCCGGAAGCGGTGAACCCCCCGGCGGAAGTGACGTCATCTCCGGCGGCCGCGTTCCCGGCGGAAGTGACGTCTCCCCCTCCGGAGGTGACGTCAAAATTTTGCGCGGGAATGGCGCGTTTTTCGGCGGGAACCCCACCCATCCTCCGGCCTGGTCCTCCTCCCGGTGCTCCCGCTCCCCCCAGCGTGAGCTCGTCGAGGATGGAGGCAGCGGCGTGGAGGAGATCGGCCAGCCGGGCATGGGCCGACTGGATCGCCCATCCCGACGTCGGCGGACTCCTGGAGGGCCCCGGAGAACCCGAGCCCGCCCCCGCAGACCCGTCCCCCGGAAATGTCGCTCCCGCCTCCGGCTCAGCGTCGCCCTCGACGTCCTTCTCCTGGCCCCTGGTGAGCGCTTTCTGTCTTGTTTCCATGTTGGCGTAGTTCTTTGGCCGCTTCTGACACCAGTTGTAGTATTCTTGAATGAGACGGAGACTTCTTTTAGAGGCCACACGCTTTATTTCCAATAACCACTCTATTCCTCCTCACTCACTCACTCACTGGGGGAACAGCCCAACCACACAACCTAGGGAGGTATGGCCTCCACTCTATTCCCTACCATTCTACTTCCCTTGTCTATAGCTACTCCGCCAGGGACGCTTAACGGGCCCCTCGGCCACTCAGTCCCGGCGGGGCGGCATCCTCGAGGCTTGGGGTCCTGGATCTCCGGCGGCACCTCCTTCAGCTTCAGATGAGATGGACTGGCTCCCGCTCTCCGGGAGCCGTCTTATATATCCCCTCCCTGAGGGGTGGGGGTGTCTCGGGCCCTGGCTTTCGCCAGCCCCCTCCCCTCAGAGCGGTTCCAACCGCCTCTTGACCCTGCCGGTACGAACCGGTCCAAACCGGTACGTACCCCTCCCCTAGGTTGTGTGGCCTGTGTCATTCTTGACCACCACAAAGGGAAGGAATTTTAATAGTAAGGAGCTGCAGCAGCTAAACCACCACGTAAAAAAATATTAAATATGCCTCCAGCTAAACTTTTTTCTTAAACCCAACATTAAATTATATACTGCATTACTATACACCACCCTATACCTTAAACTATACATTGTAATATTACACTATGTATTATTCTACCCACCCTACTGTATACCACACTGCTGTATATTCACTATACAATTACGATACTATATATTACCTTATACATTATATTGAACATTACACTTTTATACTATTTATTATTATACAATCTGCTATACACTATACCATTGACCGTCGTGTGAAAGGTACTAAGAGGAAGCAACGAAATATGTCAATGGGAGAGTGGTGGTAGGAGACTTGCAGCGGAGCAAAGACTCCATTCCCTGCGGAGAATACAAAAGATATATAGTCAATGCCAGTGAGTAGACTGCAGTCTGAAAGTCACCGTAAACGTGAACACAATTAGTTAAGATCCAAAATGGTTTATTACGGCCTTGCAATGATTGCTGAGCCAGAATCCATCTTCTCGGTTGAAATTGTCTCTGTGTTTGTATATGTGGATCGCCTCATGAACAAATCTCTCATGGTAGCCAGATGGTTTACAAAACTTGGCGTTTATGCACTTAACAAATTATGGACACTTTTCAATTAACAAAATAAAATATCCGCGTGAACGGAAGTTCACAACGCACGCGCTACCACGAGATCAGCAAACAAGAAGCCAGCCGGGAGGCTGCGTCGTCATCCATCCACGACAGTGTAACAGTAACGCCTCCACATCGCCTTGCCAGTCATTCTAACATGCAGCAGATCTTTTAGCGAGTTCCCTGAAATGGTTAGTTATTTTTGGTTTAAATTCATTATTCAATCTTTGTAATTGACATAGATTCACTCACACTAGCAAAGACAAAGATCCCCTGTATCTCACGAACAGACTTCTGGGACAAGTGCTGTCTACGAGCAGCGACAAAAGCCGGAATGGCTTACAAGGTGGCCAGAACCACGCTCCGCCGCTTTTGTCTCCCCAGTGGCGATGTTTACACAAACTTGATTTGGAGCTTTCGTGACTGCAGGAATTACTCTTCGGTTCTTTCGGTAAAGTCACCTAGAAAGAAAATGTATCTTCTTGGTTCTTTCGGTAAAGTCACGTAGAATGGAAATAATATAAATAATAAAAATAAAACATAATAAAATAATTCTCACGACGTTTCGGCCACAACGCAAGCAGCCGTCCTCAGGTGGAGAACAGGTCTGTCGAGAAGACAGAGTCTGAATGACACACCCCAGGCTTGGAGTGTATATTTAAGCTGGGATGGAGGGGGGAAGAGCGCCTTGACAAAATAATTTGCATATCCAGAGGAATTTAGCATATTTATGGGAAATGCAGATATGCGATTAGTACTACTTGTGAAATGCATAGGAGGTTTGGCGGGGGGTTTAAAGTCATTATGCCCGTGCATTATGCAGGATTAGCAGCATCAAAGGGAGGGGATAGGGGTAACATTAATAAAGGGAAGGAATGTTAATAGTATGTAGCTGCAGTAACTAAACCACCACGTAAACAACTAAAGTATAAACTACATGGTATCATCAGTATACTAAATATACTCTCCATTAAGCTGAGATACTAACAGTAAGTAATAGATTACAATTCTATGTCGCAAAAAATATAATATGCTTCCAGCTAAACTTTATTCTCTTACATCACACGGGTCTACACCGTATATACTGCCATAAACAAACCCAACATTAAATGATATACTGTATTACTATATACCACTCTATACCTTATACATTGTAATATTACACTATGTATTATTCTACCCACCCTACTGTATATCACACTGCTGTATATTCACTATACAAGGTGCTCTTCCCCCCTCCATCCCAGCTTAAATATACGCTCCAAGCCTGGGGTGTGTCATTCAGACTATGTCTTCTCGACAGACCTGTTCTCCACCTGAGGACGGCTGCTTGCGTTGTGGCCGAAACGTCGTGAGAATTATTTTATTATGTTTTATTTTTATTATTTGATTATTTCCATTCTACGTGACTTTACCGAAAGAACCAAGAAAATGAATCCCTGCAGTCAGGAAAGCTTTTAATCTAAAAAAAGAAGAAAATGTAATTAAATGATAATATACGACGCTTCGATTGCAACACAAGCAATCATCGTCATGTACGAATAAAAGAGAAAACAAACCTAGTAAACTTAGCAATATAATGCAATACAACACAGAGAGTCGGCTAACACAACAGTCAACACCCTACCTGGTTGATTACGTTCTTCCAAAGATTGCTAAATTTGAGAGAGAGAGAAAACACAGACGCGGAGACACATAGACAGACACATAAGCAGAGAGATAACACAGACACACAGAGACAGACACACACATAGGCACACAGAAACAACGCCTCTGTGTCGAGGCCTTAAATAGAGAGAGAGGGGGGCAGAGAGAGGGGGTAGAAAAAATTTACCCGTAAAAACAAAGTTTTTCACTATAAATCCTTAATATGCGTGGCGGCGAGAGTCCTCTCGTCCTCTGGCTTGAGATGGCTGCCACCTATGGGTCAGATGATTGCCTGCCACCATTAAGCAATTGGTAATTAAATATAAAAAAAAATCCTAAAAAGTGTAAAGTTATGGAAAAAATTTTTCACGAAAATCAATTGTCACGCACAACGAGTCTGTGTGCAAAATGTCAGCTCGATTGGATCACGGGAAGTGGGTTAAAAAACGACCGAAAGATTTGCACGGTCGTAAGCGCGCAAGCAAGCAAGCAAGTGAACTTAATATAAAGGATTAAAAAATGAGCCTGTCAATGAGAGATTTGGAGCCTTCGTGACTGCAGGAAATACTCGAGCGATAACACAAAGACAGAGAGAGAGAAAATGCACTTAATCAAACAAGCTTAGTAAAATTTCATCGTCGTATGCTATTATTTAATTTTCTTTCTACGTGACTTTGCCGAAATAACCAAATAGATGTTTATACAGTGCAGCAGTTAACATTTTTAGGCTAAGTCGACCTAGGGGAGGCCCAGGACCGGTTCAAATAATCGTGACTGGTGTTGGCCGTGAGCAGGAATCGAACTCTGGTTGTCGGGTTTGTAGCGCAGCGTAGCACTAACCGTTCGCTACACCACACAACTTGATGACAAAATATGCAGAACTAAAAGGCGAAATTGACCACCGAAAGAACCAAAGAGTATGGATTCCTGCAGTCACGAAAGCTTCAAATCAAGATTGACCACAACAGTTTCCCATTCGTCACCGCCTCTTCCGCACTGTATTCACTGCACTGCAGGTCACGAAAACACACCCACTCATTCACTCACCCACTCGCTCACCCACCCGCTCACTCACCCACTCGCTCGCTCGCTCGCTCACCCACTCGCCCGCCCACTCACTCACTCACCCACCCACTCACTCACCCACTCACCCACCCACCCACTCACTCACTCACTCACCCACCCACCCACCAACCCACTCACCCACCCACTAACCCACTCACACACCCACCCACTCACTCACCCACCCACCCACTCACCCACCCACCAACCCACTCACCAACCCACCCAACCACCCACCAACCCACCCACCAACCCACTCACCCACCCACTCACCTACTCACTCACCCACCCACCCACTCAACCACTCACCCACCCCCCACCCACTCAGCCACCAACCCACTCACCCACCCACCCACTCACCCACCCATCCACCCACTCACTCACCCACCCACCCACCCACCCACTCACTCACACACCCACCCACTCACCCACCCACCCACCCACTCACCCACCCACTCACCCATCAACCCACCCACCCACTCACCAACCTACCCACTCACCAACCCAACCAACCCACCCACCAACCAACAAACCCACCCACCCACCCAACCCACCCACCCACTCACCAAACCACTCACCAAACCACCCACCCACCAACCCACCCACCTACTCACCCACCCACCCACTCACCAACCCACCCACCCACCAACCCACCCACCAACCCACTCACCCACCCACCCACCAACCCACTCACCAACCCACCCAACCACCCACCAACCCACTCACCCACCCACTCACGCACTCACTCACCCACCCACCCACCCACTCACCCACCCACCCACCCATCCACCCACTCACCCACCCATCCACCCACTCACTCACTCACTCACCAACCCACCCACCCAACCCACCCACCCACCAACCCACCCACCCACTCACCCACCCACTCACCAAACCACTCACAAAACCACCCACCCACCAACCCACCCACCTACTCACCCACCCACCCACTCACCAACCCACCCACCCACCAACCCACTCACCAACCCACCCACTCACCCACCAACCTACCCACTCACCCACCCACCCACCCACTCACCCACCCACCCACTCACTCACCAACCCACCCACTCACCAACCCACCCACCCAACCCACCTACCAACCCACCCACCCACCTACCCACCCACCCACTCACCCACCCACCCACTCACCCACCCACTCACCAAACCACTCACAAAACCACCCACCCACCAACCCACCCACCCACTCACCCACCCACCCACCAACCCACCAACCCGCCCACCAACCCACCCACTCACCCACCCACCAACCCACCCACCCACTCACCCACCCACCCACCCACCAACCAACCCACCCACCCACCCACTCACCAACCCACCCACTCACCCACCCACTCACCAACCCACCCACTCACCCACCCACTCACCCACCCACTCACCAACCCATCAACCCACCCACTCAACCACTCACCCACCCACTCACCCACCCACTCATCCACTCACCCACCCACCCATCCACTCACCCACTCACTCACCGCACTGCAGGTCACCTCACATCTATTTCCGCCTCTTCCCTTGCACTGCCCAACTTTAAAATTCAATCCCCATCACCTTTTTTCCAAGCTCTTTTAATAACGATCTTGGCTCAATTCACTAAACGCGTTACACGCTTACCCATTCCAACTCGGGCAGTACTGTTTATTGACGTTAATAGGCATTTGAGCCCGGTGTTGAGCCACTGTGTTTTGTTATCATCCATGATGAATGGAATGTCGGTGACAGGTGCCTTAAACCTCGCGCAGGGGAGCACCACAATCTCAAACCACGGGCATCCTGGAATTGTACCGATTTCCGTTCGGATGGCAGGAAATCCTTTTTTTCTTCTTGGTTCTTTCGGTAAAGTCACGTAGAAGGGAAGTAATAAAATAATAAAAATAAAACATAATAAAACAATTCTCACGACGTTTCGGCCACAACGCAAGCAGCCATCCTCAGGCGAAGAATGAAACACCCCAAGCTTGGAGCGTATATTTAAGCTGGGTTAGAGGGGGGGGAGGTGGGAAGAAGAGCGCCTAAACAAAATAATTTGCATATCAAGAGGAATTCAGCATATGGAAAATGCGTAGGAGGTGGGCGGGGGGGGTTCCAAATCAATACTATGCCCGTGCATTATGCAGGATTAGCAGCATCAAAGGGGGGGGGGGGAAGGGGGGGATGCTGCTAATCCTGCATAATGCACGGGCATAGTATTGATTTGGAACCCCCCCCGCCCACCTCCTACGCATTTTCCATATGCTGAATTCCTCTTGATATGCAAATTATTTTGTTTAGGCGCTCTTCTTCCCACCTCCCCCCCCTCTAACCCAGCTTAAATATACGCTCCAAGCTTGGGGTGTTTCATTCTTCGCCTGAGGATGGCTGCTTGCGTTGTGGCCGAAACGTCGTGAGAATTGTTTTATTATGTTTTATTTTTATTATTTTATTACTTCCCTTCTACGTGACTTTACCGAAAGAACCAAGAAGATGAATCCCTGCAGTCACGAAAGCTTTAAATCGAAAAGGAAATCCTTTGTTACAGCAAACTGCACTGGGTCGATAGATGTAGGCTGAGAGAAATATGGATTCGGTCTTGCAGTGGGAAAGGCGGCAACATTAGTCTACGGGGATTCATGAGTGGGCAGGAGTCTAAATAAATGGATGCGTATGAGTCTACGTGAAGTTTCGTGCTGTACTTTAATGTACTGTAGAATGAGGCATATATTGTCTACTCAAAGTTTAACACGTCGGCTTTCGCGACCAATACTATTCGTAATGAACGTGTTGGCACGGCGCCCGATGATTGCTGGATGTAATTACCAACGATGCACACCGCAACGACATTGACCCTTCTGCGAAAACTTGACCGGAGCCTCCTGAAATCGAGTCTTCAGACTTTCCTGGGTAACCGAACGTGACCCTAAGTAAGAGGAATACGAAATTGGCTGCGTGCTTGATGCTGGAGAGATCAGGGGTCTGGGCGAGACCATCCTGGCCCTGCCCACCCCCCACCACCTCCCGTGGAGTGGTTTGCCCCGCGCGGCTGGGGCGGGTGCGGAAGCGCGCTGCGTGTGCCGGCTTGGTGAGTCAACGGCGACTGCCCCACTCATTCATTCTTCACTCATTCAGTCTTCACTCATTCAGTCTTCACTCAGTCATGTAGACTTTTACCCATTCATGGAGACTCCTGCATATTCACTGAGACATTCTTCACAATGTTGTGATCCACCGGCCACTGCGTGCAAAGTTATTGATCGCAGGCGGGCGCCACCCAAGACAAAGTTCCCCCGGGTAGCCTTTAACAAACTGTTGGGGCAAGTGCTGTTAGCGAGCACCTATTCAGGCCGGGACGGCACACGAGTGAGTGTGAGCGGGAATCGAACTCGGGTGGCCGGGGTTTGGTAAGCGCCGTGAGCCGCCCGCTTCGCCACCGCTCCCGCCGCCTCGCACGGGCGTCAGTTCACTCCTCGCTCGAGGAAAGTGCCGAGCCCTGCAGCGCGATCCCGCGGGGGGAGCCCTGAGCCAGAGGTCTCTGTCCTGAGCGCGACCACTCGGGTCGAGAGGTCGCCGCGGGGACGTGACCTCGCCCCGCCACGCGCACGCGGCTCGCGGTCTGAGGCGCCACGGGACATGCACCGTGCATGGCACCACCGCTGGCACCGCAGCCACCACCAACCGGGACCCTCTGGGGAATCTCTCGCCCTGACGAGGAACCGAGCAGATGACCCCGATCGCCTCTGCTCTCGGATCCAACGCTGCACAGCGACGTGCGCTGCTTGTACTAAAGCTCTCGGCCTATCTCCAGATGTCCGGCACTAACGAGCGAATGTCGTGTCGGACCACCGATTCAAAAATCGAGTTCGGAGAAGATATGGCCGCACATTCGCTTCTTCGAGCTGGCAGTCTGGAAATCGATTTGATTTCTGCCCATAAGTGTTGTTTGGGGTTAGACCGCATAACTAATATTGTAATAATATTGGATCCATAATAATGGATACAATATTGGTCATGCGATGGATAATATTGGTCGTGAAAGCCGACGTTTTAAATTGGTTTCTGCCATTCACAGAGACGGAGATGGAGGAGGCGACGGCCTCAACGCTCGGAGTGGCCGTGGCGCTCGCGTGCAGCCTCCTCAACGGAACCTCCTTCGTGGTGCAGAAGATGGGTATTGGGCGGGCGCAGAGGGCAGGTGCGGGGCATTCACTCGACGCATGCACCGCCAACGCAGCGCATGCATCGCTAACTCAACACACCACAAACACAACACACACACCACTAACTCAACACACACCACAAACACAACACACACACCACTAACTCAACACACACCACAAACACAAGACACACACACCACCAACTCAACACACACACACCGCTAACTCAACACTCACCACAAACACAACACACACACCACTAACTCAACACACACCACAAACACAACACACACACACCACTAACTCAACACACACACACCGCTAACTCAACACACACCACAAACACAACACACACACCACTAACTCAACACACACCACAAACACAACACACACACACCACTAACTCAACACACACCACAAACGCAACACATACACCTCTAACGCAACACACACCACAAACACAACAGACACACCACTAACTCAACACACACCACAAACACAACAAACACACCACTAACTCAACACACACCACAAACACAACACACACACCACTAACGCAACACACACCACAAACACAACACACACACCACTAACTCAACACACACCACAAACACAACACACACACCACTAACTCAACACACACCACAAACACAACACGCACACACCACTAACTCAACACACACACACACCGCTAACTCAACACACACCACAAACACAACACACACCACTAACTCAACACACACCACAAACACAACACATTCACCATTAACGCAACACACACCACAAACACAACAGACACACCACTAACTCAACACACACCACAAACACAACACACACACCACTAACTCAACACACACCACAAACACAACACACACACCACTAACTCAACACACACCACAAACACAACACACACACCACTAACGCAACACACACCACAAACACAACACACACACCACTAACTCAACACACACCACAAACACAACACACCCCACTAACTCAACACACACCACAAACACAACACACACACACCGCTAACTCAACACACACACCACTAACTCAACACACACCACAAACACAACACACACACCACTAACTCAACACACACACACACCGCTAACTCAACACACACACCGCTCACGCAACACACACACACCGCTAACTCAACACACGCACCACTAACTCAATGTGCACACCGCTACCTCAATGTGCACACCGCTAACTCAATGTGCACACCGCTAACTCAATGTGCACACCACTAACTCAATGCACACACCACAAACTCAACAAACACACACTGCTAACTCAACACACACACCGCTAACTCAACACACAAACACCACTTACTCAACACTCCACTAACTCAACAAACCACGTCTTCTTGGTTCTTTCGGTAAAGTCTCACTATGTGAGAATTGTTTTATTATGTTTTATTTTTATTATTTTATTACTTCCCTTCTACGTGACTTTACCGAAAGAACCAAGAAGATGAATCCCTGCAGTCACGAAAGCTTTAAATCGAAATTCAACAAACCACGATCATGGCTTGTTACATGTGTAGGGTTGTTACGGGAGGGCTGTAGGTGCATGGGATCCAACGGGGAATAAACACAGTGGGCGGAGCTCCGGGAGTACACGGGGGGGGTGCCCGCAGCGACGTCCGCATCAGGCAGCCTGGGGGGTTGTGATCCTGACGGGGGGGTATAAAAGGGGAGGACAGAGAGAGCTCGTGGCTCAGTCTGGGAACGAAGGAGGAAGAAGGAAGATCTCCTAGTTAGAAGCCCTGGACTCCCCTCGACGCCGCCCTTGTCAGGGCTGCGGAGGATCAAGCCAGAGGCGTGGTTCCGTGAACCAGGGTCAGTACCCTGGGACTCCGGAGACCGTAGCCCGATTCACCAGTGTCGGGCCAGTTAGCCTCCCCTAGCCCGTTAGTGGAGGACTTGGGAGTAGGTCAGGATTAGCTAGGGTGTATCCCCAGTTATCCGGGTGAGGGGGCCGCTACCCCCTCTAGTGCTGTCCTGTACCGACAACTTGTAATAAACATACGTGTGCCTCAACCTGGGTGTCCAGCGTACTTACCGGTACTTCATCTGGTGTCAGAAGTGGGGTGTGTGTGTTGTGGGTGCGTTGTGTGTCGTGGGTGTGCTGTGTGTGCTGGGGGAGTTCCTGGCTAGTTGTATATACGCGCTTTTACGGATTTCGTATTTATACGGGGGGGGGGGGGGCGTCGGACATTCCCTTCGGGGGTGTGCTTGTTCTTCTTGTTGTTCTTGTTGTTGTTGTTCAATTTGCATTTTGTTGGAAAAAAAATGAGGCACACACGGGGTTGAGGGGTAAATGTTCCTTTATTGGAATTGTTGCAGCCGGGACGGCTGCGAGCTGTAATGGGGGGAGTGATGTAGGGTTGTTACGGGAGGGCTGTAGGTGCATGGGATCCAACGGGGAATAAACACAGTGGGCGGAGCTCCGGGAGTACACGGGGGGGGTGCCCGCAGCGACGTCCGCATCAGGCAGCCTGGGGGGTTGTGATCCTGACGGGGGGGTATAAAAGGGGAGGACAGAGAGAGCTCGTGGCTCAGTCTGGGAACGAAGGAGGAAGAAGGAAGATCTCCTAGTTAGAAGCCCTGGACTCCCCTCGACGCCGCCCTTGTCAGGGCTGCGGAGGATCAAGCCAGAGGCGTGGTTCCGTGAACCAGGGTCAGTACCCTGGGACTCCGGAGACCGTAGCCCGATTCACCAGTGTCGGGCCAGTTAGCCTCCCCTAGCCCGTTAGTGGAGGACTTGGGAGTAGGTCAGGATTAGCTAGGGTGTATCCCCAGTTATCCGGGTGAGGGGGCCGCTACCCCCTCTAGTGCTGTCCTGTACCGACAACTTGTAATAAACATACGTGTGCCTCAACCTGGGTGTCCAGCGTACTTACCGGTACTTCACATGGATAGTTTTCATTCGCTCTCAGAGTGAACTTCATTTGCTCTCAGAGTGAACTTCATTCGCTCTCAGAGTGAACTTCATTCGCTCTCAGAGTGAACTTCATTCGCTCTCAGAGTGAACTTCATTCGCTCTCAGAGTGAACTTCATTCGCTCTCAGAGTGAACTTCATTTGCTCTCAGAGTGAACTTCATTCGCTCTCAGAGTGAACTTCATTCGCTCTCAGAGTGAACTTCATTCGCTCTCAGAGTGAACTTCATTCGCTCTCAGAGTGAACTTCATTCGCTCTCAGAGTGAACTTCATTTGCTCTCAGAGTGAACTTCATTCGCTCTCAAAGTGAACTTCATTCGCTCTCAGGGTGAACTTCATTCGCTCTCAGAGTGAACTTCATTCGCTCTCAGAGTGAACTTCATTCGCTCTCAGGGTGAACTTCATTCGCTCTCAGAGTGAACTTCATTCGCTCTCAGAGTGAACTTCATTCGCTCTCAGAGTGAACTTCATTCGCTCTCAGAGTGAACTTCATTCGCTCTCAGAGTGAACTTCCTGCGAGAAACAAGATTCCCCAAGCTCTGTAGTCCTATCTTTCGATTTTTGGTCAACTCCATTCATTAGTGTTTATATATGTAGCATGAAACCGGAATACCCGGAGAAACCCCACATGTGCAAGGTTAGTAACACTCATTCCCTGTCCAGATGGAATACAGATAGCGATGAATCCACTTGCGGTACTGCCCATACCCTGCCAAGCCAGGAGGTGGCGACCTCGCTGTCCAGCGGCTTTGGGAGTTTCACCAATTATCGTGTGATCCACCCAACCCCTTATCTCCACACAGCACTGGATCACAGGCCACGTGCAGCAATGTAGCAAACACAGCTCAAGGTGCAACTTCAGATATCATTAATTTCATAATCTACGTATAAAATGCACCCTCCTCACTTGTGCCGCTGTCTTATTTGCAGGTCGCTCTTGCCTCAGGGAATGGCTGTGGTGGGTCGGCACTCTTACAAGTGAGGGCGACACAACCCACCACAGAGACACCCGACACTGCTTCTTATGTTAAACATTACGTGAACATTCATTTTCACAAACATCCAAATGTTTTTTGACGTGTTTAAGGTGCAACACTTGTTTTCTGTGCACTTTTTAACTATTTTGTCGATGCGCATCTACGTTCGTGTGGGGAGCAGCGGCATGGCGTTTTGCTGTACTCCCGATATAAATGAACTGACCCACAGCTTGGGTTTCCACTTGTCCCGGTTCAACTCGGACAGCTGACAACCCAGGTTTGACCCAGACAGTGCGGGAATTGGCATCTGTGTACGGGTGGCAGGAATTAACAAGCCCAGACGCACTAATGACTGCCCGGTTCTTAATGACCTAGGCTGACTGCGGCGTATGTCCGAGTTTGGTCTGTGGAATAGCCCTTACCCAATAACACCTGTTCAAGTAACCCTCAGCGCTGTAGCTGGCTAAATGTTTCGGGGTTTTTTCTTCTCTCTTCATAAAAGTACGAACTAGAACCGCATGTAATGTTGAGACTTTCAAAGTAGAGGAGTCTAAGGGCGAAGCAGAAGAGTTGTGGCCTGAGCGTGGGGTGGTTGAACAGCGAGGATAACTGAAATGCAATAACTTGTTTATATTAAACTTTGAAGAATTATAGGCACTGTGTGAAAATAAAATGGGCTTATCCACCTTGAAAAAGGACGTTTGCAGATACAAAATTAAGCTTTCGATTAATAACGAGTTTTGTGTATAAATTAAAAATGAATGTTTAACGTGAACATTGACTCAACTTTATTTTCAGTGGCACTGGGCCAAGCAGGGAACTTTGTTGCCTACAACCTGGCTCCAGCAACACTTGTGACACCCCTGGGTGCCTTTGGGATCCCATTCGGGTAAACATTTACCATCTTTTGTCTGTCACTGAAATATCACGGCGCTAATCGCACGTTCCCGTTCTGGCTGCCATCTCCGCTCGTCTGTGGTCTCCCGCGGCAGCGAAATATTTTCTCTTTCTTGAGAGCGAACGAAAATCAGTGCACATTGTTCACTCGTGTAGTTTATTTTACAGTAGCAGTGACAATGTAGTTCACATTAATGGTGGTGAAGATGGTGGAATTCATATTGTGGTGTTGATGATGCCCATAGTTGTGATGTCAAATCGCTGCAGTTCCTTCTGCCACTGTCACTGCTGCGTGTGCTGCTGCCACTGTCACTGCTGCATGTGGTGTTGTCACTGTCACTGCTGCGTGTGCTGCTGTCACTGTCACTGCTGCATGTGGTGCTGTCACTGCTGCGTGTGGTGTTGCCACTGTCACTGCTGCGTGTGCTGCTGCCACTGTCACTGCTGCGTGTGCTGCTGTCACTGTCACTGCTGCATGTGGTGCTGTCACTGCTGCGTGTGGTGTTGCCACTGTCACTGCTGCGTGTGCTGCTGCCACTGTCACTGCTGCGTGTGGTGTTGTCACTGTCACTGCTGCGTGTGCTGCTGTCACTGTCACTGCTGCGTGTGGTGTTGCCACTGTCACTGCTGCGTGTGGTGTTGTCACTGTCACTGCTGCGTGTGCTGCTGTCACTGTCACTGCTGCGTGTGGTGTTGTCACTGTCACTGCTGCGTGTGGTGCTGCCACTGACACTGCTGCGTATGCTGCTGTCACTGTCACTGCTGCATGTGGTGCTGTCACTGCTGCGTGTGGTGTTGCCACTGTCACTGCTGCGTGTGCTGCTGCCACTGTCACTGCTGCGTGTGGTGTTGTCACTGTCACTGCTGCGTGTGCTGCTGTCACTGTCACTGCTGCGTGTGGTGTTGCCACTGTCACTGCTGCGTGTGCTGCTGCCACTGTCACTGCTGCGTGTGGTGTTGTCACTGCTGCGTGTGCTGCTGCCACTATCACTGCTGCGTGTGGTGTTGTCACTGTCACTGCTGCGTGTGCTGCTGTCACTGTCACTGCTGCGTGTGGTGTTGTCACTGTCACTGCTGCGTGTGGTGCTGCCACTGACACTGCTGCGTATGCTGCTGTCACTGTCACTGCTGCGTGTGGTGTTGTCACTGTCACTGCTGCGTGTGGTGTTGCCACTGCCACTGCTGCGTGTGCTGCTGTCACTGTCACTGCTGCGTGTGGTGTTGTCACTGTCACTGCTGCGTGTGCTGCTGCCACTGTCACTGCTGCGTGTGGTGCTGTCACTGTCACTGCTGCGTGTGGTGTTGTCACTGTCACTGCTGCGTGTGCTGCTGTCACTGATGCGTGTGCTGCTGTCACTGTCACTGCTGCGTGTGGTGTTGCCACTGTCACTGCTGCGTGTGGTGCTGCCACTGTCACTGCTGCGTGTGGTGTTGTCACCGTCACTGCTGCGTGTGGTGTTGCCACTGACACTGTTGCCACTGTCACTGCTGCGTGTGCTGCTGCCACTGCCACTGCTGCGTGTGGTGTTGTCACTGTCACTGCTGCGTGTGGTGTTGCCACTGTCACTGCTGCGTGTGGTGCTGCCACTGTCACTGCTGCGTGTGGTGTTGTCACTGTCACTGCTGCGTGTGGTGCTGCCACTGTCACTGCTGCGTGTGGTGTTGCCACTGTCACTGCTGCGTGTGGTGTTGTCACTGTCACTGCTGCATGTGGTGTTGTCACTGTCACTGCTGCGTGTGGTGTTGCCACTGTCACTGCTGCGTGTGGTGTTGTCACTGTCACTGCTGCGTGTGGTGCTGTCACTGTCACTGCTGCGTGTGGTGTTGCCACTGACACTGTTGCCACTGTCACTGCTGCGTGTGGTGTTGCCACTGACACTGTTGCCACTGTCACTGCTGCGTGTGATGTTGCCACTGACACTGTTGCCACTGTCACTGCTGCGTGTGGTGTTGTCACTGTCACTGCTGCGTGTGGTGCTGCCACTGTCACTGCTGCGTGTGCTGCTGACACTGTCACTGTGTCACTGTCACTGCTGCGTGTGGTGTTGCCACTGTCACTGCTGCGTGTGGTGCTGTCATTGTCACTGCTGCGTGTGGTGTTGCCACTGTCACTGCTGCCACTGTCACTGCTGCGTGTGGTGTTGCCACTGTCACTGTCACTGCTGCCACTGTCACTGCTGCGTGTGGTGTTGCCATTGTCACTGCTGCGTGTGCTGCTGCCACTGTCACTGCTGCGTGTGGTGTTGCCACTGTCACTGCTGCGTGTGCTGCTGCCACTGTCACTGCTGCGTGTGGTGTTGCCACTGTCACTGCTGCGTGTGGTGTTGCCACTGTCACTGCTGCGTGTGCTGCTGCCACTGTCACTGCTGCGTGTGGTGTTGCCATTGTCACTGCTGCGTGTGCTGCTGCCACTGTCACTGCTGCCACTGTCACTGCTGCCACTGTCACTGCTGCCACTGTCACTGCTGCGTGTGGTGTTGCCACTGTCACTGCTGCGTGTGATGTTGCCACTGTCACTGCTGAGTGTGGTGTTGCCACTGTCACTGCTGTCACTGTCACTGCTGCGTGTGCTGCTGCTACTGTCACTGCTGTCACTGCTGCGTGTGCTGCTGCCACTGTCACTGCTGCGTGTGGTGTTGCCACTGTCACTGTTGAGTGTGGTTCTGCCACTGTCACTGCTGTCACTGCTGCGTGTGGTGTTGTCACTGTCACTGCTGCGTGTGCTGCTGCCACTGTCACTGCTTCGTGTGGGGCTGCCACTGTCCCTGCTGCGTGTGGTGTTGTCACTGTCCCTGCTGCGTGTGCTGCTGCCACTGTCAGGGCTGTGCTGGCTTCGTGGCTGCTGGGTGAGCGGCTATCCCCGCTCGGAAAACTGGGGTGCGTGCTCTGCTGTGTCGGTTGCATTGAGATCATCATCCACACCCCCAAGGGCAGCGAAGTCAAGCGTCTAGCTGAGCTCGAGGACCGCTTCACTGACCCAGGTAAGACCCACGTCCAGCTGCCAAACAGGGTCTCTTTCTTTTTCTGTCTTTACATCACTTTTTTTTCTTATTTCTATCACTACGGACATGTTTACCATTCGTGTTGAGGATTCGGTCTACCAGACTGACTGTTTCGTCTCATCTGCCACCGTGTTCAACCACCACCACACTGCAGGTCATAACAACACACTCACTCACCCGCTCACTGCACTGGGCTGAGTCAACTCCAACCAGGATTTGAACTCGAAACCTTTCGACGACGAGCTGCTCGCTCTTCCACTGAGCCACCCGGCCGGGTGATAGGACGATGCAAGTCAGGGATCATGTAATCCTTCCTCTCTGAGATTTATCTGACTCCTCTTGACCCCTGCAGTGCTCTGGGTCTACGTGGCCCTGGTGCTGCTGGCGCTGCTGGCGCTCGTGCTGCGAGCGGCATCTCCCGCCGGAAGCTCTGACGCGCTGGTGCCGATCGCCATCTGCTCGCTGTTCGGCAGTTTCACGGTGCCGAGCTCCAAGGGCCTGGGCCTCGCCGTCTCGGAGCTGTTGCCCTCGGCGGCGCCCCCCGGCGCGCCGCACGCCACGCGGCTGGCGCTGGCCGCAGCGGCGGTGCTCGCGGTATCGCTGCCGGCACAGCTGCGGTATCTGACGCGCGCGCTGGCCGTGTCCAGCTCGGCCACCGTGGTGCCCGTGTACTACGCCGGCTTCACCGTCTCGGTGACGGCGGCATCCTCCGTGCTGTTCCGCGAGTGGGCCGGCGCGAGCGCGGTAGCGGCGCTGGGTGCGGCGTGCGGTTTTATGACCGTGTGCGCCGGAGTGGTGCTGGTGGAGGCCTACAGAGACGGTGGCCCCCCCTTGCCGCGCCAGCCGCCACAAAAGCGAGACTGACATTGGGGCGGTTCTGACGATGGGCCGATATGGCCCATAAAGTCCTCCGTGGCCCGGCGGTAGCGCCTTCGCCGGTTGTTGCAATTGAAATGCGACTGGCCGCCCTGGTTATTCCCAGGTGTGCATCGCCCGTGAAACACGCTGTCTTCTTCGCAATAGACATTAAACATCCCGTGCCATTTCGTGCCAATGTCATGGTCCAAATTTGTCAATTGTTTTAAATGATACCGCAAGTTAGCCAATTGGGATTTCACACGGCAACGTCATTGCCCCCTGCTGTGAAATCACTGGAGACTACGTCTACAAAACAGCGGCGCCATCCTTTGCGATAATTACCTTGCGCTATAAGAATGTCGCGAATACCGAATGCACTTGATTATCATTTTTAGAACATCCTTTAATCGCCAGCTTTTTCTCATGTTTAAAGGCCTTTACAAAGATTTAGATAATTACGTCTTGAAAGCTACTCGTGATACCAATTATCTGAATATGCGAGTGTATGTGTGGGTTAGTAAGCATGAGGCACAACGCAGCAGCGGTTAATGCCAGCTACACTGCACTCACAAAAGTGACATCGCTATGCAGTGGCCTCATTGTCCTGCTGTTGCCTAAGATAGTGTAATGACAGTAGAGTGTGAGTGGACTAGTGGCCAGGGGAGGTAGTGACAGGGGTGTCAGCCTCCAGTGCGAATATACTAGTGGCCATGGCAGGTAATGACGGGTATCAGTTGTGAGCACGAAGGGACTGGTGGCTACGGGAATGATCGAGAATGGAGCATGGTCAGGTGACGGAAGAGGACGGGAGAGTCTGCTGGTGGAGCAAGCGTCCAGAGTCAGATAGAAGGTTTGGGAAGGGGGGCGTGGCCTCCGTCGGTATATAAGGGAGATGCGCGGGAGACTCAGGGCTGTTGCAGTGGGGTCTCTGCCTGTGTCAGGTGAATGTGTCTTCAATGAAGTGCCACCTCAAGAGAAGTGTGTCAAGTCGTCATTACAATAGTATGGCCACAATTTGGTTGTGAGGACCAATCCTATGGACTTGGTATATGCGGCATGATGTGTTTGTGATGGCTATGACAATTGACGCCCTGGACACCTTTGTAAATGAGATGTCCCATCTCGAGGGATTTCCCAGGTGAAATATTTTAATTAACCAATAGCCAATTAATTTTTCCGCCTGTAAATGACCTCTTCTGTGCGTCTTGTTGGCCAATGATTGTTGCTAGAACGAGACAAACTGAAATCCAGAACTGCTTTTATGTAGTTTTAACAGTTCAACAAATAAAATAAAACAGTTAAAGTAAATCTGCACAGAATCTCGGATGTGTCAGACGCCTGTTATTAACAGAAAACGTATATTTACAACTAACACATTTTAAATACATCAGTTCTCCAATCTACAGAAGAGATTACCAATCATAGTTTTGTCTGCAATTACAAACGCGCATGTGTGTGTGTGAGATTTCAACAGTTTTAAATAAAACATTACTACAGCACAGTACCAGATGTATGTAAACATGAACATAGGACAGAAAGTAATTTGACATTTTAGGAGATCATTTTATGAATTCACCCTCTCATTGGTTATATGAAGATTACAATTGTTACAAGTTAAAGGGATTGTTTGGACGAAGGTTGAGGGTTACATTTTTCTCATACTGAACGTGGAATCATAGTTCCAAGTTTATTTTGTGAAACCAGGTAGGAACTCAAGACACCAAGATAGGGTAATTCGTAAGAGTGACCTGGGGCATTATACCAGTAGGGGACGATACTTGGCTGCTGGGTGTGGATTCCTAATTGAGTAATTTGCGGGTCATTTTCGAATTTGCCAAGTTTGGATCTTGATGCCAGCACACATCGGCCTACTCTTGCGAATAACGTGCGGGGATTTTTAAGGTCCACGCATATGGTTAGTACGGTTACTACGCCCACAGTATTAACCAGGGCAACTGCTGAATTCGAACTGTGAGCCTCCACAACGAGTGGCGAATGCGCTATCTCAGGTTCCACGTCGCCACCCACAGGAAGGAGTCCGGCACGTGTTCCTGAGCGCCAATGTTCGTAGACTTGTGACCTTTACGACGAGGTTAAAACCCCATTGGGACCAGGGGTCTGCTTTTAAACGGAGACCTAATTCTCATCCTTTGCCAGACCTGAATTAGCAAATCTGAGGTCCTCGTTTGAATACAACACTCATTGAAGTTTACTCCGAAACAATGTTTTCAAGTGTCTGCATTTCATGGTTATGGAATCTGAAAGGTCAGCACATCACATGCAACGTAAAACATTGCTTTAAATGATTGTTGTCGAGCAAGGCTCAAGGGGAAGTTTTGCATAAGTCGGTCGGCTGGATATCGGGTGGTGGAGACACCGGAGGAACGGACAAGTAGATGTGTGGCTACGCAGAGAGGTCGCTACTGAAGAAGAGACAGTAAATTGTCCCCTGTGTAATCGCACGAGGGGTGCCTTGCCACAATTTCCAATGTGGGAATTGGCATCTGTGCTCGGGTGGCAGGAATGGGTCTGTACCATGATCTGGTACCGGTGTTGAAATGTTATTGCACGAAACTGCACCGTGTTTTGATCGACTTGGGCTGACTGGAGAAGGATGCCCGTGGTTGGTCTTCCTCGCTCGTACTCCTCACCAATGTGGATACAGTTGCGAGTGGCCAATGGCAAAACTATGAATTGTCACACATTGAGATTTGTCACGTGGCCCAATGTTTATGTTTATCAGCACAATATAATACGTCTTCTGCGTTTATTAATATGAATGATAAAAACTGGGCAAGAAACACATGCCGAGATAACAATGTTGCTGCACCACGCCTGCGTGCGCCCTGTAGACGCGCAGTGGCCTCGTGCGGTTCCCGTGAGTCGCGGATCGGGGCAGGGTTGCTCCCGCAGTTGCCACCTCTGAGCTATAAATCAACCAGGAAATTAGGTGTTCTCCCCCCGTTCTGCATGGGTTTCCTCCCATGTCTGAAAACACAATAATGTACCCGGTATTTGCCAAATATCCCAAAGCTGCAACATTACCAGCAATTACTGAGCAGCAACATCACCCCGTACTGTGAAGACCCTGGCAGGACCCTCCTGATAAAGAGAGTTGAGATTCTCGAGTACAATCATAATACATAATACACTGAGATGATGCGAGTGATCACAGTGTTGCCTTGGGGAAATTCTTAGAATTCAAATGCAAGATCTGAGTGGTGCCGATTCAATGTACTGTTCGCCCAACACCACGTCCACTCACAAACGCGCCTCGTGGCTACGAGCTCACCGCTGCACGTTATTTTACCAACATCAAATTGGAGTGTGTTTAACACGTGGGCTTTCGCGAACCAAAATTATCCATAATAACAGAACATGCCAATTCGTTATGTTTACGTGACAAACCTTACTAATTGGTTGTGTCGAGTGGTGGCGGCTTTAACACCACATTTATTTACGCGATCTAACCCAAAAAGAAAACCTGTATTATGGACGATTTGGAGTGTGCTATGTAAATAAACATTTATTTCACCTTTTTCACGTAACTCATCTGTATCATAAGTTGTATATAATCACACTTTAATGTTGAGGAAAGTTCATTATTATTTAAGTAAATTTGCCAAATATTGTACGTTCGGAGTCAACAAATGTTTACAATGGTAGTGCCACATCATTGAAGCTGCAGTGCCTGGCAAAACACGGCTAGAGCGTACGCGTCATGCGCCACGTCACACTGCACAGAGAGGCCACTCCACAGAGGTTATCTCGTGCCTGAGCTGGAGTACCCAGTTCCCACCTCACGACATCTGATAGAATTCAGAGTGAAGCAGTCAGGTTGAATGATGATCCAGCACTCACCGATTCATTCCAGCCCCTCCCTCAGCAGTGATGAGTTGTCTCTTTATCACTCTTCGATCACTACTACCAATGGTTACTGTTCGTCTGAATGTCATTCTTTGATGCCTCCACCTGTGTTAAGGACACTGTCTGCCAGACTGACTTTGGTCTCATTCACACTGTTCAACCGCCACACTGCAGATAACACACCCACTCATCCATTCACCCATGTACTCACTCACTGACTCAACCACACACCACGCTGCAGGTCACAACACTTCTATTTCTGCTTTTTCCGTTGTACTGCTCAAATTCTGAATTCCCTCCCATGCTCTCGTTTCTCAAGCCCTTATAATAACTTTACTCAATTCAAGCAATATGGTCATTCTTATCGACTACAACTGTGATGGTGTTGATTGTTGCTGGCCGCTTTACTTTTTCGAGCCCTTGGGCCTGTACTCAGCAACTGTACAAAAAGAAGAAGAGAGGTTTATTTTTTGCAGTAAATATTACTGACTTTCCTTGACGGAGAAGGATTGCCACGATCCTGGCCTCCCCCGATGAGGATCTGGCACTCGCAGTGGTCGGCTCCACTGGCGCAGCCTCGCGTCCACCCATGGTGAAGCCACAGCAGTGGGTGCTGGTGTGTACTGGTGTGCCGGTGCGCCGGTGTGTTCTGTTGTGCCAGTGAGGTGCCGGTGAGGTGCCGGTGCAGTGCTGGTGTGTACTGGTGCGCGCCGGTGTGGTGGTACAGTGCTGATGTGTCCTGGTGTGCCGGTGTGTACTGGTGTGCCGGTGTGGTGCCGGGGTGTCCTGGTGCGCTGGTGCAGTTCCAGCCCTCGCGTTGCCGTCACTGGGGCTGCCGCTACCGGCCGGGCGCGCGCAGAGCCAGCACGCAGGACTTGCACGTGAAGAATCCGGTGATGCACAGGATGCACAGCGCGAACACGGACACCCCGATGAGGATGCGTGTCACAGCCTCTGTATGCAGGCTACCTGTGGGAAAAGGACACGTATCAGACCTATGCAACGTTTGTGGTGGCTAAGTAACCTCAAAACGTTTTCAGAAGGCTCCTGACAAGTTTTCACAGTAGCGGGCAATGCGGCTGCTGTGTATAATGTCTTTAATGAGAAATGTGCAGCTCCACTTTCAGCTTTGGGATGTTTGGTCAACACCAGTTCCACTGTGTGTGTGGGTTTAGCTTTCGGAGGAAACCGGAAAACCTGAAGAAAACCCATGCAAAACTGGGAGAGAACATAAACTCCACACAGAAAAGCGCCCGAGTCAGGAATCAAACCCAAGCCCTTGTCAGGCACATGTGTTACCGGCGGTGAGCAACACAAGCATTGCTTCAAGCAACCCTGACTCTGCTGACGAGAGACTGAATGTCGAAACAGTTCCAGAGTTTGCTTGCGTTGAACCAATGCTGCCGACATTGAGCTCTTCGTGGCTCATTCGCAGCGCCATTAGCTCTGGCCCTGTGGGAGGCTCACGAGTCGAGGCAGTGCCCGCCACGAGCACGTGGCCAAGCGTCAACGCTATTCCAGTACTGCGCTCGCGCAGGAATCTCAAGCGCTCGCACGTGCCCCTCACATGCAGCGGCTATGCTGCCCATGTGCTCCTCGCTCTTGGGATCCGTGGCGTGTTTCCCATCTGCCTAGGCATGCTCACATGCTGCGACCAATCACACACGCGTGGGGCATTGTTGGGTGAAATACCGGTGTTATAAGCTTGTGCAAAAAACTCTCAACGAAATTAATTTCAAAGGACAATACAAATACACCGCAATTAGATGTGTTTAATCCCAAACGTGTAACGCATGATATGGGGACCAATATCGTGGATCATAATATACGTGGGGTTTTCTGCAAAGTGGCAATGCCTTGGAAAGTGCCACCACGTGACGCACAGTTTGAGGATTGTGGTCAGATACATGATATCACCTTTGGGTAAATTATCAATACCATGCGTGGTTCTGAGTTTATTTGTTATTTGTAAGAAATGCACAGAATACAAAGTGTTTGAAACAATTACATCTGATCTGCGAGTAGCTATGGCCCTGCTGCTTAAAATAAAATTCTGAGTAAAATCTTGAAAAAAAAATCGTATTTTAATACCAGCTGTTCCTTTAACAAAATGCTGCCTTGCAACTTGTGACTCGCCAGTACTCCGAAATTCTTAACTTGCATTTTTGGAAAAAATAAAATCTAGATGGCAAAGCAATGCCACCTTTCCACTGACCAAACCCACACTTATTTTTTAGTCAACCCGAGGACTACCAAACCTCTGCAGTATCTTGTCATAAAGTTAACCACAATACCAGTACAAGACATCGGTATGGTACAATTCAATTCCTGTCATACGAACACAAATGCCAATTTCCGGACAGGTGGCATCTTCAGGGTGGAAAAACGCGTTTCATCGGGACTGCAGAGTGACCAATTTGGACGTGCGCTGGTAAGGACGCGTCCCCATTGCCACGCGGCACATGCAGGCGGCTGGGGCATCGTGCATACGAGGATTGAGCCATCTGTCTGGTCCCAGGAGCCGGTGGATTTCCTATCCAGATATTCCACGTGCATACAATGCCATTACTCTGTACGCGCACCACACAAGTACAACGCAGCACTTTAAATCTACCATAGTATTCTAGACTCGGACACGGAATGAGGATGATGATGAGATTTGGCCGTTGATTGTCAGTGACAGACGGCAAATGTGCTGGTCAGGCCACTCAGGCCTGAGCAGCGTCTCCGACTGTCACCAACGAATTTCTTCAGTTCGGCTCTGAGCCAATCAAATGCATTAATTCTAAGAATCCCACAGATTTCTAATGCCCCATTTCCACGACCACTGTGGATGGTTTCTATACCAGGTTCACGGGTTTGGCCTATGGACATAGCCTAATCTAACCCAAGCCTGCATTATACTTCATTTAAAACTTTCTCATTCGTTTTGTCCACACGTAGCGGGGATGGACGAAATGAGAAGGGATGACTCCATGGAGCTCCAGGGCTCACGAGGTGTAGGGGGACACACACCAGGCCGTGAAGACGAGGTGGGCAAATCTGGCCACCGAACCTGCTCTCTAATTACAATCAATACGCGGACAATACACCTCTACTTATCTCTCCACGTAAAAATATCAAAGTATATACAGTATCATGTTCATTGAAAGTTACATTTAAACAAGCACTAGACAGTGTACGATGCACTGGAATGCTGCAATAATCTGAATGACGAGGAGGCATGAAACCAATTTGATTTGGTGTGTCTCGATGTCGCAGCAGTTTAGCGCACTGCGCATTGAACCCGACAATCTGAGTTTGATTCCTGGTGACAGTGAAAAGTGATATCTGAACTATTCATGCCCCCCCCTTCACCAATCCACAATGACCAGCACGAGGAAGTATGGTGAATGGATAGTGACCCAACTGAGACGAGTCGCACCGTGTTCGATGAGCCAATCAGCAGCCGGCTGCTCGTTGCACTGTGCTGATCACAAATTACTGATTCAGAATTGATTTGCGGTTAGGCCACGTAATGATCCGGTCAAGTTCGTGTCATTAAGACAGCCACCACCGTTTAATTTTTATTTGCTAAACGAGGTGACACAATAATTGGCGCAATGATTGCTTGTACACCGAGCGACAGTTACATTTGTTTAGCTGTGTTGGGTGCTCAATGTATTAATTATGAATACAGTATTTGGTCAGATCATTACGTGGCCTAACCATGAATCAGTTTTGATTCGTGATAAAACCTACGTGTTAGCTCACAGATGTCTGTTTGGATTCAAAACCACGATCCCATTGCCGTTTCCTTTGGTACGCTGACAAAGCACAGGGCACCTAAAGCACCTGGCTATGCAGTGTAATGTCTGACATGGGGGTGGTGCGGTGGTGGTGCTCGAGAAAAAACCAGCCTTCGCCGAGCGGCGCGCCGGCGACGGGGCGAGTACAGACCCTGCGTGGTCTCGGGGCTGCGCGCACACGTCCAGTTTCTCAGGCAGAGCTCACAGTGCTGGCCACTGAAGACGGCGCAGAAGGAATGCGAGTCGCAGCCACAGGTGGAGTCGGCGTCGCGCGAGCAGTTCCTCGCCAGCACGAGGCCCCTCTCTGCGAACACACGGGGCACCGGCGGTCAACTACACGGCTCGAGAGCTCCCCCCCACTCTGTGGCCACCCCGAACTCCTCCAAGGTCTCAATTTGAGCTCGTGCACACTCCAAAGTTTACCTCCCAAGACAATGTGGCATTGCTTGATTTGAGGGCTTGTGGGAGTGGATTGACAATTGTTAAAATTAAAACATTTACGTAATATTTATTACACTTGTTTACCTTACCCAGGAAAGCCTCAAGACTCCTTTTCAGGAGGATGGTTTGAGGTGTTTTCTGTGTTTCCCCATCGAGTACTTTGCAAGTCATATATTTTTTTTTTTGGAAAATTGGACCGACTCCCGCACAAAATGGCCTAAACTTCTTTGAATAACGGCACGGAATATTTAACGTTCACTGCGAAGCAGACTGCATGCATGATCACGGTGAATTTACAGACCGCAGTGATAACCAGGGCGAAAGAAGTTCAACATACATACGAACCGCGAACCTCCGCAATGGCGAGCGGCGACTGCCCCACTGCTGGGCCGGGTCACTGCCCCCCCCCCTGCCCCTTTGAGCAAACAGCCCGACTGTACTTTATTCCTTTTCCTACCAGGTGCGGCTTTCTACACGCGCTACGGTTTCTACGTGTGCTCTCGCCAACACGAGAATCAGATGCACAGCGTTCGAGGGGCTTCTCGTTAACGGCTCAACGCGGGCCACGGTGATGTGGCGAGAAGCACGCGGCTGACCGTGGAGGCACGGCGTGCACGGCAAGCAGTGCGTCAGCGCGTTGGGGAAGCTGGTGAAGGAGCCGGGCGGGCAGGGAGAGCAGAGCACCGCGTCCCTTGCCTCGGAGCCCACCTTGTAGCACCCTGCAGAGACAAAGATCCCCCGTTTAGCCTTTAACAGACTGTTGGGGGCAAGTGCTGTGAGCCAGCACTCGTGAAGGCCGGCACGGCACACGACGAGGAGGTGGGTGGCTACGGCGCGCACACGGCGCATGCCGAGCGGACTCTGCGTGCAGCTGACCACCGGCTCATCTGGCGCGCTCACTCAAGCCTAGATGAGTCGAACGTCCAGAGCTCTGGTTCTGCGTCTCATGGTCTCTGTTGTTCACAAGTAGTGAACCTGCCATGCTCAGCAATGGTGGCTCTGTGTGGAATGTGGCAGTTCAGCAGGGATGAGGCCGTGAGAGGAGTGGTGCAGTAAATTCTTAAGGAACAACCAATAATGTGGATTATAGTTGGGCTGGTTTCACTCAGTTGTCCGCTCGAATTCAATCGAGGTTTGAGCAGGGCCGGCAGAGGCAATGAATGGTCCACTTGACCACCCGGCCACATTCAACTTCATGTGTAAATTGAACAGAAAGAGATGTTTTCCCCAATAATGTTTAATTACAGTTAATATAAAGCATGATATTTTTGACCGTGTGGCTGATGTGTAAAAACAAGTACTTCAATTTTTATGTGGCAGGAGAGATGTGCGAAGAAGGTGCATTGTTTTCTGATTGCATTTTTTTGTTATAAGCTCCACAACGATGCTAATTATAAATTAGTGTTGTGTATTTAATAGTTTTGCTTCGAACTAGGACCCATATCTTACGGAGACAACCCTTGCCTATAAACACCTGGCAGTTCAACTGAATTGGTTCAATCGAGCCTGGCTCTACTGATGAGACTCTGAATGTCGAAGCCAGTCCAGGGTTTGCTTGCGTGAAACGAATGTCGTTGAAATAATGCAGTCCATGAATGCCGTGTGGATTTCACGTAGAGGTTTTCGCGACCAGTGTTCTAATTCGTAATTGAAATCCGGGTCGGATCGCGAGAGTGAAATGTGTGTCATACACCCTCCTCCCCTCCACCTGAACGGATACAATAATTCACAACTCAACACACAATTGAGTATTAGAAACAAATCGGGGAACACAAGAAATAAAATGGAATCAGAACAATTAAACTCCGGTATATTGCAGGGAGTCACTGATAAGTTAGATAGCTTATTGGAAAAACTAAATCTTTGTGAGATTTGGCACAGTCCCAAGGATTAACTTTATCCAAAATAACAAAAAAAATAGTTTGCTAGATTACTTGCATTCGTGGCACACGCTGAATTGCTGGCCAGATGGCATGAGAGATTAGCACGATTGACTACGTACGGTGCGAAAGAAGTTCAACATACCTACATACAACAAAATACAACATTAACGGAGTAACATGGAATACTCACAAATACAGTTGTTAGAGTTGTGGATTATACCTGCCAACCAGGACATTTGATGGATATTGATCATGTTGATGTCCTATACAAAACAAATTACTATTGGCCAAGACTAATTAGAACATCTATTGAAATTGAGAACTCTAGGCTGAGTGTACATTATTTTACACTAACAGCATAATTAAAACATTACCAGTGTAATAGCGCCGGCTGGTGGACAGCAGAGGAAATTGTAGTGGACAGAGTACACATGCTGGTGAGCGTGAGCACGGGTGTGTTGGCAGATTGGACAAACTAGAGCAAGGGTCACGGAGGACCCCATCTGGAGGCCCCTGGAACCTGCTGGCGGGTTCGAGAAGAGAGGCGAGGTCAGGGCGGAGCCAGGCCGCGCTGGGCGCATAAAAGGAGCCGAGAGCGGGAGCTTGAGGCTGCCGGTTCTCGGCGTGGACTCGTCTCGTCCTTGCTGTCGTCTCGTCGCCGTCGTCGTCGCTAAATGTCTCCGCTAAATATTGCGCTACAAAGGAGAGTAGTTGGCTATCTCAGTCAGCGCCGTCAGTGTTAGACGGCTAGTGTTGTGTACAGGCTGGGCTGAGCTACTGTGGAGAGTATGTGGACGAGACCGTGAAAGTTGTTAATGAAGAACGTGCCCCCTAGAAACTCTGAATCGTTGACACTACACCAGTATGACCAGGTAAGTTGTTGTACCTCATATTAACATATCTCCCGTCATTTATTATAAGCGAACGTAACTGTCTAGTGTAACTAAATAACAATGACTAACCTGTTCCACCACATATATACTATCCATACCTTTATATTGACGTATCTAACATTATTTATTGTCTTATAATATAATCTTATAATTTATGCAGGAACATTAACATCTAGGTATCACTGGCTGGCACTGCTGCTGAAGCAGTAATTAATTAGGCACTTTTATTCACCCGATGAATGTATAATTTAGCTGTGTCGGGTAGAGGAGGGTTTACGACACGTATTTTGCGTACGGGACCTGACCTGACCCAAAAATCAATAATGAATCAAGGCCGTGCGGTTGATGGGATGCAGATCTTCCCTGTATTCCCAGGTCGAGGTTTCGGTCTATGGGTGACCGAGCTTTTTCCCGTGTAGCCCCCAGGCTATGGAACGCTCTTCCATGAGATATCAGAATCTCTGAGTCTGTGGACATTTGAAAAATGTGCCTTAAAACCTATTTATACGCTACCGCTTATTATTTTTTTGTTCATTTAATAAATGTTTTTAAAAATATATTCATCATATTATTTTCATGCTGAGTGTCCGCAACTGCTGTGTCCTGTACACCACTTTGATATCCTTAATGAAAAGCGCTATATACATGTGTAGTGACATGTAATGTGTCACTATGGCGCATAGCGCCGGGGGAAAGGGACGTGAGGCAAGGGGGACAGAGGGGATGTGAGGCGAGGGGGTTAAAGGGGACGTGAGGCAAAGGGGACAGAGGGGACGTGAGGCGAGGGGGTTAAAGGGGACGTGTGGTAAAGCCCGGGAACCTTCTAGTGAGTTCTATAAGGGGGCGTGGCCGAAGGCGGAGCGAGGCAACGCTAGGTGGATAAAAGCGAGACCCCGATCGAAGGTTCGGGGCTGTTGTTGGAGTGGAACCGTCAAGTTTTTGGAGTTTTCGTCACCGCCTTCACCCTCTCGGCGTTGTAAGTCAGGCAGCCTGTTAGCTGTCCTGACCTTAATGTAGTTAGCCTCTGTGCCTGTGAAGGCTGTAATAAATAGAGTGCCTCCTACAATTAGTGTCTCCGAGTGATTCACTACACATGTAATTAGGATGATTAGATATGTAAATACGTGCCTTACAAATGTAAATTAGTATTATTTGTCATGTGGAGGGTATGGGCAGGAGGCGTGCTGTCTGCACGTTAATGTTGTGGCGGTGTCATTGATGGGACGAGGCCCCTGGCCATTCACCTGCGGCGCAGAGCAGGCAGGAGCGCTCCACGGGGTCCCAGGCCTCGCAGCACTCTTGGCTCCCGTGCCTCACCGCAGGCAGAGCAACTCCACACAGCAGCCGGACCTGCACCGCGGGGCCACGCGCACACCGAGCCATTGCGGCTCCGCTCAGCGGCTAGCAAAGGTGGCTCAGCGGCTCCACTCAGCCCGGTGGCTCAGCCGCTCCACTCAGCCAAGTGACTCAGCGGCTTGGAAGGTTGTAAGTTCAAATCCTCGTTGGGGGTGAACTCACCCCATCAAACCTCGGGTTGATAAATTGTGACCACTTTATGGAGAGACTATTTTAACAGTTATTACAGAATCGGCCATTGATGATGAAATGGCAGTCACACCATGACAGAGCTTCTGTGAAGCTATGCGATGTTCCTGCGTGTAATCCCAATTCAGTAATGGGCAGATATATTTTTAGCATTGGGAAGTTCGGCTCATACGAGGTACGTTGCACGTCTTTGTTAGCTACGGGAAGAGACCCATGCAGAACCAAGGGAAGAACTTTCAAACTCCACGCAGAAAGGTGCCGAGGTCATGCATCGAACCCAAGCACTTCTTGCTGTGAGCCACTGCACCATCCTGCCACCCAAATTACACCACAGAGTGGTAGGAGGCACATTGCCTTTGTATTCCAAGTGGTGTTGCTAAGCGTGCAACAAGAATGAACATTCGTGACTTAAAACCACGGTAAACCCCTAGCCAGTTCTATATAATAACACCCACCAGTGTACACGGCCAAGAGTTAGATCCATGCTTTTGGGGTAATAGCGCAGTGCTCTATCCACTGCTCAACGTGCAAACCACACACCTCTAACAAGGGAATCGTAATGGCCGTGACCACATTGCCACGAAACTTAAGACAAAGAAACTGGTCGTGCCATAGACAGTGTGGCCGTTGCTGCACGCTGGTATCAAAACCGATAATCCAAATTTGACAAATGTAAATCCACCATCAAATTAACTGAACAACACTGCCATACTTATATATCGTACCGCAATAGTCTCTCAGCTGGTTAAAACTGTCATGGCCAGTGAATGGATGCCCCATTCACGGCTGCTGTAGACTACCTCCTTTTGGTTGAGCACACTCAGGCACGAGTATCACCCGAAGGTGAAGTGGGGAGAGGGGAGGGCCGAGTAGTGCAGCGCAAAGGGGCGGGCTGTGGGCTGAGTGCCAAGGGTTCCAGGAAACTGGCTCAGGGGCTAAATCTCAGACATTACCAGGTGGTCAAATAACCTGTCGCCTCTAACCCGGGTACATGGCTAAATTCCCAGACTATCTGGATCAACCCCAGACAGGCAGCGGCTCAACTCACAGTAATTCAAGCGCTTCTGTAATTACATGCGTGGACGTCCCGTAAAGGTTTATTGCCACGATAATAACGAAGCAGCTCAGAAGTAAGTCGCTGGAATTTGAGCACATGTGTTTGATACGATGTTAGAAATTCCTTCGCGAGACAGGAGTAGCCGCGCAAAAGTGCAAGAGAGAACATGGTAGGAAATCGTGATAGAGTGGGACGTGTGTGCAGAATTGGGGTGGGCCACTTACAAAGACAGGCATTCGAATGGTCTCTACGAGTTTGGCGACCTAGGGAAAGAGCTTAGGCGAGATGGAGACTGTTAGGACAGATCTATGGGTGTCTATGTGAGTGTGTAAGTCTCTGTGTGAGCCTATGGCTCTGTAAATATATAGATCCCGATGTGATCATATTTAAGAGCATATGGTGGGAAGACTGTCAGGGCAGATTTCGGAGGTAGCTGTGGGATCTGGCCGAGGGTAGACAGCCTTGGCGATGTGTGGTGGTGACATCAACGACTTTGGCCATTGATGACATCCTGATGTTGGTCTATGCATGTTTAATTTGTGAAATCAAAGTAAATGTACTGCTTAACATCTGCATCAAATTACCCTCACCTGCCGGGGGTGATTACATTTCACAAAATGTCTTGACAAATGCCAGTAAGGTCCGCAAAACCTTTTGTTAACATATATAGTTAACAATGTGAGAGCCCATTTTGATGCATTAGCTTCTTTTTCTAAAATACAATCTGTACATTTGACATTTCGGATACAGGATGACACTGCTCTTCTCTGAGAAGTGGCCTCATTGCAGGATCTCAGTATCCACAGTCTGCGTTGCCAGTGCCTCCACAAATCATCATCATCATCATACTTGACAGCCACCGGAACCCCACCACCCACTCTGCGAAAACTGACCTTGTGCCAATGAATATATTTACACGGTAATACTTTCTCAGGCATGTTCAGTATAACGCACGAGCACAACTCCAACTTAACCGTAGCAAAATATTGCTTTTTTGTGGCAGCAGCCTAAGGTGAGCACCCGATTCCCACCTCCGGCTGATGGATGATCCAGCACTCACTCATCCATTCCTGTCGCTCGCTCATCAGCAGTCGCCTCCTTATCGCTCTTCTATCGCTAATACCATGGTTACCATTCCTGTGAATTATATATATATGTCTGCATAATGATTGGCTACTTCATGAGACAGATGAGTTTTCTCGAATGTTCAATGCCCAGCTTTGGATCACCACAAATGGGTTAAGGGATTAAAGGATATACATTACAGCTCTCTGATTATTTATTGTCTACTCAAATGAGTGTAAGTGCTCACCTCTTGTTTACAACCCTGATCCATGGGTTGAAATTCCACATTCCTATGGTGGGGGGACAAGCAAATTCACTTCAAAAGCACTCTTCACTCCCATAGAAAGGATCACATTGTTTGACCCTGGCGGGATGAACGGCCGAACCGATCTCGGTTCCAGATTCGAAGTCGTAGCTTTCTGATTGCAGCAAGTTGAGTGCTGAGCACAGACCCAATCCCGCTCAAGGCATGCACAGCACCTTCACAGAGGCTCGTCAAGGCCAGTGGAGATGAAGCCGCCTCTAATTAAAGCTCCGCAGAGAACTCTCACAGGGCTCTGCTTTCTTTGTAAGGAGATCTGGGGACCATGCCATCCACAGGAATAGAAACAATGTGGCAGGAATGCGTGGAGGCCCACGGGCCCGAGACGCGCAGGTCTACTTCCCATGCGGAGGAAGCCGCGTATCGTGTTTGTGTCGCGGTCGGGGCTCAGGTGTCGTGGCTACCGTTCTCCGTACCCGGCAAACTGCGCCCGCGCCGTGCTCTGAAAACGCAATTACACGGCTCAGCCTACTGAGTTTGTCGTCACCGCCAACTGAGGCCATCCGAGGCCTTTACCCACTGTCCAACACAATCGCCAACATTCTCCTGTCTCCCATAAGCAGATGCATACACTGTTGATCGAGGGACAGTATATGGTTTGGCATATCTCAGAATGCTGAATACCTACTGCAAAACATATATAAGCAGACAATTTACATCATTCACAAATCTGTCCCTCCGCATAAAAACTAATTTTAGTTTTACACATCCAACACATCAGCCACATGGAATTCTGGGAGTGCTTAATTTCAGCAACATTTGTTCAACACAGCAATCTCTGGACCAGTTTTAACAGTCAGTGTCTCATCAGCAGAGTCGGGCTTGCTGAACCAATGCTGGTGAACTACCAGATATTCATAGGCAAGGATCCTCTCTGTTAGATATGGGTCCTAGTTCGATGCAAAACTCTGTAATACACGACATAATCATTCGATTTGTTGTGGAAACTGTAAAGTAACACAATGAATAAGTAGACAATTCACCAGATATGGGGAGCAGGCGTGCATCTGCTTATTTACTTTGTTACCTATAATCTACACAGTGACGCTCATGATTAATTTGTGTTTTGTGATGAGGTTCACAGGCATGAGAGAAACCCCAAACACCGCAAAACTTGCCTCTCTAGATTCAGCACTAGACGGTGATAGATGAAGCATGGTCGTGAATAGTTGGAAATAGAATTGCTATCACTGGTGGCTGTAGAGAGGTAACCATCTCAGGTTGTACACGTAACGAGTTTACATGTGGCAGGACAATCTAGTGGTTCATGATGTAACCCCACCTGTCCGTCACATTCGCATCGCATTGCACGAGAGGGCACGTGCAGGGCAATGTGGAGCAGTCTCCACCAGATCCAAGTAAGGTTCCTGTTGTTAGGGATTCAGAGAAATTCCCAAAACTCAGAGGCAACCTTCCGAGAAATCTCAGCGTAAGCTGAGAAGCGTTTGATAGCTTCCCTGGGCTGCCACCGTGTTTGAAGCTTGTGTCGGCGACTGATAGAGCCTCCCCTGATACGACTGCAGATTCACAGTGATGTAGAGAGAGCCTTGCAATATTAGCCACTTCATATTTGTACACTGACATTTTTTAGATGAGCGTTTACTTCAGTGTTTCTGTACATTTCAATGTGTTTTTTTGTTGAATTACATAGCCACCTTGGGCGCCACACAGTGGTGAGATGTTAAATACCTCGCCTGGTATACAGGAAGTTGTGGTTTCAATCCTGATCCTGACACCTGTATATTTGTAGTTCGTATGTTCTCCCCGTGGTCGCGTGGATTTAGAAACATGCGTTTAGAGTATTTGGCTGCTATGAATTACCACGTGATAAGCCACTTCGTTGAGCTATCATTTGTGGCTAGGTCGCTTCTGAAAAAGAGCTGTATAGCTCAGTGGGCCTTACCTGCTAAAATAAAAAAAATAGATATAGAAAGTTACTGCTTCCGTGAACTTCACTCATTGACGTCTCCTTCAATGCAGGTTGACTGCTGCCTCAGCCACCCACACCAAGTTCAACCACCACACCGCAGATCACAACACCTGCTATCTGCTTCTTCCTTGCGCTACTCCACTTTGGAATTCCCTACCATCGTCTCTTCCCAAGCTCTTATCAAAATAACCTTTCTCAATTCAAGAAACGTGTTAACGCTTAGCACAACTTGGACGGTAGTGCTGTTTGTTTGCTGGTCGCTTGATCTTTTGGGTCTAGTGGTGCTCAGCAACTGTATACCTGTCAAGCCCTTACCAGTTTTCCACCTTATTAGAGACCAATTCAGGCCTTAATGGTCACCCCGTGCCCTTATAAATCTCAACGTTCATCCTACAAAATCCCATTACAAGGGAGAAACAGAAAGAAATAGACAAAACAAATGTTTCCTCTACTGAAACGGTTGTACGCCGTATGGACCTGAAAACTAAATTTCTCTGTAAATGAATACCGGTAACCGTATGGGTTGACAGCTATGCAACTGTGGTTAATAAAAATAAGCCTGCATCCTGTTGCTGTCATCAACTGCATTGCACCACGTCACTTTGCCTTGTTGCATATCATTGCAATATTTGTTTTGATATTTAACCCGATTATATAGCCTGCTGGGTTCTTTTCTCTCCCAACATGCAATGAAGAAAAGTCGCTGTGGAGTCTACAGCAGGTGGCGAGGCCTGCACAGCACGACAGGTGCAGAATGCGTGGGATTCAACCGAAATGCCCAGTAAGGCCCAGTGCACTGAGCAAGGAATTTTGTGCTGAATTTGAAGAATCTTACTCACGTCGACTTGGGAGCCCAAGGGTTGACCCCGCTGGAATATGTCACCACCTGTTCTCCACTTCTCACAATTAGCTACGCGTTTCCGGTAGTAATGTTAAAATAATGGCTTCAACCGCGAGTTATAGTAATTGTGGAGTAGCTTTATTTTAACAATGTATATACGTATGTGATGCACGTATACCGGCATATATTAAAATGACCAAGTATGCGGTCGTGCAAATTGCAGCGCCCAGAGGCTGCTTTCCTCACACCCAGAATCATCAGCTCTTCATAGAGTGCGTGTACTGTATGCGCAGTTCTCAAACATGACCTATCCCTTAGCTGTCAACCCATATTGTTTACCCGCATTCTTATACAGGGAAATTGAGCTTTCATGCCCATACGGCGTACAGCCGTTTCAATACGGCTAAATAAATAATTGTCTATGTTTGTGTTTCTCCCTTGCGATGGAACTTTGTAGGATGAACGTGGAGATGTATAAGGGCACACGGGGTGATCAATAAGGTTTTAATTGGTTTGTAATAAGGTCGGGCACTGATAAGGGGTTGACGGGTATAGACTATCGTAATGCGGTCCTGTGTGTAACGGATACATTTTTATCATATCTCTTCAAGGTGATTTCAGTTGTCATGACGTGCACCTTTTAAGGCAGTGTAATTGACAAATGTGTGGAGTTGTATTGTTAAGAGTACTTGTGCACCGCAGCTAAAGCAGTATCACTAAATGCTGGCTTCATAAAAACGATAGCTCTCCAGTTCAAATCGATGGCCTAAGCTACAAGAAAGCGTTCATTAGCCACTTGATAAGTCGCCGGAGATGTATTTGCAAAGAAGACAAACGCACGTCCGTTGTAGTGCGTCACGTGTATCGGCGAGTGAGTGGAAGTTACTGTAATGTTCCATTTGTGGGTCTCTGATGAGAAGCTGCGCACAATGACCAGTGGTCATACTGACTGTCAGAGTCCATCACTGTGTTCTCTCATCAGAAGCAATATTCAAAGTTCCATAAAGGCCACTTTACAAACGGTGTGCTTCGGCAATTTCCTTGCAGGAGAATACCAGCTGGCGATTAAACCATTGACACAATGGACCATTGCTCTCCAGAAATGGGATTTCTTTAGAAGCCGCTTTGTGTCTTCAGTTTGTGATCCTTCAGCACAATTGGCTACGTACGGTGCGCGAAGGAAATTGAACATACGCGCACAGACACATACGAGGACACCCCAGCAAACCGGCTGTACAATGTGAGCAGCAGAACTTTAAACGTTAAGCACGCGGCTTGAACACTCACCTCCAGAGCCGCGAGCATGAGGATGAGCCGCGGCGGAGTCCGTGAGAGAGCCATGTGGCCGCGAGTCGCTCTCTGTGACGGGGCGTCTCGGCTATCGAGCGGCAGCAGCGGCAGCAGCGATCTCTCTCCGCTCGCTCTCTCCCCACCCTGCACGAGACGACGGGACGCGGTGCGCACCGTGGTTAAATATAACGCGCCCGGAGCCATCGGACTGTGGGCGAGAGAGAGGGGGGGGAGAGCCAAATCTGGCTGGGTGGGTCACTGGGGGGCGGCGGCGGGGGGGTGCAGAGAGAGACGTGCCTGTGTGGCCCTGCTCCTCTTGGCGTGGCGTGAGGAGGGGTGAGGGGGTGAAGGGGGTGGTGGGTGAAGAGGGGTGAGGGGTGTAGGGGATGGTGGGTGAAGGGGATGAGGGGGTGAAGGGGGTGCGGGGTGAAGGGGGTGGTGGGTGAAGGGGATGAGGGGGTGAAGGGGATGAGGGGTGAAGGGGGTGGTGGGTGGAGAGGGATGAGGGGGTGAAGGGGGTGGTGGGTGAAGAGGGGTGCAGGGTGAAGGGGGTGGTGGGTGAAGAGGGGTGAGGGGGTGCGGGGTGAAGGGGGTGGTCGGTGAAGAGGGGTGAGGGGGTGTAGGGGGTGCGGGGTGAAGGGGGTAGTGGGTGGAGAGGGGTGAGGGGTGTAGGGGGTGGTGGGTGAAGAGGGGTGCAGGGTGAAGGGGGTGGTGGGTGAAGAGGGGTGAGGGGGTGTAGGGGGTGCGGGGTGAAGGGGGTGGTGGGTGAAGAGGGGTGCAGGGTGAAGGGGGTGGTGGGTGAAGAGGGATGAGGGGTAAAGGGGATGATGGGTGAAGAAGGGGGTTAGGGACCAGGCTGGGGAGCAGCGAAGTGAACGAGGTTGGGACGAATGTCGCTCTCCGGCTTATCCGTGATGTCAGCTCCCCCTGAGGACCCAGGGAGACAGCGGCAGCTCCCAAGTTTAGAAAGCGTTGCTTGGCACTTCTCAGTCCAAACTGCAAGACGCCGATATTCCTCTGCCGTCAAAGTGGCTACCAGGTGAACAACACGCGAATGATGAACACCGACTTTACTGAGATACACTGAAGAATCAGAATATGAATTTATACTGGAGGAATCCGATGAGCTATAAAGCTCTTTCTCACAGATGTCCAGTGGGGGCGAGTAAGAACGTTACAACAACAAACAGTATAAATACATTATAGTAGTGCAAACTACAAGAAAGGTAAACAAATCACCCAAAAACATACAAATAAAACTAAACCATCCACATCCTACCAGGCAAAGCCCACCGAGGTATTAACTTGTTTTTCAGAGGTGGCCTGGCGATCACAAATGATAGCTCAACAAAGTGGCTTCTCATTTGGACATTTAATCTAAATAATCTCGATGCAAAGGACAAAATGGAGACATTCTCACGTATAACACGAATGTCACCTCGTCCACTCGCAATACAAACACGCGGACAATGCGCCACTTTCACATCTGTCCCCACATCTGTCCCCACACATAAACAATGCCAAGGTACGCTTTGACGCATCCCATCAGCCACGCACATTTGAGACGTTAGCGAAAGGCGCCTTACGAATACATGTAAATTATTATTACTTTGGAAGCGCATACTTTTAAAAGCATTTGGTTCAACTCAATAAGAATGCCAATTATCATTTTGTACACGAATTAAAAATGTTGTGGGTTTAATCTCACCGCTGTATATTCGCTAATATATATTCTCAGCAGCTCTCCCGCGATATTTCTCATCGGATGAAGATTACTTGTGTTGCGATCAAAACGGTGCCCACTGGCACCATAGGACAATGCAGCCAAGCCCTGTCCCCCACTTGCCATCGTTCCCACGGAGGCTGTATACCGTGCAGGCGCTCATTAGCCGCCTGCCTCCGCTCCGTGTTTCCCAGTGAGACCTCTGGTGCTCGCAACGGCACTCGATATGGTCGCGCCTGTGCCTCTCACCGCGCGCACCCGTTACATGCCTTAACGTACAACTGAACATCGTTCTGCAAACCCGGCCAGTAAAAATACTCAAAGTCAATGCGGTTTTCTTCTCACCCAACTGCATCAACGCTCGTGCACATCGTGAATAAGTTTTCCCCTCAAGCACAATAGTACCACAATACAAAAAATTTGCAACACGACATCCCACCTTACTAGGAGATCATCTATGAGCCGAAGGAAGGGCCGATCCTCCGACCCTCTAGCACGGGAGGCCCGAAGCCTAGATAGTGACAAACAGCGCCTATGCCCGCATCACTGGCATCGGTGTCAAGAACAACATCTCTCCAAAATGCGGATCCGAGCGGCGGTGCGTCTGCTAAAGCGGCCCGAAGCGTTTCAACGAACGCTGTTCCTCGTCACCCCATAGGAACTTTTTACCCTTAGCGGTCAGTGTATGCAGCGGCCTCGCAATCGTAGCGAAATCTTTGACAAATCGACGGTAGTACGACGCAAATCCCACGAAGCTACACACCTCCGACACCGTTTTCGGCACTGGCCCCGTGCGTACACAACTCGTCAGTGGCACTCCCGCCGCGCTGACAACATGACCCAAATACTTGACAGACGTTCTCAACAATGGTATTTTTGGGGTTTATATTTAAAATTGGCATCCCGTACCCGGCCAACCACAGCTCGCAACCGTTGCAAATTCCCCTCAAAATCCTTACTGAACACAATGACATCGTCAAGGTATATCAGCATGACTCCCACTGCAATCCGGTGATGTTTCAATAGGGACATGCGACCGACATCATATTTCCCTGAGCCAAAGATGTCCTTAAATTCCAAAATCAGCTTACGAAGACGCGACCGCTGCTCGGATGTCAAATCATCATTACATTACAAATCCCGGAACCATCCCGGTTCCTCATCACACTGCGGCAGCGCATTTTCCTCGCCCGCTGCCAAGCACGCATCCCCATCTGAGTTCTGCGCAGCCGATGCATGCGCTAACGTAGTCCCTTCTTGAATAACAACTGACTCGTGCCCCGTAGCAAAAACCTGTATAAATGGTTCGAAATTTGCCGAAACCATCGGAAAAGCTCCGACCAAGGAGGTCGTCCGTGCCACGGCGTTTGACGGCGTCAACAATATACCTTCCCCCAGGTTATCCAATGGCAGGCCCTTTTTCAAGCGCAACGGTTTTTCATGATTCCTTTCAAAAGGTGTCAGTTTTGTTGCCAGAAAAAAGGGGAAAAACCTTATTAGTATATTTTGGTACTGGCAAAGGAGATCCCATGATGTAGCTGCTCACCCCGAGCTCTCATTACTTTGGTATTGCGTTGTCTTTGAACTGTGCGCCTTTTGGCGTCATCTGGTCGAACACCATATGAGACTAGGCTCCAAAGAAAGCTGTCTCTGGTGTGGACCAATCAGTTTCAAAGACAATGCATAAATTATCAGAGCATTGTTTTTTGTTTGCATTTGACTGCAGGTATTGTGGTTAATGTAAGCATGATTCCTTTCAAAAGGTGTCAGTTTTGTTGCCAGAAAAAAGGGGAAAAACCTTATTAGTATTAATACCTCCCAAACTTGAATTGTTGCGAGCACGCGACCCAAAATTCCCAAACTGCCCCCATTTGCCGCTATACACGGGCCATCCACTGGTTCCAAAGCCTGGGGCGAGGTTGGCAACGAACGAAAAGTTTGAAAATAAATGAGGGTCGCTGAAGCCCCCGTATTGACAATTACTCTACTCTGTACCCCTTGAACAAGCGCCATCACATCCGATGAACCCGGCGCGGCACCCAAACGCGATGAACCAACACGCCCCATACAGCATTACCGTGCGATTCGTACGAAGGGGGATTTACAGTGTGGTGTCGCGGATGGGTGAAGTGAAGGATACGGCCATGTATTAAATGTGTCGCGACTCGCCTGTTGGTCCTGGAATGGGGAGAATCTGCGGTTGTAGTCTCCCATCGTCCTTGGGAAGACGCCTCTCCGTCTCCAGCAGTCCCGTGTGAAGTGTCCTCGACGCCCGCACTCGTAGCACGTCCGCGTGGCGCCACCCCCGTACGTCTCGGGGCGGCGAGGCAGGTTCGTGAGCGGCCGTGCGGCCACTGCTGCCAGCGACCCCGGTTCCTCCAACTCCGACGGGCACCCGGCGGGGCTGGCGCACACCACCAGAGGCCGTGCCGTCACCGCCGCTGGTTCGTCGCGAAGCCTCAAACTGTTCCACGTGCAGCCGGCGTCGTGAGCCCGGAGTCGGCGACCCCGGTGCCCCATCGGCGTCCGGCTCCGTTCCTGGAGTAGCGGGAGACACAGCTGCGCCGTCGGCCACCGCTGGTGTCGCACGCTCGTGCGGCGGCTGGTCTGATCCTGTCGGCGCCTCTCGTATCGATAGCATGAATTGATTGAACTCCTTCGCGAGCACCACCATCTTGGCCTCCCACTCAGCCATCACAGCCCTCCACACGTGAGGTGGGCTCGGTTCTGCATCGTCGTCTAGGTCATCCTCCTCCCGCGGAGGTGCCCCTCAATCCAGGTCCGCCGGGGGAGTGACAGCCTCCAGGCCCGACGGGGGTACCACGTCTGCATCGCTGCTGTCGGCCGATGATCCCGCCGGTACATTTTTCCTCTTAGCAACTTTCTTTGACGTGTCAGCGCGGTTATTTAATCACTTCTGACGCCAGTTTTAGTGCTCGACTTGACACGACAGCTTCTTGCTTTTCTCTCTCACTTTATTTCGCTAATACCGATCAACATTCCTCCAGCTAACACCAATCAACATTCCTCCAGTGCGCTCTCCGCTCGCTCGCCACGTTCCGCCGGCCTCGCTCGCTCCGTGTCTTTCCTCTGTCGACTCTCCTCTCCACTCTCTCCATCACAGTTCAGCCGCTCTTTATCGGCTCCCCCGTCACACTCAGCCGTATCTCTATTGGCTTCTCCGTCACACTCCTGCCGCTTTCTGCTGGCTTTGCCGTCACACTCCAGCCGCTTTCTGCTGGCTTTGCCGTCACACTCCAGCCGCTTTCTGCTGGCTTTGCCGTCACACTCCAGCCGCTTTCTGCTGGCTTTGCCGTCACACTCCAGCCGCTTTCTGCTGGCTTTGCCGTCACACTCCAGCCGCTTTCTGCTGGCTTTGCCGTCACACTCCAGCAGCTTTCTGCTGGCTTCTCCATTGCTACCTTATACTTCTCCGCTGCTACCTTATACTTCTCCACTGCTACCCTATACTTCTCCACTGCTACCCTATACTTCTCCACTGCTACCTTATACTTCTCCACTGCTACCTTATACTTCTCCACTGCTACCTTATACCACTCCACTGCTACCCTATACTTCTCCACTGCTACCCTACACTTCTCCACTGCTTCTGGCTCTGTTGCTTCAGCTCCAACATCCTTCTTCTCCTCCCAGGCGCGAACTCCCGTCTCCTTCAAAACCCCCTCTATTTATCCCCAAGCCAATTAATCTCCAATTAATCGATGGCATCCCCCGCGACGCCCCTCGCCCCCCCAGCCCCCGCTGGCACCTGCCACGTTTTCCAGACAACACAGCACCACTTAGCGACAACAACAACTTCCCGGCCAATCAGCGCCCTGTGTCCTTAATCGCCCCCTACCCGTCTCTGGCCTTCTCCTCACGCCTAACGACAATAACAACCTCGACCTCGTTTGCTCCCACTGTACTATGCGTGCGCATACAACCACTCCCGCGTGTGGCGCATATTTCATGCACTACACATGTATTATCAAAGTGTGTTTTTTGTTTGCATTTTTACCACAAGTAATTGTGGTTAATGCACACATGATTCCTTGTACAAAGATTTCAGTTTTGTTGCCAGGAAAAAGGGGAAACTCCTATTATTATGGTTGAGCATGATTGCCACTACCTATAGCCGGCAGTATTAGCTTGTGCCAGTAGGGAGCGGAAGGGAGACTGAACCTGCTGGATAATGATGACGTGACGGGCCATTGGCCCTAGGCAATCCCTGGGGGGGAGCATCGTGACCAACGGTCGAGACCCCAGACCCCAGGAAGGGGGCTGGGGGATGATGTCATTATTCAGGCCCTTGGAGAAGGTCCTGGAAGGAAGGCGTGGCTAGAGGCGGAGTGAGCCGAGACCCTGTATATAAGCCAGGGCCCTGAAAGGTCCCAGCAGTCATCGTCCGGCCGAAGACCGAAAAGCCTCACCTGGAGCCCTGAAGAGAAGAGCCCAATGGGCAGAGCCGAGCCCAATGGGCAGAGCCGAGCCCCTGGCTAGGGTCGGCTCGAGCTCGTACCAGTGAGAGCTCCAGCTTATAACCAGTGAAGACTCAAGAGAAGACTCAAGCCCCAGCAGTGTAGGCATAGTGATAGCCAGTAAGAGGCGAGCTAGCCCGGAGGAACTCCCTCCATAGAGTATTGGGTGAAAGGGGCCGTTACCCCTTTGTGTTGTAGTCTGTTGGTGTTGTAATAAACGTGTTGCCTCAGAGTAAGCTTCCTCCAGTTTATTACCCACTACATTTGTTTTGAATCGGCCCCATTCACCACCTCCAGATACGAACTCTCAGAGGCCATATGTTGTACACCCACCCGCCTGATTATTTTCCATGATCTATAAACAAATATTAACATTACGTTTTGTATGGGATGTGAGTGTAGATCTAGAACAGCTACAGTAATTCTCCACATTTGGCCAAAAGCCAAGACTTATATAATGAAATAAATAAATAAGCAATTGCCTCCTTCCCATATCTATGCTTCCACTAGAAAATAAAAGTAATTTTCACACATCAGTAATACTGTTTTCTCAGAGCGAATATTCTTCAGCAGCATATGTGTAATGATACAAGCTAGCTCTGCATCGACTTCGACATTCCGGGTCCCCTTAACAGTCAGGCCGCACCATCGTTGAGCACAGTTGACTACGTACGGTGCGAAAGAAGTTCAACATACTGTATGTACATACAGGCGAGCTTCTGTAAAAAGGCACGGTCCAGTCGTGCTTAGTCCCTCCAGTGCCACTGTATTTTCAACCCGTCTAGAGTGACAACCATGACTAGACGTGTATGCGCTCACACACACACATCGCCCCCTCTGATGCGTGCGCACTCACAGACGCATGCACTCGCATGTCCTCAGGTCATTGACATAAGGCAACAGAATGCCAGGCATGCTTCTCTGACGCACTCTCGCTTCCCCATGCCTTCCTCCGCACAGACACGCCTGGCATTCCCCCTGCCCTCCCCCACCACAATTAAAACATTTACCAAAGCCACCACGGGGTCAGCCAGTGTTAAGGAAACAGTGTAAAGTTCACGTTGGCACTTGGGTCACTATCCAAGGCGTGCCTGCTCCATTACTGTCATTCTTGGGCCGTTATTTATACACATTCGCGCACTGCCGCTGCCAGGCAGCACCCATAGTCTTTAGTACATCAGACACATAGAAAAAACCAGTCAAACAAAGGCGTTATTATCTTACTATTATTACGTTCGTTTATCTAGGAAAGCCTTACGGAGTCTCAAGACATTCCAGGACGATCCTGCCCAAGTGATCGCAGTAGGGAGTGATGTTGTTGCTTCTGTTGTGTTATTCTATTTGAGCAATTTACAGATAATTTTTCAGCATTTCGATGTTTGACCAATACCAGGTACATTGTTTTCTTTTTTAGCTATGGGAATAAACTGGAGAACCCGGAGGAAATCCATGAAGAACAGAGGGATAACATACAAACTCCACACAGAAATGCACCCAAGAGAGAATGTATGTACATATGTACATATGTTGAACTTATTTCGCACCGTATGTAGCCAACCGTGCTAATTGGAGAAGGCAGCAGGTTTGACCACCTCACAGGTGGAGAATGCAATTTACACAGTGGTGGTTTGAAAACAAAAGTAATTAGCCACCTTAAATTCAAAGTGAGAATTCCCCTCCAAAAAGATGAATGGCTTACCATGACTTAAAAAAGAAACAGCTCTCTGATTCCATGGTCTGGAACCCAGTTTTATCAAATCTACAGTTGTATACAAGTTCCAGAAGCTTTGGGGTTCTCTATAGTCAGCTCTGCTGATTGCTGATCCGGTGGAAAGCCACCACATGCCCCAGTCAAGTGTGCTGGTACAGCAATGCACACAGCCGATACATGCATTGGGGTCCAGCAGAGCCTTCACGGGACCTGTTACACTCATTGCACTACTCCACTCCCCAAACAAGGCCAGGCCACAGAATGCACACCGTGACCACCAGACATCACGTCACCGTACCCAGACGCGACACGGACTGACCTCTAACTTTGCACGTTTTAGCAGAAGAGACCCTGAGGGATTTCCTTTGCCCTCTCCACAGAAGGCTCAGCCGAACAGCGGTGGAATATGTTTTATCTCAGTGGTCCCCAACCTATCTAGACCCACGGACCCAGTAGCAGAGACTCTGAATATGTGTATTTTATTGATATTTCCCAGAGAAAATATGTTTAATGGTTTTTTTTTTTTATGAATGTAGGGCCCTCTTTAAAATCTTCACATGCTGGCACTACCTGCCCCGCTAGAAAGTTTATAAATATTCCTCTGTGTTAACCACTGTCAAAAAATGTTAGGTTTGCAGGCCACCATGGAATTAAATCTGGTGTTTTGTGAGAGAAATTGTATCTGTCATAGTTCTTCGGACCACTTTCACAGTGGTTTGGATCCACTGCTTTAATATCTCCGAGTTTTCATTCATGGAATTACCGCCGATCGTTTTCAATTGGAAATTCTGTGAATACCGTTGCATGCAATAGTCTACCACTGTAAACGTTACACGGAGTCTCTTCTTAATTATAAACGGTGGCTAAAACATGATCCTACTCAAGTTGCAAATTATTGGCAACTCCTCAATGTGGGTGAAATGTCACGAGAATTGGTGTCGGCATTATATTATCCAATGGCAACGGCCACAGCCCTGTAATTGTTTGCTCATGCAATTGCTGGCAGAAGAGCCGCCACTGAAGGGCGTTCAAGAGAGAATTTGGTCTCCTCCACCACGCTGACCAGACATGTCCAAAGAGAAAGAGGTCGGAGTACCCACACTTTAACTCACCACAGTAGACCGAAATTTATACACCACAGTCGACCGGTAGGTCCGGTAGGTCGACTGTGGTGTATCGACTGCGTTGTATCAATTTACCTTGTAAAAAAAACTGGTCACATTGATCAAAGGATAGCCCAGATTTTACAACCAGGGTGCTTAGATAAACAACCAGTGCTAAAAGATGTATTCCGCACGGTCATTAGCAGTGATTAATTTGTTTTTCATCGTCAAATTTGAACCACATTTTTGCAAAGCTCAACTAATAACTGATAACAACCACGAAGTATACGTGTTACAGAATCTTAACCTGATGTGCATTATTTATTTATGATTGCGGCCTATTTATAATTAATCTGAGGACATGTTTAGCTATCACATATCAAAGCTGAGGTAATTTTAGGTAATGTTTCACCACTCTTTTCCCCCTACACAGCTCCTAATGAGCAGCATTTCCCAAAGGTTTGAAGTGCACAGCCAAAGTCAGATTTAAATATAGTAGTTATGTCACCTGAAGTTTACTGAAGTTGTTAAGGTTAATAACTGCATCCATATACTCATTTATAAACGATCCCAATGTGCTCTCACTTTTATAAAGCAAAATAATTGCAATTACTTTATACCATTGTCTACATTATTGTTAATATAAAACCGAAGCTTACATATTCTGAAATACAGTGTTCTGCGCATTCTGGCCTCTGCACATTTCGACTTCACTTTTAAATTGACATAGATCCATGTATTATGCAGCATTTAACCATTACCACGGATTGAGAAAAGTACAGATAACTTAGGAACATAAACTTCTGGATTGGCAACACAGCGAAGAACATCTCAGTAAAGAGATACCCGTTATGTAACTTCAACCAACCAAGTTAGTAGAAATGGGCCTCGCTATCACAAGACTGTGAAGACATTCATCAGTCACTTGTTTTCAATAAATTACCTCTGTTTTTTAAATAGTCGCTGTCCTCAAAACACCAGCCTGCCGTGACTTGGAAGGCAGGAGAATTGCGCTGTCAAGTTGCTCTTCTTGAATCTGCATCAGTGTGATTGACTTAGTATGAACGCATACTTCTGTGTAAGAAGTTGATTTTAAAAGGAATCTACGTGTCATCTCGGGTTTGCTATGTGCGTGTCACTTGACACCCTGGACACCTGAGGTTGTCCATCTCAAGAGATTATCCCGTGTAAAATATTTTAATAAACATTCTTTTGATAACGAGTGCTGTGTGGGAAAAAAATATTCCAGTCCTACTTACAACAGATCGGCATAACAATATTTGAAACCCCAAAACCTTATCTCTGTCTCCAGAACTAACCCACGAGGTGCTCTAATTATACACCAAAGTCTGCGTCACTGTCTACATTAAGAATAGGGAGCTACATGAGGATCCATTGCCCACCCTTTTTTCTTCACCGTGAACCATTTTTCCCCCTCTTCTCATTATAGAGCGAGAAAGTGACTAAACAGTTGCCGCAGCAGGCGATGGCGGGGGAATGTGCCGCGTGGCGGCCTTCCTGTCCACAGGCCCTGCCGTCCGGGCTCTTGCAGCTGTCCCCCTGCTCCGTCATCGCCTCCTGCGCTTGGCGCCCTGAGCACGCCGCTGCTCAACATTTTTGTTCATCGCTCTGGCCACAACTTTGTTTGTGGGCGTTGTCACAAATTAGCAAGGCAATCACTGGCAAGGCTTCTACATGGAAACACATTTATTTATTTATAAACAAAGGCAATATTTAACACAATCTAAAGCTACTGTTAAGTGCCATAATTATTTAAAGGGACTGAGGTAATTACTGTAATTAGCAACGCTTTCTCTGTGTGTAGTCAATTTATTGCGTGACGTATTGTAACATAGCATTTAGCACGACATTTATCAGAATGCTCATGAATTGCTGCCCTGTGTTGAAAACATTCATCACCAACCAAATTAAAAAGGCCTCAAGAAAACGACTAAAATTCAGTTTCATGAGTTTAGGCGTATAGACTAGGCAGTAGTTTACACCACTTGGTTGACCTGCTGCAGTACATCCCCAAGCTACAGGGTAGCCAGGGCGCTGAAAGGTTGTAAGTGCTGTCACCTCCTCGGTAAGTGCGAGGTGATTGGAAATGAAGAGGATGGCTTCCCCACCAATGTCACCCCCTTGCCCATGTCTGGTCATGACGACGCCGCAGAGCTGCGATGGAGATGGGAGAGCGGTGGGGGGAGTCTGATACCTAAGTTGGGTCCCCTTGCGAATCCTTTCTTATCCTAGACTCAACATCTCCTGTTTATCATCCAGGGGGGCCCCAACGACCGAGAGACAGGGTCAACTTGGATATGTCTATTGGAGATATGTGAGAAATTGGACCTGGAGTTGTGTGCGCAATGTAAACGCTGTTGTTGTGCATTGCGTACTCACAGTGGGATGAGTTCGACCACTGGACTGACTCAGTTTGGGTCCAGATCAGAGGTCGCAATCGGGTACCCGATACCCGTACCCTACCCGATACCCGGCTACCCGTACCCGGCCGGGTACGGGTACGGGTACCCGTTTGCGACCCTGGTGCGGCCGGGTACAGGTACGGGTAGGCCGAGTCACTGGTGAGTAACCGTTTGTCACTCATTTCCCAACGTCTTGTCTCTTCTCACAATTCAAGTTCCTAGAATCATCCCACCCGCGCCTGCAACATGGCTTCATCCCAGAGGTCGCAATCGGGTACCCGATACCCGTACCCTACCCGATACCCGGCCGGGTATGGGTAGCCGGGTATCGGGTACGGGTAGGGTACGGATCCCGTTTGCGACCCTGGTGCGGCCGGGTACGGGTAAGGAATCAAAACCCATTTGCGACCTCTGGTCCAGATTGAGGATGGCACTCTGGGGTATGGTGGAGGGGGGGGGGATGTAAAACATCAAGCCAGAGTGGGGATTGTGATTAGCAACAGGATAGTTAAGTGTGCACCAGTGGATGAGTGGAATATTTGAATCAAGCTACAATTTCGACATTGCACCATGTCAGTAGTAGACTATGCACCGACTGAGAAAGCAGAGGATAGTAAATGCCAATTTGTATGATACAATCTTGATTTTAAGCTTTCATGACTGCAGGAATCCATACTCTTTGGTTCTTTCGGTAAAGTCACGTAGTTAGAAATAAAATAAAATAAAACAAATCACGACGTTTCATCGCAACACAAGCAATCGTCATCAGGTGGGACAACTACAGCAAGAACCAACTGCTGAAGAAGGCGAGAGAGCTTCCGTGGCACGAGGTTATATAGACTACTAGCTTTACTACCCGGCTTCGCCCGGGACTTGTATTCACGACGCCCGGCCGCCTTTGTCTCCCCAGTGGCTATGTTCACACAACACACCAGTTACTCGTTTGAGGCTGAGTCGACCTAGGGGAGGCCAAGGACCGGTAAAAATAATCGTCACCGGTGGTGGCCGTGAGGGGGAAACGAAAATTGGGTCGCCGGATTCGTAGCACAGCGCGCTAACCACTACACTACAATGCGTTACGCTTCCACATGCGCGGGTCACGTGACAGATTTGACGTCACAACTCACTTGCTGTGCAAAAAATATATGAATGTCCTCAGCCGGGTATGATGAGCGGGGACTTGCACAGTACAAGGGTGACATAGACGAGGGCAGAAGAATGATGTCACCGGATTACTTGAGTTTTGCAGCAGCAATGTATTAATTATCTGGAACACATTGTTTGAACATAGGTCATGCACGCTGGCATGGAGTTCGCCAAACAAGTGAGACTGAGACTGATGACAGGAGGCGACTCAGCCAATCATCTTTTTAGGGTTGAAACATTGCTTTTCACTGTACCGTGTCTGAATGCACTGCCAGATTGTTTTGACTTGTGGGAAGTCACCCGATGGATGCTCCATTGATATACACTCACTTGTGACGTGTTACTCCACAACACAGTCTTATATTCCCATAAGTTTTATTCACGCCAAGTCCTACAGGAAAAAGAGTCTAATCAGAATGGGTTCTCACCTGGTGTCAATAATATTTATAAGAGGGATGAGTTTCGGATTTAAAAAAGGCAGATTTTGAAAGGGCAAATTCAGATCCTTTACATTGGGTGAGATGTAACGCGTCTTCGTGCTCACACAGGTGACGTCACCCGATGCCACGTGATACCACGTCGGTGGAAAAAGCATGAAAGTGATGGCATGTTGCGGAATATTGTGATCAGTCCTAAACAGAACATTGTTTTAGGATTATATAAAATTGTTTCTCGATTGTATTTTCAGATCAGTCTGAACATCAGAAACACATCCCTGTCATATACACTTTGTCAATCCTTTCTTGGTAACGTTATGTTTCTGGTTGAGTAACGTACATTTTAAAGATGCTCACATGAACCCATTGGAGCTGGAGTCATGGCATGTGGGAAAGGTGCCAGATGCCGGTCTCTTAAATTCAACCTTCTAATTCTAAATAGTTCTGCCTCACCATTAAGGATGTAATTAACACATTCCTGTTACGCAAAAAATGCACATGTACAATGAGGGAAATAAGTATTTGACCCCTCTGCAAAACATTACTTAGTACTTGGTGGCAAAACTCTTGTTGGCAATCACAGAGGTCAGGCGTTTCTTGTAGTTGGCCACCAGGTTTGCACACATCTCAGGAGGGATTTTGTCCCACTCCTCTTTGCAGATCTTCTCCAAGTCATTAAGGTTTCGAGGCTGACGTTTGGCAACTCGAACCTTCAGCTCGCTCAACATATTTTCTATGGGATTAAGGTCTGGAGACTGGATAGGCCACTCCAGGACCTTAATGTGCTTCTTCTTGAGCCACTCCTTTGTTGCCTTGGCCGTGTGTTTTGGGTCATTGTCATGCTGGAATACCCATCCACGACCCATTTTCAATGCCCTGGCTGAGGGAAGGAGGTTCTCACCCAAGATTTGACTGTACATGGCCCCGTCCATCGTCCCTTTGATGCGGTGAAGTTGTCCTGTCCCCTTAGCAGAACAACACCCCCAAAGCATAATGTTTCCACCTCCATGTTTGACGATGGGGATGGTGTTCTTGGGGTCATAGGCAGCATTCCTCCTCCTCCAAACACGGCGAGTTGAGTTGATGCCAAAGAGCTCCATTTGGGTCTCATCTGACCACAACACTTTCACCCAGTTGTCCTCTGAATCATTCTTCAGATGTCCATTAGCAAACTTCAGACGGGCATGTATATGTGCTTTCTTGAGCAGGGGACCTTGCAGGCACTGCAGGATTTCAGTCCTTCACGGCGTAGTGTGTTACCAACTGTTTTCTTGGTGACTATGGTCCCAGCTGCCTTGAGATCATTGACAAGATCCTCCCGTGTAGTTCTGGGCTGATCCCTCACTGTTCTCATGATCATTGCAACTCCACGAGGTGAGAACTTGCATGGAGCCCGAGGCCGAGGGAGATTGACAGTTCTTTTGTGTTTCTTCAATTTGCGAATAATCGTACCAACTGTTGTCACCTTCTCACCAAGCTGCTTGGCGATGGTCTTGTAGCCCATTCCAACCTTGTGTAGGTCTACAATCTTGTCCCTGACATTCTTGGAGAGCTCTTTGGTCTTGGCCATGGTGAAGAGCTTGGAATCTGATTGATTGATTGCTTCTGTGAACATGTGTCTTTTATACAGGTAACAAGCTGAGATTAGGAGCTCTCCCTTTAAGAGTGTGCTCCTAATCTCAGCTCGTTGCGTGTATAAAAGACACATGGGAGCCATAAATCTTTCTGATTGAGAGGGGGTCAAATACTTATTTCCCTCATTAAAATGCAAATCAATTTATAACATTTTTGACATGCGTTTTTATGGATTTTGTTGTTGTTATTCTGTCTCTCACTGTTCAAACAAACCTACCATTACAATTATAGACTGATCATTTATTTGTCAGTGGGCAAATGTACAAAATCAGCAGGGGATCAAATACTTTTTTCCCTCACTGTATACTACTATAAAACATGTGGAACATCAAATCCCCGGATGCATTTGCATGCAGATTTGTTTTCTTGTCACATGATGCAGGTTTTTGTTTTTCAAGCTGGATTCCGTTCTAAAAGAACTAAAACATTTAATGATTAATTTTTTCTCGTGTCGTTCATGCAAATTGCATCTCACAGTCGCTGATGAACCACAGACAAACTGTAAGGCTACCAGGCAGTGAGCCAGTGCCAACAATTGCTCTGCAGTTCTCTATGTATTCAGATATTTTCAGCGAATTAATGAGTGTGTATACTACATGTGAGAGAAAAACGGAGAACCCGGAGAAACCCCACGCATGTGAGGGGGCAACAGCAACCAAAATAATAAGTAGAGCCATTTTTTCTGAATTCGATTTAAAACAATCTTTCAAGAGCCGCAAGGCGTGTGAATAGATTTTCCTTCATAAATAACGTCACAAATAAGTCATTAATGAGTCGTAGCTGCAGGTTGCCGACCCCTGCCCATGGTAAACTGGACTTCCATGGCAAACTGGAATTCCATGGTAAACTGCACTCCCATGGTAAATTGGCATTCCATGGTAAACTAGACCTCCATTTGTAAACTGGACTCCCATGGTCAACGGGGACCACCTATCCTACGTGTTAGAGTGTAAAGGACCGGATAAAGTAAATTAAGTTTTGCAAATAAAATGGCTACCCGCAAAGGGGCAGCCAAAAAGCCGCAAGGGGGCACCCAAAGAGCCGCATGCGGCTCCGGAGCTGCATGTTGCCAACCCCTGCTCTATCCCATCCATACAGAATGGACATGATCTGTCCACACTTTTCTGTACTGCATTCTGCTGGCGAGCCAGGGTATTGCACCTCGTTGCGCACGGGAAGGGAGCCTTTCAACATTTTTGTCATTTTGGGAGGTGATCCACCAATCCTCGCTGCATAGCCACCACCATGCGGCATTATGGCTGTTTTCAGCTGAGAATGAGATTAATTTTGGCCAAATCAAACTCTTTAAGTTCAACATTTTTGCTGACTGTGTAAGGCTAAGTGCAACTGTAGATTTAGCCCAGTGTCTTTTCTAATTTACTACTTGTAGCAAGAAACTCACCTCTGGATGCAAGTGTAATGACTCTCGGACAACACGAACTGTATAGGGTTTATGTATTTCTTATTTAGGGCGCTTCACGCAGATAATCTGGTGAGGGATGACGCACAGGTATCTTGGGCCACGCAAGTGGCGACGACGCGACGACAGCGACGACATGAAGACAGCAAGGACAACGATGACGAGAAGACAGCAACGATGCGAAGACAGCGACGGTGTAAAGACAGTCGACTCCGATCCCACGGCAGCCTCGAACCTTGCTTCTCGCCTCCTTTTATTCCCGGCGTGACCCTCACTCCCCTCCCGGCCACACCCCCTTTCTCGAACTCTCTAGCTCGTTCCCGAACTTCCCAGATGGTTCCTCCCTTCTCACAACTTGCCCTCTGTTAATGTCCACCCCTATAATTACCCCTCGTGACCACTAAGCCACGTACAGGCCCTGCACCCGCACTGTCTCCACACACGCACTGTCTCTACACAAGTACTGCTGAACATTGTCCCAGTATTCTGAAGAGTGAGGCACACAGCGCATAATCCATTACAAGTGAAGATTAATTACAAAAAACCTCTGTGGGGCACAACAAGTTTTTGGCCTGCAGTATTTGGCTGGCCCGTAGCTACCATAAATCCCACGTCCAATGCACACACACGCTCCAGAAATGCGGCCCACGTGGGTATTTTAATAGTTATTTTCCGAGAGATGTGAATAGGATCCACTCAAATTAGAGGCAGCAGAGACAAGTGCGGGGTGGTAACATGTGCACGTGCGTACATAACGTCTAAAAATAAGTTGCGGGGTGGCTTCACAAAATATAACAAGGACCGTTGCTTAGCATGACATACACAAATGTGCCTGGCCATGGTGTCCATGCAAAATGTAAATGTAATTTTGCATGAGTTAAATATTTACAGCACTTGTAATGGTGTGTTGCAGCCTTGGGTACAATGCCACATTATGGGTTGTCCTAGACTTATTGGCTCAGTCAGCCCGTGGTTTAATAACCTAGATTTAAACTTTGATATATCATACAGGGACACACTCAAGACGCTTATGAATACAGGAACAATTCAAATGCTGCAATCACACGAGGCCTCTTTAGTTTACCATGACCAAGAACCAACTACACCTCAAACCTCCCCATATAAACCAAGAAAATGTGTTTCATTACACTTTCTAACATTTTACAATGAGTGCAATGTGCTCAAAAGTCAAAAGTTATCAATACCACTGATGTCGTAAAATCGATTGAATGATCATTTCCTTCTGCCAGATCCTGAATCTGTTGATCCCAACAGTTGACCTTGAAGGAAGAGCCTTAGTGCCACCCCCATAAAACCTCCTTTTGCTAATTAATTCTACAACGCTGTCTTGCTATGTAGTATCCCAAACTTCCTAGCATTCAATGTCTACCATTATCCCCATGCACTTATTCTATATTCATACTCTCACCTTCAGCATCAAACCCCTCACTCAACTTCCTTCTAAAAAAGCAGTCATCAAAAATAAACATCTTCAAATTATCTTATTAAATAATATGCTGGATAATTATGTAAATAGTATTATGGTTATTTACATGCATCATGCATAAAGCTTAGCCGAAGGGATCCAAATAAATGCATACCACCCAGAATAACAATAATGCGCAGTGCATTTTGTTGTCATTAATACATGGATCAGTACAGGATGCCAAAAATGTATAAGATGGCCCAATAAGCTGGTGATCGATTTGCTCAGATGATGCGCATATTACCAGAAGAGCAATTATTGTAGCCATCCGCAAATTTGCGTAGGAAATTGTGAAAAGAATGTCAGCTGCAAAACGAATGTTAAAGTCCATGATTCATTGATTGACGAGATGAAGCAAATATGTAGTGATAGTGCCTCAATTCCTAACCATCTAAATGTGAAGCGATCTAACGCTTTGTTTTTTCCGATATAAATATGACCAATCAGGTATCCAATTAAAATGAGAGTATGAATCTAAATGAGTAATCATGTGGTAATAGGTTTTTACCCTTTCAACTGGTACAAAAACTGGCACCTTTTTACAAGGCATCATGTTTGCAATAACCACAACACAAGCAGTCAAAATGCAAACAAAAAGAAACAACTCTGATAATGATATGCACTGTCCTTGAAGTTGATTGGTCCACACCCGAGACAGCTTTTCTTAGAGCCTAGTCTCCATTGGTGTTGGACCAGATGACGCCAAAGGCGTACAACTCAAAAACAGCGCACTATCAGAGTATTGAGAGCTCGGGGTAAGCATTTACATATCATTATCAGAGTTGTTTCTTTTTGTCTGCATTTTGACTGCTTGTGTTGTTGTTATTGCAAACATGATGCCTTGTATAAAGGTGTCAGTTTTTGTACCAGTTGAAAGAATAAAAACCTATTACTATATTTTGCCACTGGTAAAGGAGGTCTCATAGTGAGATTAATCATGTGGTCAAGCAAACAATGAAATAGTGATATATATTCGCGTGCATTATCCACATTGAAATACGACCTGCGTGCTCTGCAATGTACAAATATCAGTCTGCACAAATATCAGACACAGGGAACCCACGTTTGACAATAGAGCCAACAAAGTCTGGGCGCTCGACACACACACCTACGCGACTTTACCGAAAATACCAGAGAGTATGGATCCTTGCAGTCACGAAAGCTTCAAATCTAGAACGCACACACTCATCAGCTCTGGGAAAAGCACGCTCATATTTCACCCGTGCATGCCACGGCTATTTTATCGATGTGACACTTAAATAACAACATTCAAGTGTGTGGCATGTGTATCCGTTACTTTACAAATGCTGTTGTGTATTTACAGGGCAAATGGTCGTGGTTTGGGGTTCTAATAGGTCGGTGCATTTGGCATTCGCACCATTCTTAAGGTTCAGGGCGATCGTCACGGAGGAAGGCGCTGCTCTGTTCATTAAGGCGCCATTTTCCACTTTCTTTTTTGAGCGACACTCGAAATCGTTCCCAAAAACACAGGGTGTGTCACTCCCAGAGGGTGTGTCACTCCCAGAGGGTGTGCCACTCCCAGGGGGTGTGTCACTCCCAGAGGGTGTGTCACTCCCAGGGGTGTGTCACTCCCAGAGGATGTGTCACTCCCAGGGGGTGTGTCACTCCCAGAGGGTGTGTCACTCCCAGAGGGTGTGACACACCCAGAGGGTGTGCCACTCCCAGAGGGTGTGTCACTCCCAGAGGGTGTGCCACTCCCAGGGGGTGTGTCACTCCCAGAGGGTGTGTCACTCCCAGGGGGTGTGTCACTCCCAGAGGATGTGTCACTCCCAGGGGGTGTGCCACTCCCAGAGGGTGTGTCACTCCCAGAGGGTGTGACACACCCAGAGGGTGTGTCACTCCCAGAGGGTGTGTCACTCCCAGAGGGTGTGCCACTCCCAGGGGGTGTGTCACTCCCAGAGGGTGTGTCACTCCCAGGGGGTGTGTCACTCCCAGAGGATGTGTCACTCCCAGGGGGTGTGTCACTCCCAGAGGGTGTGTCACTCCCAGAGGGTGTGACACACCCAGAGGGTGTGCCACTCCCAGAGGGTGTGACACTCCCAGAGGGTGTGCCACTCCCAGGGGGTGTGTCATTCCCAGAGGGTGTGTCACTCCCAGAGGGTGTGTAACTCCCAAAAGGTGTGTCACTCCCAGAGGGGTGTCACTCCCAGAGGGTGTGTCACTCCCAGAGGGTGTGCCACTCCCAGAGGGTGTGCCACTCCCAGGGGGTGTGTCATTCCCAGAGGGTGTGTCACTCCCAGAGGGTGTGCCACTCCCAGGGGGTGTGTCATTCCCAGAGGGTGTGTCACTCCCAGAGGGTGTGTAACTCCCAAAAGGTGTGTCACTCCCAGAGGGTGTGACACTCCCAAAGGGTGTGCCACTCCCAGGGGGTGTGTCATTCCCAGAGGGTGTGTCACTCCCAGAGGGTGTGTAACTCCCAAAAGGTGTGTCACTCCCAGAGGGGTGTCACTCCCAGAGGGTGTGACACTCCCAGAGGGTGTGCCACTCCCAGGGGGTGTGTCACTCCCAGAGGGTGTGCCACTCCCAGGGGGTGTGTCACTCCCAGAGGGTGTGTCACTCCCAGGGGGGTGTCACTCCCAGAGGGTGTGTCACTCCCAGAGGGTGTGCCACTCCCAGGGGGTGTGTCACTCCCAGAGGGTGTGTCACTCCCAGGGGGTGTGTCACTCCCAGAGGATGTGTCACTCCCAGGGGGTGTGTCACTCCCAGAGGGTGTGTCACTCCCAGAGGGTGTGACACACCCAGAGGGTGTGCCACTCCCAGAGGGTGTGACACTCCCAGAGGGTGTGCCACTCCCAGGGGGTGTGTCATTCCCAGAGGGTGTGTCACTCCCAGGGGGTGTGTCACTCCCAGAGGGTGTGTCACTCCCAGAGGGTGTGTCACTCCCAGGGGGTGTGTAACTCCCAAAAGGTGTGTCACTCCCAGAGGGTGTGCCACTCCCAGAGGGTGTGTCACTCCCAGGGGGTGTGTCACTCCCAGAGGGTGTGTCACTCCCAGAGGGTGTGACACTCCCAGAGGGTGTGCCACTCCCAGGGGGTGTGTCACTCCCAGAGGGTGTGTCACTCCCAGGGGGTGTGTCACTCCCAGAGGGTGTGTCACTCCCAGAGGGTGTGTAACTCCCAAAAGGTGTGTCACTCCCAGAGGGTGTGCCACTCCCAGAGGGTGTGTCACTCCCAGGGGGTGTGTCACTCCCAGAGGGTGTGTCACTCCCAGAGGGTGTGACACTCCCAGAGGGTGTGCCACTCCCAGGGGGTGTGTCACTCCCAGAGGGTGTGTCACTCCCAAGGGTGTGTCACTCCCAGAGGGTGTGTCACTCCCAGAGGGTGTGTCACTCCCAGAGGGTGTGTCACTCCCAGGGGGTGTGTAACTCCAAAAAGGTGTGTCACTCCCAGAGGGTGTGCCACTCCCAGAGGGTGTGTCACTCCCAGGGGGTGTGTCACTCCCAGAGGGTGTGTCACTCCCAGAGGGTGTGACACTCCCAGAGGGTGTGCCACTCCCAGGGGGTGTGTCACTCCCAGAGGGTGTGCCACTCCCAGGGGGTGTGTCACTCCCAGAGGGTGTGTCACTCCCAGGGGGGTGTCACTCCCAGAGGGTGTGTCACTCCCAGAGGGTGTGCCACTCCCAGAGGGTGTGTCACTCCCAGAGGGTGTGTCACTCCCAGAGGGTGTGTAACTACCAAAAGGTGTGTCACTCCCAGAGGGTGGGCCACTCCCAGAGGGTGTGTCACTCCCAGAGGGTGTGCCACTCCCAGGGGGTGTGTCACTTCCAGAGGGTGTGTCACTCCCAGGGGGTGTGTCACTCCCAGAGGGTGTGTCACTCCCAGGGGGTGTGCCACTCCCAGGGGGTGTGTCACTCCCAGAGGGTGTGTCACTCCCAGAGGGTGTGTCACTCCCAGGGGGTGTGTCACTCCCAGAGGGTGTGTCACTCCCAGAGGGTGTGTCACTCACAGAGGGTGTGTCACTCCCAGGGGGTGTGTCACTCCCAGAGGGTGTGTAACTCCCAAAAGGTTTGTCACTCCCAGAGGGTGTGCCACTCCCAGAGGGTGTGTCACTCCCAGAAGGTGTGCCACTCCCAGGGGGTGTGTCACTTCCAGAGGGTGTGTCACTCCCAGGGGGTGTGTCACTCCCAGAGGGTGTGTCACTCCCAGGGGGTGTGACACTCCCAGGGGGTGTGTCACTCCCAGAGGGTGTGTCACTTCCAGAGGGTGTGTCACTCCCAGAGGGTGTGTCACTCCCAGGGGGTGTGCCACTCCCAGAGGGTGTGCCACTCCCAGGGGGTGTGTCACTCCCAGAGGGTGTGTCACTCCTAGGGGGTGTGTCACTCCCAAAGGGTGTGCCACTCCCAGAGGGTGTGTCACTCCTAGGGGGTGTGTCACTTCCAGAGGGTGTGTCACTCCCAGAGGGTGTGTCACTCCCAGGGGGTGTGCCACTCCAAAAAGGTGTGTCACTCCCAGAGGGTGTGCCACTCCCAGAGGGTGTGTCACTCCCAGGGGGTGTGTCACTCCCAGGGCGTGTGCCACTCCCAGAGGGTGTGTCACTCCCAGGGGGTGTGTCACTTCCAGAGGGTGTGTCACTTCCAGAGGGTTTGTCACTCCCAGAGGGTGTGTCACTCCCAGGGGGTGTGCCACTCCTAGGGGGTGTGTCACTCCCAGAGGGTGTGTCACTCCCAGAGGGTGTGCCACTCCCAGGGGGTGTGCCACTCCCAGAGGGTGTATCACTCCCAGAGGGTGTGTCACTCCCAGGGGGTGTGTCACTTCCAGAGGGTGTGTCACTCCCAGGGGGTGTGTCACTCCCAGAGGGTGTGTCACTCCCAGGGGGTGTGACACTCCCAGGGGGTGTGTCACTCCCAGAGGGTGTGTCACTTCCAGAGGGTGTGTCACTCCCAGAGGGTGTGTCACTCCCAGGGGGTGTGCCACTCCCAGAGGGTGTGCCACTCCCAGGGGGTGTGTCACTCCCAGAGGGTGTGTCACTCCTAGGGGGTGTGTCACTCCCAAAGGGTGTGCCACTCCCAGAGGGTGTGTCACTCCTAGGGGGTGTGTCACTTCCAGAGGGTGTGTCACTCCCAGAGGGTGTGTCACTCCCAGGGGGTGTGCCACTCCAAAAAGGTGTGTCACTCCCAGAGGGTGTGCCACTCCCAGAGGGTGTGTCACTCCCAGGGGGTGTGTCACTCCCAGGGCGTGTGCCACTCCCAGAGGGTGTGTCACTCCCAGGGGGTGTGTCACTTCCAGAGGGTGTGTCACTTCCAGAGGGTTTGTCACTCCCAGAGGGTGTGTCACTCCCAGGGGGTGTGCCACTCCTAGGGGGTGTGTCACTCCCAGAGGGTGTGTCACTCCCAGAGGGTGTGCCACTCCCAGGGGGTGTGCCACTCCCAGAGGGTGTATCACTCCCAGAGGGTGTGTCCCTCCCAGGGGGTGTGCCACTCCCAGAGGGTGTGCCACTCCCAGACGGTGTGTCACTCCCAGACGGTGTGTCACTCCCAGAGGGTGTGTCACTCCCAGGGGGTGTGCCATTCCCAGGGGGTGTGTCACTCCCAGAGGGTGTGTCACTCCCAGGGGGTGTGTCACTCCCAGAGGGTGTGTCACTCCCAGGGGGTGTGCCATTCCCAGAGGGTGTGTCACTCCCATAGGGTGTGTCACTCCCAGGGGGTGTGCCACTCCCAGAGGATGTGTCACTCCCAAAGGGCGTGTCACTCCCAGAGGGTGTGTCACTCCCAGGGGGTGTGTCATTCCCAGAGGGTGTGACACTCCCAGAGGGTGTGTCACTCCCAGGGGGTGTGTCACTCCCAGAGGGTGTGTCACTCCCAGGGGGTGTGTCATTCCCAGGGGGTGTGACACTCCCAGGGGGTGTGTCACTCCCAGAGGGTGTGTCACTCCCAGGGGGTGTGCCACTCCCAGAGGGTGTGTCACTCCCAAAGGGCGTGTCACTCCCAGAGGGTGTGTCACTCCCAGGGGGTGTGTCATTCCCAGAGGGTGTGACACTCCCAGAGGGTGTGTCACTCCCAGGGGGTGTGTCACTCCCAGAGGGTGTGTCACTCCCAGGGGGTGTGTCATTCCCAGGGGGTGTGACACTCCCAGGGGGTGTGTCACTCCCAGGGGGTGTGTCACTCCCAGAGGGTGTGTCATTCCCAGAGGGTGTGTCACTCCCAGAGGGTGTGTCACTCCCATGGCTTTGGCGGTGCACAAAGAAGCCAACTGCTCGGGAATCTGCAGTGCAACAGATACATATCGTAAGACGCTCCTCGGACAATTTTTTTAATAAAAAAATAAAATGTACTTATCCACATTTGAAATAATTGATAGCGTGTCTGCTTTCACTGTGACACTTATATTATCTCTAAATTATATTGTACAACTGTATTTAACGCTCTCTGTCAGCGGATCGCACCCACGTCGCTATGGTATATCCCAAAATGTGGTTGAGAAATTGGTTCAGTGCTGGCAGGCCATGTGGCCAGATGACGAACGTGTCATCCACGTATCTCTTCGAAAAGGAAGGACGTAGGGTGGATGTCTGGATGGCATCCGTCTCAAATTTCTCCATGAAATAATTCGCTACCACTGTCGATAAGGGAGAACCCATTGGGGTACCCTCATTCTGTTTGTAGAATTTACCACTCCATCCTACGTGCCGATGTCAGCTGTTATTTTTTACTCTCTGTGTCTCTTTGAATTGCACTCTCATGTTCACGTCCGTGGATTGCACTCTCATGGTGCTAATCTCTCATTAACACTGCTGTTGTGCGCATATGCGGGCATGATACTCTTATGCGGCGACGGAAGCTCATTCTCTCTCATCTCCCTCTCTCCCTAATCCCCCATTAACACAACTGAGGTGCTTGCGTCCGGGGGTGGAATTCCTTTCCAGCTCAGACCCCGCTTGCTTGCCCATCGCCACATATATAGCCTTGTTGTAGCTGCTCTCTCGCTAGTTCAGCAGTTCCACTGCTGGATTATATTTTTTCCGCCTGAGGACGACCGCTTGTGTTGCGATCGAAGCGTCGTGATTTATTTTATTTTATACCTACGTGACTTTACCGAAAGAAACAAAGAGTATGGATTCCTGCAGTCACGAAAGCTTCAAATCAAGATTCAACGTAACAAATATAAACAATTAAAATTCTGAATGCAAGTGTTCAAATAAATGAAATAAACTTATGTCTCCTGACTTTTGGGCCAACCTGTATATCTATCTATATATATCAAAGTCAAAAATTGTGTGTGGGTTTGTGGCGGGGTTTATGTGTGGGTTTGTGTGTGGTCGCGCGCTTGCCTCTCCAACGGTGGGGTTTACGTGAAAAAAATAGCCAGATACCACACCGTAAGCCCCGTGGTGAGCAAGCGCTATTCTCTTTTCACATCCGTCAACTTAGTTTAATTAGCGATTTAGTGCATTTTTTGTGCGCTTCCCGTTTAGCTATTAATGTATTTCTGACGCGTGCACGACCATACCAACTCACGTGCTTTTGGTGGGGGGGACTGCCCATGCCAAGTCGCACGCCTTCGGTGGGAGTGAGGGGGACATTTTCTTTCGCGTTAAAACCCCTATAAAAATACACTAAACGCTCAAGTAAATTCTTCACTGTCTTATGTCCCCCACACCCAGATGCCTGCAGTTATTACTACTATACAGTCGGTAGATGCCACCACTATAGGCCATTGATATTACTGCAGAGCGGCCGGGGTCATCGTGGCTGGAGGGGGGGGGTCAGAGGTAGCATCCCAGCCCCAGCCTGCCAAGGTGCCACCTCGGCCGGCTGGACAATCTAGGCGTGGCCAGAGGCTCTGTACGGGACTAGGCCTCACCACGCCACTCTGCCAGGTGAGTATTTTGTGCTATAGAGTCCATAAATACTACTATAGAGTCAGTATGTACTACTGTAATGATAGCAGGTACCACCACAGTCGGTATGCACTGCTGTAATCATAGTAGGTACCACCGCAGTCAGTATGCACTGCTGTAATCATAGCAGGTACCACCACATTATGCATTGCTGCAGTGAAAGCAGGTACCACCACAGTATGCACTGCGGTAATCATAGCAGGTACCACCACAGTATGGACTGCCATAATTATAGCCGGTACCACCACAGTCAGTACGCACTGCTGTTAGATTTTTAAGAGTAGTTTAGAAATATTTTTAAGACCCGGGCAACGCCGGGTACTTCCCGCTAGTATAGAATAAATTATATATATATATTTCACATGCACATTAATTATACTTAATAAACAAAACACTATTGCAGGTGCATGTGTAGAGGAGTATTGTGAGTAACGAATGAAGGGGCGAGCAGAGGAAGATGCGAGCGGGTTGCCAATCAACAATGATGTAACGTCACGTGTAACGGAACGGGTCTTTGGTGAGCACCTTTGGGAACATAGGTGAAGCCGAGCTGGGGGGGGAGGAGCCACCCAAAGGGTTCTTAAGGGGAGCCCCGTGACGGAGGCGTGGTCGTCGTAGGGAGCCAGGGTAAGGATCGGCTGCAGAGGGTCTCTCCCTCCGTATCGCGGAGTGGTGTTGGCTGAACCCCCGCTCCGGGCAGATGAGTGGGAGAGCCAAGGGGATGGCCGAGGGTAGGGTCCCGTAGTATTCAGTAAGGATCGGCTGGAAGAGGGTCTCTCTCTCCTCATCGCGGAGCGGTGTTGGCTGAACCCCCGCTCCGGCCAGACAAGTGATAGAGCCCAAAGGGTAGCCGAGGGTAGGACCCAATTAGTATTCTGCGTCCGGGGTAAAGGACCAAAATACAGTGCACCTACACTGGTATGAGCATAGGATGCTGAGTGTAACAGCGTTTTATTAAACGGCAACAGCCCTTATAGAATTCCTCATCTCCGCGTGGTTCCACTGCACTACACATGAACTGTGATGTAATCATCAAGTGGATGGTTTATGTTTCACTAAAGCCCACGTAAACCACGGGCATGTACAGGGGAATTCCCGGAGCATTGGATGACGTCACAAGCTTGAGTTTTTTCAAAGGCCCACGTGACTCCCAACTCATCTGTTACGTCATCAAACGCAGTGCCGTTACCAATTACGTCATGCAGATCGAGCTTCCATTTGCGCGTGTTTTCACAATTATCTCAACATGTGAGTGGAAGTTTCCACGAAAGAATTATCCTGAAAGTTACGATGATGATAGTACAATGGTGTTTGTTACGGTCGTGTTGATTGTAGTGGTGATGGAACTGAAGCTGCTCTTTGTTTGAAGTTGATTGATGAAAGTGATGGTAATGCACAGCTGCGAATTGGCATTGTGGTAGTAGACGTGATGGTTTACTTGTTTGTGGTGGTGATGATAGTGAGAATATTTGCGATAGTGTTAGTGATGGTAATGCCGATTGTGGTGTTCATAAATGTTGTAGGTTATTACTTTAATGAATCAAAGTGTTATTTTATTTATTTTAACAAAAGCTTAAAACTAACTGACATTAATATTAATACATGCAATACATTTTTTTAGGACTTTTACAAATATCTCGGCCTCGCTGTGTGCTGCGTTGCACCGCTAGTCGAGTAGATAACCATGTGTTCAATAAACCCTCGGAGCCAGGATGACCGTCCAACTCCGATCGTCATTTATTGATTGTAACAGGTAAAACTGGTGAGAAAACACAGATACAGCATCTGTTATAATTCGGAAACACCCACACAATGAACACCACAGCATCAGAACGTTGTCTTAGATAACAATAGATCCTGGAAGGACCAGGCCCCCACATTACCCCTGAACAACTAGACAAAGGCACAAGCTGGTGCGTTGCATACAGGCACATAGTGTATTCATCCCACTGCACCCCAAATGTACAGCATTACACTTAACACTAAACTGTGGATGAGATACTTCGTCATCACTCTCAGGATCGCAACATGGGCACAAGTCTGACTCAACCTACTAAATCACCAGTAACATCCACAATAAGGAAAGTCACAGGCTTCGTTACTAACTAGGCCTCGTATTTACTACAACAACTTAACGGCACCATAAAGGCATTTACATTGCTATAACGGTCATTCCAACATTACAACAGCATTTCCAATATTATAGGAATATAAACAACTTACAGATAATGCTTCTTAAGCTCCCACAATAGACAAGTGCGGCTGTGGTCTCACTGAGATGCGATGCGTGCCGCCATCTTGACTTATCTGTGTAATGGCTGACGCCCGCGTGGTACAGTGGAAATCTAACATCGTCACTTCCTGGTCACGTGACCAACATTAGCATAAAAAAACAGGAACTTCCTGTGAACGCACGCTCCACATCTGCCGTGAGGCAAGACACTCCCCGTCTGGTATCTAGGAGATACCACCATTTATTTCCTACCTCATAAACAAGTGTATAACAACTTCAACGGGTCGACTTATTTGTCCATATCTTTGCGAGAGAGAAGTAGTACTATCTCAACTATGGGCCTGATGAAAGTTCTTGCGACACCTTGCTTCGCAATCATAACCTCGACCTTTCGAACTTTTCCATCGGCACTTGGAATCGACTTGAGGATGCGGCCCATTGGCCACTCATTCCGTTTGGCTTGGTTGTCCTTCAGTAGGACGAGGTCGCCTTCTTGGATGTCTGGTCTATTAGACTGCCACTTGTTGCGCACTTGGAGTGTCGTAAGGTACTCGTTTTTCCAGCGACGCCAGAACGTGTTCGCGAAGCTCTGCACTTGTCTCCATTGACGTCTGTAGAGGTCTGCAGTGCTGGCCTCCTCGGTAGGTGCTGTGAGCACATCTGTCTTCTGGGTAAGAAGTGTAGCAGGAGTCAAGATGAATGGTGACTCCGGGTCGGTTGAGATGGGGATCAGGGGTCTTGAGTTAATTATGGCTGAGACCTCGGCCATGAGAGTGGCCAAGACCTCGTGAGAGAGCCGTGTGGACCCGACATCACATAGCATGGAGTCGAGAATGCGTCGAGCAATCCCGATCATGCGTTCCCAGGCTCCACCCATGTGCAATGAGTGGGGAGGATTGAAGATCCATGTGCAGCCTTGGTCACTAAGGTATTTCCTGACAGAATAATCTTCGACATTCTCCGTATTGATCTTAAGCTCTTTACATGCTCCTATGAAATTGGTTCCACAATCAGAACGGAGTTGCTTGGCTGGCCCTCTGATGGTGAAGAACCTCCGGAGTGCATTTATAAAGCTCGAAGAGTCCATGGACTCGATGACTTCGATTTGCACTGCTCGTGTACTCATACAGGTGAACAGCACTGCCCAACGTTTGCTGTTCGCGAGCCCTCCTCTGGTGCGGCGGGAGATGACTGTCCACGGTCCGAACACGTCAATCCCTACAGAGGTGAAGGGAGGTTCCACACTGAGTCGATCGGCTGGGAGGTCTGCCATTTTCTGTTCTTCCTGTTTTCCACGTAGCTTGCGACACCGGATACACTTGTGGATTGTGCTGGCGATGCACCTCTTTGCTCCAACGATCCACAGCCCTGCAGATCGGATTGCTCCTTCTGTGAAGTGCCGACCTTGGTGCTTGACCTTCTCGTGGTAGTGGCGCACGAGTAAGATTGCGATGTGGCTCTGGCTTGGGATTATGAGGGGGTTTCGTTCATTCTCATCTAATTTTGCATTCCCTAGCCGACCACCGATCCTGAGCAAGTCGTCTTTGTCCATCCCGGGGTTAAGCTTCCTGAGGGTGCTGACCCTAGGAAGGTCTTCTCCCATTATGATGGCCTTGATCTCACTTGCATAAGCTGCCTGTTGCACACAGCGGAAGATTGATTTCCTTTCTCTGGAAAGCTCGTCTTCAGTGCGTGGCACTGTGCAGTAATGCCATCCATTGCAGCTACCAGTGGTGCCTCTCATCGGGCGATGGAAGCAGTCTGCGATATGCGTTAAATGTGCTATCGCTCGCACGAGCGTCGTCCATTTCGAGAAATGTTCAAAATGGTGTGGACTCAGTGGACTTCTTGGTCGCACATTTGTTACGAAAGTTGTCACTAGAGGACGAATCTCCTTGTCGGACTCGGGTTCTAAGAGTCCAAAGGTCTCCTTGGTAGTACATGGGCCAACGTCACGTCGTAACAGGAACGCTGGACCCGTCAGCCAGATGGTTTGATTCAGCAGAGATGCAGGGACGGACCTAGTTGCGAGATCTGCTGGATTCTGGTCAGTTGGAACGTAATTCCATTGCTCCGGCTGCGTCGATCTCCTGATGCGCTCCACCCGGTTGCTGATGTAGGTGTAGAACCTTCTGGTTTGGTTGTTTATGTAGCCTAGTACGACCTTACTGTCCGTGTAGAACTTGACCGCGTCCAGTTTGACGTCAAATTCGTCTAAGATCAGTTCCGCCACCTCTGTAGCAAGAATGGCTCCACACAGCTCGAGCCTTGAGATGGTATGTTCCGGTTGTGGGGCCTTGCCGTGGAACTCCTTCCAGAATTCCCACTCGGACGATAGCTCCGAGTCGAGGAACGGAGAGGCCACGGTCACAGCGACCACCGCCACGACCACCAGCAGAGCGACGAGCAGCGGCTTCACCTTAGTCTTCTTCCCGTCAGTCAGGACTGGCTTGGAGAAACGTGGAGGAACAAACTCCAACGAAGACGGTGGATGCACAAGCGAAGTCATGGTGGTTTCTTCGTAAGTCTGCACGGTACAGCCTTGACTTCTCTCGCCGAGTTCCTCTTTCAGCGTGAAGTGGTTGGGGCACGGTTTGAAGAGCGACGTGCGTCCATTCGTGAGCACACTCGTTCTGAATGTGCTAATGTGGTCTGGTTTGTGTATTCCCTTCAGACAAACGTCACCTACGATGACCCATCCTAGGTCGAGTCTCTGGGCATAGGGAGCGTCGTGAGGTCCATTGCGTTGGTTACGAACCTTGTGGACTCTCAGCATGTCCCTGCCGAGCAGAAGTAAAATCTGTGCCGCGTGATCCAATGGCGGGATGAACTCTGCTATGGGTTTCAGGTGTGGGTGGTGACGTGCAACTTCGGGCGTGGGAATCTCACTCCTGTCGTCCGGTATCTCGTTGCACTCTGTCACCGTAGGAAGGGCTAGCTTCATGGTGCTATCTATGGTTTCCACCATGAGGCCGCTCGCTCTTCTTCCCGCTGTCTCCATCAGTCCTGAGCATGTTCTGAGCGTGTATGGAAAGGAATTCCCACCTACACTTAGCTGAACTCTGACCTTGCCAAAGACCTGTTGCTCTGGTCGTCCATTATGGCGTACATCCTTACTGCCCTTTCAGGATGTCCTTTGGGATAGACTCGGACGAGGCATATCTTTGAGCAAGATCTTCCTTTGAAGCCTTCTCCACAGACTTCCGTGCATTTGGTTGTGATTGACGAAGTGAGTGCGGCGGTCTCGCCTTGCTCCCCGCCGTGCTCTGCTTCGGGATCGGAAGCCTTAGTGCTACTGGGTTTCGAGTAAAATGTGTGCAGAGCAGTTGCGTGTTTGTCGCTGCCACATTCCTCGCACTTGATATCTGCCTTGCAATTCCTTGCAAGGTGGTTAGTAGAAGCACAGCATTTGAAGCACACTCCAAATTCTTTCAGCATGTTCTTCCGCTCTTCCAATGGCTTCCTCCTGAACTCACGGCATTTCTGGAGGGAGTGAGGTTTATCATGCAATGGGCATTGCTTCTCTGGATCCTCTATCTTTTTCTTTGTGGTGGTTGCCTGGACGGAGTTTGCGAATGTCGCAGGAGAGACCTCAGCTTTCTTTAGAGCCTAGTCTCCATTGGTGTTGGACCAGATGACGCCAATAGGCGTACAACTCAAAGACAGTGCACTATCAGAGTATTGAGAGCTCGGGGTAAGCATTTACACTATGAGATCTCCTTTACCAGTGGAAAATATTGTAATAGGTTTTTACCAATGGAGACTAGGCTCTCAAGAAAGCTGTCTCGGGTGTGGACCAATCAACTTCAAGGACAGTGCATATCATTATCATCATCAGAGTTGTTTCTTTTTGTTTGCATTTTGACTTCTTGTGTTGAGGTTATTGCAAACATGATGCCTTGTATAAAGGTGTCAGATTTTGTACCAGTTAAAAGGGTAAAAACCTACTGTTAGCAAGCGCCTATGAAACGCCGACATGGCACACGATGGGGGTCGGTGGCCAGCACCACACCCGTCTGCTTTTGTCTACCTAGTGGCGATGTGTACACACCACACCAGGTACTCATTTAAGGTTGAGTCGACCTAGGGGAGGCCCAGAACTGGTTTAGATAATCCTAACTGGTGTTGGCCGTCAGTGGGAATCAAACTTGGGTAGATGGGTTTGTAGCGCAGCGGCGCTACCTGCAACACTACCACTACTCCACTTGTCGATACCACACACACACATCCGGAGCTAATCCTTAAATGGTTATACAGCTTAATTAAAACCCGAAACATGGAGCCCAAAACGGGTCTCTTTTTTTGAAATGATTCATTATTTTCTTTATTGTTTTGTGATTGGAATTGTGGCTGTGTGTTTATTACACTGTTATGTGTATGTATGACTAATCGTGTGTGTCTTTGCATGTGTGCATGTGTGTGTCCGTGCAGAAGTCTTAGATAGATTCAAAGACAGAATGACAGAATTGGAACGTGAAGAAATCATGGAATTCAATGAAGTTTTTTATTTTAAGATTCGTACGACAAATGTCCCTTTGAATGAGGGCTGCGATGACTTCCAAAACCACTACTTAACGGTAGCGCATGTTCATTCCAACTAATCCTACATCCCATCACAAACCACAACATACCTACATAAATGTGTACACTGTACTTGATTAATTGCTCGGGATCTTCTGTGTGAAGAACGCTGAAAATGTAAATCTACCCAACCTGGTTTGGGCCATTTCAGAAATGCTGTCCTGGTGTTACAAACCAACTGTATTTTGTCTCGAATTAAAATATTCTGGCCTAATTCTCAAATCAGGATACGAGCAAATGGTGGGGTCCACCTGAGTAGTGGGTGGGATTGGCAGAGAGTGGGTGGGGCCTATGAGGAGCATGCAGGCCGAACAAAACGTGAACGGGACTGAAGGGAGGGAGGGCTTGACATTCCATGGCTTTAATCTTGGTGGCCTCAGACAATGATTCATAAACACGGATGAGGGACATTCTATGAGTCACGCTTTGCATCGAGTGGTTTCTAGTGTGGGGCAAAGAGGCAATTGGCAGAAACATCAGAGAAAGTTGTGTGATGTAATAGCAGTGACTAATAAATGAGCACTTGATTGAACTGTTTTTTTAAACTGAGTCACGATTGAGCACTGAATGAAGGCACTGATTGTGTACTTAACTCTTCTGTTATTTTGTTACAGATCAAGGATGACCACTTGCTGTACCGCTACCAAGTACTGGATTTACTTGGGATGGGGGTCTCTGGACAGGTTCTCCGATGTCTGGATTGGCACTGATCTGCACTATAATCTCAGAGACTCATTTTAAATTCTGAGCCATAGAAAACACTCGCAAATTTAGCTCAAAAAGAGTAGCAGTTCAGGCAATTGTCCATGTCATTCAGGCCTAAATAAATGCTCGCAAACAGCATTTTACCTCAGTCAATGCGTCTATTTGAGCGCTACTTATGTGTTGTCAGTTCTGAGCCAGTGGTAGAAAGATCCACATTCACCTGATGGATAATGATGGCTAGAATGACCAACTTTAATGTCCTATGAAATTTTATATTTTTGTGGAGTTAAATATCTAAGCGAGCAAACAAAGTGAATTATCATCATTCTCAATCAGTTATGTCCATGTTTGTGGTGCGCAGTATTCGGACATTTCGGAACATGGCTGTACATGGCTCCAGAGATGCTCCAAGTCACCTGCTCCGTGGACATGTGGTACCTGGGCTGCGTGATCGCCGAGCTCGCCATTGGGTTTCCACTCTTCATGGACCAAAGTCTTCAACTTGCCCATTTCATTAAGGTACCTGAAATGTGCAACAATATAAGGCAATTCTTTTTTAATTAAAATTGCAACCAAGAGCAGAGCCTAATTCTAGTTGAAGCGGCTCAAGAACCTGCTCACAACGACGATGCCGAGTGATGGTCCATTAGTCCCTAACAACGAGACAGGATGTTTGCCATGAATTACAATGCACGGTCCCAGTAATCTCTGGGGCAATCATACTTTTGGCCTCATTCCGTGGAATCTCTTTCATCTGACAGGCAATAATTTCACACCCACACACATGATGGGATTTGGGCTTGATAATAGCTACTCTTGGGAATATTAGGGTTCATTGTCATCCCCGAGGTTCATAAAGCCACAGGAAGGGGCAATATTTGTAGATTAAATGCCAAATCAAGATTAATATTTTAATGTTAGTGGTGTATAATCCTCTCTCGAGAAACGGTGCCTTAATGCGGCGAGAGAGTTTGTGTACGTCTGAGAAGCTGATCGCTATACCGTCGAGAGCCTAGTGCTCTCAGAAGCGTCACCCAAGGCGGGAAGACTTCAGTGGAGACGTCAGACAAAACCTGTTTCGAAAGGTCCCCACATGACCTTTTCAAATAAATTGTGATCCAAGAAAGCAACGGGAAACTACTTGGATTATTTCTCCCTTGAAAACTTCAATGATGACAAGCAAAATCAACAAATGCCCTGAGTATCGGCGTCCTTTAAATAGGACAGGGGTGCTAAGAATCTCCGAGCTTGTGTCAAAGAACCCTTTCAACGTAGCAACTTGGAACGTTAGAAGTTTACTTCAAGCAGGAAAACTAGCCAATGTCATACAAGAAATGGATCGACTTAAAATCAACATAATCGGTCTAAGCGAAACTAAATGGCCTGGAACAAAAAAGTTTATATCGAGCGAACACCACATCTTCTTCTCCGGAGGAGAAGAAAACACCAAACAAACATACGGTGTCGCCTTTATAGTACACAAGAAATTAGCGAATAAAGTCAACAACTTTACCCCAGTATCAGAACGAATAGCACTACTACAATTAGCAGGCAACAAAGTCAACGTGAACATTCTACAGGTTTATGCTCCAACAGCAGATAAACAAGATCATGAAATCGAATCGTTCTATGAGCAACTAACCAACACGCTGAAGCCGTTGAAGAAGAAAGACATCACTATAATCCTCGGCGATTTCAACGCCAAGGTTGGCCACGGTCGAATGCAGAACATTGTCGGAGAACACGGACTAGGAACAAGGAATGAACGAGGCGACAGACTGGTTCAATTCTGCCAAGAAGAGCGTTTCAGTATTGCTAACACGTGGTTCCAATTACCACCTCGACGACTGTACACGTGGACCTCGCCGCAAGACTCCGACAACAACATCGTCAGGAACCAAATCGATTATATCCTAATTAACATCAGGTTTAAGTCCAGTGTGATTACAGCAAAAACCTACCCTGGAGCCGATATATCGTCAGATCATAACCCAGTAACAGCTACAATAAGACTCAAATTGCGATCAATACAATGTACAAAGACGAGACGAGCAGACCTGGAGAAACTGAAGAACAGCGCCGATAAAAGACAAGTACAGCAACATCTCAACGATAGCATCCGCTCAATAACAACAGAAACAGCAGATGTTCAGGAGTACTGGCGCTCGTTCAAACAATGCATCACAGAAACAACAGAAGTCATGCTGGGACATCAGCCACCGAAAAAGAAACAACGATGGATGACACATTGTATTCTCGATCTAATGAGCAAACGAAGAATGTACAAAAATAACAACTTGGAGAAGTACAAACAAATGCAACAGAAGATCAGAGAAGCAATCCGACAGGCAGAAGAAAAGTGGATGGAAGAACCATGCGCCGAGATTGAAGAACTAATTAAAAAACATGACAATTTTACTCTGCACAAGAAGCTCAAAGAAGCTGGTAACATCTACAGACCAGCCCCAAAAGCTACCTTGTATGCGGACAACAACCAACCAATCCTAAATAAACAAGAAAAAATGGACACCTGGACAAACTATATACACAAGCTCTATGGCGCCGCGAGAACACCTGCAGAAAAAGACCAACAGATGTCGAAAGACGCTCTAGACATTTTAACATCAGAAGTAGAACATGCAATCAAAACAGCTAAGTCAGGCAAAGCGTGCGGGCCCGACACAATCCATGTAGAATTGCTCAAACTATTAGACAGTAACAACATACGACAACTGACTAATTGGTACAATCAAATATACAATGGCAATAAAATTCCATCCGACTGGCTACAATCCATCTTTGTGGCCATACCAAAGAAAGCAACAAGCCGGAAATGCGAGGACTACAGACTGATAAGCTTGATGAGCCACGTGCTGAAAGTCTTCCTGAAGGTGATCCAACAGCGCATATGCTCCACATGCGAAAATGCATTGAAGAACACACAGTTTGGCTTCTGCAAAGGACTAGGCACAAGAGAAGCAATCTTCTGTCTACAGATACTACTACAGCGATGCTACGAACATCAGAAAGAAGTGTACATCTGCTTCATAGATTACGAGAAAGCCTTTGACTCAGTCGACCACGACCGACTAGCAGCTCTATTAAAACAACTGGGACTAGATAAAAACGACATCAACTTCATCGTTGCTCTTTATTGGAAGCAAACAGCCCAACTCCGATATGACAACGAATTGACAGACCCAACACCAATACAAAAAGGTGTACGACAAGGCTGCCCACTTTCACCCAGTCTTTTCAACATCTACTCGGAGCAGATTTTTGATCGAACACTAGCAGATAAAAACATTGGTATTAAAGTCAATGGACAATACATCAACAACATCAGGTATGCCGACGACACTGCACTGCTGGCCGATTCGGAACAAGACCTACAACAAATCTTGGATGAGGTTGCCACAGAGAGTCAAATATGGGGCTTACGAATTAATAAAAAGAAAACAAAGGTTATGAAGGTCAGCCGAACTACAAGCGAAATAACAATCAAGCTTGGCAGCGAAAATTGGAACAAGTACACCGATTTAAATACCTTGGTGTAATCATTGACGATCAGTTGAACCATGAAGTCGAAATCAAGAGCAGAATTGAACAAGCAAGGCAAGCATTTATTAAATGGAAAACACTCCTTGCAGACCGCAACTTGAGTACATCACTGAAACTGCGCACACTGAAATGCTACATCTGGTCAATTTTGCTGTACGGAGTAGAGACGTGGACACTGACAACAACAGCAACAAAAAGGCTCGAAGATTTTGAGATGTGGCTGTATCGAAGAATGCTGAAAACCCCATGGACAGCCAAAACCACCAATACACAAGTTCTGCAAGATATGGGCACTGACAGGCAACTGCTGAAGACCATCATTAGCAGGAAGTGTTACTACCTAGGCCACATTGCCCGAAACGACCACAAATACCAGCTATTAAAGCAAATCCTGGAAGGAAAAATCGAAGGGAAAAAACGACCAGGACGGCCAAAAACGACATGGCTCAGTAACATCAAAACATGGCTACAATTAACAACAGCAGCACAAACTCTACACGCCGTGCTAGACCGGGACCAATATAATCGTGAAGTCGCACACGCCGTTAGGCAGCACTAAAGAAGAAGAAGGTGTATAATCATGTGCAGTCCTTGGTAATACATGTTTCCGTTTATAGACTTTTAAATGAAAGTATGTATTTTTACTGTGCAGACAATCCAATGACCTAACCCACGTATATTCATATCGCTTTTAATTTTGCGCAGATCATTGGCCTCCCACCAATGTCTCTCATCCAGGCAGCAACTCGAAAGAAAATTTGCATCGGTGAGTGGAGGGGAGGTTGCTATTTCTGTTGTCCCTCATTGTTGAGGCAAGCATCGTTCTAACGTATTCGTAAATCTCAAAACTAAATTTATTGCGACTCCTTTTCTCTCCAACACAGATGACAATGGGTGCCCCATTGTGAACGGCAAGAAGGTCGAGTCAAGCATCTTACCTCTTGAGAAAAAGCTTGGGACGAACGGAGAGTTCGTCGATTTTATCCAAGCATGCCTTCAGTAAGATAAACCTCTATTGTCTACATTTTTAATGAATAATGATGTTCGTGATAACCATCAGGACTCTCTGAAAAAGGTGCACGTGACTAAGAGCGACGTTTTCCTGAGAAAGAGGTTTGTGTCAAATCCGGGCTACATTACATGCCTTGTGCCTGCTCACATTCCTTAGCACGATGAAGTATACGGTTGGTAATTAATTGTATGTGCCACACCTCCACTCCGTGATTAGAGGAAATGGGCCCTGATGCTTCCTCGTTCATGTCTTGGCAGGTGGGATTCCGCACGCCGGCTCACCCCTGAGAAGGGTTTGGAGCACAAGTGGCTTCAGGGGAGCACCAAGGCCAAAAACCTTACTCTGATCAACCCAGAGTCCACCTCACCGCCAGCCATGTGCAAGCTCGCTCCGATGCCTACGCGTGATAAGCAGGATGCTGTGGACGCATCTGCTGAAGTTGAGCAGGTTGCAGAGGTGGCGTGTGAAAGCGAGTCGGTGAGGCACTTCGAGCAGAGCTTGGGTGATGCTGCTGGGTCAGAGCTCAAGGAAGAATATATGTCAGCCAAAAGCAACATGTGAGTCTCCACATGCAGGTGCATCTTGAAGAATATTTGTATAGGTTAAGTTCTTGTTAAATGACGATGAGGATAAATAAGTTCAGTCTTCCTCCCTGCATATACTCTCCACTTCAGCAACTCTTCATTCTTTCTGCTGTAAACATGGTATAGAACTCTTCTCAGCCACCTTTGTTGTCGACTCCATGCTCCTGCTCAATTCTAAGCTCCAGATCTTTCTCTTCTATTTCTTTGACAATAAATTATTTGACTATAAAAATGTAAAGTCCTCTTTACCAAGAACCCTCGTGTCCCAATGTTTCGTAAAGCATTTTCAGATGCTCCTGCAACTACTTGATGTAAATACATTGAAATTGTAAAGTATAATTAAAATGCAAATCAATTTATACCATTTTTGACATGCGTTTTTCTGGATTTTTTTGTTGTTATTCTGTCTCTCACTGTTCAAATAAACCTACCATTAAAATTATAGACTGATCATTTCTTCGTCAGTGGGCAAACGTACAAAATCAGCAGGGGATCAAATACTTTTTTCCCTCACTGTACTATATATATCTACTTTTTAAATGAAAACATTCAAACGAACAGATCTATAACGAATCAGCACTGTATGGGGTAGCGCTAAATGGGGTATGCGTGTACTGTTCTCCCGAGATGATCAGTGTAAGAATTGCTAGTGTTGACTGGGTGCATCATCAACTCATTGCATCTCTTAAAAAGTCGCTATTATAATAAAGCCATATTTAAAGAGTATAAAGGTATGACATTGACGTGTAAATGTTCAGTAGTGTGAGAATGATTGAGTAGTGTGAAAAGTGTGCAAAGCTGCGCAATGAACCCGACGACCCCGCTTACATTCCCACTTAAGGCCAACACCAGTAACGATAATCTGAACCGGTTCTGGGCCTCCTCTAGGTCACACTCAGCCTCAAACGAGTACCTGGTGCGATGTGTAAACATTGCACCAGGTGGCGCTGGCCATCGAGCACCCCGTGTGCCGTCCCGGTCTTCATAGGTGCTTGCTAACAGCAATTGTCCCAACAGTCTGTAAGAGGCTTCACGGGGGATCTTTGGTGCCGCGTTGCCTTTCTCACCTGGTACACAGGAGGGCGTGGGTTCAATCTCGACTCTAACGCCTCTATATTTGTACTCTTAGTTCTTTCGGAAAAGTCACGTATGTAAAAATTGAAATTAAAATTAATAAAAATAAAATAAAATAAAAAATAAAATCACGACGTTTCGGAGACAACACAAGTCTCCGTCATCAGGTGGGACCGTCACAGCCAGATTTGCTGCACTTGATGCAGCAAAATTTCATTTTTTACCTACGTGACTTTATCGAAAGAACTAAGAGCATGAATCCTTGCAGTCACGAAAGCTTCAAATCTAGAATCTATATTTGTAGTTTGCATGTTTTCCCCGTGGTCCCATGGATTTTTATCGGGGTGCTTCAGTTTTTCCCTTCACATTTAGAAACATGCGTTTAGAGTATTTTTGCTGCTACAAATTTTCACGTGATAAGCTACTTCAATGAGCTTTCATTTTTGGCCAGATCGCTTCTGAAAGAAAGCTATATATTTCAGTGGGCCTTACCTGGTAAAATAAAAAAAAATAGTTAAAGGCATAGACCATGCACCATTAAGTGGCCAGTGTGGCCACTTAATGCACCTCGCTCCCGCCGATCCTCATGGATGGATCACGTGGTACGCAGAGATAGGAGAGGTGGGGAGCACGTGTGCGTGGCCTCAGAGCAAGTGGTGTGACAAACCGAAAGGTGTTGAGGCTGTTTTCCAGGCCGCCCTGAACACTGATAAAACTACCATGTGCAAGTAAAGTAAGAAGGTTGGAAAGCTAAATGGACTTAAAAAAAAACTCACAAACACCTTGTGAAAGACCCAACGCAGAAGATCCCTGGGTTTGATCTTCTAAAAAGCTCATCGTCACCCTAAACCGCATCCAGACAAACCATGGTGTGAAGGCCATTTTCCAGTTCACCTTTAAAGCTGTTAAAACTACTGTGCACAAGTAAAATAGCATCGAATGGCGAACTAGAAACCATTCCCGCCGAAATCAGTTTAATTCAAAAGGAGCGCCGCCTGAATGAGGTGAATTAAGCAACATAGCAAGAGCCTGGAACAAGGCCGGCACAAGGCCGGGATCTTGCTATGTCCATCCCTCAGGGTGATTGGAGCCAAAAACAGTCCACTGGACCTCTTATATTCTTCAGAGATCCAGGCGGTACCGGTCCATCTCCTGACAGAGCAGTGGCAGCCTCTCATACGCAGCAAGAGTTTGAACATTTCACATGGCCAACTGCAGTGATCTGTTTCTCAAGAGACCCTGAGAGGGGAGTTTAGTCTGGCTCCGCTAAATGGGGTATGGCCAGAAGGTGTCATTAATTTTTTTTTAGTGTTTCCACTATTGCATTTGGTAGAAAATAGTACCAAGTGGAGAGGTTTCCAGCCCCTCGCAAGCACTAACCTAACTACATACCTACACACAACCTGCACCACCAGCACCATTGCCAATGCATACACACAGCCTTCACCCACGAGCACCAATGGGTGGGAGAGTGAGTGGGTGGTTGGGTTGGTTAGTGAGTTTGTGAGTGAGATAGTGTAGGAGGTTGAAGATGTGAGTAGATGAGTGTGGGAGGTTGAGGGGGTGAGTGGATGGGTGAGTGAATGGTTGTTTGAGAGGGTGAGTTAGTGAGTGGTTGGGTGAGTGTGGGAGGTTGAGTGGGTGAGTGTGTGGACGAGTGAGGGGGTGAGTGAGGGGGTGGGCGGCGGCGGCGGGAGTTGCTGGTCGAGCTCCCAGCCTCAAGGAGCGACACGAGTGAGGACCAGGGGATCTTCACTGGAAGTAGGAGTTGAGGGCTGTCTCCAACTCTACATAATAGATATCGTACAGGGAAACATTAGGTGACGGTATTATTATTGTTACAGTATATGTTTCCAGCGACCGACCTGGGGAGTGAACCAGGGCCGGTGGGACGTCTGGGACCACAAGAGGCATGCCAGGAGCGTCAGGAGCAGGGGAGCAATCGAGCTGCAGCCTGGCACTGGCCGAGAGCGAAGTCGGTTGCCATCGGGTTACCGCGGTGGCCGCTTGGGCTGACCACGGACATCTCCCACTGTCCGAGGACAGGAACACTGTGAAGCAGAGTTTCAGAGGGGAGGGGGGAACCCTGGAAGAGGGGTACTCTGTGAAGCAGAGTGGCAGAGGGGAGGTAGGCGACCCCCCCTCCCCCCCCCCAAATCTTGTGTGTGTGTCTCGGGGAAGCGGTAGGGACCTTCAGTGTGAGTGGATGTGTGTGGGTGATCTTGTATTGATTCTAATTCGGTTGATGTTATTTGTGGTAGCTTGCTCCACGGCTGTAACTCCTCTGCCTGGGGTGGTCGGTGTAGGCTCGGGGAGTAATACAAAGCTGACATGGCTAACAGCCAGGACTCTGAGTGGTCGAACACCAGCGCAACTCGATACACCCCAACCGTCAGCCCTCCTGATTGGGCAAGGTGACTGGTGGGTTAGTGCATAAGTGGGTGGATGAGTGGGTGGGTTAGAGATTGAGTGTGTGGATCGGTAAGTCGGTGGTTGTGTGGGTGGGTGGATGGATCGGTGGGTGGTTGAGTTAGTGGGTGGTTTAATTGGTGAGTGTGGAATGTTGAGGGGATGAGTGGATGAGTGAGTGGTTGAATGAGAAGGTGAGTTTGTGACTGAGTGGGTTACTATGGGAGCTTGAGTGTGTGTGTGTGGCTGAATAAGTGAGTCGGTGGGTTGGTTTTAGCCGGGCGGCTAAAATACAGCAAGTTGGCACAGTCAGGGGCACAGGTGGTGCATCTGCCAGTCATCTCAGTCAACCCATGGCACCTGGGTCTGTCCTGCCTGCGGGCGTTCGACATTTTAACGTGGGCTTAAAGTTCCCAAACCCTGTCACAAGCGCCTTGGCGAAGTCACCGCCACTTAGTGACGAATGGCGTTTGTTGTTTTTGGGTGGTTAAGTGAGTGGGTGGATGTCTGAGTGGGTGGTAGGGTGAGTGAGTGACTCGTGTGGGGGAAGGGGAGTCACATGCGCCCCTCCCTTGCTCTTAAGAGGCCAGTGTGTTGTTACTTGTGTAGTTAATGTGTAGTTTGTGTTTTTTTGTGAGTGGATCAGTGCATGAGTGGGTGGGATAGGAGATTGAGTGCGTGGATGGGCGAGTGGGTGGGTGTGTGAATGGATGGGCGAGTAGGTGGGTGTGTGAGTAGGTGGTTGAGTGGGTAGGTGGATGGTGAGTTGGTAAGTGAGTTAGTGGGCAGGTAAGTGAGTGAGTTAGTGAATCACGTGGGGGAGTCACCCTACCACCCCTTGCTCTTAACACACTAGTATGTTGGTACAACACACATAACAGAGGGATAACATAATCTCTACTAACTCGCCCAAGTACTCACCCACCCACTCACTTTACAGAACAAGGGGAGAACATAAAACTTCACTCATTTACTGACCCAGTCACCCACCCACTCCCCCATCCACACTCTCACCCATTCCCTCACACTGTTAAAAAGGGGGAGACCATGCAAACTACACTCTCTCATTACCATAGTGGTTGTACCCGGCTCACTGCACTTTGAGACACGGGAAGTGTCGAAGGCACGCTGCTGGGAAGGAGGTCGTGGGACAGACCCATGTGCCATGGGTTGACTGCTGTGCCAGTCTAGGTGCAGGTCAGAGGAGGGACCTCGGCACCATGGGTTGATGTACTGTACCAAGCTAGATGCAGGTGACATAACCGCATACACGCACATCAGCTCGGATACGGTTCCTCCTCGATGCCCATTAATGGGAAGGGAGTTTTAGACTGATGCCGAACTTGAAGCGTGCCAGGAAGAGGTGGGCCTTACCATGAGCCCCACCAAAACAGATCACTTGTCTGGATATTTTACGTCATCACACACTCCACCCCTCCGACTCCTCTTGAGTTATGGCAGTTGTGTTGTGCATTGTGCCTTTGACCGGCTCCAGTTTGGCAGCTTGGTAGCAGAGGTTTCACTTTTAATCAATCGAGTAGCGTTCCCGTTTAATCGGCTGTGTAACACTGTGTGGAAGCTTCAGGTCTTCCTGGCCATAGTTATACCCTCCCTCCGAGCTCTGCCTTCCCTAAATGAACCATATTCCGCCCTTTTTCCGGCGTAAAAAATGCAACATAGAAAGAAAACATTGCAATGACCACACAGAAAGCAATGCCCTCAATGTTTAACCATTTATTTACAGAGTTTGGACCCAAATAAAGAATATTTACAATAGTCGGACGGAGTCCCCGTGTTTGTGTGTTGTGTTTCAGTTGGGGGGGGGGGTCACACGGGGTGCCTCGTTCATCAAGGGCAAGTCAGGTGCCTCGTTCATCAAGGGCATTGTTGTATATATAGGCCTTTTTTCAAACCAAAAATGTATATTAAGAATACTTCTGCCAATATGTTTATATATATAATCAATCGGGGTGTAGCATGAGGCACAAACAAAAAATGTAACACCCCCCCCCCACGAGCAGCCGCCTTTCACACTCGGGGCCAGAGAGCCGGAGATGCGCCATGAAAAGTAATAAAAACCAGGCGTTGCCAACTTCCCGGGCAAAGAAAACCAAACAGGCAAGTTTTTTTAGGTTATTTTAGTTAACGGTAAAAGTTGAAACTCAGCAAAAAGAACAATTCGACGATATAGACTGCAGTCTATATTAGTGGCTTCATTATTACTTATTTTATTTCACCCTTATTCAACTCATATATTATTTTGTATTGTATCTTTCTATCTATGTAACTTCACCAAATGAACACACATGAAACAAACCCAAGCCACTAATAAGAAGACTAATTATAAGAGTGCATGAACCATTAGCTGATCGTGAAGACATTGGTGCTCATTGAGTGATATGAATATGGTCGTTTATAAGTACATTAGTCGTTATTTTTCTTTTTAATCGCATAAAATTACCAATAGATTCATCGATGTAAACTTGACGTTTGAAATCTTCGTTATGAATCTACATGCTCACAGGGAGAATATTGTGTTAAACCTTCATTTGATCACGGAATCTTGTCCACGAATTCATTGAAGCCTTAGCCAAAAGATAAGCATCTGCGTAAGCAGGCATACACTGCTGCACACCATTGTTCCAAAACATTTCGTTAATTGTATAATTATGCCGATGAATCTATTGACGTATACTTTTGCCTTCGGGATAAAATAAAATAAAAAATATCATTTGCCTTTCGTATGAATATCGTCACATGCATGTTTAAGGACTTTTTCCTATCGCCGTATATGCTCGCATTACTCTGAGGAATTAATCAATTGTTCGGTTACCCAGTTGAACAACGTGATCATTGAGGGTTAAATGTACGGATCAATGAGGAGAACATCCCCAGTGGTACTGTTGACAATTCCAAGCATAAGAGTTCACATATTAGTGTTATGTTTTTGTTTAGAAATTAAAATTGCTTAACACAGAAGTGTCTGAGTGGTTCCTTCCTGAGTTCATGCATAATAATCTTAATTATAAGAACTGTATCTTGCGGTGAGATTTGAATTTGGAGACCTGACATAAACACATTAAGACATAATCAGTAAATGTTAAAGCGAGAATAATTGTATTATCCCGATTGATAATACGACTCTAGACAACGAAGCCAAGCCTAATTATAATAACTGCATACATTAGTAATCGCATACATGTGCATAACGTAATACGATTACCTCCATAGTTAGCATAATTTATGCCCATAATTACACACATTAGCATATTTTCCGATTATAACATATTTTTTAAATCTTCATTGAATTTCTATTATTTTTATTAATTTTTCAAGATCCAACATATACAACAGCATGTCAGGTGCCTCGTTCATCAAGGGCAAGGCAGGTGCCTCGTTCATCAAGGACATGGCAGGTGTCTCGTGCATCAAGGGCAAGGCAGGTGCCTTGTTCATCAAGGGCATGTCAGGTGCCTCGTTCATCAAGGGCAAGGCAGGTGCCTTGTTCATCAAGGGCATGTCAGGTGCCTCGTTCATCAAGGGCAAGGCAGGTGCCTCGTTCATCAAGGACATGGCAGGTGCCTCGTGCATCAAGGGCAAGGCAGGTGCCTCGTTCATCAAGGGCATGGCAGGTGCCTCGTTCATCAAGGGCAAGGCAGGTGCCTCGTTCATCAAGGGCAAGGCAGGTACCTCGTTCATCAAGGGCATGGCAGGTGCCTCGTGCATCAAGGGCAAGGCAGGTGCCTCGTTCATCAAGGGCAAGGCAGGTGCCTCGTTCATCAAGGACATGGCAGGTGCCTCGTGCATCAAGGGCAAGGCAGGTGCCTTGTTCATCAAGGGCATGTCAGGTGCCTCGTTCATCAAGGGCAAGGCAGGTGCCTCGTTCATCAAGGGCATGTCAGGTGCCTCGTTCATCAAGGGCAAGGCAGGTGCCTCGTTCATCAAGGGCATGGCAGGTGCCTTGCTCATCAAGGGCATGTCAGGTGCCTCGTTCATCAAGGGCAAGGCAGGTGCCTCGTTCATTAAGGGCATGTCAGGAGCCTCGTTCATCAAGGGCAAGGCAGGTGCCTCGTTCATCAAGGGCATGTCAGGTGCTTCGTTCATCAAGGGCAAGGCAGGTGCCTCGTTCATCAAGGGCATGTCAGGAGCCTCGTTCATCAAGGGCATGTCAGGTGCCTCGTTCATCAAGGGCAAGGCAGGTGCCTCGTTCATCAAGGACATGGCAGGTGCCTCGTTCATCAAGGGCAAGGCAGGTGCCTCGTTCATCAAGGGAATGTCAGGTGCCTCGTTCATCAAGGGCATGGCAGGTGCCTCGTTCATCAAGGGCATGTCAGGTGCCTCGTTCATCAAGGGCAAGGCAGGTGCCTCGTTCATCAAGGGCAAGGCAGGTGCCTCGTTCATCAAGAGCATAGCAGGTGCCTCGTTCATCAAGGGCAAGGCAGGTGCCTCGTTCATCAAGGGCAAGGCAGGTGCCTCGTTCATCAAGGGCAAGGCAGGTGCCTCGTTCATCAAGGGCAAGGCAGGTGCCTCGTTCATCAAGGGCAAGGCAGGTGCCTCGTTCATCAAGGGCAAGGCAGGTGCCTCGTTCATCAAGGGCATGGCAGGTGCCTTGCTCATCAAGGGCATGTCAGGTGCCTCGTTCATCAAGGGCAAGGCAGGTGCCTCGTTCATTAAGGGCATGTCAGGTGCCTCGTTCATCAAGGGCAAGGCAGGTGCCTCGTTCATCAAGGGCATGTCAGGTGCTTCGTTCATCAAGGGCAAGGCAGGTGCCTCGTTCATCAAGGGCATGGCAGGTGCCTTGTTCATCAAGGGCATGTCAGGAGCCTCGTTCATCAAGGGCATGTCAGGTGCCTCGTTCATCAAGGGCATGTCAGGTGCTTCGTTCATCAAGGGCAAGGCATTTGCCTCGTTCATCAAGGGCATGGCAGGTGCCTCGTTCATCAAGGGCAAGGCAGGTGCCTCGTGCATCAAGGGCATGGCAGGTGCCTCGTGCATCAAGGGCAAGGCAGGTGCCTCGTTCATCAAGGGCATGGCAGGTGCCTCGTGCATCAAGGGCAAGGCAGGTGCCTCGTTCATCAAGGGCATGGCAGGTGCCTCATTCATCAAGGGCATTGCAGGTGCCTCGTTCATCAAGGGCAAGGCAGGTGCCTCGTGCATCAAGGGCATGGCAGGTGCCTCGTTCATCAAGGGCAAGGCAGGTGCCTCGTGCATCAAGGGCATGGCAGGTGCCTCGTGCATCAAGGGCAAGGCAGGTGCCTCGTTCATCAAGGGCATGGCAGGTGCCTCGTGCATCAAGGGCATTGCAGGTGCCTCGTTCATTAAGGGCAAGGAAGGTGCCTCGTTCATCAAGGGCAAGGCAGGTGCCTCGTTCAACAAGGGCATGGCAGGTGCCTCGTTCATCAAGGGCATGGCAGGTGCCTCGTTCATCAAGGGCATGGCAGGTGCCTCGTTCATCAAGGGCAAGGCAGGTGCCTCGTTCATCAAGGGCATGGCAGGTGCCTCGTTCATCAAGGGTAAGGCAGGTGCCTCGTTCATCAAGGGCAAGGCAGGTGCCTCGTTCATCAAGGGCAAGGCAGGTGCCTCGTTCATCAAGGGCATGGCAGGTGCCTCGTGCATCAAGGGCATTGCAGGTGCCTCGTTCACCAAGGGCAAGGAAGGTGCCTCGTTCATCAAGGGCAAGGCAGGTGCCTTGTTCATCAAGGGCATGGCAGGTGCCTCGTGCATCAAGGGCATGGCAGGTGCCTCGTTCACCAAGGGCAAGGAAGGTGCCTCGTTCATCAAGGGCAAGGCAGGTGCCTTGTTCATCAAGGGCATGGCAGGTGCCTTGTTCATCAAGGGCATGGCAGGTGCCTCGTGCATCAAGGGCAAGGAAGGTGCCTCGTTCATCAAGGGCAAGGCAGGTGCCTTGTTCATCAAGGGCATGGCAGGTGCCTCGTGCATCAAGGGCAAGGCAGGTGCCTTGTTCATCAAGGGCATGGCAGGTGCCTTGTTCATCAAGGGCAAGGCAGGTGCCTTGTTCATCAAGGGCAAGGAAGGTGCCTCGTTCATCAAGGGCAAGGCAGGTGCCTTGTTCATCAAGGGCATGGCAGGTGCCTCGTGCATCAAGGGCATGGCAGGTGCCTCGTGCATCAAGGGCATGGCAGGTGCCTCGTGCATCAAGGGCATGGCAGGTGCCTTGTTCATCAAGGGCAAGGCAGGAGCCTCGTTCATCAAGGGCAAGGCAGGTACCTCGTTCATCAAGGGCAAGGCAGGTGCCTTGTTCATCAAGGGCAAGGCAGGTACCTCGTTCATCAAGGGCAAGGCAGGTGCCTCGTTCATCAAGGGCATGTCAGGTGCTTCGTTCATCAAGGGCAAGGCAGGTGCCTCGTTCATCAAGGGCATGGCAGGTGCCTTGTTCATCAAGGGCATGTCAGGTGCCTCGTTCATCAGGGGCATGGCAGGTGCCTCGTTCATCAAGGGCATGTCAGGTGCCTCGTTCATCAAGGGCATGTCAGGTGCCTCATTCATCAAGGGCATGTCAGGTGCTTCGTTCATCAAGGGCAAGGCAGGTGCCTCGTTCATCAAGGGCATGGCAGGTGCCTCGTGCATCAAGGGCAAGGCAGGTGCCTCGTTCATCAAGGGCATGGCAGGTGCTTCGTTCATCAAGGGCAAGGCAGGTGCCTCGTTCATCAAGGGCATGGCAGGTGCCTTGTTCATCAAGGGCATGTCAGGTGCCTCATTCATCAAGGGCATGTCAGGTGCCTCATTCATCAAGGGCATGTCAGGTGCCTCATTCATCAAGGGCATGTCAGGTGCCTCATTCATCAAGGGCATGTCAGGTGCCTCATTCATCAAGGGCATGTCAGGTGCCTCGTTCATCAAGGGCATGGCAGGTGCCTCGTGCATCAAGGGCAAGTGCCTCGTGCATCAAGGGCAAGGCAGGTGCCTCGTTCATCAAGGGCAAGGCAGGTGCCTTGTTCATCAAGGGCAAGGCAGGTGCCTCGTTCATCAAGGACATGGCAGGTGCCTCGTTCATCAAGGGCATGGCAGGTGCCTCGTTCATCAAGGGCAAGGCAGGTGCCTTGTTCATCAAGGGCAAGGCAAGTGCCTCGTTCATCAAGGACATGGCAGGTGCCTCGTTCATCAAGGGCAAGGCAGGTGCCTCGTTCATTAAGGGCAAGGCAGGTGCCTTGTTCATCAAGGGCAAGGCAGGTGCCTCGTTCATCAAGGGCAAGGCAGGTGCCTTGTTCATCAAGGGCATGTCAGGTGCCTCGTTCATCAAGGGCAAGGCAGGTGCCTCGTTCATCAAGGGCATGGCAGGTGCCTTGTTCATCAAGGGCATGTCAGGTGCCTCGTTCATCAAGGGCAAGGCAGGTGCCTCGTTCATTAAGGGCATGTCAGGTGCCTCGTTCATCAAGGGCAAGGCAGGTGCCTCGTTCATCAAGGGCATGTCAGGTGCTTCGTTCATCAAGGGCAAGGCAGGTGCCTCGTTCATCAAGGGCATGGCAGGTGCCTTGTTCATCAAGGGCATGTCAGGTGCCTCGTGCATCAAGGGCAAGGCAGGTGCCTTGTTCATCAAGGGCATGTCAGGTGCCTCGTTCATCAAGGGCAAGGCAGGTGCCTTGTTCATCAAGGGCATGGCAGGTGCCTCGTGCATCAAGGGCAAGGCAGGTGCCTTGTTCATCAAGGGCATGTCAGGTGCCTCGTTCATCAAGGGCAAGGCAGGTGCCTCGTTCATCAAGGGCATGGCAGGTGCCTTGTTCATCAAGGGCATGTCAGGTGCCTCGTTCATCAAGGGCAAGGCAGGTGCCTCGTTCATTAAGGGCATGTCAGGTGCCTCGTTCATCAAGGGCAAGGCAGGTGCCTCGTTCATCAAGGGCATGTCAGGTGCTTCGTTCATCAAGGGCAAGGCAGGTGCCTCGTTCATCAAGGGCATGGCAGGTGCCTTGTTCATCAAGGGCATGTCAGGTGCCTCGTTCATCAAGGGCATGTCAGGTGCCTCGTTCATCAAGGGCATGTCAGGTGCTTCGTTCATCAAGGGCAAGGCAGGTGCCTCGTTCATCAAGGGCATGGCAGGTGCCTCGTGCATCAAGGGCATTGCAGGTGCCTCGTTCATTAAGGGCAAGGAAGGTGCCTCGTTCATCAAGGGCAAGGCAGGTGCCTCGTTCATCAAGGGCATGGCAGGTGCCTCGTTCATCAAGGGCATGGCAGGTGCCTCGTTCATCAAGGGCATGGCAGGTGCCTCGTTCATCAAGGGCAAGGCAGGTGCCTCGTTCATCAAGGGTAAGCAGGTGCCTCGTTCATCAAGGGCAAGGCAGGTTCCTCGTTCATCAAGAGCAAGGCAGGTGCCTCGTTCATCAAGGGCATGGCAGGTACCTCGTGCATCAAGGGCAATGCAGGTGCCTTGTTCATCAAGGGCATGGCAGGTGCCTCGTGAATCAAGGGCATGGCAGGTACCTCGTGAATCAAGGGCAAGGCAGGTGCCTCGTGCATCAAGGGCATGGCAGGTGCCCCGTGCATCAAGGGCAAGGCAGGTACCTCGTGAATCAAGGGCAAGGCAGGTGCCTCGTTCATCAAGGGCAAGGCAGGTGCCTCGTTCATCAAGGGCAAGGCAGGTACCTCGTTCATCAAGGGCAAGGCAGGTGCCTTGTTCATCAAGGGCAAGGCAGGTGCCTCGTTCATCAAGGGCATGGCAGGTGCCTTGTTCATCAAGGGCAAGGCAGGTGCCTCGTGCATCAAGGGCATGGCAGGTGCCTTGTTCATCAAGGGCAAGGCAGGTGCCTCGTTCATCAAGGGCAAGGCAGGTACCTCGTTCATCAAGGGCAAGGCAGGTGCCTTGTTCATCAAGGGCAAGGCAGGTGCCTCGTTCATCAAGGGCATGGCAGGTACCTCGTGCATCAAGGGCAAGGCAGGTGCCTTGTTCATCAAGGGCATGGCAGGTGCCTCGTTCATCAAGGGCATGGCAGGTGCCTTGTTCATCAAGGGCAAGGCAGGTGCCTCGTTCACCAAGGGCAAGGAAGGTGCCTCGTTCATCAAGGGCAAGGCAGGTGCCTCGTTCATCAAGGGCATGGCAGGTGCCTCGTTCATCAAGGGCAAGGCAGGTGCCTCGTTCATCAAGGGCAAGGCAGGTGCCTCATGCATCAAGGGCATGGCAAGTGCCTGGTGCATCAAGGACAAGGCAGGTGCCTCGTTCATTAAGGGCAAGGCAGGTGCCTCGTTCATCAAGGGCAAGGCAGGTGCCTCGTTCATCAAGGGCATGGCAGGTGCCTCGTTCATTCAGGGCAAGGCAGGTGCCTCGTTCATCAAGGGCAAGGCAAGTGCCTGTTGCATCAAGGGCAAGGCAGGTGCCTCGTTCATCAAGGGCATGGCAGGTGCCTCGTTTATCAAGGGCAAGGCAGGTGCCTCGTTCATCAAGGGCAAGGCAGGTGCCTCATGCATCAAGGGCATGGCAGGTGCCTTGTTCATCAATGGCATGGCAGGGGCCTAGTTCATCAAGGGCATGGCAGGTGCCTCGTGCATCAAGGGCATGGCAGGTGCCTCGTGCATCAAGGGCATGGCAGGTGCCTTGTTCATCAAGGGCAAGGCAGGTGCCTCGTTCATCAAGGGCATGGCAGGTGCCTCGTGCATCAAGGGCATGGCAGGTGCCTCGTTCATCAAGGGCAAGGCAGGTGTCTCGTTCATCAAGGGCATGGCAGGTTCCTCGTGCATCAAGGGCAAGGCAGGTGCCTCGTTCATCAAGGGAATGGCAGGTGCCTCGTTCATCAAGGGCATGGCAGGTGCCTCGTGCATCAAGGGCATGTCAGGTGCCTCGTTCATCAAGGGCAAGGCAGGTGCCTTGTTCATCAAGGGCAAGGTAGGTGCCTTGTTCATCAAGGGCATGGCAGGTGCCTTGTTCATCAAGGGCATGGCAGGTACCTCGTTCATCAAGGGCATGGCAGGTACCTCGTTCATCAAGGGCAAGGCAGGTGCCTCGTTTATCAAGGGCAAAGCAGGTGCCTTGTTCATCAAGGGCATGGCAGGTGCCTCGTTCATCAAGGGCATGGCAGGTACCTCGTTCATCAAGGGCAAGGCAGGTGCCTCGTTTATCAAGGGCAAAGCAGGTGCCTTGTTCATCAAGGGCAAGGCAGGTGCCTCGTTCATCAAGGGCAAGGCAGGTGCCACCATCCAGAGAACTGTCAAGGAGTGCGGGTAATTACTGGCGAAAAGTCGTGCTCAGATTGTAAATGTTGTGGCTTGGCTCTCCAACACACTGGTGTGCTGTACTAGTGACGAATTGGCACGTTATGTTTACGTGACAACCCTTACTAGTTGGCTGTGTCGGGTGGTGGCGGGTGTTAACGACACATTTATATATTTACGCCCGCACGCGGTGACGTCACCACGCCACCTCGTGCTCACGACGCGATGACGTCACCACGCCGGCCTTGCCCAGCCGCTGTCACCGCCTACTTTTTATAGCGATGACGTCACCACGCGAGCCGTGCTTCCGCGTGGTGACGTCACGCGGGCCGCCCCCTCACCGTGCAGTCGGGAGACGCCGAGGCGCGGGTGAGTGACGGAGCTCCGCGTTCGCGCCACGGAGCAGCGAACCGCACGGACGCAACGCGGCGGGATGCGAGGCCGCCACGGCTGCGTCCGTCTCGCCCGCGGGCCGCGGCAGCCGGAACCGCTTCCTCGTCGCCCGCCGCCGTGCCCCGCGTCCCCGCTTTCTCCGTTCCTCACCTTTCGTATTTCCCAGCGCGGATAGGCGACGAGCGCCCCGTCCGCGCCTCCCATTGGCTGCGACCGATCGGCGCGCGCCTCACGCGACCAATGGAGTTCGCCGACTCGGGCCGCGGCGCTCGCGCAGCGTGGGATTTGTAAAGCGTCCGCCGCCCATAGGGGGTGGGGCCACGCTGCTGGACCCGCCCTCTTTGGAGTCTGTGTGTTTAGTGTGTCACTGATGTGTGTGTGGTGTGTGTCACTGATGTGTGTGTGGTGTGTGTCACTGATGTGTGTGTGGTGTGTGTCACTGATGTGTGTGTGTGGTGTGTGTCACTGATGGGTGCGTGGTGTGTGTCACTGATGGGTGCGTGGTGTGTGTCACTGATGGGTGTGTGTGTCACTGATGGGTGTGTGTGGTGTGTCACTGATGGGTGTGTGGTGTGTGTCACTGATGGGTGTGTGGCGTATGTCACTGATGGGTGTGTTTAGTGTGTGTCACTGATGGGTGTGTGTGGTGTGTGTCACTGATGAGTGCGTGGTGTGTGTCACTGATGGGTGTGTGTGGTGTGTGTCACTGATGGGTGTGTGTTTAGTGTGTCACTGATGTGTGTGTGTGGTGTGTGTCACTGATGGGTGTGTGTTTAGTGTGTCACTGATGTGTGTGTGTGGTGTGTGTCACTGATGTATGTGTGTGGTGTGTGTCACTGATGTGTGTGTGTGGTGTGTGTCACTGATGTGTGTGTGTGTGGTGTGTGTCACTGATGGGTGTGTGTTTAGTGTGTCACTGATGTGTGTGTGTGGTGTGTGTCACTGATGGGTGTGTGTTTAGTGTGTCACTGATGTGTGTGTGTGGTGTGTGTCACTGATGTATGTGTGTGGTGTGTATCACTGATGTGTGTGTGTGGTGTGTGTCACTGATGTGTGTGTGTGTTGTGTGTCACTGATGTGTGTGTGTGGTGTGTGTCACTGATGGGTGTGTGTTTAGTGTGTCACTGATGTGTGTGTGTGGTGTGTGTCACTGATGGGTGTGTGTTTAGTGTGTCACTGATGTGTGTGTGTGGTGTGTGTCACTGATGGGTGTGTGTTTAGTGTGTCACTGATGTGTGTGTGTGGTGTGTGTCACTGATGGGTGTGTGTTTAGTGTGTCACTGATGTGTGTGTGTGTGGTGTGTGTCACTGATGGGTGTGTGTTTAGTGTGTCACTGATGTGTGTGTGTGGTGTGTGTCACTGATGGGTGTGTGTTTAGTGTGTCACTGATGTGTGTGTGTGGTGTGTGTCACTGATGTGTGTGTGGTGTGTGTCACTGATGGGTGTGTGTGGTGTGTCACTGATGGGTGTGGGTGTTACTGATGGGTGTGTGTGGTGTGTGTCACTGATGTGTGTGTGTGGTGTGTGTCACTGATGGGTGTGTGGTGTGTGTCACTGATGGGTGCGTGGTGTGTGTCACTGATGGGTGCGTGGTGTGTGTCACTGATGGGTGTGTGTGGTGTGTGTCACTGATGGGTGTGTGTGGTGTTTCACTGATGGGTGTGTGGTGTGTGTCACTGATGGGTGTGTGGTGTGTGTCACTGATGGGTGTGTTTAGTGTGTGTCACTGATGGGTGTGTGTGGTGTGTGTCACTGATGAGTGCGTGGTGTGTGTCACTGATGGGTGTGTGGTGTGTGTGTCACTGATGGGTGTGTTTGGTGTGTGTCACTGATGGGTGTGTGGTGTGTGTCACTGATGGGTGTGTGGTGTGTGTCACTGATGGGTGTGTGTGGGGTGTGTCACTGATGAGTGTGTGTGGTGTGTGTCACTTATGGGTGTGTGTGGTGTGTGTCACTGATGGGTGTGTGGGGTGTGTGTCACTGATGGGAGTGTGTGGTGTGCGTCACTGATGGGAGTGTGTGGTGTGCGTCACTGATGGGTGTGTGTGGTGTGCGTCACTGATGGGTGTGTGTGGTGTGTGTCACTGATGGGTGTGTGTGGTGTGTGTCACTTATGGGTGTGTGTGGTGTGTGTCACTGATGGGTGTGTGTTGTGTGTCACTTATGGGTGTGTGTGGTGTGCGTCACTGATGGGAGTGTGTGGTGTGCGTCACTGATGGGTGTGTGTGGTGTGTCACTGATGGGTGTGTGGTGTGTGTCACTAATGGGTGTGTGGTGTGTGTCACTGATGGGTGTGTGTGGTGTGTGTCACTAATGGGTGTGTGGTGTGTGTCACTGATGGGTGTGTGTAGTGTGTGTCACTGATGGGTGTGTGTAGTGTGTGTCACTGATGGGTGTGTGTGGTGTGTGTCACTAATGGGTGTGTGGTGTGTGTCACTGATGGGTGTGTGTGGTGTGTGTCACTGATGGGTGTGTGTGCTGTGTCACTGATGGTTGTGTGGTGTGTGTTACTGATGGGTGTGTGTGGTGTGTGTCACTGATGGGTGTGTGTGGTGTGTGTCACTGATTGGTGTGTGTGGTGTGTGTCACTGATGGGTGTGTTTGGTGTGTGACACTGATGGGTGTGTGTGGTGCATGTCACTGATGGGTGTGTGTGGTTTGTCACTGATGGGTGTGTGGTGTGTGTCACTGATGGGGGTGTCGTGTGTGTCACTGATGGGTGTGTGTGGTGTGTGTCACTGATGGGTGTGTTTAGTGTGTGTCACTTATGGGTGTGTGTGGTGTGTGTCACTGATGGGTGTGTGTGGTGTCTGTCACTTATGGGTGTGTGGTGTGTGTCACTGATGGGTGTGTGTGGTGTGTGACACTGATGGGTGTGTAGTGTGTGTCACTGATGGGTGTGTAGTGTGTGTGTCACTGATGGGTGTGTGGTGTGTGTCACTGATGGGTGTGTGTTGTGTGTCACTGATGGGTGTGTGGTGTGTGTCACTGATGGGTGTGTGTGGTGTCACTGATGGGTGTATGTGGTGTGTGTCACTGATGGGTGTGTGTGTTACTGATGGGTGTGTGTGGTGTGTGTCACTGATGGGTGTGTGTGGTGTGTGTCACTGATTGGTGTGTGTGGTGTGTGTCACTGATGGGTGTGTTTGGTGTGTGACACTGATGGGTGTGTGTGGTGCATGTCACTGATGGGTGTGTGTGGTGCGTGTCACTGATGGGTGTGTGTGGTGTGTCACTGATGGGTGTGTGTGGTGTGTGTCACTGATGAGTGTGTGTGGTGTGTGTCACTTATGGGTGTGTGTGGTGTGTGTCACTGATGGGTGTGTGGGGTGTGTGTCACTGATGGGAGTGTGTGGTGTGCGTCACTGATGGGAGTGTGTGGTGTGCGTCACTGATGGGTGTGTGTGGTGTGTGTCACTGATGGGTGTGTGTGTTACTGATGGGTGTGTGTGGTGTGTGTCACTGATGGGTGTGTGGTGTGTGTCACTGATTGGTGTGTGTGGTGTGTGTCACTGATGGGTGTGTTTGGTGTGTGACACTGATGGGTGTGTGTGGTGCATGTCACTGATGGGTGTGTGTGGTGCGTGTCACTGATGGGTGTGTGTGGTGTGTCACTGATGGGTGTGTGTGGTGTGTGTCACTGATGGGTGTGTGTAGTGTGTGTCACTGATGGGTGTGTGGTGTGTGTCCCTGATGGGTGTGTGTGGGCTATGTCACTGATGGGTGTGTCACTGATGGGTGTGTGGTGTGTCACTGATGGGTATTAACTACTAGAGTTGCCTAGTGTGTGTGTGTTGTGTGTGGCTGATGGGTCTCCATAACGGGGGTGGCCCCAGTGTGTGTGGAGTGTCACTGATGGGTGTCAACTACTAGAGAAGGCCCAGTGTGGATTGTGTGCCACTGATGGGGTGTCAAGCATGACGATGGCTCAGCATTAGTGGAATGTTTTGGAAAGATAAATTAAATCTCAGAATAACTTGGACGAAAAAGTTTAGTGCAATGAGTGTACACAATACTTATAATGGAAGAATAGAGTCCTGTGTTGATGTAGGTTTTCATAGCTCGATATCTGAGAGCATTTCTCAGAGTCCTGTGTGTTTTATAATGCCAGGTACGCACAGTGCGGCCATTCACACGGGGCGATGTATGATTAACAGACGTTGCCAAGCTCAGAGCCGTGTAAACTGCAGTCATAAATGTAGCCAAAGTGCAATATTGGTCCTCCAATGAAAGTAATGCAAAAACAGTTTTTTGTTTTAAATATAGCATCAATGGCTGCACAATGTAATAGTTGCCTCTCGCATAAGTATCGGAATTATCGGTGTCATTGTCAACACCTGGCAAGAGAATTGCAAAAGCAATTTGAATATTGACCTCACCACACAAAAACGGTGTTCACAGGCTGATGCTGTTTTACAGACAGGTTAGAGTTTACGGAATAGTTTCTGCAGTGTTTCCTTTTGAAAATTAACACATTAAAATTCACAATATAAAACCTAAGAGAAGATGGCACGAGGTAGTCAGGGCAGATATTGGTGATTGGCGATTGCTGCGTGTCGACTATGCAGCATCTGCGGGTGCTGGCGGACGGTATGGACCATTGGCGAGGTGTGGTGGCATAAGTGGCTTTGCTCACGGTGACATATGGATCTGTTGTATAAAGTGAAGTTTTTGATTGCCAGTTTTCTGCTTGGTTGTGGGGTTCTCAGGTCTCAGTTTAAAAATAGGTCATCTCAATGAGATGTTGTTTGGGAGAAAAAAAACGAATTAATTTGCATCCTAACTAATATGGTAGTCGTATATTTCAATTATTTGGTTACTGTAATAACATGGCTCTGAGGAACAGTCTTGTTATCAGTGACGCCTTGCCCTGAAAATGTTTGCCAACTCTGTGCCACTTGTCGTCGCGTAATCATGCCACCTTTAGTGAGCGTCAGGGTTCTAGACTCTGCCCGCCCCCTGTGCTGGTGAGGTGCTAACTAATTAGAAACATTATGCTTGCATGATCCTGTGCAGCCAGAATCCCACATGAGCCAGTGACAAGGCTGTGGAGGTAGCAGTGCACTCTGGGCAGCCAGAGGGGCGGCAGCATGGAAGGAGGCAAGGACAAGTACGGCTTCTACGTAGGCTTGGGTCTGGCCATCAGCTCCAGCCTCTTCATCGGGGGCAGCTACATCCTTAAGAAGAAGGGTCTTCTGAAGCTGGCGAAAACAGGGTCAACGAGGGCAGGTAGTGTCTCCTCAGCCACGGCATCTGCCTCCTGGCCCCACACTTACCCCTGACCACCAACAAAAGCCACTTGACTACATGCGACTCCATGTGACGACAAACACCAGCCTCGTGATCACTCGTGACTACCTATTATTATTGCTACCCATAACCACTGACACTAACGCCATGACTGACCTGGGACCCTGGTCTCGGTGGCCGTATTATGCTTTTGATGGTTGTCATGGCCTTCCCTACTTTACTATAAGGTTTTTATTTTTACGTTTTGCCATTGTTCCCGTGTTCTGTCGTGTTGTGTTCCTTGTTCTGTGTACTACACTCTGAGGTGCATTCACATGTAAGTGCTCTTTAAATGCAAACCATGCTTGTTAATTGTGAAAATAGAAAGCATTTCATATGAAAAAGCTTAATACGTAAACACGTTTAGTTTCAGCCCAGAATTTGTAATCCTGTGCGTTGCATCGTTTTTTCAGGGCAGGGTGGGCATGCCTACCTCAAGGAATGGCTTTGGTGGGCTGGACTTCTTTCCAGTAAGTTGTCCTTGTGTATCCCACACGTGAAAATAAATGCATAAAATAACTCGTGAAAGTGCAGGGTGTATGAACATACAAAGCATTTATTTTCGCTTCTTTGAGGTTGTTAATCATGGCCCACGCTTAATCGTCCAGGCAGCGGTCACTGCAGGTGGCCTGTGATATGCAGGCAAGGATTGGTGGATTACACAGATGTTGTGATGCTCCTTTCCCGTGGGCGTCGAGGGGGTGCCATACCCTTGCTCACCAGGAGAAGGTGTATTGCAAGTGAACTAATCTCCATTTCTTCCCATCTCAGTGTTGCCCCTGAGTGCAAGGCGTGGGATTTCTTTGGATGCTCCAGTTTCATCCAACTTGTATAATAAACACAACTCATCAATAACTGGCTCAAAATATATTAACATAAACAACAAATGCAGTACCCTTCTGAAAAGAGTCCATGGACTTAGTCTGGCTTTCCAGGATACATAAGTAAATTGTAAATATTAATTCAATTTGCAGAAATGACAGGAAGCACGTGCATTAATTGAATCTGCCATGAACATATTTAGAAAAATCCCAATGTACTTGCAGACGCTAACCATCAACGCGTATCCCTTCACCGCCACGCCCCCTCTGTGAATGTTGCTTTCGTGTCGTTGCGCAGTGGGAGCTGGCGAGGGTGCGAACTTCGCTGCCTATGCATTTGCTCCGGCCACGCTGGTCACTCCGCTAGGTGCCCTGAGTGTCCTTGTCAGGTGAGTGTGCACCTGGTCAAATAGAGCAAGATCCCAGCTGCTGAGCCCATGAATGTTATGAAGTGCAATCAACTCTCGGAGAATTTGAATTGCCACAAAGTCAACATTTATTTTTTCACAGCCATCGCCAATTATTTAAAAAATCCACTACATCACTTCTGAAAGAATCTGTAGTTATTGCAACGTTGACACCTGATCTTCAAGGTCTGCTCTTACAGTATCCCACAATCTCGCTGTAGGTCTTCCCTTTGACTACCAACTTCCAGGCACCACTCCACACGGTCACCTGCCCTCCGGCATTCTGCACAATTGTCCCACGTATCGCGAACTCCTTTTACGGATTGCACCTCCAACACGGTCGCACCATTTTCTGTTCCGAACTTCCACATTTCTTAAACCAGGACTGTCCCGTCCAACCGGGACGTTTGGCAGCTTTATCCATGGTAGGTTACTGGTGTTCCCTGGTGGTTTTATGTTGGTGCAGTGGTTATGTGTAGCCGTGTCGCTGCGTGTCTCCGTGCACCCCACAGTGCAGTGCTGTCGTCGTACTACCTGAATGAGAAGCTGAACCTACATGGAAAGCTGGGCTGCATGCTGTGCCTGTTGGGCTCCACTGTCATGGTGATCCACGCTCCGCAGGAGGAAGAGGTGGAGTCTCTGGAGGTGATGGCTGTGAAGCTGCAGGACCCCGGTGAGTGCTGACTCAGCTGTGGCTGACACAGAGGCTGACCTGACAGCTTTTGAAGCCCTAGCAACAGCTGTTGATAGGGACACATCATACATTTATTGGCAGTGGCTGAAATGGGAATGTAGGAATGCTAGCATTAAAGCCTTTTGCTGATGCTTGTTGCTGCTTCCCCTCTACGGAAACATTGTCGCTTAGCAATAGGAACCATTCTGAAGAGTACCAGCGTACGTATGTGGTGTTCTAAGAAGTGCCAGTGTGGCATACTGGCACATACCACTGCAAACGAGCACAAACTTTGCCATAAAACATTATTCTTCTTCCTTCGTATGGCTGCTGATTTAGATGCAGAACATTCAGGTGGTCAAGCCAGATATCCACGTCAGGATCACTGGAGTATATCGCTGTGCTGTCTCCTTCGTATTTGTTAACCGGGCTTTGCATCGGTATATGTTGTATGTTCTGTTCTGGATGACCACAGTCGCACACTGGAGAGTTTTTAATTTTCCATTTGTGCATCAGGTATCCGCATCTGCTGCCATGGTTTGTGCACTGGATGTGGTTTAGGGTGGATCACGAGCTTCACGGCAGATCAAACCGAGGGATCTTCTGTGTTGAGTCTTTCACGAGATGTTTGTTTGCGTTCTTTTGAACTCCATTGAGTGTGACTTTAAGCGATGGCGAGGGATGTTATTGAGGTCCTGATGAATGGGAAGGCGACTGTTCTCGATTCGCAGGACTTCCCAGAGAGTTGCAGCGTTGCGGCGGATGAGTGGGGAAGAGATGTGGTGACAGCACGGGCAGCCAGGGTGTTGGGGTCGACTTGAGGGTTCTAGTGATATACCGCATTGCAGTGTTCAATTGGACATCAACAAGTCGGGTGTGACAACTTCTGGTCGATATTGGTGCACAGTACTTGGCTATAGAGTGCACAAGGGCCACCGGTGATGTCCATATCACTGGGTGCTGTGGCACCTCAGCTCGTGTTTTCCAGTTTCTGAACCAGGTTGATCCTTGTTTTGGTCTTGGCAGCTACCTTTTTCAAGTGGTCTTGCAAGTTTAGCGTACGGTCCAGATTCACTCTGAGATAGGTTTGAATTACAATTGTTTACTTGGGAAAGCCTCACTGAGTCCGAAGACTTTTCAGGAGTTCCTGCTCGTTTTAACAGTAGACAGCTATGTGTTTCGAACGAAAGTAGCTTTTTGGTTCTTTCGGTAAAGTCACGTAGATAGAAAATTAATAGATCACGACGTTTCGATCGCAACACAAGCAACCATCATCAGGTGAAACAAACGTAGCCAGAGAACTGCTGACGCAGGAGAAAGAGCTGCTGCTGCAACACGAGGTTATAGAGGCTTGAGGTGGGCTCAACCCAAGGGTAAGTGGGCGGAGCTAGAGATGGAATTTTCATGTAAATGTAAGAGATTAGCATGTCAATGTGAGACGGCTCCAGCAACCGGGGGCTGTGCCAATGCAAGAGCAACTACGAGGAGAGACCAGCATGTCAACGAGAGAGACACACATGGAGAGAGAGACACACATGGAGAGAGAGACACACGTGGAGAGAGAGAGAGAGACACACACAGAGGGACAACCCACAAACAGAGAGAGACATCCACATAGAGAGAGACACACATGGAGAGAGAGAGAGAGACACACAGAGGGACAACCCACAAACAGAGAGAGACATCCACATAGAGAGAGACACACACAGAGACGCACACATAGACGCACACAGAGATGCACACAGAGAGACAACCACAGAGAGACACATATAGAGACACACGCACATAGAGAGAGACACAACAACAACAAAAACAACCGCCATTCGCCACTAAGTGGCGGTGACGTCACCACGACGCTTGTGCCAGGCTATGTGCACCTTGAGGCCACGTGAAGTGTCGAACGCCCGCTGGCAGGAAGTCACGGGGCAGACCCAGGTGCCATGGGTCAACTGACTGAGATGACTGGCTGATGCACCACCTGTGCCCCCTACTGTACCAACTTGCTGTGCTTTAGCCACCCGGCGCTCCGCTCGTTGTTGTGAGTGTCGCTCCTCCGCCCTCCGTTGTTGTTGGAGGGCGACTGCCTCCAACTGCCCAGCAGCGTTTTTCACGAGCCTCCTCCACAGAGGCCGATCTTGACACTGCTGGTACCAGTCATCGGCAAGTCCACTCAGCTCCACATCTTCTTGTACCACATCACTCCATCTCTTCTCAAGCCCATGCCACGCCCGTTTAGCCCCCTCTATCTAGCCGAACAAAAGCTGTTTAGGCATGCGGGCTATATAACCCAGCCAACGCAGCCTTGCCTGCCGGAGGAGCTCACTGATGGGGCTTTGCCCAGAGCTTTCAAGGATTTGTGAGCTCCACACAATCTAGCCTGGTTAAACCCAGGATGGATCGTAGGCAAGCCAGCCTAAATGTTTCCAATCGGCGAAGATGCTCCATTAGGGGGGTCCATGTTTCGCAAGCGTAGCGAAGGGAGGGAATGACCGTGGCGGAGAAGACTTGAAGCTTCGTACGGAGCGACAGACCAGGTAGCTTCTGCACAGTGTTACGCAACCGATGAAAAGATAATGCTGCTGGACTGATTTTGAGTGAGACCTTTGCTGTCAAACTGGAGCTGGTCATGAGCATACTGCCCAGGTATGGGAGACTCTCCACTCTCTCCACAAGTGCCCCATCACCGATTGGGAGTTGTGGGGGTGGGTTGCCCGATGGTGCAAAATACCCAGACAGGTGCTTAGTTTTGGTGGGGCTGATGGTAAGGCCCCACCTCTTAGTGGCACGCTCCAGTTTCAGCAGCAGCGCCTCCAACTCCTCCTCTGAGTGAGCGGCAATTACCAGATCATCGGCATACATAACGTGGTTGACCAATAGGGAGCCATCCCTTAACCACACCCGGGCATCGATCAGACTCTCATTGTATCTGTACCAGATGGAAATTCCTCTGGTACAGCCATCAAAGGCTTCACGAACTACGTGGTCGAAAAAGATGTTAAATAATGTGGGAGCCAGAGGATATCCCTGTCGCACCCCAAGGTGAACAGGGAAAGGCTCTGACTCCCGGCCACGTAGTTTTACCCGGGCACGCTCACCATCATGAAGGTCTTTAATGATCGTGAGCAGAGGGTTATGGACTCCGAAAGCACGAAGAACAACGCAGAGCCCAGGCCTACTGATGGTATCATAGGCCTTGACCAGGTCAATAAAGCAGAGATGTAGGTCTTGTTGGAATTCCCTACACCTCTGCTGTAGCAAACGGACAGAAAATATGGCATCTGTGCAGGACTGCCCTTTCTTGAAACCACATTGAGGCTCCGCAAGCCTCACCTCAGCGTGCCTGGCAAGGCGATGTTGAATAATCCTTGCCACGACTTTTCCCGGCACACTGATGAGTGAGATGCCCCTGTAGTTGTTAGTCTGTGCGGTCCCCCTTCTTAAAGAGGGGGACCACAAGGGATTCCTTCCAATCCTGCAGAACCCGTCCAGTGGTCCAGACTGTTATGATGTCATGTAGGGCAGTCTGTGCACAAACGCCACCTTCCCTCAGCATTTCGCTTGGGAGATCATCTCTGCCCGGTGCCTTTCCTGGTCTCAGACTCTGGATCGCCTTTAGTGCTTCCTCAACAGATGGCACCTCAGCCAGACACTCACAGGGGGTGACTTCTTCCCCCCAATATTTGAGACACCGCAGCCTCAACAGGGTCATCCCCACTTTGTCCCACGATGTTTTCCATGTCGAGGGATTTACCCTCCCCCAGGACTTCACAGAAATGCTCAGCAAATCTGCAAACCTGTTCCTGGGGGTCGGAGATTGGATCACCATTTTTTCCCCAAATTATGGTAATAGGTGTTGCGCTGCAGGTTACTCTTTTGATGGAGTTAAATAGGAATTTGTGATCGCGGGCCATTGAGGCAAACTCCATCTCCTCAGCAACCCACGACCACCACCCATCCTTGCAGCGCTGCACGGATCTCCGAACCTCCGAGCGAAGGCTGTGGTAAGCCTCCTCATTCTCTGCTGTGGGATGCTGTAGACAGTAAGAGTGGGCCTGTCGCTTTTTCTCAACCATCCTGAACACCTCCTCTGTCAGCCAGGGTCTCTGGGGAGGTCTGGAACGCGTACCCAAAGCTGCCATTACAGCTGCCTGAGTCATAGTCCTAAACTTCGCCCATTTACCCTCGACATCTGGAGGAGTGGGGGACGATGCCAACCCCAGCCGCAAGTCATGATGAAATTCCCGCTTGCAACTTTCATCAGCTAGCTGAGACCAGGCCACCACCACCGGAGTGAAAGAATGGCAGGTGCATCTTACAGATGACAAGTCGATGGTCAGAGGGCAGATCAGCTCCACGGTAGGTCCTGGTGTTAAGGACATGGGCCTGCATTCGCTGTTCCGTCACTATGTAGTCCAGCAGATGTTCTTGCTTGCACCCAGCATGCATCCATGATGTTGTGTGGATGCGCTGATGCCGGAACAGCGTGTTGGTAATTACAAGCCCATGGGCTGCACAAAAATCTAGCAGCCTCCTACCGTTGTTATTGAGCTGATCTGGCCCATGCCTTCCAATCACTCCAGACCAGGTGCCAGCATCATGACCAACTCGGGCATTGCAGTCACCCAACAAG